>NC_134650.1:47687354-48287354 GCF_030463565.1 Pelecanus crispus | reverse complement strand
CAAGTATCATCTCAATGCTTTGCCAAACACAGACATCTGAAGCACACGTTTTATCACTCCGGTCACCCCGTTAACCAACAAGTTCCTTATACAAATTACAAAGTAATCTGTCTAACTGTATTTTCATAACCTATTTGTGAGGTACACATTTCCCATTCTCACCCTTATTTAATTGATATGTAAATGCCGGTCTGAGAAGTAATGCGATCGAGGCTACAAGGAGCGGACGGTGGAGCAGCAGATGGGAGAGGTGGGGTATAAGGTTCTTGATGCACCAAAACCAGATTGTGCCAATACACTGACCCCTCCAACAAGAGTCTGTGCAAAATAAGAAGAGAAACGCATGAAGGAAATATTTATCTTAAAGGTGCTGATAGGTATTTTACTGAAAGTTAACATTAATTGGCCTTAATTTGCCAATTTACATGTACTGAGAGCTTAGATCGACGGGCAATGCCACAACCGCTCCCCACTCAAATGCATTACTGCTAGAATATATAAAACAAAATAGAAGGTACAGAGGTCGTCCACCTTTCTCTCGCACACACTCTCTCTAGGCAGGTTTTCTAATAAACCAAGGAAAACTAACCACTGGTGCTTTGTTGGTTGTTGCCTACTTAGAGCTTACTTGGACTGTGAAGTTGTTCCACATGTACACATAGAAAGGAGATTTTATGAAAAGAAGAGAAACGAGGAGCTGTTTTCCAAGGCCGTCTCATTGAGGAGTGAGGAACTCATCACAAATCTTATCAGGAACATTTTTAAGTGATCCTGCCAAAATTTCTACCAGGGTCTCAAAAGAAGAGCAAACTCTTTTAAAACTCAATGCATACTGAAAAAGCCAAGCCTCTGCAAGCAGCAGCAAGGTCCCCTTAGCTTTCGCACTTTCTTTTTAGGCCAAAATATATCATACCGACATTGCAAGCATTTTGGCATAGCAGCTTCTAAGAAAGGAGGAGGAAAGCCCTTGAAGAATATAATTTCCTCATCAAATTATATTTAATGGCAATAATACGCATTTTCTATTTTCAGTCCTAGGATAAAAAGTCAGGCAAAATAATATGAAGGCATTTCACATACTGCAGGTGAAGTCTGAAGCCTCTATTTTCTCATTAAGAGGGTTTGAGGTTAATCAGTTTAAAATTGCATTGATTTATATAATCATTTTGATTCAGTGAGGGAATAAATTGAAATTAATTATGAGGTACATCTTAAGTATACATTCTATTTTGCTGCTTGTTCAAGATTTGGATATAATATTAGGAAAAGTAATACTCATCCGGTGGAATTCTGACAGATCTATGGCACTCCCTGTGCGAAACAGGCAAAGCAGTCTCTGAAGTAATACTTTGAGCAAGGAAAGATGTGAAAGAAAAACTTAGTTTACCAACAGTTAATAAACTGAAACTGAAAAATATTAAGAATTTATATAATTCATGTCAGTATGTTGCTTAATCCTGTTGTACTCGGTGTTGGAACAGAATAGCACTTAAGCAACAAAGAATGAGGTTGCTGTCTAAAGGAATCATGGCACTGTTCCATGTCCTTTTTTCTTCTCATGTTTGCTCTTCTTTACTTCCATCTCATCAAAACACAAACTGGGATCCAGGTCCCCTTTGCAGTTGCACATGAGTGCACACACAGAAAGAACGGGTTCAATTACGAGCTGCTGGGAGCAGACATTGTGTTCTTCTAGAATATATGGGCACGCATGCAAATACTTAGCAGAAAGTACAGCAGGCTCCAGTCCCCGACTGCGACCCTTGGTTCTGGGGCTATCAGTACAGTCAAAACCAGCAGCAAAATACCAGTGGGATAATCTAGCCACTTAAACGTCGGGATTCTGGTTCTAATGCTGTCTCTACCATCATCTTCCTTCCACAACCTTATTCAGAGATCCTCCCTTTCTCTTTTTAGAGCACAAGTTATCTTGAGGTAACTAAAGTCCCATTTAAAAGCTGATTTTAATCAGCTGCTTTGCTAAATTGAGAGGAATTTGATTAAAGCATTCTAATCTGCTCTACATTAGCAACCTTCATAATTGATTTTCACCTCCTCAAGTTTTCTGGACATACCAACTCCCAGAAATTTGATGCTCCAGCACTAGAAATCCCAACTGCTGGAAGCCTGACACAGAATTTATTACTATCAACATGATCCTTTCTTGTTTATAATGTGTAACATCCAAAGGGCTATAAGAGAATCCGGTCCACAAGGCAGTGAATGATAGACAAATAAATAAAGGCACAGGGCAGATTACTTGCTCCTATACAGCACTGTTGCTTCCCTGGCTTCAATGGAGTTGTTTGTACCAGTTTACTAGCAAAGAATCTCTCCCAGAACAATAATATGATAATGATTGTACTCCTACAGCTCTGTCCATGTGAATGCTCACATACATTCCTAGTCATTCATTAATTACAGCTTCTAAAACTTTGCGTTAGTGGAGTGGCGACATCCCCTTGTGTCCAATAAAATGCAGGCACCTCCAATAGCAGCAATCAATATTTTAGGCAACAAAATACTGTACTATTCTATAGCCAGTATTATTTGCTGAAGCACCAAAGTATTCCCCAGAAATCTTTGACCAGCACTGAACTAGCAGAATCTCGCTTATTTTCAGGATCTGAGCAGATTACAACATAAGGTGGTACACTGCTGCTAGTACATCAATCATGCCAGGAGATTAAAGCACCGAGAGTCCCTTCCCTAAAATGAAACCCTGCATTCCTGCACTCAACAGGAGGAACTCGGACTGCAAAGGCTTTGGTTTCAAAAAGCAGAATATTTTTTGTGCACTCAAACAAGCATTACCGCAGCATAGTGAATCCAGAAACACTCATTTATTTGGAATTAACACCAATTGCATTTGAAGACAAAGACTTCAAAGATTCAAAAAAGGCAGGCAAGTAAACCTCACTCCCAGACATGCTGTGACTGGTCTAAAAGGCCCAGATTTCTTTCCATCTGCCTCACAGTTGTATTTCCTTACACAATTGTAATAGAGATTTAAAGTCCTGTTGTTGACTTTAGCTCTGCCTGACTTTTTTTTTCCATCTGCTTCTATTTTTGCATCAGACTGGAAAGGATTCTTGAATAGGCACAAACACAACTAAAATCTGGTAATTCCCCAAACCCAAGATGTACAAGCCAACGGATGTTTAAGTCCCTCTTCTCGGGCGTCAGCTGGTGAACACCTTCCTGTTGACAAACCAGCGTCTCCTTTGAGCGTACTGTGCTTGTAGCCAGGTTTGCTCTCTAAAAAAGGAGACAGCAGATATCAAAATGACTTGTCGGAAAAGCGTATTATATTTTTAAAGTGCAACATATTTTTTTCCCTAATTCAAAACAGCGAATGTTAAACTTAAAGACTCTTCCTAGTGCATGTTAGTGACAGGCAAAGCTCCCAGAGGGGTGACTGCCTTCAAAGACAGGTAAATGAGGGCCCATATAAAACAGCCAAGTATTGATGTTGTAGTAAAATTCAAGAAAAACACATTGGCAGACAAGTAAATTTGTCACTAATAATTTAATGTAATTTCCCTAAAATGGAGGTAATAGGTACTCAGGGAATACACCTCCAGGGTTTACATCAAATGTGCATGTGGAAAATTATGAAATAATATTTTTTTTAAATGTAGATGCTTTGGCTGACATGTTAGTTTATGATGAAAATCGCTCTCCTGAAATGATAAAGGGGAGGGAAAAATATAAGCTTCCAAACACACACAACTTGTACCTTCTAAAACCATCCCCAAAATGACAACTCGGATGCAGAGGCTGCTGAATGCCGAGATCATTTGTTTGTGTTTTAGTTTCCCCTTTAAAATGATGGACTGCAATTACCAAATAGTAATGAACCAATCATGTTGCAAACACTATTTCCTGTGTCATTCTGAGTTATAGAATCTAATATCAAGCTCATTTAAAATATTCCAAAATTGCATATTTTTCTCCGCAGTAAAGTGACAGCTCAAATTGTGTTTAGTTGCAACCATATGACCATGAGCAAATCAAGTATAAAAATTTCATTTTCTCTAAGTGTTAAATGCAATATTTTTAGCTCATCTCCTACAATGGTTCACTTTGCACCACGCAGGATGGTGCTGGATGCCACTAAAGTACCATTATCAATTATAATGTGCTTTCTATGAATTTTAAACAATACTTGTACATGACACATGTAGGTAAGATTCAGAGAAAGAAAAAACGGAAAAAATCCCCTCTACTTCTTCAAACAGATAGGGCTACTTCCAGTGAATTGAAATTTCACTGTGCTGGCTTAATATGACAAAGGCCTGCATTTTTTTCCAGGGCAGTAAGAAAATAGGCAATGAAAAAAAAAGAGAAGAAAACATTCAAAAGGAAAAATGCGGTTACCACGAGCTCAGATACTGAACAGAGGAGGAAAGGGAACCCAGAAAAAGAAGTAGGAATTGATATGAAAACCAAAACTATAGAATCTCCATCATATTCTATAAAATTAAGATAAACAGTCCATAATAAAGAATGTATTATCTGCAAATACTGCAGTCTGCTATCACACACATTTCACCACTTCTGGGGGAAAACCTGGTCCAATTTTGCAGCCGGGCACAGTAAGACATCTCGCTGCAAACGCACCTCAGGTCTTCTTACGAACTTGCGGTTTCTTAACACCGCTGTGTCGCACATTCACGCTCTCCGCTCCTGTTCTCGTGTCTTTGTTGCACAAGTGTGCATACTCTGAGATGTTACTCTGGGTGTATTTTCACAGATGAGATAATTATCTGTGAAACCTCACTTGTAGCGGTCGATCCATGTACAGAACGGTACGCTAAGAGAAGACTGCAAAAGATTACGCCGTTAATTGCCAAAAGCTCAGTGTCAGGGGGACCTAATCCTATCGCCTGGGACACGTGCATCTCCCACTGAATAAAGCACTTGGATGCTCACTGGAGAAATTCAGCAACCCGGTGGAATAGGACTTGCTCTGTACACTGCACGCCTGGCAATTTTTAACCTCGAAGGAGTACAAAAAATGCAATGGGCTTAGAGCTGCGGAGTCACCTCTCACTTCTTTGTACTGAAGTGTCTCTGCAGTCTTTCTGAAGGTTTTAAAGAAAGGCTGACTTAAAAAAGCCACCTACGCTCTCTCCCCTTTGCATGGTGAGACCTGAGCGGTTTGTCACACTCTGCTAAGGAATTCTATATTGCCCAGGCTGTTTTGGGGAAAGCATGCGGCCAGTAATTAAAAATAATAATATTCTCTGAAATGGACTCAGCATTTTATTACTTTATATATGATTGGCATGATTCATGTTCATTGAAAATACAAGGGGCTTTGAAAGATCGCTCTTCTGAGCAAAAGGCAGGGAGAAGGCACGGCGTTACATACTGACTCAGCGACGTCCACGCGTGCAGGGAAGAGCAGGACCATGTCACTTTTAACATTCAAACATAACCTCTATACAGCTTTTTTCAAAAGCAGATCACGAAATGCTTCACAAAGGACATTAGTATATAAGGTGGTAGAATTATTTGCCCAAGGTAACACGGCCAGCCAACAGCAGAGGCAGAACTTGTGTCCCCTGTCTACACCCAGTGCTCTCTACAAGTACGTGTATCATCTACCGTTTTAGCAAAGAGCGAAGAAATTTTAATGCTCGCTTTAGTTTTTTCTTAGTTGGATCTTCACAAACCTTTTCTCTTGCTGTTGTTAATGAACTTATTTTTCTTGTTCTGGATCTTAACAGTTGGGCTGCATACAGAATTATTATCTAAAGTTACATACGAACTATTCTAACAGAAGTTAAAATTATAAATGGATATTTAACTTCTGAACTTCGGGTCTGATAGAAAATGAAAGAATACCAATTATGTCCCCAGCTACTTGGTAATGTTTGAATCTTATTTGCCTCCTTCTGAAACATAGATTGATTTGAAACTTTTCCTAACTAAACAGAATGGTATTTGATCCTAAATTTTGGTAAATGCAGAAAAAAAGCAACAGAAGAGATAAGCTGGGACATGCCTTAGTGTTTGAAGGGACAGAAAAATTAGGCTGTGAATTGCTTAGACTGGTTTTTTCCAGTGGGATTACTATAAAGCAGCTGAAGAGGGGTTCAAATTCTGGAGTAAAATCTGTGACTGTAATCTGAAAGAACAGATTTATAGCCATAGAAAGTTAGAAAAAAACAAGCAAAAAATCCCAATTCCACCCCCCCAGCCCCAGAAACTGTAGCTTTTTCTCAACATTAAAAAGAACACAAAAAAGGTCACAAAGTTATCCCTCACAAGAGCCTTTTCTAGTCAGTAAAAATACCATTAGAATGAATATCAATGGCTATCGCTGTCAGTACCAAATATATACAGACACGTATTTGTTACCTGTATTTTACAGATAACGTACGTACCACAAAAGAAAAATCAGTGTCATGAAAAATCAATATATATTTAAATCTTTCTATCCCATTTGCTGTCACCGACTATAATGTTGGTTGTGTTTATCTGTGCATTTGTTTGTAAGTGCAGGAGGTACCCAGACACCTATACGAAACACCCACAAATAAGTAAACACCCAGAAAAATTTCTGACGAGTTTTCTCTTCTCCTTTCCTGTCTATCTTTGTACTGTTAAAACAACAAGCAGGATACGGAAAGGTATTACCAGCGCTTTGGTCAGAGCAGGTAAGCTAGATACCCAGATTCAAGGATTTTTCTTCTTGTATGAGAAAACGTCTCTTTAAAATTGCATTACTGGCATTTATGATTCATTCTACAAATAGTGAGACTTCCACATATAAATCTGAAATTCATTTAAGATATTTTGAGTTTAATAAGAATAAAGGCACCCCATTTTTCAAAGCAATAAAGAAAGATGCACCTGCCACGAGCCTGACCACTGAACAGACGGGGAAGATACTAACGCAGTAAAGGTAAAAATCAGAAAAAAATATGAATTGATATAAAAAAAAAGATAGCTCATCTATCACCTCTTACTGAAAGATGCACATAATAAGATGAATTTAAAACAATAAAAAAAAAGGTGTCATTTTTTCTCCTCCAGATTGGGAGAATCTGAGAAACAGTAAGAGAGGAGGGATTCTGTAGACTGTAATAGGCAACAAGGTGTGCAGCTGAAGTGTAAATTAGCCCTGCCAAGGCTCTGCTGGCCAACAGCCTGTATCTAGTCAGAAAGTGAAATTTAACTGTTTTGTAAGCTTTCGCAAAATATTTCAATTACATTCTTGCAGCAACAGATTAATTAGTCTCAAATCTGACCTGTACTCTTGCGCCTTTCACCTGCTAATTTTCTCTGCTACTCCAGTCTCTCTTTTTAGAAACTGCCTTGAGCGTACGCCTGGCGCTAACATCCTTCCCAGCACTCGGAATTCTCTTCTGCCATTCCCCCTGCACCGTCAGGGCCAGGCAAGCACTGTAAAAGTCAGAATAAGTCAGGTCTGTTCTTCAAGGAGACTGGAAGGGGAACACATCATGATGATACAACTCCTCAGCTACTAAAAGGCAAAGCTATCAAGATAGAAGAAATTATGAGCTATAATTTTAAGTAATTCCTTTGCAAATGATGAGCATTTTACTAATAATACTTTAGAATCTAAATTTCGTCAATTACTCAACAAAACATTGAGGTAATTTAGGTTAATATGAACCTTTGCAGAATATTTAATTTCTGCCTCTGGCTATTATTTAGTTTTCTATAATATATTGTGTATGAATCCTTTCCAGAAATGAAAATTGTATAATGGCGGCATTGTGATACAAACTGACAACAGCCAGGAAATTGAAAGTTCAGGCTGAGGCTTCATCCTTCATTTACACCACTGTTGAGAAGGGGAAAGCAGAGACATCGAGTTATGGACAGTGAAGGGCTTAACTTTTAATTTCCTGGATGTTATCATTTTAAATAGAAGCCTTGCTGCTATTTAAATCTATCTGGGGGAGGCAAAGGGGAGGTAAGAAAAAGGAAGTAATATCATTTTTTTGAGCAACAGGAGCTGAATGGTATAAGTCATTTGCTCCAAAAGAAAAAAAAAACAACCAACCAACCAAACCGAACCACAAAACGAGCAAAACACCCAAACAGCCAAGGTGCACTAGTTTTCTAGAATTTTGCTGGATGATGTCAGCTGATGTCAAGCAGCAGCTGCGGCCAGTCAGAAATGAAGCTATGCACCAGGTTGCTCATGCATGGACGTTCATAAACTTTAACCCACAGGGGACCCTGGTCTTCGTGTCGTCAAGAGTCTGCTAAAAACAGAGCCGAGAAGCAGTGGTGAATCCAGCAGAAGTTCCCTGAGGACAAGTACAGACCCAGCTTTGTGGTAAGCTGGCGCACACGCTCACGCCAGCCCCCAGCGGACGCGTGTTGCTGGTCTCCCAGTTGAGGTAGTTTTCCTCATGATCGAAGCTGAACGCTTTCATTCTAGTAATGCCAGACTGCAACATGAAAATCCGCAACTGGATTTTGTCACCAGATGTCAACTGTTCCTCATCTTGGCAGAGGTTTTGCAAAAGGATGCGGAAAAACTCACAAAGAATATTGCATTACGGTCAGGCAAGTTCTCTACCATGTACTTTTGAAGCCTAAGGGTAACGACCTGTGTGAACAAGACAGATTCTGGAGCTGGCGGAACCGCTGCTCCTCCATCGCTGTGCATCAGTGCTGTCACCCTGCGCCGGGTGGCTGAGGACCCAGCAAACGGACCGACTCCCCCGAGCCCCCGTCACACCGCCACCACCCGCCACCACCCACAGCCGCTCTGCCGCTTTTAGGCGGTGTCCCAGCACTTGCAAAACTCTGTCGGCCATCAGTCAGTGTTTAAAAATCGTTCTTGTTCATGGTTGGCATACCACACAACGCACAGAAATCATACACTGAACCTAAAGCTTCTGTGTATATCTTTCGGATTGCCATAACGGTTTAGCCATAATATCTATACCATACGGAGTACGGCATCTGGATTTCAAATCCTGTTCAGACACGTGATAGCCTGTGATTCCGGAATCAGCACACTGAACATCTCCATTGCAAATTTTTAAGAAATGTAGAAGCTAAATACTGTGAAAGCATCACAGATAGCAACCGGACCTTCGTAACACTAAAGTCTTGCCATAACGCAGTAGATTCTCATGCTCTCATAAAAAAAAAAAAAAAAAGGAAATATTGATGTCTGCTTGGTATTTCATCCCCAGCTAAGATACTCTGTGTGTCTAGTAAGGTTACACACAAAAAACAGTCACTTGATGCCCAGCAACTTATAGTGTTCTGGTCTGGAACAGAGCTAAAAGCACTCACATGAAAATGCAATTAATAGAAGTTATATTTTAAAACTTTGAACAGTTATTATTCACTGACTGTTTCAACACCTAGGTCTTACACGAGAATGAATGATACTCATTTTCACACAAAAATGTTATGAAAATTGATTCTGAAAAAAATATATTTTAAAGGGAAATTTTTTGCATTTGATTACTTCATTTAAGAAGTTAAATAACAAAAGTAGAAAAAAGGAGAACAAAGCCCTAACAAAAGGCAAAGCAAGCCCTAACAGTTTTTCACAGACTTCATAGTAACTGCAGCAGATGAAATGGGACTTCAGAAGTGCCAGCACAGGGAGAATAGTGCAGGCATGCCTCTGATTTATTTCCCTCTTCTGCACAAAAGTGCTGACATACATCTTGAAGCGCATTTTGACATATGAATGTATACTAGACCATTTACTCCATAGGTAATTGTACAATTTCCACTGGAAGACAATTCTCAGGTCTTGTTGAAAGAATACTTTTAGTAATGGATGACACCTGAATAATTAATTCCTCACCATTCTACCAGTCTCAGATTCAGGAGTTAGTTTCTGTTCTCCTCCGAACACAGCCTGGTATTTTTCAGAGTTCATCTTTGTTATAAAGTTGAATTTCTGGGGCCTAAAGCTTAAATTTCATCTTTCAAAGGCCAAGAACATTTCATGTCCTAAATCATGGGAATGCGGAACAGCTTGTAGTTTCTACATTGAATCAACTTCTAGAAATGTCGCTGCTTTGTGGTTTGAATGCTGAAGTGACTCAAGATTCATCAAGGCTGAAGGTTGCTTATATGAACTTGTCAATAAGGCTCCAATTCCTATTTAATTTCTAATATACTAATCAATAATAGACAATCAATAAGATAATAAACTATTTAATCAATAACATAATCAACACCTAAACCTCTATCTAGATGTTCATAGATCCTAAATAGGCATTGCCTATGAAGAACTCTCACAAATTAATGGTTTTACATACGTCATTGCTGATTTAGCAGGACCAACTGGGCCATCAGTTAAAACACTATCAACATGGTGGGCCACTTAATTAATGAAGATACCTTATTTGGGCATCTTCCCACTGCTCAGATTTCAAGGTGAGAAATCTAATCTTTTCTTCATGCTAGTGACATAAAAAGTAGTTACTTAGTGAAGCAGTGTTAAACCCCGTAAAATGACGCACAAAGTGTATCTTAATGAAGAAGATTGTCAAACCCTAAAAACAGTGACTGGCAAAAGCAAGAGAATCCTATTGAACGGTTGCATGGAAACACAAGATTGCACAGCTTCACAGCAGAGACACTCCAACAACTTCATCCAACGCGCAACTGTTTACTCCCTCCATTGAGATCTCACTCCTAAAACTTACACTTGCCAGGAGCACAACGGTGAGAAAGCTGTGCTGCTGACAAGTGTCTAAGCGTCAGGTATTTAGCACAGGCCAGCACATGTTCAATAAAATGGACAGCGAGGATACCATAATCTCGTGGCAACATAAGCTCTTCAGTGTGGCTCTAAACTTGCCACACTACATTAGCCGAATGAGAAGTTTATCAGGAAGTTTCCTGTTGAGATAATTTAGCCAAGAAATTGTCACCCCAGTTTGCTATGTGGTCC
Source organism: Pelecanus crispus (assembly GCF_030463565.1). Taxonomy (NCBI): domain Eukaryota; kingdom Metazoa; phylum Chordata; class Aves; order Pelecaniformes; family Pelecanidae; genus Pelecanus; species Pelecanus crispus. The sequence continues at coordinate 48,276,433 of NC_134650.1, read as the reverse complement.
TTGATACTTTATTTTATTATTTATTTATCAGCAGCAATGGGCTTATATAAAGATTGGCTGTGGAAAGAAGACAGTGTGTTATGTTGGGAAAAGAGGTAGGTACTCTGGTTACACTATCATGTTGTCATCATTACTGAAAAAATTTTGCAAGGAGATATAGGAAAAATGCATGTCCTTCCTTGCCTTGCATGTACAGAGAAGAGACAGGGACAGAAAGGATGAGAAAAGATAACAGGCAGATACGTGGGAGCCTTTGACATAACATATGCTGAGAGTACTGATCACTTCAGGGCTACAGCGAGTTAAAATCTGCTAGCATCCACGTTGTAAACCAAAGCTAGGTGCAGTTATAACATACATGCTTACAGAAAGTCCTTTCATCACGCTCTGCAAGAGTTCACTAGCAATCTCCTAAAATACAAATTGCTGGAGACTGTATTCCAGCCTTTGAACAACTGACTACAGGTGAGATACTTAAAATTTCCCTATGGAGTTAGAACAACAACTCATTGAAACACGTGAGGCCATTTACCTCTAGCTCTGGTGGTTAGGACATTGCCCTACTGGTAAGTCGAAATCTCTTCTGGGTGAGGAAACGTTAAAAAACAAGCAAACACCACACCCCAAAAAAACCCCACTGAAAAACAACCAACCAAGAAAACCAGGTCTGCAGCCTTCTGAGAAAGTACTCCAAACCCTATGCTGTCTTTAAAAGTTTGGCACTGATGTTTTGAAACAGCGAGCCCAGCAGCCATGAACAGAGATGGGAGCAGAGTTACATTTTGCCTAGTGTCACTTAGCCTGCAGGTACAGGTATCCCTCTGGCCAGGATTTCAGACATACCCTGTACTTCACAGCATGCTGGCAATGGTAAATCACATTCTGAGCTACCCATCTCTCCTTCCAACTGTGTAGGGAACAGATATGCTCTGCTTAGGTACACGGAATAAAATCTGGCTGCCTGGCGCACAGCATAACGATGCCTGAGCCATTCCACAGATCGTTTAAAAATCTCATGCTACCACTCTCTTCCTGAATATAGAAAAAATTGTTTCCTTTTCGTGTACAAGGAAGAAGGTGCCATCAAAACCTTCTATGCCCACTTTCCAAACTACCCTGGTGCTACTAGGTCTTTAGTAGAGAGAGCTGTTAATCGTTGGTGAAAAAGAACTGAAGTACCACTTGTTGAAAGTGACATCTACGAGGACAGTGTAGAAAGGAAAGATAGAAGGACCAAGGGCAGAGGCTAAGGAGGTGGTGATGGAAGAGCGACTGAGAACGGACCAGCAGCTTATTCCAGTCGTTGCATTGCACCAGCTCATGAGCAGAAGACTCATAAGAGATTTTTTTTTTATGTATTTTTATATATATATGGCCCTTAAAGTTGTATTCACACAGATGTGTGTGATTCAATCTAACTACTGATCTGGATGACTGCCCTTTCGGCTTCCGCTGGCTACTTCCACGTGGCATAAGGCTAAAGGGACGTTAGGTTCCACTACGCATTTTTCTCCCTCTTAATGCGTCGGCGCTTGTTCCTGACCGATACTGCCTTCATTCAGTCACAGGTCTTGGCTATCCTTCACAGCGCAAACGGCTTCCTTTTTCTTACTAGACCTGGCGCTGCTATCTGTTGTCCTCAGTACGCATGGTATTTTTGGCATGCTGGGTTCTGACATGAAATCATGGAAGCTTTTCTGGCGACAGTCCCAAGATAGCTGTTCCCCAAGTACAGAGACCCACCAGTGGTGTCACCTACACCCAGCTCTTACCAGCGCTCTACATGCTTCCAGGAAGCTGGCAGTGACAGTTTCATCAATGCGCTATTATGGTCTAAATCAATTCGAAACAGAAGTACCATTTCTGACTGACCAAGGTGACAAATACGGGAGCAAGGGTGCAGGAGTGTATTTCACATGAAGAATGTGTGTTAGTCCACTAACAGAAGGCACCCACACACACATCCACCCAACACACGATTACTTCTACCAAGGTAATTATAACTGGCATTTCAAGTAGCATAGTCATATTTAGTTTCTGGCTTTGCACTAAGAAACACACCGTAAAAATTAATTGGCTTCTATATTCAGCCAGAGAGCAAAGACAAACCATAGAGTATGTTTGGAAAACCTCAACATCTGGTTATAGTAATAAGCTAATGAAGAGAGAATTTTAACTGACTGATTTCCTCCTGTCATTCCAAATACCAACAGAAGAGAGATGTCACCAAACCTTTTTTAGTCCTTTAACATCCAAGTGATTAACTTAACAGATCAATTTACAAGCAGCTTGTTAAAGTGAGAAGGTCTGTGTCCTAGGAGTTCCGTGGAAAAGGGAGGAAGAACACAGGAGAAGGGCTTTCTAAATCTCCATTAATGACTTCTGAAACTGTGAAATGACAACCTCGTCTGTCCTGATCATCTGCAACATTTTGAGGCAAATCTTGTAAACAAACAGGCTGCAGCATTCAGCATCAGCTTGGGATAATTACATGTAAATGGAAAACCAGTCGAAAAACAGAGCCAACCCTGTTTCAGCTACGTAGTGCAAGACCAGTGACAAGTGCCTTTCAAATGACAAAGCTAAACAGCACTGGGCTGCACCAGGCTACCTAGAGCTGGCACATCAAACACTCATCTACAGATTTCTTTTTTTTTTAAATACCATATAAAATGATTTTTAAACACCCTGATCCATAGAAATTATAGCAACAAAATAACCTGTGCAATTTTTGCTTTCAATTCACTAATCATTTCTTCAAGAAACTTTGAGTACTTTTCCCAGTTAGGGAGCTTAACTCTAAAAGGAGTAATTGTTTTCTGACATAGTAGAAAAGCAGCTAACTGCCAAGTATTTTCCTGCTTAACTTCGCCAAAGTTTCTTTCGACAGAAGTTATATAAACTGAGATAAGATCTTCAGAAATAATTGTTAGTAGAATGAGAGGCTCTATGTATTGGTGGAAGAGAAGCAACATCATGAAAGGGACTAAGCAAGTGAAATTTTCTGACATCCTTTATCTTGAAACAATAAGACAGGGAAAGGTGAACGGTTTCATTGCTGCTAGAAGTTGCCTCTACATGGTTGTTTCCATCCTTTTGCCTGTGGATCCAGGAGGGAGTATGGATTATTGCTAGTAGGAGTATGAAAAGCAGTTGAGGAAACAAGCAGGCTTCTTGTGGGTGGTCCGAGATTGGCGAGGCTGGGGTTCACACCTCCGCTGTAAACTGTTAGAGAATTCACCAACTCAGAAAAATTTTCCAACAATAAGCAAAACTGCTTGTCTAGCTCTTGCCATTGCACTGCATTATCTCCTATGCTGTACTTTTAGCAACCTCTTAGCGTTTTAGCGACGCAATGCCCACGTACCATAGCACTGCACTTGGCAGAAGAGGCTGTCGCTCCACGCTCTGCATGAGATCTTAGAAGAATCCCGAAGTGCACGGACGTGGGGGAGACGGTTTCTCCTATCGGGCACAGAACAATCAAATCAGGGGTTTTGGTTTTGGGGTTGGGTTTTTTTGGGTTTGGGGTTTTTTTTGAGTCATTCTGTATATTTTTCAGCACCAATTTTACAATAAGCAATTATATACCATTTCCTAAGAGATACACTGTGCACTTATTAGGCAGCGTAACTACCACCCTGCTGTTACTAACATTTCTAGAAATTTGCCTTTTTTTTTTTTTTTTTTAATTTTGGAGCTTTCTATCTGCACTAACCCAGCGCTTCACCAGCAGAGTTTTCTGTATTTACTGCTTCCCTGTTAAAAGACACAAGAAATTAAAGACTGCTAGCTTCTAGGAAAAGAGTCGACTAATAGAATATTGTCTTCCACATAATTTTGGACAACGAAACTTATGTAATAATCTCTGCATCACATCCATATTTCTGCTTTAGCTATTACAGTTACAGGGGAAAAAGCCTTAAAAATATCCAGACTTGAAACTGAAGGCATTCAGTGACAGGGGATCCACAAGATCTCCAGCTACGCTGTTTTAACAGATGACTACCGATGCTGCTAAAATGAACATCTTGTATTTATTTAAATTGTACACAGGTACGGCTCTTTCTCTTTTCCTGCTTTCCTATTTTCCTGGATGCCAGCCTTTTTGTATTATATAACCATGGATTACATTTGCTCCCTTGGCAAAAGCATAAGGCTGGATTCTCCCGTTCAACTCTTAACCTACCCTAATCACTCAGCCTTTTTCAGATGCTTTTTTTGATGCTTTCCCAGCTGTAGTCCTACATCTCACAATCACAACTTTTGGGTTTTCTTTTATTTCTTTATTTAAACGAAGGCATGACTTCACATTATCCAATATTAAAATGTACATTGATGATAGCATATCATTTTAAATTAAAAATTATTTGGGTTTGTCATTAAAACGGACCTGCACCCATCATTACTTATACATTATGAATTTTTTTATTATCTGCAAATTTGCACAACTGTCTCATACCTTTATGATTAATGTGTTAACCCTTACATTATTCCAACTAGACCATGAATGTGAGCTATGTTTCTTTTTTTCCTAGCTAGATGTATTTTCTATATCATCTGTGAATTTTAGAAACAAAGAATTAGTTTTAAAATTAAGAATTTAGAGTTTATTAAGGAAAATAATCCTAATTGGGGAATGATCAAATAAAGAAAAGATCACCAGATAAAATTTTGATCCTAACAAAATCAACGGCAAAACTTCTATTGACTCTATTAAGGTCACAGTATCACCCCAGAATTCCTTCACTCCGTTTCTTTCAATGTTATGACAATGTCATGGCAAAGCCTAAAGGATGGTGCTTCTGCCCCTGCTGACTCCCTGCTCACTCTCATCGGGACCAGCCAGGGTGTGTTGCGGAGGCACAAAGGCAGGACGGTCACTGAGGCTTCGCTAAAATCTGCTCAGGTTGTACCGCAAACATTAAAGTGATCTGCAATTCTTATTTAAGTATTTCTTCCCGTATCAACCAAATAAATTACTTCTCACTCAGGACTCTCTAGAAGCCGAGCTTCAAGTGTAAAAGTTCAGCTCTTTCTGCCTGCATCAGTCCTTTAAATCGATTTCTGTATTTTAATGAAAAACATACCTCCCCATGTTCATTTTTGGATAAAAGTTTTGCTCCAACATAAAAGGCGTGGTGTTGTGCACCCAGCAAGCGCACATTTCGTCATCAGAGAAAAATGCTAGGACAACAAGTATCAAATATTTCTGATATACTATGAATGTGCAAAAACAGGATCACAAAGGAAATTCTTTTGCAACTGTAAATTAACACATATCACCTTTTTTTTGCTCTACAAAAGAACAATGTTAATTTTCTCAGATCATCTGTGGGCAAAATAATACCTTTTTATGACATAATATAAATTCTCAAGATTATTTTTGTACACTCGTTTGCAGTACAGAAAATATAAGAATATGCACATTCTCAACATTGGTCACCGACGCATTCTTAAGAGACCTAACCACGTTTTCCACAAAAGATAAATATATATGATTTTTTTATAGGACTCTATATATGTATGTATATCAAACAGCACATCCACCTACAAGTGCTCCCTGTATGTATAAAAGAAGAACTGCTTAAAAAAAAAAAAAAAAAAAAAGCTGTTTTTTCTTTCTGACAAACGGGCATGAAATAACAGGCTGACATCTGCCTCTGCAGGTCATTCCAGTCAGGCTGCTGCATGTCAGAATTCAAACTGCTCCATCCATCAATGGCAGACCAAAAATTAACGTAGCTTGGAAACTCTGCAGCAAGACAGTAACAGCCCAATTTAAAGTCTGACCTTCGGAGAACGGTGGGGTAAGATGGAAAAATTATTTCATGCCCTGTACCAAAGCCAACAACACAGTTCAGAGGGATTTTCAGTTAAATTTTTTTTTATATATATATAAAATAAAGTTTGCTAGTATACAGCTGTTAAACTGTTATGTCAGATAAGAAAACTGTTATAAAGGCTTTTAGTTTATAAGGCATTATCAGTTACATTCACAGAGATGCACTTTCATGGCATTTAGAATTTTAATTTCTCTGAATTACTGATTAATATATTTTTTAAAAGTGTAATGTATTCAAGGTTATAAATAACACTATGTTCTTAGTGATTTACTGAGTAAAACCTATAGTTGATCAGGCTGAAAAATTTGATTGAAATAGGCTGCCAATTTTGCCCAATATAGAATTTCTAGTCCAATTAAACAGGATAATCTATTAAAAAATACTTTCTCAAAATTCCAATATTAAATTATTTTATAAGGGAGTTGATCAAAGAAGTTATTTAATAATCAGAGACATACACATCAGCAATGTACACCAGCAGAAATCACAGAGGTGCCTTTAGCCTGCTAGACTCTATACCAGCAGATAACAGTGATTAATTCATTTGTTAGATCACCTACTAACACACTTGTTAATTGCTCAATAAGCTAATTTAAGTGGAAGCTTAATAACACATAATTCAAACTTCCATCTCCTGTTGTAAATAGCAGAAATACCATATAGTTTAAAACTTCAAGTAGTTCAATAAAATTGAACCGATTAAAAATAAAATTCAACTAATTCAATAAAATCGCTAGATCGTATTTTAAACGTACACCCAAAACTTGAGAAGGTAATTTATTTTTCCCAAGCCTTTCACTGGAGGTCACCTAAAAAGCTCGCTTAGTGTTTTCTTCCCTTACAAAGTATTTTTCCTAACGTTACAAAACATTTTCCTTTGTTAAACAGCTAGTTAACTTTGCAACAGGATCAAAGACAGTAAGTAATCTGGAAGATGTTCTTAAATAATTATAAGAGAATAGATAGCTTCAGTGTAAGAGTTTGCCAAATCAATAATGCATGGATATTTACTATTTTGTTTTTATTAAAAAATAGAAGGAAATATGATCCTGCTACACTGGACACCTTTTCAAATATAGAAGTCAGCTTTCCCTATCATATCTTTTAAAATTCAATCTAACCAGAGAATTTCACAACAGGCCACTAATTTATAGCGTTTCTCAAAAGTGTACAGAATTGGATGCTTTGGGCAACAAAAACATTCCCTTTATACTCTTTTTGCATGACTTCAGAGCCGCTGAAATAGTTAAGCTGTCTCTCACACAACCGATACCACCTCTCTCTGAAAATCTGACAAATGTCAGAAAGAAAACCAGAAAAATTACTTTAGATCCAAATATGCTTTTATGGTAAACTTAAAGCCATCGAAGAATTAATGGAGGTAATTTCTTTCATCATGGTACAATTAATCAGAGAAGATCAGCAAAATTCCAAGTTCTTGAGAGACAACAACCACCCAGATTTTATTTCTGACGAGATAACACAAGTTTGGTTGACAGGAACGGAAGAGATAAAAGTTCTATCTTCTTTTTTAGTACTATAAAAATGCAAATTAACAAAGTTGCACAATAATCTACCAATAAGCCACGGGTAGAATCTCTCCAGAACCAGCTGATTGACAAGTCTAAAATAGCATTGGTCTGAGTAATCACCATGTGGGTATTTTTGGTCGGGAGCCGACATGGATCAGCTTTGCAGCGTTTCTGAAGGACTGCCGATAGAACTTGTGGACAACACAAAAGCTGGGGGAATGGTAAAAGCTGCAAGAAAACAACCATCTTGTTCAGCATGGTATGAACTACTACCATGCTCTAAACGGAACCAATTCAAATATTACAGATTTTTAAATGTTCCAGTAAAATCCCCCAAGGTTATTTGCTGGAAAACTGAAAAGGAAAGAGATTTCATGTCTGTATATGGTACTGATAAGACCAATATAGGAATACTGCACACAATTCTGGTGTCCAGCATCAAAAGCCTACTGAAAAACTGAAGAAAAAACTTATACTGAAAGAAGAGCCAAACCACATTTAACTTATCAAAAAGAAAATATATACATGTAGCTCCATGTACAGTAAGTATTGGGCAGTAAAAGGCTCTATCTCCTCAAAAAATCCAGAACAAGGACCGACATCCAGAAGTTGAAGCTGAGGAAATTCAAACAAAAAGGCACACATTTTAATGTCTGACTGAATAGTAAAGAAATGCCAGGTTCTTCCTGCCTTGAAATATCAAGACACGTTGAAACAGCACAAAATACATTCTATTTAAACACAAGCTTATAGGTTTAATACAGAATTAACTAGGCTAATTGTAATGGCATATGTTATACAGGATGTCAGATTAGATGATTTAACACTCCCTTCTGGCCTTAAAATCTATAATCAATGAAATAATGCATTAGTTGCACTTTATGGAGTTCCTTACATGTGCTTGTGAAGTACCTGGGGTAGCCCACTGCCAAAGACAAGCGAGCAGACGGCTGTTTCTTGGGTTGATGTAGTAGGGAACTGAAATACTTGCACCCTAATTATCACTGAGAGAATATATCAGCTTGCCGAGTTGAACTGTTGTAATTTTATGACCAAATATGTATGTTAGCAAAGTTGTTGCACACTACTAAGAAATCTGAAAAGTTCAAGTTATTATAGGCCATCTGACCAGGATAAGCAATTATTTTTCACATTTTATCTTCAGCTGCAAATTATTGGTTTAAGCTTAACAAAAAAAATAAAATAAAAAAAAAATTAAAAAAAAAAATCAGATGTCTCTTGCAAGAGTTTTAACAATTGCCAGTGACTATTTAGATCTGAAAAAAACTTTTACTTTAATAAACATGAGTGTTTACACTAGCAGTAACCATATGTAGTTCTCTACAGTATCCTATTCTTCAAATAAAACATCTAATTATTACACACCAGAGAAACCGTGCCATTATCTCATTATTTCCATTGAACTACTGGAAATTATTTACACTTTTTTTGTTTTCCACAGAATTAATGCACTGGGTACACCTGATGAATTATTTCTAAGACTTAACCGTTTAAAATCAGTTCACAGCTTTCTTGCCAATGAATTGGACTTAATGAATTGCAGTTATTTTAAGGGGAAAAATGTCTTTATTAACAGTAATCATTAAATTAAATGAAGTTATGTGGAATAGCCTCCTCTTGTTTTGAAGTAATCAAAGCTGTAGTCAGTGTCCTTTTAAAGGAAACTCTCAAAACTTTAACTGATTTGTAACTGAGTAGAACTATTCTGAAAAAATTCAACTGTTTTACTTTTGTCGGTTGCACTTTGTTGCAAAAGGGTCATGTGTGAGAAGAGTATTTAATCAGGAGAGTAGTAAGAACTTACAATGACGAGATTTACTTTACTTATAGAGCTGCTTGGATGGTAATGAAGAGTCAACTGGCAAATCAGAACTCCAAATTTTAGTCTTATTTTCTTATGCGTTTCCAAAGGACAGATGACAGCTACTTCATAAAAATTTCTCCAACGCTGTCCAATCCTTTAGCAGCCGTGAACACTTGTGCCTGACGCTGCTGAGTGCATTTTAGAAATACTGTAGGCTAAGCTGCAGTACCAAGATTTCTGCTTTTGGAGAGTCCATCGAACGCAACTGAGAGAAGAAACACTGATTCTGAGACAAGGGGAAGTCATAAATTTGCTCTATGATCACCATTTCTTTGATTCAGAGTAAAGCAGGATGTTAACCTATTACACTGATAACGGTAGATGTAACTAAGTGCAACCTTCGGAAAGCGTTCCTTCCAGATACAAAGATGAACTGATTTGTTTTAAAGGAGAGCAAGACAGCCGCTACCCACAGCCTTCCCCCACACGCCGTCTCCTTGCCTTTCATCCTAGACTTGCATTCCACTGTGGGAATGCCACCAGTCAAGAGCTTACTGTTGGTCTTTCAGCTGACATACAGTATTAGTATCTTCTTTTAATTTTGTTTAAATGCAGGAATATTCAAAACAGTTTCCTGAGCATCTTGACAAATGTCAGGGTTCCAAACATCCTCCCCTCTTTCAAAGGGTTGCTTTGGGTTTTTCACTGGCCTCCAGCTTTGTCTTCACTGGACACTCATTTCCCAAATCCTGCTGCTTTGTCTTCTCCCTCTTTACCAAGTTCTTTTTACTCTTTGGATTTTTTTTTCTTGTTCCACGTTCGTTTCTCTCTCCAGTCAAATACCTGTACTATGCCTCAAAACTTTGTGATGGCAAATTGAACCACCTTACGTTCTTTGCTTCTCCTATCAGTGGCCATTTTATGATGTGTTCTTTTTGAGAAGTTGGCTTATCAACCAAATTTGCTACAATACAAAGACAACCAGGCGGTATTTGAAGAATCGGTGGTGTAGAAGTTCCTGCCTTTGGGAGGACAAACTAAAGTTGAATGACAAATAATATGCAGAACATGGTATTAATGGTTACCAGGAAGCAGGTCTCCGAACAGCCAAAACATTTACTTTCCCTCTTTCAGTATTCATTCTCTCTGCGTGTGCTACAACTATAGCAAAGGACACATTTTTTTCCCGTTTCCAAAGCTGATATGCTCATGAACTCTGGAAGGGAGGTACCAGAGGTATAAAAATGGCTGTGAGAAGACAACTGCTGTGAGCTAATCTCGCCCTTGCCCAGAACCCTCCGTGCCTACTCACCACTATACACAAACGCCTTATCAAGAGCAATTTGTGAATGTAAGCTGCTCTTACAGACATTTACAAACTCATGGCATTTATTTATAAAAGAACACTTCCTAATGTAATTAACAAATTAACATATTATAAATATTATGATTGCAAACATTTAGAAGTGATCCTAAATTCACACATATGTAAAACACAAAAGGCAGGTGGCTGAAAACAACCTCCACTCCCAGAAAAAAACATGAGAGACGCTGCATGACTCTTTAGTGTGTCTCAACACCTTCACAGACACTGACAGCAGAGAACAATTCTGGATACTACATAAAAGGATTCATATTTGAAAATATGTTGTTTGTTCTACCTGAATTATTTTAACTCTCATCCATTAAATTATTAATATAATTATAATGTTCTCTTTCTAAGAGCAAGTCCATTCTAGAGCAACAAATGGAAAATTAACCATCGCAGGTAACAATAAGAAAATTATTAACTTAAACTGTATATACACTAACCTAAATTTATATTCATCTTCAATAATAATTATGACTACATAGACTGTTAAGAGTTAGCAGTATTGTCACTAGAAATGTGTTTCCAAATTACTTTTTTTTAATTTGAAGCTTGGAAATAGGGTGGGAGGAAATGAGGATTAGGGAAGAGAGGCTATTTTTCACTAAATATCAGATAGGAGATTTCCAACACTGCATTATGGTGAAAAACAGTGACAGCACAGAAGTACTGCGGAGATGGAAAGGACAGAGAAAGAACAGAAAGATACAATAGTTATCTTTACCCAGTTACTCCATTTCTGGGATACTAATTAAGATCACAAGTATCTTGTTTTGGATCGGCAGCAGCAGTTTTGTGTCAAAAGTGAAGGGAGGAGCAGAATGATCAGATCGTCTTGTTTCGAGTAAAACTGTCAGAACAGTAACATGCTGGGTGAAGTCGGACAAGTTGCATTAATGGGTAGAAACGTACAAAATTCCATTTCTGATACAGAAACTTATGCACGCCTGTAGCAGAGTCCCTTTCTTCTCTCTTCCCACCTGTCCCAGTCACACATTTACTTCGCTTTATAAGCGAGAGGGAATAGCCTACTCTGTTGAATCAGCAAATTATTTTATTCACACACATAACCAGTACAACATGATATGATTTCTACTTGGAAAATATTAGAAGAACAAGAGCATATGATCAGGTTAGGAGACCCAAGACCATTCCAGACTAGCGTTACAAGAGGAAGCCCAGTTTTCCTTAGACCGTACTGTTTAGGAACTATAACCAACTTCCCAGTGGCAGGGGGTTTCAGAACGGACTCCACGGTACCAAATTCTTCCAGTGCCCTGAGGATGGCATTAGAAAACTGTTGGGGTTCCAATCCACCATGTGTACACGTAGAGACAACCAAAGAAAAGGGGAAGTTACGTATATTTACTATGTACAGGCACATTTTTTCAGCTGCTACATTTAATACCTACGTGAAATGGCCGTGTTTGTGCATGCTTGCACGTCTGTTACAGATGTCTATGCGTACCTATTGCGATGGAGCAGCCATGCATGATGCATGTGATGTGCAAACTGGATTTATGCACGTTGAAATATTTCAGTATTTGATTCTTCTTCTTGACAGAGAGCAGGGCTTCCACTGAAAGCTCATTTAATAAAAATAATGCAATGCAAATGAACCTGAATCAGAAAAATTAGATTGATGGAAGTAGCTCGGTCGCTGTAATTACACAAGGTGTATTATTTCCTAAATTCTCTTTGCATTAAATATATACCATACATTTATCAAACATAATTAGCAGTTTAGGTGACAAGGATTTTATTTTTCTCCTGCAATAAAAATCACTCGACACTGGTATGTACATCTAAAACGTAATATGAACATTTTCTTACTATCATTGTTTACTCCTCTAAGAAAAATTTCATGGGATCAAAGAATCAGAGGGGGAATACCATTTGGGACTTACAAAGTAGAAGATGAGGAAGACGGCTAGGTCAGCCTTCTGTGGATTTCATGAGCATAAAATAAAATTAAATCAGTCAAAGCTTTTAAGGTTGTTAGTCAAATAAATCATATTTGAAAGCAAAATAATTGATGATACCCCTGTACAGCTTTACTTCCCTTATAATCAGCATTTCAGTTTTTCAAATATAGAAATAAATTGATGAACAAACGGCAAAAGAAACAGAAGTTACAAAAGAAGCTGTCACGAAGTTGAATGTGGTCAGTAGGCATTCTACTAAAACAAATGGGTTTTCAGAAAAAGACAGACTAAGTGTATTCAACAAAAATCTTATTTTTATGTAGCACTCCCTTTCTGTGCTTTTCTTTGCCTTTTGGTAATTTCCCTCTGTCTAAACCTAAATTAAAGAATAGCCTGGAGAATCTATTTTAAACCACAAAAAAAATTAAGGTGATATGACACTGAGCTGAAGCAGAAGACTAATATTAATGCACTATTCGCAGCTCTCTAGTGATACTCTTCAGGCTGACTTTCTGATTGACAGTCTGTCTTAAATTTGAGTTTCCCGTCTTCAATTTCCATTTCAACTTAATATTATTGCAACATGTTTTCTAAGCGATCCTCATGTTTTATAACAGCGGTTGCTCTCTTTTTTGCCCAAGACTGTAACAGTCAATACTGGGGGGTACATCTTCAAAACTATTCCAAAGATGAGTTAAACATTTGAGAATTCTCATGCAAGCTGTGTTTGCTTTTAAATCTAGTGAACATTAAGATCAAAGTTGTGATGACTGAAAATGTCCTGTTTATTGTACAGTGTGCAAAAGCGGTACCTTAGGAAAGTCCCTTGGAAAAGAGGCAAAATATTTGAAATGGGATGCGAGCTTACGCATTTCTAGAAATAGTATTTACAATACCATTAAATTAGTGAACAAACTACGCTTTTCAGGACTAATTAAAATATCTAATTGTAGTGTATCTCACACCTGCTGTGGAACATCTATGGCAAGCAGCAGCCAATAAAACCCAGTTTTTGCAGCACACGCAGTTCTTCCGGCTGCAACACTGCCAATTCCCTTCTGCTTCTTTCCCCACTGGCTGTTTTCAGCAGACTCAAGCTGCAAGTGCACCACTGCAAAAACAACTGTTTTACCTTTAAACAAAAACCTACCCATCTCCGTATTAGTGCTTTGATTTCACTTAATCTCTGCTGTATGCCACAGGGCACCTTCACCGTTTCTGTTTTATGCATTCAAATCTTGGTGTTCAAACTTACTTCACTTACTGAAAATAAACTCAACTAGAAATGTATTTGTTGGCTTGTTTTTAAAGACATTTCAAAAAACAAAACGTTAACAAAATATTAGCCAGTTGTAAACTCTGAGACTGTAAGAAGCTTGAAATCTTGTAAAGTCATTTGTTCCAGGACAGTTTGTATCATGTCCGGTTTGACCGAGAAGGGGAGAGAGAAAAGACTGCTTGCTGATTATACATCTAATATATATACACACTCTATAGATGCGTCACAGTATATCACTCTTACAAAAATGTAATTTGCTTCCCACAAATGCCATCAACCAACAGGACAAGGGACAATTTTGTTTATGCTGAATTTTCATCTGTGCTTCATGAACACACACGTGCTGTTTTTCACAAGGCTTTAGAGCAAAATACTGAATACGTGAACTACAAAAGCTGCTCGGTTCCACTGGAACGTAACTGCCCGTATCCTCTCCCTTCGGTAAGATTTAAGGGTGTTTCTAGTCTCATAGCAGCTAGCCCCGGATAGCGCAGATTTACAGGCTGTGATGCAATTTACTAAACACGGGGACATTAAAACTTATTAGACATGTTTAAAAAATTTCATTAGCACATACGGACAATTATGACACTGAAAGTCTCACTGACACTAAGTGCAATGACATCAGCCTAGCTGACCGCCTCACAACAAAACGAGAACATTTCCAACACAACTAAGATAATGAAGTTTTTTCTTCTCTCAACAGCTGAATATTTCTTTGGGGGTTCGGACACATGGGGGTTTTGTTTTGGGTGGTGTGGGGGTTTTTTTAATAGTTTCGCAGCAAACAACTATATCAAAATAATGGCAGAAAGCACTTTCAGTTTTTCTCTTAAAATCCCCTAGGATCATATGGGGACCTCAAGTCAAAAACCTTCACTTTAGAACAATAAATAAATAAACCCGCTAAAGCCTTCCCAAGGCTGGCCAACTGTAGCATAAGTAATGCAAGAGGCTGAGAGATGCCAGATAAATTTGATTACTATAAAAGATGGGAATATGTTTCTTTCCTCAGAGAATTCACAAAAAGGGGTCAAAAACAAAGCAGCACTGAAAGCGAACAACTTCATTTCACCAGCAACTCAAGGCGAAAATACAATACAATTTCGCAGGAACATTTTATCACGTTGGTGCAGACACCTCCTAATCTTCTATTTCTGAAAAAGGAAAATAGAAAAGATAGAGTCCAAGCAAAATGGGACTACTCTTTCTTTTTTGGAAAAGTCATTCCGATTAATATATCAATTTAGTAAAGAGTTCAAGAACTGTTTTCTTCTTCCACCTGCTACCAGTGTCATAGTATCTCTAACACATTTAATGAAAAAAAAAAAAAGTAATCTTACACTTCATGTTATGCTTCCTATTTGTCTTATTACCAAATCATTTATATCGAACACATTCAGAGAGCATCATTAGGAGAAATGACCTACCGTACTTTCCTTGTTAAAGAAAAACAAAGTCTTGACTCAATGTTAATTGTTACAGCCCTGAGTAATGATTAGACAAAGAGATCCCCTGTGCACTATTCTCCAACTAAAAGACAGTCCTGATTTCACATTGCTACATTTTTCCTCTGTAAATAGATGAGCTCTTGCCAGTTGCTATTACAGTGGCACTACTATTTTGCTAACCTCTCTGGAATTACTTTTTCCTTCATGTGTCCTAGGGTTGCACTTGGCTTTTTCACTAACACATCATGTTGGTGGCACAGTCATGGTGTCAGCTAACACACCCTCATCCCTAGCAAACGCTACACTTGCAGCTACCAGCAAAAGCTATTCTTACGAGCATCTATTAGATTTCACCTTATTTTCATTACATCTTCAAAGTCATCCAGTTCTTCCTATTTAATGTCCCAAACTTTCCCTCCATTAACAGCATCTCAGCATGGGGTCTTCAGCCCAATTTCAGTAATCCATGGATGATTTTTATAAAAGAGTTACAAATAAGTAATATAAAAAAAGGTTGATCTTTGAGGAACAAGTAACTTCCATCCAGTCTGATAAATTCATTTTCAGCACACAAAAACTCTTTTATTTGCACTACACTTCTTACAAACAATCTTCTACTTTTGAAATAAATATTTTCCATGGTGTCATTGTATCAGTTACTCTACAGGACTCAAGAAAGGATAGGCTTGCAGCACTTTTTACTAATAACATTTTTTAGTATTAAAGGAAGAAACTAAATGTTTCTGGAACAGTCAATATTTGGCAAGTTCATTTTATTCCTTTTTCCATTGTTTCCTGTCTTTAATTCTTTCCTTCATGTTGCTGCAGTATTCTTCTTTCTTATAATATAAAGAAAACCAGTCTGTAATCCAGAACATACAGCTCCGTGGCAGTCCTTTCAAAATTTTTGGTTGGACACTACCATCTAACTTAAAGCACATTAACCCTTTTAGTACTAAGAAGTTCTGAACAAGCCTGAGCTGTCCTTAAGCCCATCCTAACACTCTGCTAGTTCTTCTCTTTTCAGTTATGAGACTATGGAATCTTTGACGATTTTGATTTACCTTTTTTTTTTTTTTTGTAATGATGATTTTGTTCCATTTGATTACTACAATTTGTAACTTGTCTGTGCTGACAAGTTTCCCCTCATTTAGTGATTTCCCATTACTCCGGGGGGGGGGGGGGACACGGACACACATATGGGGGGGGCGGGACACACGTGGACGGACACGCAGAGTTTTTTTAGAAAGGGTTTCTTTCACAAGTAGGTTGACAGCCCATTCCTGCAGGTTCTTCCCCTCCTCTTAGAATGCAATTTCCAGACAGCATTTCTGCCTTCGGTTTACAGCACACTTCCTGACTTTCCAACACCCAAGTTCTTAAACTCGTCAGTCCAGATGATTTCACCAATAAATTTTGGTAATTTCCAAAATTTTGCCATTTTGAAATAAAGCAGAAATTAAGTACTAGACTTCTTTTAGTCTTCCGTTTCATTTAAAACAAACGTAAGGATTCTTGCCATAAGCAGCTCTGAAGTATGTGCTAAGAAGCTCAGCCAAATGACAGTAAGATGAAGGGATCTAGTGGCTATCACAGAGAGTAAAAACTTCCCTTTATAAGCACTACTTTTTCATGCTAGAAATTGAAGTCACAATTCCTAGTGCTATTTCTATTAGGTTTTCAGAGACTAGTATCCACACCCAAATTTGGTCAAAACCAGTTCAGGATTCAGTATTAAATGCTTTGCAGTAACCAAGCAGAAGCTTTTTTTTTGTGTCAAACAATTTTGGTAAAAAAATGGTTGATTATCTGTTTTATTCATGCTATTACTTCTTATTTTATCACATTCTACTACATAATTGCCATGCACCTATCCCTTTACCCCTTATTTCTTTTTTTTGCAGTATATGCATTCCAAAATCAATTTCCAGTAAAGCAAAGTCTAATTAATATTTGTAATAACACATTAAAAAAAAAGTTATCTACACTAAATCAACATAAAGGTAACACCTTAATTTTCAACTTTCAAGGCCAAAAGACAATTATAATCTGGAATGAAGAACAGTTTCCTCATAAGAACAAAACATGTTTTAGTGTGCTAACAAATACTTGAAACAATAATCGATACTTTAAAAAAGAGTAATTGCCTGCTACAGATTTCAAAACATTTTAAAGCAAAGAGTAAGACCAAGATACAAAGAAATTCAGCAATTTAACCCAAGACAAGTCAAAGAAAAGAGAACAAGAGGATGACAAAAATCTTCTCTGTCTGATGCTCTGGTTTTTCCTCACTGTATGAACAGAGCCAGCTTTACCAAGACGCTGCAAGATGCCTACAGAGGCTTGCAACCGCCCACCTTGGCCGTCATGCGGTGGGCTACCTACAGGGACTCTGCGTATAAGAACTCTTTCAGGTGATGACCGAAGGAGTTTGGGAAAAGGCAGGTCCGAGGAGAAGAGCACCGTAAGAATGAAAGAGTTCTAAACTACCGCAACAGAGGAAGAAGGGGAAAGAGCTGGGGAGACTGAAGATACCAGGAACACCGAGCAGGCCAGCTCTTGCTCGCCCCCGTTACTAAGCTATGTGCAGCGGCCACTTCCCTGTGACCGCTCACTCTGAGCTAAGCAGACCCTGCAAAGAAGTACTCACCAAGAATCAGCTGTCAGAAGCTGACTGCTGTGCCCCAGCCAAACGGGAGCTGGGTGACCACAGCCAAATGGACAGTAACTGCAGCGTGTAAAACCGGGTTCCTGGTAAACGGTTACCCCGACCAGCTACAGCAGCGGTATTACTGACAGCGGGTGGTCGGCAGCCAGCTCTGAACAACCCGCTCCTGTTGTCCTGACACAGCGACCACAGGCTGCCTGGCAGCAGTGGGTTGTTCCACACTGCCTGCAAAAGTTTCTGAACCTGATCCTCAGCAAAGTAGCAGAGCTGAACAAGACAGAGCTGGAGAGCCAGAGCACAGGCTCGCACACGGGGGAACTGCAGCGGGGAGCTCGGGGGTGTGTGACAGAGGAGAATGACACACCAGAAGCACTGACTGGGATCCTAGTTTGGGAGACCTGGAGGAAGGAGGGCATAAAAAGCATTGGTAATATGAAACTGTGATCCAACGCTAGCAAATTTAGGTTTTTGTTCCTCACTTCATTGAGTTTTGCACTCCGGCGCTGACAGGAGAGCACAGAAGATGGGAAATCTGACTAGATGGATCAGCCAGGCAATTCTGAAGTCCCAGATACTGAATGAAGGAAACAATATTGAGAAACTAGGAAAAGGGCAATACTGACTATCATGAAAACAAACAAATTAGGTGCTGGCTTTAAAAGCCATCTATATGCTGTCCCCTTCTTATAATCTTTTTTCTTTCTAACCATTTAAAAGGTTGCTTGCATGAACATAGCAGAA
The DNA here is from genome assembly GCF_030463565.1 of Pelecanus crispus. Taxonomy (NCBI): domain Eukaryota; kingdom Metazoa; phylum Chordata; class Aves; order Pelecaniformes; family Pelecanidae; genus Pelecanus; species Pelecanus crispus. The sequence goes on along the minus strand of NC_134650.1, from coordinate 48,257,797 downwards.
CAGCAAAGCTGTTAGGAAGTATGTGGTTTTAGAGAACAGAAACACAACATGAAAATACTAAAAAAAATTTAAGATAAATAATGAAGCAAAATTTATGAAAATACTTTCAAATTCTTCAGACGCTATTTTCTCCTTTCTAAGAAACCTGACAGCACAATATAAAAATTATTTTCTGTCCAGTATTAATTGTTTTCAATATTAACGTAAAAATCCTGACCACTAGCAATTTTAAAACACAACAAAATTATACAATAAGAGGTTTGGAGACATACATATGCAAATACTTTATGCAGAAAGGGTACTGTAACTTGCTTCCCGTGCTTGAGAGATCACTTGTGGTAGGTCCGTAAAACTAAGATGCAAAAATCTTCTAGAGTTAATAATCTTTGTACTTCAGTGGCATAATTACTTGATTTTTTTACACCAAGGAGTTATTGAAAAAACAGTCGAAACCTGCAGAAGGATGCTCCTGCACAGAACAGTGACTGATGGGCAGCTCTTTGACTGACTAAATGCACAAAGGGCTCCTGTGGATTTTAATAGCACTGATCCACTTATGAATCATAAATGACACAGAAACCCTTTTGCATCTTTGAGATTTTCAAGATTTCAGGGGGAGGGGGGAGTGTTTTCATCCAACAAAATGGGGCGGGGGGTGCCTTTAAGAAAACAACTGCATTTGCTATGTGTTTGACATGGATGTCCTATCAGAGCCCATTTTTTAGATTTTCTGTCACAGGTAAGCTTTGTGAAAGAGAGAAGCATAGCAGGTTTTTCATACACTTTCACAATTATCTGAAATATTGCATAGGGAAGAGGAGAACAAACAGACTTAGCAGTAGGGCAGTAGGGCCACTAGAGAAAAGACTCTGAAATTAACTGACACCACTAGATTATAATTTCTTATGGTTTAAAAGAATTTTAATCGATTTTTAAAATTTAGATTAAAAAATAGTTAATTAATAGACAGTTTCTACTGTAACCATAAACCTATAACAAAGTATAAATAGACGTAGTTGGGAGGTAAGATTAACATATATTTAAAAAAGCAGCAGCTAATGTTTTCAGAAGAAAAAGCTTAGGTCTTTTTTGACTCTAGGAAGTCATGAGAAAACATTTCTTCAAGCTGAGTAACTCCAAGCTGTCTCCTTCTGAATATACCAAATACGTTCACTGGCCACAATGCCCTCTTATCTAGGCATATTTCTTACACTGTGTTCTGACACTATATATACACATAATTCTGTGTATTTATGTATGTAGTTACCTGTGCACACATTCCTTAAATAAAATTTCAAAATTACATTTTCAGAATGACATAGATGTATCAAACTCAAATGCTAGGAAAAACAAATGTTTAACTAACCAGGACAATGCTACTTTGGATTCTTGGATGTATGCTTTAATTGAAGTAATCCCTTTTTTCCCCACAGGAGCCATATGACATTAAGTGCAGGAAAAAAGTCTGGGTGACTAAGAAGGAAACCTGAAAAAGAAGGTTCTGTCTCTATCACTGCCCAAGAGTTCCCACTCTGCATCAACCATGCAAATATATGACACACCCCACAAAACCTGAACTCTGATTCCCCGCTGGGTATCACTCCTACCTCCACTCCAGTTCCTAAACCCACTATACCTCTCAAACAAACTACTTCACTCCTGATCTCAAATCCTATCACTCAGCTTTTAAAATTCTCACTTTAGGAAAGTTCAAAGCATTCTTAGCACCATCATCATATCCATATGTCATACTGTAAAGTAATGCTGCTTAGGCTCAAACAAAAACATACAAAACCTAGAAAACTTCCATAGGATATTTATTGATGCAGCATCTTAAAAGATTCTTCTAACAACGTTTTGTTTCTATGAAAGACTTATGTCTTTCACATAAAAGCATAAGAGTTTTTTAAAAAATTAAAAGTTGGCATGTCTGAAATAGTATCAGAACAAATAGCCTCTCACAGCAGCGATTTCATAGACTGCAATGGCTGTATTTGCTCTGTGCAGCAGACAGGAATTTTTCATTTCATACATCATTTAAAACTTGCTGCAGTGACTCCACAAACCTGTCTATACTATTAGCACAAAGTGAAGAGAAGCCCACCCCCCGCTCCAAGTTATTTTGGCCAAAATTCAACTACACAAGTAGACCACCATAGCACTGCTGACAGAGGAGCAAAGCATACTTAGTACTAGATAATGAAGGAAAAAAAAATCTTATATTCTCATAAATAATATTGCATATTATATTTGAATACATCAGAATAAGATTGTATTGTCTACATCATCAGCAAATTTACTGCGGAAACAATATACCATAGCAAGCAACCAGCTAATGCACACAGTTGTTTCAATATTTTTAAACACAGATTTGCATTTATACCATATTTTCAGAAATTACTCTCCCAGGACAGTGTAAGAGTCTGGAACAAAGCTTCTCCTTGCAAAAATAAATATTCAGACAGAGATCACCTACATATACTGTGGCCATTAACACAGGCAGATCACTTACTGCTGCAACTGCCCCAGAAAAAAATATGAAGATTATCATTATTGCTAAAGTTATTATTGTTGATATGGTCTTTAAATGCTCAAGTATAGAGCTCTGTTCTGAAAATAAGTCATTAACCCACATGCTAAAGCCTTAAACTCACGCTGTGGCCACAATTCACACACCTTCAGACTGTGTTAGACTGCAAGCTGAAAAACAGACAGCTTTTATGTAAAACTCAGTTAAATAGTACTAGATACGTGCACTTGGAACTCAGTGTGGAAATACAAAGGAAGAGGTCTTCTCACCATATATGAAGGACTTCTGGACTGCAGTATGTAACACAGGATACTCACTTCCTGGGCATTAATTCAGTAATTACACTTCTCGTTCAGGATAAATCCAGAAAGTAGCTAGCACAAATAAATGAAAAACACAAATTCAGCAGGGGTTGGATGTGAACAAACAGAATTTTTTCTTGTCCGTTTGACTGACAAAAAAAACATCTCCTATGGTCTTCCTTTCTAGTCTAGAAGTAAAGGCACGTTATGAGAGAGGTCGCAACAGTACCAGTCCGGTTCCACGCCAGCGTCTATTGGCCCCGTGCTACCTGGCATCTCAAATGCCTGCGGTATCAGCATACTTGGGCAGCAATAATCTCATATGCACGCAGCGTTAATCTGTCACCTCCTGCGCCTCTCGGCACAGCCTGGTCCCGCACCTGACGGGCCGCACGCAAAGCCGGCCGTTGCCCCAGCCCAGCCTTCCCCTTCCTCCAGAGAACGTGGCGGGCGGGCGGGCATCCGTGCCGCAGCCGGCAGCTCAGCGGCCGCAGCCCCCTCAGCGCTGTTTGGCACAGGAATTCCCCACGCCGTAGGGCAGAGCACAGCTCCTGCTCTGCGCAGTGCCAGGAAGGTGACATTGCCACGAGGCCATCTGTGGTACGGGACAGCAGAGCTGGCGGGAGAAGCAGAGCCGTGGCACTCTAAAGGGACGCGAGGAGCTGTCCGCAGCCTTGCAGACCCGGGTTTCCCCTCCCTTTGTATGACCAAAACCAAGCTCAGCTCAGCTTAGGCTGTGAACACAAGGTGACTGTAACACAAGGTGGGTTTGCGCTCACCATAGTTTTGAGTTTACGCTCAACAGACACTGTGGGCACGGCCATACAGAGTGCTGGTCTCCAAACACCCTGTGTTCCTGCCCTCATATAAAGCCACATCAGCCCAGATTACTTCTGTAATCTGTATTCTGCATGGAAAAACCAATGGAAAGCTACCAAGCAAACAGACCCTTTCTTTCTATTCCTTAATCCATTGACACAGAGATGGAAAAAAGGATCCAAATTGTAACAAAAGCTGCAGATGGAAGAACACCTTTGAAGAAAGCACCAGCTAATATTTTCAGAAAGATAAGGCCCAAGAGTCAATCATTATAAACCATATGAAAGATGCACTAAATATAGATTATATGACTCCCTTCCTTTTGTGTGTCAAAACAGTATTTTAATTTTATTTTTAAATCTGCCAATCAGGGCAAAACTAATCACCAAAAAAAGGTGTTTTACCTTTCAAACAGCTGTCACATCTTAAAATTGCCCATGTCAAATAGACAGAATAGGGGTACATGGACACTTTTCACAGATTACTCAGATTTCTGGGCTCGAAAATTAAAATATACAGATATTAGTAAGAATTGAAACATCCAGTCAGTAAACAACTTCTCTCTGGAAAAGACTTTGCAGAGGAAAAGAAGCTTCAAGCAGTAAGCACAGACATTATATTTCCTTTTAAAAAAGTTGAGAGCACATTGCAGGGTTTGCAGGATGAGGTGGTCTAAAACAGGTACTGCAATTTTAAGAAGTCCAAATATACCTTGTCATCTCCAAACATTGAACTATATTAGATTACAATCTCAATTAATATCTGAAATTATTTCAAACAGTGACAAGTGACATGATTTGCAACTGACATAATAGCACGCTGCTCCAGAGCGAGGAGCTCTCTGCGCTGGGCTAGATGCCGAGAACTTTCCTACTCCTCTGACCTTAGCTGTAAAAACCACTGTTATTCTTCTCTGGTGTTTCCCTGAACTGAAGGAGAGAAAAATATAGAAGGAGAAGGAGGTCGCTTATAACGAGAGGCTTTTCCACCGGGCAGATACCAACACAAAAACGGAGCAGGGAGCCGCACACAACAGAAAATGAGTCTTAAAATACAAACAAACCAAAACCCAACAGGAAAAGGATCAGAGAAGTCTAAATAGATTAGGCACCCACAACATAAGTGAAAACCTAATCCCCAAACGTGGTAGAAGGAAAAGGAGACAGGAAAAAAACTTAATATGGAAGGCAAGACTGGAAAGTCAAGGGGTAGTCTCAATGGAGCTAGGTACAGGATCCAGGAAGCAAAGGGAAATGAATCAAGAGAAAAGTAGAAAATCTAGGACAGTGATTTTGAATAAGATACGTCTGGATTAGAAAAACAAATTAATGTGAAGGAGGATAAGCATACTATAGTTCCACTTGGTGGGAACACCTGACTTGAGCATGGCTGACACCACATACCAGAGCACCCACCAGCGCCCAAGCAATGTCACCCCCAGCTGCGTGCCTGAAGAGACGAATACCTTCAGGAGAGTGAACCACTATTCCATTTTCCACTCATTAATGTGTATTTAAATGGATGTTGACCAAGAACTTTTCTCCACATCGATAGCCATGTCACTGTAACAATGTGGAAAATACCTTCAAAAATAATTTCTTAGATACCATGAGGAAAACTGCTAGATAATGCTCCATACTATTAACACTCATAGTTAAATACAGAGATACATAACACTGCCCCACATTCATTATCTATTTGCTGGCTCTGCAGCAAAAAAAAGTCTTACTGCTACTGAATTGTTCTTTCAAAAATTTTCAGTAACTGCTAAGATTATATACTGATACACCCCTCTTTTCAGTCAACACCAAAATATTTCTGTAGGCATTATGACCCTGAAAACCTTTGATTTTAAGTCAATTAAAGGACAAGCTACAACGATAACTTGAATATTCCTATTATTTTTAACATGCTGGAACACATGTAAGTTATCAAAATGTGGTAAGTCAACGTTTTTGATTCAGACGTTCCTGAGTTGTGAGAATTTTTGTGAGTAGCATAGTACAGGAACACAAGAAAGGTTATAAAATCTAAGACCATTCAATGACAGCTTGTGGAAAGCTTCCCAAATCACTTGTCCATGTGCAGTGAAACAACCAGCCATACGATGAAGGATTTTACTAAACATGAAATAAATACAAATGGTTATCTAGTTACATTTATGCAGCGAGTATGTAAATCTGCTTGTCTACATTCATAGCACAGTTTCTCGAAAATACCAGTCTCAGATACAAGCCACTGACATTACAGTATCATTAGCTGAAAACTTAAAGGGAACTCACATGTACTAACACCGCATAATTAAAAAAGAGTCAGAAAAAAGGAGACAGCCATTTCTACAGACTCCTCTGTTAAAGGCTCCACAGGTTCTCCTACACCAAAGAGGAAAAGGCTCTATTACCGATGTCATTATGCTTCACAAAATAAGTACAACCAAAGAACACCACAGTATCAACAATTCGCAAAGAAGTCGGCGACCCTCGGCTTCCGGGATCCTGCCTTGCCCTTCTCCCTCCTACACTGCTTCACTGTAGGTGTTAGCATATGGACAGGTGCAAGCAAGATTTGGTATTAACAAATAAGAACTCATAAACCAGCAGACATCCGATATAACGGTGCGTCTACGACAAGAATTCTGCAGCTACCGATGTTATTTCTGCCATAGTATTGTCTGCATAACCTTGAATTGCAAGTGCTTACCTGAATGTAGCAAGCAAGCATGTCAATGCAGACCATGCAGTAAAGATCTATAGCTCTAAACTGTTCCACCTTCATTGTGAACTTCTCAACTCACAAATCAATAAAATACTGAGTAATACACAATGAGCCAGAAATATTCTTGAAAAAAACCCAGCCTTATTCAGAATTGTGAATCATGGAGCCTACACATTTTCCAACATAAGTTCAGGAAATAAAAACCTCATTAAAGCTGTAGCCAAAATTTCTAATTCATCAAAGGGCCGTGTTCTGAATACCAATGAATTTCATGAAAAAGAAGCATTTTTTTTCTTGTCTGCATGTCTGTAAAATATCTCTTAGGTTACAAAACCAAATCTGATGACACTGAAAAGTCTTTCAGGAACAAAGACAGACGAGTAAAACAACCACCAGATCTCTTTAATTCCATGCAAAAGTGTCAACAGCAAAATCACTGCATCTGTTCCATAGCAGAATATTAAATAGTTCATTAATATCCATTTTCCCTTCTTCTCTTTTCAGAGGCTACTAAAATTGTTTCTGTTTGATTTTACATGAGTGAAACTCCTCCCAAATGAAACAGGTACAAGTATCTTGAAAGAACATTCAAGTGTACATCATTCAAGACCTTGGCAGTCCCTATCTCTGTGAAACAACAATAGCATCCCACTAATAACAATGACTTGCTTAACTATTCATTTTTGTAAATAATGGAACTGAAAATTATCTGGTGATGGATTTACACTTTTACAATGCATTGCAGGGATGAAAATGAATAGGGACGAAGAAATTATGTATATTACAATGGGTGACACACAGAACTTAAGAGTCTAGCTAGCTCCACAGAAGAACACAAGCTGGAAAATGTGGCGCTAGAATTTTTAGCATTTTACCTTTGTCTAATACTACTTTGAGACATCCTATATGTATTATTTGTATTATAGTAGCACTTAAAGACTCCAATTAAAATCCAAACACCATTATATTAGGCAGAAATAGTATGAAAATGACAATAGGTGTCATAGCCATTTTAATTCCAAACAACCACAATAAATTACCTGTTTCTCAGATATGCCTGCCTTTATATTGTAGTTACCCACAGAATTTAACTATTAGTTCTTATATTCAGGGGGAGCATTAAAAGGATTGCCTAGGCAGGCTTTTCAGCCTTTTTTTTTTATTTGAAAACCATATGAATATTTCCAGTGGAGGCACACAGCCTAGGGAGTGCAAGCCTACCGCCACGAGGCTTGCCTGCCTTAATCACCTTTCCTGAGAAGCCGCCCATGGAACCACAAGACCCCGTGGACCATGAGCTGAAAAAGCCTGCTCCCCTGAGGTACAGGACTGCAATTTTACAGAAAATACGTGCATTTAGATTTTCTTCTCATTGCTCCTCCTTTTTACTGAATTCCTTCTTTTATTTTAGCTTAAGTACTGATGTACTAAACATACCAATTTACTCTCGTCTAGGCTACCATTTTACTATTAATATATTTTCACACTGAACAACTTAAGTCTGAGAACTAGGTAGGATCTGCTAGAAAGTTATTCTGAGCTCGAGATGCATCTTGCATATATGTCTAGCCAGTTGGGTAACTCAGTATCTGTTTTGACTTAAAGAAGAGGACACCACAAATTAGCGTAGCTATTGAAAAATACGATTATTTGGAGGCAGGAAACTGAGAAAGGTGACAACTTTTCTGGTAACGAACGGAAAACACTAAGTTTCTATACAAAAAAAGTTAACAAAGATGACTTTGTGCTTAAGTAACAAATGGCAAGTATTTACACCGTGACTATTAGTTCTCTAGTAGGGTGTTTATTATAAACAGTATTTCAAACACAGGACTTTTAAGAGACAATGTATAAATATTTTAAATGGTAAAATATAGGTGTTGGCTTTTTTTGTACTGTGTCCAGAAAATTTGCACAAACACATCAAATTCTCCACCTAGGGAATTTACTTTATTGTTAAGTTTGCATTTAAAATAAATGTACATGACCTATTTTGGGGCTAATATAACTAAAAGGAACCTATTTGTTGTTTATTATTTATAGAAGATTCACTTCAGATTAGGGCTTTTGCAGACATGTGTATCTGTGTGGCATCATAAAGCATCTCCAGATATCTCCCAGCACTAAAACAGACGAGAAAATGACAAGTTAGGATGTATCCCAGTACACACAGTATTTTATAAAAGCTAAGATTAAAAGCTGGTTTTTTTCCTCTTCAGAAAGGCCACATGAAAGAGCGAGTACCATGGCTAATGCATTGACCTTCTGTGTCTGATAATGACAAGTTCAAGTTCCTAGAGTTGGATAAGATGTGGAACTAAAGTAAGTGCACTCAAGCAACGAGTTCTCCTGCTCTGTTAGAATCCTACTCACAAAACTAGCCCTATAGAAAGAAAGAAGAAAACAGTTTAATTTTTTTATATATATATAACCAAGGAGTTTTTCTACACCATCAGCAGGTCTCGTAACTACTTTCTTCAGAGTCTCCAATCTGAGGCACTGGTGGTTTCTTTCACTTTTTAATAGCAAACTTGACATTATTTCATGTGAGTAAATGATATCTAATTTATGAAGAACAGAGATGTAAAATCGGTGCTTGTGTCTAAAATTTCACATTTTCAGCTTTTTTCTTGTAGACAGAGAAAGAGTAAAACACAGTAAAATCATATATGTCATATAAGAGATACAACACCTCTTTGCAAACCTTGCCTTCCAAACTTCCAGGAAATCAGAAATGCATTTTTATACGACAACTGGACTTCCTAAAGTCAACTCCTCTGGAAATCTAGCATCTGCCTTTTGTTTTCAAAGGAGGACAGCAAAAGTACATCAAGCCTTTCTTCCTATCATCAACTAAGAAAACCCACAGCTGACCTAAAGCCTTTATTCCTATCCGTCATTAGTTCTGTACAGTTTTGCAGGTTACAGTGTCTGGAGCTCTTCAGGGGCAGAATAAAACTCCTTCACAATGCTGCTGGCATGACCGAGGCACAGAAAAGAAAGCTGCAGTCATCAGACTAGGCACCAACAGCACTAGGTTTGACAGATAAGGCAAACAGAGTATGACTAAGGAAAGTAACTAATAAAGCTGCTTTTTTCTAAATTACTAGTACTACTAATAATACATATTAAGATGTACTACTAATACATACATATGACTGGTTTAGCACATTTTATATTTCCAAATATTTATATTTCAAATTACACAGAGATATTACAACCTTTACATCTTTGTTTAAGTTATATAAGACAAATAATAAAGGCTAAAAAAATGCTAGGGCTCAAGTTGGTGTAAATCAACATGTGTATCATCAGTTTTAATTCTCAGATCATACCCAATGTTTTACATTGAAATATTCCTGACAGGACAGACTGTGACCACAGAGAGAACAATACCATCCAAAAAAGATTCCCTTTTAAATTTGGCTCTTGAAACAGTATCTCCATTTTCCTCCTTCTCACCCCCAATTCGAGCTCATCTCAGAAACAATAATTTATTTAGAAAGAGAAATTAATCTTAAGCATCTCCAAAGTCTTGGGTTATTCCACTCCAGCAAATTTCATAGATGGAAATTTTTGCTTTTCCTTAGAAAACACAGTGATATCAAATACAAAAAAACACACATTAAAAGAACACTAACATGTCTAAAACAAGAGCTCAAGCTGAAGTTAAGGAATTGCCATAATTAAACTTGTCCAGGAAGACAGATTAAGGTCAAATACGTCTATTAATTGTGGGTATCCACTCTAAGTCACCTTAGACTTGATTTTTTTTTTTTTTTTTTTTTTAAAGCACACAGCATTTCATAGCATTTAATACATTCCTAGAATAGTTTTTACTAGTTCCCATTGTGGCTGTGATTTTTCACCACTTCTGCAAACGTGAACAGCGCGCATCGAAGCCGAGCACCCGGACAGCGGAGCGGGTGCAGTTAGCAGTGTCTGCGCAAGGGTTAAGTGACTTGACCAGCACTTGTCAGCAGTTTCTTGCAGAGGCAGGAAAAAATCCTATTTCTTAAAGAGGCGTTTATCTGCTTTGCTCATGGAGTCCACACTCCTCCTCCTGTATTAATTTCAGCTTCTACCACTCACATAGCAGGAGCCCTCCGCAGCAGTAAACTCTGTCTTTGTAAAACTGAATCACCCCTACGACTGTCTCTGTGAACAGACTGGATGTAAATGCTTTTGCCCCCGATGTCAGCCAAGTTCTTTAGCAGGGGCAGGCGGGGTACGTGCCCGACAGCGGCACCCCGCAGCAGGCCCAGCTGCCCCCAGCGCCCCAGGGAGCCATTTCCCCCCCACCCAGGGACCCTTCCCCTGCGGCCCGTTGGCCCCCAGGCCACCCAGCCTTGCTCCTGCGGCTCTGAGCGAGCCAGGCCAGGCCCCCAGGCCGGGCAGCCGGCGACCCAGCGCCGCACATAGCTCTGCCTTTAAGTAGTGTCATGGCCGGGGGTCACTGGAGAGTGGAGGGAGTAAAGCTGCCACCAAAATGGCCTCATTTGGTGGTGTAAGTTAAGGGAGCCAAAATAAAAACAAACGGCACCAGTTGCTGGCTGAGGCACTCGGGACAGGGCACCATGATAGCCCTCAGCCTGTCATGGGCTACAGTCAGTCACGGGCCCTCAGCCTGTCATAGGGGCCACAGTCGGTCACGGGCCCTCAGCCTGTCATGGGGGCCACAGTCAGTCACGGGCCCTCAGCCTGTCATGGGGGCCACAGTCAGTCACGGGCCCTCAGCCTGTCATAGGGGCCACAGTCGGTCACGGGCCCTCAGCCTGTCATGGGGGCCACAGTCGGTCACGGGCCCTCAGCCTGTCATGGGGGCCACAGTCAGTCACGGGCCCTCAGCCTGTCATGGGCTCTCAGCCTGTCATGGGCCACAGTCGGTCACGGGGCCCAGCCTGTCATAGGGGCCACAGCCTGCCAGCCAGGGCCCACAGCCTGCCATGGGCCCTCATCCTGCCACGGGGCCGATGGCCGCCGCACCACGCGCTCAGTGAGAGGAGACGGGGCAAAGCTCAGTGGGCCGCCGGCCACAGCCTCGCCTGGGGATTTTAACCACATGGGAAACGGCACTCTGCTGAAATAAAAGATGCAGTCACACTTTGTAACACATTTTCTTGAGGTTTTGTTACATCCCTCACTACTTCTAATTATCAAAGAGACTTTCTTTCTAAACAAAGGCTGCTGCTTCTTCATCCAAGAGCGACGTTAAGATGCTAAATGAGGTATGCGATCACAGCGCCTTGCCAAACAAAAGGATAAGTCAAACACAGGCACTTGTGATTTCTCCGCTGGATCAAGGAGAGGGAAAGGAGTTACAGAGAAGAAAGCCTAGATTTCAAACAAGTGTTTCCATAATCAACAGTTACTGCAAGCAAGGTTCAGAAAATTACAAGGGGGGGGGGGGGGGGGGGGAAATAATCTTTTTCTGTAAATATCCCTTCTTGTTTTCTTCTTTGTTTAAGGTGAAATATCTCTTTTTTCAAGTATCAGTCTTAACCTTTTCTTTTTCGGGTTAGCTTGGGAAAAGAAAAAGCTAACCTCAATTTTTTTTTTTTTTTTAATTTGACATAATAAACTATGAATAGTTCCTGTGAAACTGCCAGAGCCTGCGATGTAACTGCTTTATTTAGATGAGTTCTAAACTGTCTGTTATTTACACAGAAGCCAGAGAATAATTTGTGCTGTTAAGAAAGTATTTTTTTCCCCAAGACATACACTATTTGTTAACATTTGTAAATACTCATTATGTGAACACACAGTCTTTTAAAAGCTTATTGTTTTCTCAGTAAATTTGGATATTTAGGTAAGAATCTGTGCACTATGCTAAATAAATAGATATTTGGATAATTTTTAAGTTAATGTTTAAAATACAAATTGTATCAATCTGTAGAAAAGTTGTTACTTCCTATCTCCAGCGCTGCCTTCTATCCAGCCCCTTCAGCCTTTTTGTTTCCACCGAACTAATGCACCTTTTCCATCGCATAGCCCACTCTGATACATGTCGAGAGTTTTTGAATCCTCAGGAACCCTGTTAGAGGGAAGATGAGAGAATTCCGCTAATTCAGTATCTTTCTGTTCTTCCCTCTCTAATTTCCAAGGCAACGTTTGCCACACATCATAATATTTTTCTTTCTGTCCTCTTCTCTTTATATGCCCTGCTCTTTGTGACATAGCACTTCTCTGGAAGCTATTTGCTATTTGAGTACAAAAACCCTCCGATGTTTAAGGATTGTAACTTCAGTTTACAAATTAGCATCTGCAGGACAGGAAGCTTAAGCCACGCTAGCTGAACATGGTTAAAGTCGAATGATTTCAGCTGGATAACATGGAAAAGATGCAAATATATTATTTGTCCTTTTTATTTGTTGTTATTTTCCCTTCCAAGGGAAGAGGGTTACCTTTATTAACTCCTCTTATCCTTTTATATGGTGATGTTGGACAAAGTCACCTTGTATTTTTAAGTTCCATACAGTGTATTTTTAAGTTGCATACTCCTTCCCATCTTTCTGTGATATGGAAAATGTCAGGTTTTGCTTTGACACATTTCCAAGAGTTTTATTTATTTCAGAGGGTGCTTAAGTACATTTAATTTAATCAGGTTCTTATTTGCATTCAAAGTTACTACAAAAAATTTAAGTATCAGAAGACGATCTGTGCTTTAATCTGAGTGTAGTAAAATCCAGGTGGTGATCTTCAAACCCGCACACTAAACTTGCATTGACTTTCTATGACTATACAAAATGTACGTAATTGCAGGAAAAAAAGAAAAAAGTATTTTTTTATAACTCGGGCCAGTGAATAAGCAATTTGTAGGAACAGCTGCTGAATTTGCACAAGCAAATCATGTTTAAAAGGCAATGTCTGAACCTACATCCCTTTCTTAAAGCCATTTTTTATGAAAATTAGTTCTTCCGAACCTGAAACGTGGCTTTAAACCACCTATGTTGCTGTTAGCCATCTGTATAAACTAGTTCAACAGAGTTTTACTGCCGGAGGATATCAGGTCAGAGATGGTTTCTGTTGTCAGATCAGTCACTGACTACCTCAATTGCCTTTGGCAAGTCATTTAACCTTTCTGTATTAACGTTTTCCTGCCAGTAGAATAGTTGCTCATCACAGTAGGGAGGAGTTTAGCCTATTAATTAATGAAAGTAACTATAAAAATGCTCTTTCTTTAATTCCAGTGTCTGTCTGCTCTGCAGAATATTACTAAGAACCTCAAAACCACTCTGCACATTAGATAGAAATGAACCGTTTCTGTGTAAGTGGGTGCTATTTCAGAGCAGATTTCTACTGTACATACTTTAATGACTTCACAAATTACGAATAACAACAAGGCTTAGAGTTTTCTTGCAACTCGTGAATAACAACAACAAAAAGAGAAGCAGCGGTCTTTGTCTTGAACTGACAACTTGTATGTTTTAGAATACTTCCCTAAGTTTTAATGAGCTAAATGATTTAATAATATATATAGTGAAAATTCTCTTGATCTGAAACCTTATAGGCCATGTTTCAGCCTAAACCAAAATTTTACTGCCTAGATATAAAACCCTGGAAAACAGAGTTTATAAGGGAAATACTGACAGAACATTAGCTACACTGTAGCGTGCTAACGGGTACCACTATAATACAGTCTATTCCAGAATAATTTTTCTTTTTATTATTTCATTAAGTTGTAGCTCACTAAAGTTCCTCCTAGGATCTCTCTACAGCACCAAATTTTTCATTGAGAAAACTATAAATCATAGGCCTAAATTACAATTTAATTATAAACGCCTTCCCTTCTAATGCTGCCTGGGACCTTTTACCCTCCTACATAATTCTAAAAAATGACCCCTGTCATAATTTCCTTCACTAGAATAATATGCAGAGATCTAATCCTGAATCCTGCTGTCTTATAATTTAATATAAGAGGTAATTATTATTCAAAAGATAATGTTGCAGATATTGAAAATATTCTGAAGTTTAAGTCTAAAAAAACCTTGACTTGGTATGTAAAAGCCTCTTATTTGACTCTTGCAGAAAAGGAAATAAATAAAAAGGTTTTAAGACTTTATGCAAAATGCTAGAAGTATTACTTGTAGCTGGAATTTGTCTAATATAATTTCTATAACCTTTGAACTACAGAGAAAGCACACTCATGCACACAGCAAAACCAGGAAGATACCAGATCATTTACTATTGATTTCTGCTTTTTGCCATAGGTTAGACAGAAAGTTCTAGCTTGCTACTATCTAGCTGAAAAAATATGTTTTAGGTGGCTCCACATTTCTGAATGCAAGGGAGTATACGTAAGCCAAGGTCAAAAGAAAAACAAAACAAAACCAAAAAATCACCTTCATAAAACCTTCTTCTTACACCTCAAATTTTATTTTAAATTTATCACATCAAAGACACCATTACGTTTATCCACAGCATTCCTGTAAGGAAGTTAAATAATATTAAAACTTTAAGGAATTAGTACATTTTTTCCCCAAGTCAGAAAAGCAAGGAATAACACCATTATGTCAATTCATCTTGCACAAGAGACAGTGAATTTAATCTCGTACCAAGAACACAGCTATTATTGCCTGTCTCGATTCACTTTACAAAGAAAGACTTTGACCTTAAAGCCCTTTTTTCTAAAACTGGGATTTCATCAATTAAAACCTGTTTTCTTTCTAGTTAACTCTTACAGTATGCAAGAATATCTGCCACAGAAGTGAACTGATAGTACAGATGGAGCAAAAGAAGGTTAGGATGAACATAAGGAAAGAGAGTTGACAAAGAATTTCTGAAGTACAGTAGAATAAAATTCACAGAACAACTGGAATTTTTTTTCTGTTTCAAATTCAGGGAGCGTGCCCCATTTTTTCAAGTAAATGAGATAGCAAATGAGCTTCGTTGCTTCCAACCATATACAGCTCCATCAGTAAGAACAAATAAAATACCATAACTGACAGATTCAACATCCTGAAGAGGTAGAGGCCAGTGAGGTTATCAGAAAATGGGGTTCACAAGAGGTAATTATGGCCCACGCTCACCCTTCTTAGGTGAGGCAGAACAGCACTATACAGCTCAATAAAAATCAAACTATGTAGTGCAGAGGCACCAGTTTACTACCCTCTTTGTTTTTGCTTTGGGAGCAGTTCATTTAAGATGTAATAAATTGAAGTTTTTTTCCTGTCCTTCCATAAATCTAGGGACAGTGCAAATGAGGTGTTTCTCATTATGAACAAAAGAAAAAGGGGCTCCCTAGATAGTGACATGAACTGGTAGCATTAAAGCACTCATTAAAAGGAGCCCTGTTCTTTTTTGTAATAAGGAATATTACTTAATAACGCTCGAAGCATGGTTCACTTCATATTGCTGAAGTGAGCTTTTGGGGGGCAGTGAAGAGGAAAAAAGGGAAAGTCCATAGTACCACAAACATAATAAAAAAGAGAGATGGAATTTTGCCTGTAACAAATTAATAATAAGTAAGAAAGTGTCATTGACTGCTTCTGTCTAACTGAATTGCTTCATGCAACAGAAAGATTTAAGGATCTCGGGGGATTCGTGGAAGATGTTAGACTACTTTTAAATGAACAAACAAAACCAGACTAGATGGGCACAGGTAGACTGAAAAAGATTGCCAGTAGAGAATTTCCTAACTTGAGGATCCAATAAAACACAAAGCTGACACCATTTTGAAGGAATCCTACTATTAACAAATCAGAATGTGTTAAGGTGATGGGGAAATGTATAGCACCAAAAAGGACAGAGCCGAGCAATAATTTTACGTTCTCATTTCCAACAGAAATCTCTCCACCACAGCAGTGGTGAAGGTTTGGACATTTCGACAATCTGAATTTCATCTCTTTGGGGATTAGTGAGAAGAGAAAATGCAGTTGTAGAATACCTCTGAGGATGTTTGCTATTTTCCATGCATGATGGGAAATTATGCACCCCAAAAAACTTTGTTAGAAGTACTACATGTAAGATACGAAGCACGCCTAGAAAGAGTAGTGGCTCCGCTGTGCTGGCATCCTGTCTCGGAGGGGTCCATCCCAGACACTTCTGAAGACAAGAAACGTTCTGGTGGTTACCTCTGCGTCTTCATTCTACTCCGTCATCAAATGCCATTCCGCCTCGGAACCTACAAGAAGACTATGCCTGAAAGTAAGCACAATGGGGCTTCTTGTTGGAGCCAGCGTTCAGCGGGAAGATTTTGCAGGGCCTTGTGGTTTGAACCACATCAGATCCTCCTGACTGACCTCAGAATTCCACAGGGGGAAAACAGACTTCTGAAGAAGGGTTGAAGGTCAGAAAATAATGTGAATATGCAGAAGCAACAACTGGGCATCTCTAACAAAGAAGCTTTTTTACTTCCCTTTGCAGTGCTAGTGAAACCACGCACTCATGCCCCTATTCAGAAAGGGGAACAAGGAGGATTAATTGAACAGGTATTAAAGCTGTTGAGAGTGCTTTTGTTACAAGTCAATCACATAGTCAAAACCTTGATTAACCTGAATAAGAGCTTTGCCTGACTCAGAAGTGAAAAACCGAGTTTACATGAGTATTACATTTACATTACATGTACATTGTGTTTACTTTAGAAATTATATTTTTAAAGAGCTATTGAAATAAGTAGAAAAAACACAGATTGTGTTTCTGACAAAACTTCTCTTTGCTGTTTCTGTTTGACCTAGTTAGCCATCGGTGTGTGCATAACGTCCAGGCTGGGGTACCACAACACGGTTACTATTTAGCAATGACTTCTGAAACTCTATTTTGTTTTGCTTTTGTTGTTAGCATGTCTGTACAGTAGAGACAACGTTAGCAGAACACTGCAAAGTATCTAGACATGATTTCTTTACAAGGCAAACTTACTGCATGCAAATAAATTTTCTTATTTATGCCTTCAGCAATTTTTTTCTTCTTTTTCACCAAATCCACTTTATTATTCATTTGTAGTTGTATACACTTTAAAATAATTTCCGTTCTCAAAGCAGAAGGATGACATAAGGTTTGAAGCCATCGTCAGGGCAGGGGGCCAAGAAACTACTAACAGTTAACACATTACATTTTTTTGTGCACATCACAAACTTTCGTAAGATCTTGTAGTTGTCCCTACAGAATTTCATTTTTTGCCAAGCCATCACCCCCACTTGTCAGATTATTTTGAATTGTACTCCTATCATCGAATGTACTCAGTATCTCAGTTTTCTGTTGTCTGAAAGCTCAGTAAATATATTTCCTACTTTGTGATTCAGCTCATTAAAGCAAATGCTGCAATGACCCAGGGTCAGGGCAGACCCCTGCCGAACCCCATTTTATACTTCCTTCCATTTTGACACCAATAAGTATGCCCTAAATAGGATTCTTCAGCCAGCTGTATACCTACACTCATCTAAACCACATTTCATTAGCTTGCTTATAAATAAAGAAGTCATGTGAGGCAGCGTCAAAAAAAAACCCTAAATTCAAGATATATGACAGCTACTGCTTCTTCCCTGTCCACACCTGTTACTCTGTCATAGAAGTTGTGTTGGTTGGACAATATTTTTTCTGACAAATCTGTGCAGGCTGTTTGTTATTCATTTCCTTGTCATCTTCGAAGTGCTTGCAAATAGTTTGCTTATTTTTTCCAGAATTTTTGCAGAAACTGGGGTTTAGCTGACTGGTCTATAACTCCTGTCTAAACTCCTGTTTAAACTAAGGACAATATGCTGTCTTCCAATATTTCACCTTCCCTGCACAAATTTTCAAAAATAGCCACTGCTAGTTCTGAGTTTATTTTGGCTCCACATGTTCCTTTAATGAGTTTTGAAAACCATGGTTCTGACAGAAGCTATCTTGTACCCTTTAACTTGTTTCTTCTGTATTCCGGACTAAGATACTATCCATTTAGCAGTGGCATCAATTACAATAGCTGCCATCCTATAGACAACCTTTAATAGAGAAGGATACAAAAACATTTGGCTGTCTCAAAATTATCTTTTGCTCTCCACTGAATGGTGATCCTACACTTTTCTTTATTTTCCTATTCCTGCTATTGTTCTTAGTATCATTATTTTTGCTATTTTGATACATCTTGCTAGCTGCTTCTCATTTTATGATTTGGCCTCTCCGATTTTATCACAACACGCTTCTGCTACATTTTTATACTCATTCTCAGCAATCTGCAAAGTGGTTTCTTATAACTTGAGTCCGTCCTCTACACTAGGATAGTTTGCACTTTATAAAAAGATTCCATTTATGTAATTATTCAGACTTCGGGTCTGAATACTTCCCAATAATTGTCACATTAGGTGTCTGAGATACTGTCACTGATTATTCTTAGCTTTTAATTGCACACTGAAGTAAAAAACTTGCTACCCTTTTGCCTATGATGTCCCAAGCAGTTACGCCTTAGCCTTCTGTGTTCCTTTTACATACTCCTTTTACAAACACAGTAGCATATATTGCAGCAAGAACGTAGTTTCTTATGGTATTAGCACATGGGGGACTAACAATATTTTCATTTTTCTCCTGTCTATAACTAGAGGCCACAACGAAAAAGAGGAGAGAAAAATCACGCAAAAGCTTGTATCCTTTGCTGATGGTAGTGCTCCTTCATTCAGGGGTCCAAGAACATACATTCTTCCAACTTTGCAAAAATAATTTTGCAGAGGGAACCCAGCTCCAGCGCATTTTCTCTCACATTTAATAGGCCACTTTAAGAGCGCGTTTACTTAGTCCTCATCAAACAAGGATAATTGACAGCTTTCCACCCCTAGCATCCCCACTCCGAGAAGGCAGTTTCCCCAGGAGCCGCCTTGTACAACCTCAAACACTTTATTACTGGTCAATTTGGGTTTCCTGCCCACTGTAAGTGGCAGTGCTGAGGGTCTCTAACTCTCTCTTGTCTCGCTAATCAATATAAGCAGTCACTTCCACGGCATTTCCCTGCTACTCAGCAAGAAGGACGATAGAGACTGCCATTGGTTGTAAATAACTGTATAGCTTTCGTGTTACATCAGAAAGTAAGTTAAACCTCAGAAATAGGAGGCGGCTTTTATTTTGGACTTTTTGCCTTCTTCTGAGATTTTCTCTATTGTAATTCTTTCCAGTGAGAGCAAAGAAATGCAGCTGGTCCGATGCCATTCCTGATAACTGCCTCCCCGGCAGAGGCTCACCCGTCCCCTGTGCGCGGGGGGTAGCAAACGTCCCTGTCAGCGGCACATGTGGCACTGCGCTCGCTGAAGAGACTAAAGAAAAATTCTATAAAGTGCCAACCGCAGCTTTACAGTCACTGTATTACGGGTATGAGAAAGTCAGGATTAAACAATTATTGCCTCGAACCCACGCAGTAAAATTTGTTTATGAGGTAAATTTTAACAAGAAACAAACAGTTAGTGTTGTTTATAAGCAAACTCAAGCTGTAAAAGCCAGGGAATGCTTTGTAAATGCCAGTCCATGGGCCAGATGAGGTCCTGGAGGGAAGCTCCCCGCTGTTTGCAGCTGGCTCTCACACGCATGCAGAACGTGACCAGCTCCAGCGGCCAGGTGAAATAGAGCCAGTGGTTTTGCCCAAGGATGGCACAGTGGCAAAGCCTTCGTTTGTTCATAAGGATATTTCTCCTCACAGGTCTTCCCTTCCGCTGCATGGAACGATCTCCTTGTAACGCCCATACGAAAAAATGCCACAATGACTACTAAAAAGATAAATCTATTATCTAACAGCAAATAATGCCAAAAAGACTATGCTAAATGCAACACGACAGAGTGCTGTACTGTGTACAACAAACTGTTTTGATCTAAACGATCCCCAAAGTCAATTCAGATTGGTTTCACGCTGCCATCTTGTCTAATAAGAAATACCCATATTCTTACTCAGCACTGCAACATACCGTCTCTTTTAATGAAAGTAATTCATTAGGTAGAGCCCCAGGAAGGGCCGAGACTTTGTGGTCTCCCTACAGTGCAGTATGATCGCACCATTAAGACGAATGCCAGCGCAACGGGGAGCAGCGACTCACGGCTAATTTCCACTGGCAGGGTGGCGGGACAGAGCATTTGCCCTTCGGGACTCTCGGGATGCCGCAGGTGACGGCTGGGCTCCGCTGCCTGAACTGTGTGGAGACCAAAGACCAACGCCTGAAAAGCCACAGCCAAAGACCGATGCGTATTAGAGGGCCCACGCTGGAACGTCAGGGATGCGGACGTACTGCCAGACGCGTCCACGCCTAGCGCAGTACCTGCCGTACCTGCAGCTGGCTCTTTGCGGGACAGCCGTCCTTTCGCCTGTACGGTCACTGAAGTGTGGATGCTAGTTGAGGAATATCGATGAATACTGTTACTTTCATTAAAATCCTACATACTATCGCTCGGCATACTGTGAGGAAGGAAATATAGCTTAGCTGATCCAGCTTTACTAATCCATAACAACAAAGAAATAAAAAACCTGGAGAAAAAAACCATAATGTTATTCTTTTGACTGCACACACATACACACACAAACCTTTAAAAGTGAGTATATGCCTACTGCAAAGTACTGAGGTGAAAAGGGAGGTCTTATCATCCCTGTTCCCCCAGGATCTCTTAGAGTGTGTGTGCTTCTGTGGTGGTTGGCTTGTGGTTTCGTTGTTCACTACAGTTTCCCAGAGCCCTATATTTTACTGAAACATAAGTACAGGCCCACCAATTCGCTGACAAGCTGATCTATTGGCTCTAGGACACTGAGGGGAATTATGCTCCTGCCGCCCTGATGCTCTCCTTTGTTTAGAAAAAGAAGAGAGAAAGAGAGAGTGTGAAAAAAAAATCCTCAATCGTTTAGTACAAGTCATTTTACATGCTGGGATAATGAAGTATAAAAATGCCTTCAAAGGACTGATTTCCTACTTTTAACTCACTACCAGCCGAGCTCTTTGTGAGGCCCTCTGGAACATGCATTCCCAGCCCCACTCAAACAAAAGAGCTGCGAATTCATTAAACTATTTAATTATGCCTTTTTATTTTTCTCCATTAGCAAGCCCTGCCAGTACAAAGTAAATAAAGCCACCATGGTCTTTCCCCAGCAGACACACTGACTGTTTTTATTCTTTATTCAGTTTACAATATAAAGGGCTATTTTTTCCCCCTCCTCCTATTCTTGGCTAGTTTCCTAATACAAGCCCTACAAACAGAAGCATCCAACTGTACATGCAATGCATGGAACTAGAGAGCAGCAGCAGCACTCAGCATTGCAAGCACATACCCTAGACAGCTTTCAAAGTACCAGCAGCCAACGGCAGCCAAACAGCACTTTACAGCCAGGCGCGGAAAAGATATTAGCTTTTTTTTTTTTATACTCTAGTAAATTTGCTTTTTACATCTATTTCTTTTCAGAAGGGCTTGTTATTGAGCTTACTGTCCACAAATTCCATTGATCTCAGGCTGTGACTCAATCCATATGCTCACGCTTTGACACCAGCACAGCAAGCAAGCGATACAAATCCTGTTCAGGCTACAAACTTATTGATTTTATAGATTTCCCCCAAAGTTGTGATAATGATATATCATTGTTAAATTTGGTAGAACAAACTGCTTTCCCAATCTGTCAATGCGAGCATGAAAACCAATTCACAGCCTTGTTTAGAAGGCTTTCCCTTCAGAAGAATAACTACTGCTAGCGGAAGCAGATCACCAATACCCAGCCGCTGGCACAGGTTTGATGGATGTTACCTTTCCAGTTGCCCTTTCTTGACCTATAGCATGCTGGGTTCCCAGACTTGGCTCCTGGTTATGAGAACCACCCTTGTTTTTCAGAAGCATTTTTCAAATTCATTATTTAAAACTTGCAGTATATGTAAACCATAATAAAAGCTTTTAAACATATTTCCTTTAAATATTTTAGATGCATTAAGACAACATGAAAATTATTGATTTCAGCACATCATTTTTGCTTGTTCTATTCCTGTGCTCACATAAATGGCAAAGGCATACTTTTCCCTTCCATGAGAGGGAGACAGAACACTGGTTTGAACAGGAGTGTCCTCACTTCCTGCTCCGTCACAGTTTCTCAACAACAGTGGGAACAACGAAACCCGCCACAACAAATGGCTTCCACTTTGAAATTGTGCCCACTTGGGCATTTTCCTCATGGCTTCTTACTGCCAAAGCAGAAACTCGATCTGACACTCAGCTCCTAACCGGCAAAAGAGGGTTCCGTTCCAGAGGTATTAGAAAAAAGAAACGCAAGCTGTTTCTCAGGTTCTGAGAACACGACATAAGAAGTTCGTCAGTCCTTATGTGCTTATCACAGGACAAAAAGGCACTTATCAAAAAAATGTCTGCATGGTGCAGAAGATGTACAAAAACTGTAAACAGCTGTGGTGTTTTCAAAAAACCATGAAATAGCTCTAACAAAATGGTTTGCTAGAATTACAATGTATGCTTTCATTCACACATTCTCCTCAAACTCTGAAGCAATTATTAGCACTCCAAAAAGAGACTTAGAATTCATGAACAAAAAACTTGCCAAAGAAACTGAAACCAATCAAGAGGCAAGAATTACAATGTTAGAAAACAAAATTTGGGAAATCCATGTGAATAAATAACACCTCTCGAATACATTTTCTCTTCTATCATGGCCTTTCTTTCTGTTATTTATCCATCTTCACTCAACATACATCTCTAGCACTGGAAAAGCAGCTTAACTCATCCGACATTATGCCACTAGTTCAACATACACCACACAGCGAGAGCTTTACTACGTTCTCCCAAGTCTTGCTACATCTCCCCACATCCAGCAGTGCATCCCTAAGCATTTAACTGCGTTCCTGGGACAAGAGCTCAGAGACAGATTTTGAAGGGCTGAATGTCTCCCACCAGTGCCTCTCCTTTCACTTTTGGTTTAATTAAAGGTGATAGATGCTGAACTCTTTTACCTACCGTGGCTTTTTTTTTGAACTTGCTGAATGCCCTTTCCACAGATGTCTTTCTGAAGAGTCTGTCTGAACTTCAGAGCACTTCAAATCTGAGTCCCTGCCTGCAGTATCTCTTGTCTGTCTTCCAACCAGGATAAGGAACAAAACTCTAACATACTTCTCATTCATCTATGGTATTTTCACTGTTTTTCTCACTGAAACAGAAATGCCAGGCTAAGAGAAAGGTGATAGAAGAGCCCATTGTCAATTTTTTTATCATCACATTGCTGAGGAGCTGTGCTTCACGCTTCTCTTTCAGTGCGTAGGCAGGAAGGGGTATCACAACACATCTTCACAAAAACAAATTGTCTATTTGTTGGACAGAGGAAGCACTATCAATAACATACTAAGCATTCAACTATTTCTTGTTTGAAGAAAGTGAAGACCTTAACAAAGACAAGTGTTATTACTAATCTCACTTCTGTGATGGGAGAGCCAAGACTTGGTGAAATTGTAGGACTTGCCAAAGGCCTCATATGAACCCGGTGATAAGGTAACTCCCAGTAATAAAGAACCTCATTCCCAATGTATATTATATCCATATCCATTCTGGACAACGTCAGCTTGTATCTTCTTTCCTTAAAGATATTCACAAAGGGAATGTCCTTGTGGTGAAAGGCAAACGTGCTGCAGGACCTACTAGTGGTCATCTGACATATTTCAGAGCGAGTGCAAGCACTTACAAGCAAACCATCTTACTGTCACCATCCCTTCTGTTCAAGCTCTGCACCTTCGCCGAGTGTCTACAACTCTCATATTCCTTGTTATTCCTTGTTTACTAGACAAATAATGACTTTATCCCAGTCAGGCTGAGCAATAGTGAAGGTGTCACACGCTCCTCTACTCATTTTCAGATTACCTTTCATACCACTTGATATATAATTTATATGACTCCACACTAGGAAAAATCTGTTCTTGGTACTCTGTGGAATTTCCACTCAGGGTAACAGAACATGTGTGAGGATTAACAGAACCTCCTGGTTCTAGATGATTAGAGAACTGCTGTCTGTCAGAGAAAAAATAGGCAAGTCTGAACGTATAATCAGAATGTAAAGCCATCCAAAGAGCACAAGTACTTCCGAAAATTATCTTCATTCCTTCCTTGCCCCCCAAAAGCAACATATTTGGACAATTCACAGAATCTCAGCCTTCAATTAATATTTCTTGAAAAATAAGTTTTTTCTTTCTTGCATCCCGCTCTTTCTCACTTTCCTCTCCACTCCCCCCCCCCCCCCCCCCCCCAAAAAAAGAGACAAGAAAAGGGGAAAAAAAGCCCTTCCTGATAATTGCACTGGTCCAAATGTGCAGGGGCTTTCATACAGAATGATGGCTTCCCTTGTCTCCTGCATTTGTTCATCTCCTTTGGGAGGAGCAATTTACAGAAAGCATTATCGATTTTTGCCATAATAGGTACAGAGATGCCTCACTGTCCCTGCTCAGCCAGCTCACTCTCTGCATCACAACTGTCAGGCCAGTTTGTGAAGCCCGTCATTATTTTTTTTCAAGTAAATCCATCACAGGAGTGGGGGAAAAGTGATGAAAATAAAATTATTTTCACCTTGCCATAAAAAAGAATGGCCATGTTCCCTAACAGAAATAAGTGCAAATGCTGTCAACTAAGAGAGCGGAAGGGAAATTCAAAGCAAATAAAAGCGGGCTGGGGGGGAGGAAGGAAAGGGAGGAGGGAGTGCGAGAAGGCATGGCAGTAGCTAATTTACTTTGAACACATTCTGGAATTTTCCTGTTAAAGCCGCTATTTACAACTCTTCCAGTTGTTCTCCACGTTCTCATTTTTCTGGAAGCGTTGAAATCTATACTTTATACAGGTATTTTCTTTGGCTTTTAGGGTGTTGAGGAGATTGCAGGTTTTGTGATGTGATTATTAAATATTATTGGTCTGCAGGGTGAAATCTGCCTTTAAACCTCCCCCTGAATGCAGACCACCCACCCACCGCCGAGATTACCCACTGCACTCCGCTCCTTTGTGCGGAGAACGGTTTGGGGGTTTTCTCCCACTCCCTGTTCACCGGGGCAGGCTGAGGCCACTAAACTCATTCTGTCCCTGATCAGCATGTGAATGTTGAGGGATACTTACTTCAAATATTTCTGAAACTAAAAAAGCCTTTTAGAAATCACATCTAAAAACAAACAATCCCCCCCGCCCTTCAATTGCATTACTGACTCTCAGACAAGTCCTTTGGTATTCATCCCTCCTCCTTGATTAGTTTTTGCTGCACCCTTCATGTTGGTCACTTATCTCACATCTTGAAGGTCACAGTCTGCAGTACCCTATTCCAGCGGCCCTGGGTTGTTTTTTATTCCTGAAGACAGCCTTGTTTTGGGCTCAGAAGGTTTAATCCAAGAATTGGCTCTGGATCTAATTCCCAGATCCTCAGTTCATTAGCCATGAAAAGTGATAGCTGCTTAAGATTTTTATGAGACATTGTTCCAAAAGCGGACCACAGAAACTGCACAATTACCCAGCACATTGTACAAAGCCCTGGCTGCCTTTGGCACTGACACAAGGAGCTTGATAGCAATCAAACAGCTTAATGAAAAGCAGCAAGTTTGCTCTTGGTAAGGAGCAAGGAATCTGTGAAGTTTGCTTCCAAGTGGTGCTTTCTGTAAGGACACTTGTTAGGATAAAATTTAAATCATCGTACCCCTACTTCAGGAGCGCTGGCACTAAAGGATACACAACTTGTCTTTTTGACCCTTTCACCTAAGCACCTGCAAACATCCAGCATTTAAAGCTCATCCGTCTTGTCCCTCTGGACTCTCAAGGAGATCTAGATATTAATGCTGAAGCTGGCCGCTCATTGCAACCAGGCCAGGCAAATTGTGAGAAAAACAGCAAGGCAGCTGTACAGAAACATCAGGGAATTTCTTTTAGTCAGGGTGTAGTGAAACCACAATCAGTCCCATGTCCAAGAAATTACAAGGATGTGACGCAGGCCAGCAAAATATAAGAGGTTTAGAAGTAAAGTGGATACTCCACTGCGTGGTGGATTAAGACTAAATGTAGCCAGATCCAGTCCAGCTAAAGTGCTTTCAGCAACTCCCGGGCTCCTCCGACTGCCATGGAACCAACAGAAATACCACCCGCCCGCGCTCCCGACTCCTGCCCTTCCCCGGCGCGGCTCCGACGCCTGCCCGTCCTCCGACTGCCGACGCCAGCCCGGAATGAATCGGGCTGGTGGGTTCCCTCCAAGATCAGGGACCAGGTCTTTAAATCCTGCCTTAATTCTCAGTCCATCCCATAGCTGGCTGCATTGCGTCTAAGCACGGCAGCATGTCCTGGAACAAAAGGAAGAACGCGCTCTGCGAGCTCGGTGCTGACGCCCAGCGCCTGGGATCTGCTGCCCCAATTCCCCATGGACCTTCCTTCCCAGGGCGTTAAGCAGATCTCACCACACTGGGAAACTGAGTTACCTCATTCAGAGATCTCCCTGCCCTGAGAGATTGTCCACACAGAGAATTAGCACAGAGCTAGCTAACGTTCTCACCTCAATTTACCAATTTCCCCATGCAAGTTTTTCGGAAGCGATCGAAGGCCAAGCAGCAGAGGCTCGGCACCACGTTGCTCACTCGCTTTGTGCCTTTGGACCACAGTCATTGCACTGGTAGACTTCTGCGTTCTGCAAATATTTCTGATCTGTTCCTCATCGGACGTGTTTATGTAAAAAGCTATATATTAAGAAGAAAATCATACATAAAGCAACCAGGCAGGTCTTTCTAGGTATGCATACATTAACATGAGATAACATTGCTGCTTGCAGTAAACAGCACCTTTCCTGGGAATATTTTCCAAGGAAAGAAAGTCAGACCCTGGAGGCAGTGAAGGTGTAGCAGCAGGAATGGCACAGGCTCAGAGGTGCCGTGCTCTTGTCCTTCAGTCCTCCACCACCTCTAGATCCCTGCCGCTGACTGACCCCCAGCCCGCTTCAGAGGGTACACAAGCTTTTTCAAGCCTGAAGTAGCTATGGGAAGTCAAAGACACACTTGCTTTCTCACTAGAAAGCAAAAAATAAACTCTGTAATATAGATCAAGCATATCAAGACATTTTAGCTAGTTTATTAAATGCAGAGAACGGCTATTACTGCTATTTATCTAATACGCTCTGCTGTGCAAACAACAGGCCCAATTTCAATAGCAGGGTAATTCTGTCAATGAATTACCATCCTAAGGGAAAAATTAGTTTAAATTAGTTTAGTTTGTTCTTTTGCTCTAACAAGTACGTTCGAGATTTTAATTGTTTTTAAATGTCGTCTTTTTGGTACGTACGCACTAAGCGTTGTGTCAGAGCAGGTGGCTACCTTATGTCTCTCTCATTTAGCCAATATTGCACTCCACTTAATTCATACATATGTTCAGACACATGCATACACACCCGGAACAGATGTATGCACAAAAGCACACAGGCACATATGTGCTGCTGTTTAATAGAACAAGTACAGTAAAAACCATAGGACTGGGAAAATTTGGAAAACAGCCTGCAGAAAAATAACTTTCATTTAACTTCTTAATTTTAAACTATATTAAATTAACCATGATCACAAGAGGAGTATGTGCCGAAACCAGACAAGTTCAAGCGTTTGACACCCCGATGTTTACATTGCGGAACAACCGGCTTTTCATTTCGTATGTGTAATACACACAAACCACCCCTCTTCCTTCGAGTTTGGAAAATGCTGATAACATTAAGCATGGCTTCACTCTGAAAAATCACTACAGAAACGGCAACTTCTTACTCAGATATTCTCTCCCTGTCTGTAAACAGGGTCAAGTATGTTGACTTTAGTGACAAAACAGCTATTTACCAATTTTTAGCAGTTCCGTGTCAATACAGATAATAGTAAGTGTGCAGTGTTGTATTACTTCACATCAAATACTGCATAGTTTACTGAGCTCTAATCAGTTTTAACCAGTGTAAATCCACTGAAAATAGTACAGGGTCTGTGGAAATGGGCAAGTGCCCGATTAACCTTCACAAGGCTAACAACACTGGGGGGGCAAGGGGGGCTCAATTCTAAGGACATGCTTATGCAAGAGAATTGACATGGATCTCACCGGAGGTGATCTACCTGCACCGATGGAAATTTCTGCTAGAGACACACTGGAACCGGTTTGAATCGCTCAAATACAGCTTGCTATATTCTGCAAATGCTCATAGGAAAACTGGCTAAAGCGAGTCTTCATTAGGTTCTTGCAGTTGTCCGATTAGACCGATTCTGGCAGCTGAAGGAGGTTTCCTAAAGCAGACAGCTTCCCAAGCACCACGCTGCGCGTCCCAGCGCCGTGCACCAGCCTCGCCGGCACAGCGCCCGCACCCCTCGCCGGCCACGCCACAGAACTTCCCCTTCGTTTTCTAAGGGTTAAATTTGCTTTGACCAGACAATAATTGCTGGGATCACCCATGCCTTTTTGTTTTGGTTTGGTTGGTTGGTTTGTTTTAAAAGAGGCAGCAGAATTAGTTTCCTGCATGTCCTTCTACACTCCTTGGGTTTGTCAGAAATGTGAATCCCACTGTTGGTCAAACCTGCATTTTAACAGCTTCGTTTATTTTCGTGTTTGTTAAAGTCTGACAACGTCATGCCACAGTTCTCACCTGAAGAGAACTGCTCATCTCAGAAGAGTTAAATAGAACTGGAAGTGTAATTTAAATGGATATTTAAATGTGCACATAGGGCAAGTGATGCGCCCTCCTCAGATAAAAATCCATTTCTTGAATTTCCTTGGGTTTGGTGGCCTATGGAGTAAAAGTTGGAGAAAAGAAACATCTCTAATTTTGGGGTGGAATTGAAATAGGAAGACAGTATATAAGTGGGTTATTTGTGGAAAAACACACTCTGGCTTGAACGCTAGGGTAGAAATGAAGTCTGCTGTGCTTTCTTTTTGTTCAGCCTCTGGCTGTCCAGCTGGTAACCAGATCATGTGGAACGCAGGCCTCTGAAAGGTGGAAAAAGATCTGAAATATGAAGCACTGCTGTTTTACTGCTAATTCAATAGGAAAAAAACCCTATAAAATATTAAAGAAAGTATTTAAAAATATATTAAACACAATTTGTACCATAATAGCTTAACCTGACATCAAAATGCAGCTTACAGCTTGTTTGTCCCAAGTTTCATAGTGTGGATAACAGAATAACAGGCAGAATGTTCCATACAGCCTCCAGCGTTTGACAAAATAGGATTTGGGCTTCGTTAAAACAAATTCCAGGTGGAAAATTGGGCATGCTGATAAAAGCAGTGCAGGAAAGAGTGTTAGCTCTGATAGGGTAGGATGGGTATTGAATTCACTCTTAACATTACAAGACTTAATTAAAGAGGTTGACCTGAAGACCCCAAACAGTGACGGGCTCAGATAGCCATTCCTGGTACAATGCGGTGTTAACTAAAGTTAATTCTTTTTAATATGACTCAAACTGGAATGTATATAGAATATCCTAATTCAGGGGAGAAACACAGAGTGTATACTGTATCGCAGCTTATAAAGTAAACCAAAGAACACACATATACAGATAAGGCATGAACATTAGTGTATTTAAATATAGACTGGTTACCTCATCCAATAACAACTAATTTTTATTTATGAATCAGAATGCTTTTATGTAATTTCCTATGGTCATAAACATCATCATCGCTCTGATGTCCCTTCTTAATCAGAAGAAGAAAACAAAAGGACAGTATAAGGGCTTAGGAACACCCGTAGTTCTCGAATCTGTGTGCATTGTGGTCTACAGTTCAGTGCTAACAGCTCCCAGCCAGCAGTTACGCTTGCAACCATCGTATAAATACTATTCTTGAAATGGAGAAAGGCTTGAATTAACAGATATTTTAAAGACAAATTCTTCTCTAATTTTTTGGCCTGAATTTCAGTCACGCACACGCTCTGACGCCTGCGTTCCAGGTTGGTACCCATCGTCCCTTACCTGCCTTCCACCTACTATTGCCTATCGCATCTCTCATGTAAACTAGTAAGCAGCTGCACAAAGGAAGTCAGCTCTAAATTCAAGATTTACGGAGAGGAAGTGACTTGCATGAGCGGGGAAAAACATGGACAGCAGTAGGGCATCACTGTCAGTGCCTGTCCTTAATCCTTACAGAAGATTAACCGTTAAAATTCTGTGTTCAAATGCCACGAGCATTATATTGCCACAGGTTCCTAATTCACTTCCAAATCGGATGCTTTGCCTTTGCTTGTGTGTCACTTACCTAGAGACTGGACAGGAGGAGAGGGGACCAGCGCCCATCCAGAGCTGTGGCTTGGACCCTTCCCTACATGGACTGACCTACAAGTATGGATGAGGTTTCCTGAAAGGCAGGAGATGTTCAGGCTAGAACCTGCAGCTTGCTGCCCATCATCCCCACAGACCTAATGCTTTGGCTGCTCTCCACCCACACCAAAATCCCACAAAAAGTGCTGGGCTCATGTGCAGCAAAGGAACGCATTAGCTGCGCTTCCTGTTTTGTTTGTTCACCCTTCCCTTTCCCAGTAGGCAGAGAATAAAAAGCTAAGCCAGCATTACAGCAGGGTAAAACTAAGTGCTGCGGTTTAGGACACGAGTGAAGGCACCCCGGGAAGTGCCTGGTGGACGACCACAGAGAGAAACACGGGCAGCAACGTCGCAGGCAGGACCTGGAGCGTCGTGCCCCAGCAGCCATCATTCAGTGGGGCCCATTGCACTCGTGTTCGGTTCCCGCAGTTTGGGAACGTGCTGCATCTCTTCGGAGGTGTAAATATGAATGTCATTTCCAAAAGAAACTGCAATGTGTCCCCTCATCCTTACCACTACCTTCTATATCCCTTATTTAAGTATCTCCATGATGGAGTTTGTCAGGCCTCAGGAAATGTAACTTAACCAAAAGGAAGCAAAGATATGCTCAAAACTTTGGAAGTCATAGAACTTACAACATCTGCAAAAGTTAAGGTGTCAAAAAAAAAAAATTTTCCCTCTTTGATAGCTTCCTCGTTCACCAAAACAGACCCCAGTCAAAATCTACAAAAAGAATTTTTGAACGACAACACAGTAAGCTTAGAAAACATCTGGCCAATCAAATTTACAACAATAGAAAAAGTGTAATAAAAATTTACTTCTTTTGAAGAATAAAGATGTATTTTTAAAAGCTTTCTATACAACTGAAATTAAGGTACAATTCTAAACTAAACCTCACTTCAGCGCAAGACTGAATGGAGACACGCAGCAAATGAAAATCAGCTTCTTAACTGTATGCTGCCCTCATCATTAAAAAGATCCTCTGATAATCCTTGAAAAGACCAAAATGGATAATTCTATAAGTGAATTCAATGCAATTTCTTATCATGTGATTGTACGTAGTGCTGCATGGAAAACACCCTGAATTGCCAGCTTCACTCTGATGGGCCACCTTAAAACCTGTGGTATTAGGGTAGAGCATAAGAATAAGGCATCGTCGTATAAGCTTAATAGCACCACCAGATCTCTCCTGTGATTGTTCCGGTATATAAGACAAATACTACCGAAGCTGTATTTCTCTGCTCTCTCTAAATTACTGTAGCAAATAAGAAGAGAACATACAAATGGCCGTGCTGGGTCCAACCAAATGTCCACTTTGTCCTGTGTTCAGCATCCAGCAGTCATCAAAAACAGGTACCCAGGGAAGAGTGTAAAAATAGAGCAGGCATATAGCGATACTTCCCTCAAACACTCTCCCAGGCTCCAACAGCGTGTTGCTCAGAGACCTCCCGAGAAGAAGGGGTATGTTTGTGTTTAATATCTCTTGATGGATATCTCTTTCCATCCACTCGTCCAGTCTCCCCTTGCACCTATGTAAACTCATAGCATCCATCATCTTTGAGGGGCGCAAAGAGGACACTTTGGCCATACTTTCTATACTTCTCCCTTCATTTACAGCGTGACTGAACAGGTTGTTGCTTTAAAAGGACAGAGCACGTCTTACTGATGATGAGTAGTCAATGCCAGATCTCCAAGTGCCAACGAATCTTAAACCCAGACTCACATTTTCGTTTCAGCGAGAGTCATTCATTTGCAGTACACTTTGCCATTCCTGAAGTGACTGTCTTTTGCAGTCTCACTTTCCAAGGGCTTGTTCTCTGCTTAGCGAATTTTGTGCATAGTTTAACACTTTATGAGTTTTCCAGTGCCTTTCTTCAGGAAGCCTGTATGATGTCAGCCAGAATTCCTATTTAACTCTATGATTCCCCTTCTTTGCTATTAGAGAAGTTATTGGAAGTTATTTTTTGAAAAAGCTAGGTAAATAGCAAGGAGGCAAGTGCTGTCAGTGTCTTCACATGGTAAAGCAGTAATTCCCACCAGGAAAAAAAAAAAAAAAAAATCCAGTATCTCCACTAATTTGCAGTTGTGTCCTTGGGTACAAGTTGGGCTCTCCCCGACACAGGGCTGTAGGGTTCACTATTACCATCACATATATGTATGCTGTTTCTTTACAGAACCTCACAACTGCAGTATCTTACTTGCCTTTAACTTTCTATGCCTATGCACTAGGTGCTTATACTTACAGTATTTTAAAATTGTGTTTTCTTGTTTTTTGGGTTTTTTTTTTTTAAATCTATTTTAGTGTAGCTACCGCAGAGACCCCTTCCCTTCAGCACATGTACCAGGTGAGACTCCCTGCTTCATTTGCTCTCATCATGTGAGAGCCCATGATAGCCACTGCTTCATCATGCTTTAAAAATGAAATTAAGTGCTCTTCAGCACTATGGTTTTTTGGCTAAAGAATCCATAGCAACTGATGCATTCACCTTGCCTAACAACGAATAGAACCAAAAATCTAATTATGCAAAGACTCCAACTAAAAACAGTTAAAAACCCAAGCCTGCAATCTATATAGGTTGACCTCTGTTGGCAAGGATAGGAGCATTCTTCAGAACTACAGAGTGACTTCTGTTTGTCTCAAATACTACCCAAGCGTATCATGTTTGATATTGCATGTTTATTATTATTTCATATTTGTATTGTGGCATCATCTTCAAATTCTGTACCAATGGAAGAAATGACAGCAACTGCCTTAAAGAACTAACAAGTTAAATGTCAAGCCATAGAAGTGGATAAAATTAGTAAGTGTGGCTGGATAGGTGACAGGGGAGAGCGTGCGCTAACCATAACTGGATATGAACAACTTGCAGCAAATGAGCTGCGCTGCTCACAGCTCACTGTTTGCCCTGCCATTACCAGGCTGCAGTCTTTAGTAGGCAGAGATGGGTTTTTAGGAGATGTCCAAGAAGGGAAGGGAGCAGCTTTGGGGCCTTTGAGTGCTTTTCTCACTCTTTAGCAACAGCATGGGGGAAAGTGCAGAAATACTCATCAGAAAAGTAAGCAATCGGAGAGGATAAGAATGAGGGCAGGCATCCAAACAAAGCCATGATGGAGAAGTAAGCTTTGGCAAAACTGTAAGGGGATTGAAATAAAGACAGACTTTTGTCAGATGCAGTGGAGCCAATGAAAGGCCTTAAACAGAGCTGTGACATAGTCAGAACAGTGAAATCATCCCATTGAACATATCTGCAGCAGATCTGAGAGGAGCAGGGCTGCGGGAGCAGAGGCAGGGTGATCATCGCCGAGACGGAGCCGGGGCTCCGGGAGCAGACAGCAGATCGCGGATGAGACAAAGTTTACAGCCTTGACACAAATCAAAGTAGGCTGGCATATCAAAGTTAAAGCCAGGCTTATGAGATAGAGCCTGTAGGTGTCTTGAGAGCAGAAACAACAAAATAACAGTAACGGTGCATGAAGTTCGATTTGGTATAAAATTACTACCCTGCTTTATCAAGAACACATCACCTCCTCGTCTCCCATGCACTGATCACCTGCTGGTTTCCATTTGTCCCTGCATCTAAACTTACAGACATTTTCTGCCCATACAGAGTCCTGGATCACTTAGTTATCTGTAGAAACACAGCTATTAACCACACACACATTAACTAAGGCATCAGATGATATATTTTCCATACAGATTTGGATATTCTTTTGTGGCTTGGATGCACACACACGTTTTGGGACCAAGACTACTCAAAAAAATTTTCACTAGCAGCTTAATTCTGAAATGTGACTCCCACTAGAAAAGATGTTAAATTTCATACCATAAGTTCAGTTGGATTTGCAAGAGGTTCAACACCATAAATTCTATAATCCACAGTTTTGGTCTCCTGTTTCTTCTGCCACTGTCTGACTGCCCATCCAGGATTTTCTAAATAATACAGCCAATAGTCTGATTATCCTTCTCTCAGACCTATGTGAAAATGTCTACAGACCACAAATTCCTCCGTGGAACCTGCGTGACACACAGTATATCAGTCCACTTCTTGTAAAAGTCTGAACTGTCTGCCTTAAGGCATTACAGATTCTCCTAATCCTATCTGAGACAAGTGCAAAATATACATCTGACTTTTCCCTCTTAAATTAACCATCTGGTGCAAAGAGAAGGATTCACGGTGTTGGTCTAACCATCATAACTGCTGTTTCATCTCCTGCTAGGTTTCACTCCTGCTCTTCAAACAGCTGGGGTGAGGTTAAGATGGGCTATCTCCTCTTGCTTGTGTATCTGATGTTCAAACCCCTGACGTCAGGGGGTGTAAACTTCTATTTAATGCTACTTTGAAACTGATTCCTTTTCCAGAAATAACAAATATTTTCCGAGACCATGTCGGTAGAGTTACTGGCTGCATTGTGTAACAAAGACCACAGGTACGTTACAATTTCCACTCTTGCCTCCCCCGGTGCTCATCTTTCTCTTGGTCCTGGATGTGCTACGTCAGCCATAATAAAGGGGCTTCCAAACTTCGCAGCCTCCATGGTAGTAGGACCATTATTGGTTTAGGACTATTATAGAGCTATTGTTATTGCAATATGGC
The DNA here is from genome assembly GCF_030463565.1 of Pelecanus crispus. Taxonomy (NCBI): domain Eukaryota; kingdom Metazoa; phylum Chordata; class Aves; order Pelecaniformes; family Pelecanidae; genus Pelecanus; species Pelecanus crispus. Next base: position 48,222,642 of record NC_134650.1, on the reverse strand, counting down.
CATCAAAGGAACCATACAAAGCCTGACCTGCTGTCTTCAGTTGCTGTTCATTTATATTTAAATCTTTTTCTTCTCATCCAGTGACAATGACAGTGCATGCCTCATTGCTATCCATGGACAAACAGCTGGTATTTTGAGCTACATAGACTTCCCTCTACGTACTCTGCCACAGAACAACTAAAAATATGCAGGAAGGTTTGTAAAAACGTTCAGCTTATCTTTCCACAAAGGTAATGAAGTAAGAGGACTCTTCCACTAGGTATTTCACAGTTCTGATGGATGGGAAATGCTGGGGACAGCCACGTGATACAGAGCAGCAGATGCTGCTGTTACCCCAGAAGCACCAACCTCTGCGGTAGCAAAGCACAGGCAACGGGCAGGCAAACTACTCCATGGTGACAGCTCTTTACACAATTGCTTCAGAAAGTAACTAGGAAAAAACTGAGCAACTTGGCCTTTTCAGCCTTTGGTACGACAAGCCAGAAAGAACTTCAAGTTCTCAGGAGAGCCTTGCGGCAGGTCAGGCTGCCGCGGGGGATCATGGTCCAACTTCACGCTGCAAACCGACCCAAAGGGAGAGCGGCTTGCCATCAGTACCGCCAGATCGTCTGTCGTCTTAAAAAGAAAAGAAAACCAAGCCCAGAGCAAAATGCCCCAGGTAAGTCCCCATGCAGAGGAAGAGGAGCTCTCTCCATGAGCCAACCTACCCCTCCACCACCTCAGCCAAGGCAAAATCCGCCTCTCGCTATAGGTGTCGCTGTGGACCCATCCAGAGCACCTGGAACATGGCACATCTGTGCGCGATAGGGAGCAGGGGAAGAAGAATGAATACTTGAAAATTAATGATGTCAGCCTGTCTTCATATATCAAGCTAATTTGAAAGGGCTTTAATTTTCTTAAAGGATAAAAAAAGGTTTCTTTGCTAGATTAAACTTGCAATTGTCATTCATATATTGTTTATAAGGTACTCATCTCCTCACTCTGTATTTTTTTGTTTTTGATTTTGTATACTAGTTAGCAGTGAAGACTTGTCTGCGTGTATCAGAAGGAATAAAGAGAGAAATGTCCTTAACTGTCAGTTTTAATAAGAGGAGTCAACATGCCTCTATTCAGGTTAAATATTGCCCTGTCACATTTCAATAGAGTCAACAGATTTTTTAAAGAAAAGTCAAAAGCACTGTGTTTGCAAAAAATAATAATAAAAAACCCTACCCCCCACCTCCTTGTCATAGAGTGTCAAAGCCCTTCTTTATTTGGGGGGGCGTGGAGGCAGGACAGAAAATTCTTTTGTAAAATGTGAAAAATTACTACTCATAATTGGCACTGACATGAAAAAGGTTGGGTTTTTTTGTTAGAAAAACAAAGAAAATCTCTAATTTAATAATCACCTGCAAAGTGTTATTGTGATGGGAACAAAAAACACACAATCAAAGTCATCTCTTTTAAGTAACTATAGTGTTTTTAAGCAATCACTGCACTTTACTGCAGCTCATACACATAAACCGATGATGTGCAAAGTATAACAAGACACTCCAAATTCCTGAAGTAAAGTTTCTCAAATAACAAGTGACAAGCTACACAGAAGAAGAGCAAGAAAGAATCTGTCAGGTAAAAAGCAATCACCAAAATGAAGTAAAAGCAGGAGATTCCACAGTGATTGATACCATATGAAAATTTGCAAAAGTTGACTTAATCTACTGGGCAGAGTCTGATCTTCCTTACAGCCTGGTGAGGAAGACCTTCATGACCTTCACATGCAAACTCACATAGGGCTCATCCTGCCTGGTCAAGACTGGTCTAGTTCTATGGAGAAAGATGAGATACTAAGCAGATGTCTTGTAGAATAAAACACGATTTAAGAGTTCCTAATTTACTTCCAGTGACAGTGTTCGAAGTCCAAGGTCATTATTTGGAATTACTTGTGCTTTACTTCCTTTGCTGAGGAGAAACACTGTTTAGAAGCTAGTTCTTGGTCCATGCTGCCTCAATTCATAATCACAATGTAATAATATTTAATAAATAAGAAGGGAATACAGACCTTGGGAACTCATACACAGTTCCAGAACTGGACAAGAGGAGGGTGAGAATGGAACCACTTCTCAGGAGAGCAGTGTGAACCAATTCATAATCCAGCAATTGCATCTGTCCTTGCGGTCATCCTCAGCGCAGGGGACGCAGAGGGACGGACAGCCGCGCTTTCAAGCGGCCCCTCTGGAGACCCGCTCCCACCTCCCCACAGAGCCCCTGCTGCCGACGCCGTCCCGAAAAGGACGGCCGTTTGGATCAACTACGGGAGCCTCATAAATCCTCGAGCTAGATGTGAGCCTTCCTTTTCACAGGGCAATCACCAGGGGTGACACTATGCCCTGCATTTGGAGAACATGCGGTGTTTCACAGAAATCCCAACATCTGTAAAACCGGTTTCATGCAAAGTTTCCAAAGCAAAGCTCACATAGGTCAGTGATGCCAGAAAAGCTCCTCTCAGTTCAGGTAACTCAGATCCCTAAAATCCAGGTGGTTCCCGAGATTTTGTTTTACAAGCCATCCGCCAGATGCTTACATTTCATTTCACAGACAGTCTAATTTTCATGAAATGGCCCTAAGATTTATTCAGTGAAACCAAATCCTGCTGCGTGTAAAGCCAGGAGAGGCTGAGCGGAAAAGCAGAGCACGGCTGCTCTGTTTGCCTCCCCTGCAAGGGCACACGGGCCGGCAGGACACGCTCGGGATGGGTTTTCCATCCTGCTCAGAGTACGCTTCCTTTGGCGCCTGCTCCGTTCTTTGCAAATTCAATAACCCGCGCCCTCCCCTCCGACTCGCTTCCGTGCCAGCTGCTGTCAGGAGAAACCCCTCCAGGAACCCGGCTGCTCCCGCGGCTGGCGCTGGGGACGAGGGGCTCGTCCCTTCGCTGGCGCCCCAGCCCCGCACGGCTTCAGCAATCGGGGACGGCGGTCCTGCGTTACGCTGCACCCCGCGAGCGCAGGGCGCTCCAAACACCCACCCCGGCTGCCGAGATCAAAATATCAAGGGGCAAGAGGGAGTGGTAACGGACTGCTGCAAAAAGACCCAATACTGGCAAAAAGAAGTATTTCATTTAAAACACAAAAAAGTAAGCGTAAGTGGGTACTTTCTCAAGGAAAGGCAGCGACTCCAGATAACCGCAGTTCTCAGCTTCTCCAAAGAACGCACGAGCCTTGCCATGCCTCCTCGGTACCCAGACTTCTCACTTTAAAAGCGGAAATTGATAAATCAATGTCATGCATAAAGATCATCAGTGAAACGCTCTGCCAGCTTATTTAACAGTAGAATTGTTTTCTCATGAAAATTACTTTTTTCAACTGTCCCTAAACTTATAGAAACAAGCACTAAAAAGCGAGGAACTGTAATTTTCTGTGAAAACAGTAGTTTACCTGAAAGTGGTGCACAGTTCAAATAAAAGCCATCTTCAAGTTAAAAGATCCATCTATCTACACACAGATATCAGATCAAGTTGGTGGTCCCAATATTCAAAGAGAGTACTTCATTAGAATGTTAATTGAAATTACATTTTCTTGCTTTACAGCATATAATTTGTGAAGAAATCAAAACCAGAGTGACTTTGTCTTGAAACGGGGAGTTCTTTGCTCCTGCTACTTTCTTGGTAAATATTTATCTTTTAAATGGCTTGCGGGCTTTAACGACTGCAACAAATTCTTTCATCCTGCCCTAGCTGCAACACTGCATACTGAAATAGGAAAGGAAGCAAACCCTGGAAGGCCCATACTAAAACATACTAAGATGTGCTGGAGGTCTGGATCTCTGGTTTGGAATTCAAGAAGCGATATTTTCTAGTATCTTTAATTTTTTCTCTTGCCCTTTTTTTTTTTTTTTTCTCCCTTTTGCACAGGTTTGTATGATAACATCATCATCTTTGCCCAAGCGGCCAGGGCCTCGGTAAGGTCCTTCTCTCTAGCGCAGTAAATGCTTATTAGGTCAACAGCATGTTCAACCCAATCCTGTTTATTTACTCGCTATCAAGCTCTTCCTAAAAGATGCTTTCAGCTTTGTATTTTCTGTAAATGAAGTAAATTTGGTAGAAATGGAAATGGTTTAATCCCTCCCACTCGTTATCTAACACCTCACAGCAGCGGAGGCCGTTGCACATCTCAACGTTTCCCACTCCTGCAGGATGCACTGTCATTACTGAAATTATGACCTGATGTCATAGGAAGTTAATTTTCCTTGGCGTTTCACTTTTAAATTTAGCCTTCCAGATGCATACTTTTCTGAAGCAGACATTGCTAGTGTGACTTCATATAAACAGACAAGAAATATTTCATAAATTAATCTTTGTAAGACAGGGTTCATTAATCTGTAAAAGACTCTAGTTGTATGTTAACCCAAAGGGCATAACACTGGAATTCTGTGATGTCTTCTGACGTACAAAAGTAGTTCCAAATTTGCAGTCATTATCTAAATAAGCCTCTTGATAAGTCAAAAGCAATCATATACTTGATTTGTGAAAAAAAAATGCAAAGAAATTTCACTAAATCCTTGTCTTCACAGGTAATATACATCTAATTGTACAGCTTCATATAAAGCGGTGTTTAATAATGGGTTTAGATGGTTTTGCTCAATATATGCAGGCGTTCTAATGTATCTAGCAAAGCCCACAATGACAACTGCAGGACCCAAAAACATTTAGTACTTTTTTTCCCCCCCTCCTTTTAACTTACACAATTTATATCTTTCTCATCCTGATACACATACAGAACTTTCTGGAGTTTGCATAGAGATGAGTTGCTGGGGTTTGGGGGTATTTTTTCAGAACTAAAATGAAAAAAGGCAGAAAACACTCCAGAATTTATCTTAATATTTATTAACACTCTTATTTGTCAGTGCATGTTTGAGCACGCCCCCAGACTAACTATATTTACAAGCAAAGGGCCACGCGTAAGCAATTTCCTAATTTGCATCTGCAGCCATAACAGCCTGGCACGCAGGTGAGTACGCCATTCTTTCTCTAGGTGCACTTATGGGAATCTCTAGGTCCCGTGAAAATCTCGACCTGTATATCTAAGAGTTCACTGTCTAGCAAAGCTTGGAGCCTTTTTTCTTTCTGTGCCAGCATTGTTTTCATTAAGCATAACCATTTTTCATTTTTTCTTTTTTTTCCTCCCCATGTATGTAACACTTTCAACTTTGGAACGGTATATTTGACTCTAGCAGGAATCTAAAATGCTTTAGCAGGAACAAAACTCTTAAGAGATTACTGCCCAGCACACCCTGGATTAAATCTCACAATTAGGAACTCAATTTGCATTCTCAAAGTGAAATTCATTGTTATAACTGCAACTGTAGTTGACACAGTAGAATAAGCTATTGTTGAAGTAATTCCTGCAAAAGGTCATATAGTTAAAGCCTTCAATTTTTCTTGACAACCTCTCAGAAATGAACAGCACAGTTGCTCTGTGTCCAAATAAGCCATACTGACCACCCCGCTTACTTCCATAGGCAGCGTGGGCTATTACCGCCCATCATGGACCTTCCTGGTTGTAAAATACGCTTTTGAGACCTCAATGTTCGCAATCCTGTGAAGATTTCATTCTCGACAGCCAAGGACCAGCGTAGAGCAGTCCTGCCCGTACGCTGCTGGAGAGCAGTTGGGGGGCTGTAGGGGGAAGGGGCACGGATGGGCGACAGCGGCACCGGGGATGCCAAGGGCGCGGACGGGCGACAGCGGCACCGGGGATGCCGAGGGTGCAGGGGGGCTGCAGGCACTGCTGTGCGATGCTGACTGCCAGCCCACGCGCGCAGCAGAGTTCCCATCTCTGTGACAGAGCATCTTCGGGGTGGGCAAAGAAAAAGCTGCTTGCCAAACCCAGGAATTGTGCCAGGCTGAGCAGATGTTATGAACTACACTTTTTCCCCCCCTACGTGGATTGTCTCTGCTGATATTTAGGAGTTAACCCCTGTTTGAGGAGTTTTCCGTGCACACATCCCTGTATTCCAGGGGTAAGCCACCTGCAGTGAGGATTCCCAACGTTGTCTTATAGCGGATTCGCAATAACACATCCTACCTCCGAAGTGACTACGTGTGTCATTTCATTATACCAGCCCTGATGCTGTTGTTACACACTCTAATAAACTTTAGGAGTGCAGAGTTACTCAGCTGAACATTATGTTAGTCTTAACATTATCCAGGGGTAGGATTGGCAGATTCATAAATTATTCTCTCATTGAACAGTGAAAGAGAGGGGAACCTCCTAGTTATGATTTTACTATAAATATCTCTCTAGTGGAGAAGATGCAGGCTCAACAGAATTCAGCTTTTAAATTGCTCCTAAGAATTACCCATAATTCTTCCCCCCGCCCTTTTTAATCATACTAAATATGGCCATGTACCAGAGAGGGAAGTGTGTTGCCCACCCAGCGCACGCAATAATTCCTGTCTATTCTGTAGGGCTTTGTGTCACACAGAAGGCATAATGTCTTATTGATGAGCTGATATTAAGCTATTTTTACAGTGTCGGAGCACAGGAACCCCTTTCAGAGACTTTTCTATGCAATTTTGTCCAAGAAAAATCTCAGAGAGATGAAACCGGCTGTGTAACACGATGTCACTGAGTGCGTTGGCAACGTACAACAGGCTAACTTTGCCAGGGAGCGCTCAGACTCTGTGTTTAAATTCCTTCAAAAACAAGAAACCATTGTATGTGCTGGACACTTGTCCTAAACTCTGGCCAGAACTTCTGTCTCAGTAAAAGGCTTTTTTTTTTTTTTTTTTAACATTTCTGGAATGATATATACTGCATTTTACATACATTTTAAACCTAACATTTAAAGATTGCTTGTTTGGGTTTTGCTGATAGGTTAATATAAAATTCACTTTGGTGGCAAACATGTGATATATTTGTGGATATTGTTGTGACTGATAGAACTAATCTTTTTATTTAGTGTAGTTGCCGAGTATCTTTAGTGCCGTTGCTGAGTATCTTTAGTGCTGTTACCATATGAGTAAATAATCATCTCAGTATCTTTTGGCCCTGGAACGTAAAAGTATTTTAATGCAATGAATATTTCCCCCCCTCAAAAAAACCTGGCTAACCTCGTGAATACAGTTACTTGATGAAGATATGTTCAGTTCTTTATTCTTTGCAGGCGAGACAAGGTTTGCTCCAGAACCCTCGGTGTTCTACACACCGCAAAACGATGCGGAAGCGTTCGGCACCTCCCCTGCACAGGCCCTGCTGCGGCGCCGGGGCAGCCCCACGTTCCGCGGTACGCTCCTGCTGGGGCAGGTAAAGGTGGCGTTACGGACGGATACTCTGCAGGTCTGAGACCCGTCACCGGCTCTAACCAGGCTCTCCATTTAGACTGGACTTCTCACTAACGATCCCACTGGTCTAAAAGTGACTTCCCAGTATCTCACTGGGGAACGTACGGGGAAATTTGGTTGCCGCATGCCCAAGCTAGGGAAGGAAGCGGTCCACGGAACGCTGTCCCTCAGTCTTCCCAGAAACCCAAGGCAAAGCCCTGGAGCATAAGGCGGTGTGCTGCCATTACTCCTCCATCGCCCCAAACCACGCTTCCTCATCCCGGTCCCCTACGGCACCTTGGGCTGCCTTTACCATTGAAGTTGGGAGTCTGAAGGATTTACGCTCACACTCACATCTAATAAGACACAACAATCGTCACATGCTCGTGTGCAAAGCAGAAACTGGAGAAAAGGCTTAAGAACAAAACGCAGCCCAACCTTGCTGGCATGAGCCAGCTCATAATATAGTTAAACTCGGGGATGGGGTGGTCACAAGAGACGGAAGACTCCCTAATGACTTCAGAAAACTCTATAATCCACCCAACTAATCCAGTTTTAATTATATCAATAAGCAGATAGGGGACCAGACTATTTTCAGGATAGACTATAATGTATGAGTAATTTCTCATGCTATTTCTATTCTGCTTTTAAAGAACACCTAGAAATTATCAGTGTGAGCAAATCTACGAGGAAAAATTTTAATAATGTAGCATCATCATATAATAAGATTTAATGTTTCTGTGCCCCAGCAAGAAGAACAGTGGCCAAACATTGCGTGTTGCTCCACGCAGCAACACCAAATCGCTCAGCCCAGCAAAAAACTAAAGGCGTTTTTCTCAGTTCTTTGCTCGAAAGTAAAAACTTATCAGGAATTGCAAAGCATTTCCCACCAGAGGGAACGAAAACAGTGAAGGAAGAAAAAAAAGTGCTCCTCATAGGTATTAGCACATCCAAGAGGCAAGAAAGGATTTTCAGCACAGGAGAGCACAAGCGGGCCTTGCCACGTGAGGGAACCCATCAGGCTAAAATGCAGCGGATGATACCAGAGTTTGCAACTGCACAGTAAGACAAATAAAGAAGCCTACATTACATGAAATTAAAAAAAGCAAGACGGCAGTAGTCACAGTTCTTAAAGGTGCCTGTAAAGCCAAATTTTCTTTTTAACAAAATATTAACGGTGTAGAGGAGAGAGATTCAAATCAAACCCAGCAATGTCAGCAAGCCCTCCGCTAACTTTATTGACCATTTTACACCTTGTTGCATCCTATTCATCATTCTTCATACCTATATATAATCTTCAAGTTTAAACTATCTGACACAGAGAAATTGCTTTCATGCAGATCTATGAAGTAGTCATTTCTCTTTTGCAATTATGTAATAAATGTGACCAACACAGAGACTGGAAACAAATTTCTTGAGACAAAATAAAAGCAGAGTGATCTGCAGTGATTGTTGACCTCTGGGTCCTTTATACTCCATGAACCAAGAGGAAATATTGTTCATTTAGTTCTGAATATCTCCCAGAAAGTCCAAATATGCTCACACACACTGGTTCCTTGCAAAACACTATACAGAAAACCATAGACATCCGTGCAGAAGATACCGTTAACCAGCATAAACCAAACCTTGAGTCATTCCTGTACCACTCAAGCTATGTAGTGCAGAAGCTTCTTTCACCGTCACAATCATACACCCCGAACAGATTAAAGAGTAATTCCGTATCTCGTCTCCTAACCTAGACCCAGGTTTCCCAGCACTGCTGCCAAGCCAGCCTGGCCAGCCGCAGGCTGCTTTCGCAGCTTTCGGCAGCGGCCACACCACTTGGCCGCGGTTTGCCCCTGTGCTCCGGCCGATGCCTCCCTCTTGGGATTTAACAAACGGACGGAGGTAGAACCCGAACGCCTCAGCAGCGGCACCCAGGCTGCTGCCCCTTTGCCTGGAGATGGTGGTCAAGCTTGTTCCAAGCTAGACTATGACTTCTTCTCCCACGTAGTTAGCGATAGGACAAGAGGAAATGGGCTTAAGCTGCGCCAGGGGAGGTTTAGGTTGGAAATTAGGAAAAATTTCTTTACGGAAAGGGTGGTCAAGAATTAGAACAGGCTGCCCAGAGAGGTGGTGGAGTCCCCATCCCTGGAAGTGTTCAAAAAATGGGCAGAGGTGGCACTTGGGGACATGGTTTAGTCTAGTCTACCCTTGATTGGCTTAGAGTAGACTTGGTAGTGTAGGTTAATGGTTGGACTGGATGATCTTAAAGGTCTTTTCCAACCTAAACGATTCCATGATTCTATGATTCGAGGCTAACCCCATTCCGTGCATAATTAAATCAGTCAAGGCACAACGCTTTCCACTGACACCTGCTGGCATCAGGGTACACGCTGGTGGCAGTCCCCAGGGTTTGGGGTCTCCGACGCCCAGCCCCTCTCTCAGCTCTGCAGAGCCCCCCTCAGACAGCTCCCTCCCAGAGCTGGCCTCAGGAGCTTTTGCCATGGTACAAACCACCCAACTGGTGTTTCACTTAGGAAATAAAAATCATGTCGTGGGCACAGATTGAGTTTTATAACGACACACGTATTGTAGCCCTGAAAGAGTCAGCTTTTAGCCTGTTCTGTTAAGTTAGAAATAAAGCACATTCTAGAAACAAACAACTTTCCCAGAGAAGGCTGAGGATTGATGGACATGAAAATGCTTTGCAAATTTTGAAGATTTCACCTAAGATTCATTTGTAAAACAAAGTTTACAAAAAATGTTTTAACAAGACTGAACTACCGTATTATTCCCCATTTGCTATCTGTCATGTTTGGAATAAAATATTAATAGTCTCTACTTTAATTTTTTTTTTTCTAGACCTTCTACTCTATATTCAATATTAAATTTCAAGAAGAGAAAATCTAAACAAGAATCGATAGATGCATAATTTTTTTTAAAGCAGTTTCTTCTGGTTTCAGGGGGTCGTTTCAATTTGGAACAAAATCAAATTTTGAAATATAAAAATTCTTAGAAACTGTGTCTATACAGTCCTTTGTATAACTTTACCATTTGCACATACAAAAATAAAAATACAAAATAAAAAGAGAGACACAGGAATCTGGAAATAAATTCCTATATTTTCCTTTTTTCAGGATATTACATATACCTTAAGTTCTATCCCAGGGCTTCAGTCTATAAGTATCTAAAGCACAGAGTGCTTGATTCTTCAAAACAATTTCCCAGTTGCAAAAAAACTACCCCATTTGGATTTAACATGTGTTTATGTACAAACTTCACAGAATGTTTAAATCAAATGCCAGCAAATTTTTTAAAGTCTGAAGAAATTCACAAAACGAAAGCAATTAAAAACAGATAGTGTAACTAATAGGTTCAAGTTAGGTGTGTAATTATAAATAAATTCTAATTAATTTCCTACCACATCTTGGTTATTATCCACGTTTCACATGAGCCCATTTGTGTTCATTTGCAAATGAGTAAGGTAGAATAGATGATGCTCTATAAAGTATATGTGTTTTATTGTCTTGTTAACTCTGCCTCCCGAAGCAAATGCAGGCCCCTCTCGCCAGGCAGCAGCTCCCCACGCTCACGTCCGCACCGCACCCCGTGGTGCTGACATTCGGTACCAAAATTTACTTTCTCTGCCAAAAAGAAAATAAGAAAGCCAAACAGAAAATCGCCCAGCTCCCTTAGCCATAGACCTTCCCATCGTTCTTGCTCTGAGTCTTCCTAAAGATTCAAAGCAAACTTGCTTTGGCGATTCCGCCCCGTATGCCTTCCAGTTTGAAAATAATTAGCTGTATTTATATATATTCTCTGCCTCCAAGACTTAAAGCAGCTGAAACTCTACTGAATCCTCGGATGCGGCATACGCTAGGGAGCAACAGAAACTTTGCTGCTTCTCCACAGGAGAGGAGGCTGTACGGCGACCCGCAGACCGCGCAGGGGGCACCAGCTGAGGAACCCGGCGCCTCGGTCAATTCTTCGCACTCCTCAGAATAACACAGATGCAAACCCTCCTGCCCATCATCCGCCAGGAGAAAATCAGAATTACTGACTCACTACAGGAGTAAACGTGCCATCAACCTGCACCTACTGGAAAAAACACGAAAAATCAGGCCAAAGGACTGTCACCAAGAAGTTTGGAGAGTTTTGGAGGCCGGTGGCAGGATCCCCGCCCCGAATCCCGCAGCTCCGCAGGCAGCCCCCCGCGCCGGGAGCTCGGCAGGAGCCACGGCGATGGAAGCGGAGCAGCGACAGCACGGCCGACCTTGCAGCCTCTCCAAGCTTGAGGAATTCTTTCAGGGTTCTTTGTTTTTGCTATTACTAGTGCATGAAAACCACTGACAGCTTTATAAAATTACTGCTAATAATCAGAAGGAAAAGTTGCTTTTCTCATCGGTCGCTCAAAGGGACGCCTTTTTCCCCCTCCCCGAGGAAAGCTCGGCGCTTCCCAGAGCCCTCGCGCAGGGAGGAAGACACCGGCTCCTAGTCGGGAATTTCCCCACATCCTCTCTGCAATGCGTCCGGCGGAAACACGGTGCTCTAGACAGGGGTGCTCAGCCCCGCAGATCACACCAGCGAGCCTCTGGACTTGAAATGTAATCCCACTGCATACTCACATATGAAAAAAATACCGACGTTTTTATTGCAATGGGACTTTTTGATTGAATTCCACAACAGATCTTCTTCTGACTCGGTCTCTTTAAGTCGTTACTTCAGATCCGTGCTACTTTTCCATCTGTCTGGGTGCAAGGCTACATTCCTTTGGGCTGAATATAATTTTGATACCTGAAGTACATATTTCTGATTTCTCCAGGTTCCTAAAGTTGGGTTCTGTCCCACCGGCATTTCCTACTTCTGATTTTGAGGTTAACGTCAATTAGTCACGTTTGATTTTGTACCTTTTTCTAGATCCTTAATGAAAATTCTAAATCGTTAATTGTAAGTCTCTTAGTGATTTCCGTAGAATAGTTCAGTTGGAAGGGACCTACAACGATCATCTCGTCCAACTGCAGGCAATACTTAATACTAGTATCCTACTAGTCTTAATGATAATTATCTGTCCTCTATCAACTGAAAACAAAGTATTTTTATCCTGTTTTATTTATTAGCATTGATTTAGCATCCACCACTGTAATAGTATGTTTACCAGTTACTGAGGACTTCCTTCACAGAGCGTATGTAATCCTTTCTTTTTACATACATCTATTTTAGACGTATATAAGCGTATAGCCGAGGGTGCGGCGGCTCCCACCGCTGCGGCAGCGGGCTCAGCAGCGACCAGGAGCAGCCCGAGCCCAGTAACCCCAACAGCAGAGCGTGAGCTTTCCTTGTGCCTTTCAGCGTGTGGTACCTTTATTTTTATTCTGTCTTATTCCCTTGGACTTTTTAAAAGGTACCTGGCTGCTGTGAGAACTGCTGCCAAAATCGTTCTTCACCTTATAGATCAAAACCTGAGCCAGCCACTTGACGATCTGTGAACTCATTTATTTTCACCCCTGATACTCAGAACAGAAAAACAAATAAAATTCAGGACTGAACAGTTTGTCTAGGATATTAACAGCAAAATGAAAGTTCATCATCTGTTTAAATTTTAGCTTATTCCATTTCCACTGCACAACAGGAAACCCCGAACGCAGTTATTTCAAAACAGTGCCCTGTCCTGCCGTACGTGCAGAGTCTCCACTGCTGCTCCCTTTCCCTGGGAGCAGGACAGATTTACCTCAGGATTTACAAACTGATCCCATTTCTCAGCTCAGGAAAATCAGATCCTCTGCCTCCAAACAAAATAAATAATTGCACTGCAAGCAGGACTATCCTGCCTGTGTAATCAGGAGTTAAGATAAAAGCACTCAGCTTAGGGGGGAAAAAAAGAAAAAAAAACCCAAGGAGAATAAAAAAGGTAAGCATTCCTACCAAGGACACCTGTACCCAGTTCTGGATCTTCGGGGTAAAAAAAAAAAAAAATAAAAACCTATAAGTATGGCTGAGGTTTCTTTATTGCTGTCAAGAGGCAGGAAGGAGGCTTTTTGGACTGGAATGTCATCAAGATAAAGAGCACCGTAGAACAAAAGCTTTCTGCAGCAAAGGGCAGCGTTTACTTTTCCAGTTTGAGAGCATGTTTGAGGCGATCTCCTCTTTCACATTAACACTTGTTTGCACCGCAGAAAAGTGTTTTTAAGGACACCGAAGCCGGGCTGCCTCTTCCTGCACGCTACCGGAGGCGTGGGTACTGCTGGGACAGGCACCTCCCCAACGCCCCGGCGAGGCACCACGAGCTGCGGGCGCCATGAGCTGCAGGCACCTCCCCAACGCCCCGGCGAGGCACCACGAGCTGCGGCGCCACGAGCTGCGGGCGCCTCCCCAACGCCCCGGCGAGGCGCCACGAGCTGCGGCGCCACGAGCTGCGGGCGCCTCCCCAACGCCCCGGCGAGGCGCCACGAGCTGCGGCGCGGCACAGCAGACGTGTAGCGCAAGGCTCCCGCGGCGCCCGCCCGGTTTCACACCGCGTTCCACCTTGGCCGTTCGGACCCAGCCAACAGGAGCCGCGTGCCGCAGCGTCCCCAGCTCCGCGCCACCGGGACGAGCCGCAGCCGGGGCCGTGCCTACCCCAGGCTGGAGACCCCCGTTAGAGATGCGTTCATCCGGAGTCACCGGAGACGGTGTCGCTGCCTCTGCTACCTGCGTCGACTCTGTGCTAAGCCCCTATTGTGTTCAGGCAGCAGAGGAGAAAAATAGGGATATTAACCTCTAACACGGATGAAAATAATAGCCACAATAAAACAGGGATGAAAACCACGGTGGCAGTAATTATTCTGCTCTAGTTTACCCAGGAGTAAGCAGCGCCTGTAGGAATTTCCGAAGTCCCTTCGGCTGGCGCGCTGCAACGCAGCAGCACGGGGCGCAGCGGTGCCGGGTGAGCAGCCCCCCGCCGCGGGAGGGACCCCGCTCCGCCGGGTTAACGCCTCCGGCACAGGCGCTCGCTCCTCTGATCTGTCTGGCAGAGCCTACTGTGGAAAATATATGTGGGCTATACGTCAAATAACCCAAACCAACTGGCCAAGCGCACTAAATTCTTACTTTTGTGTCTGGCTCTTAAATTCCTACAGGCCTGACTTAACAGACAAGGGAGGGCCATAAAAGCGAACCTGTGAAACAAAAATAGACCTTTAGGGATTTCTCGTACGCACGCAGCAGGGATACCAAAACTACTTTCATTTGTTCGTGCCATGTTCCTCGGTGTGCGTATATGCGGGCACGTATGGTGCATCCGCATCTGGCTGATGCGTAAGCGCACACCACCAAACGTCAAGGCTAAATCGTGCAAGGATGGGTGTCGGTATATGGGCTTTATGTGTGGAGCAATAATCATTGCTATTTAAAAAGCAACTGTTTCTTCTCCCCCCCACCCTGGTTTTTTTTTTTTTGAGATTCTCCATGTCTGTAATTAATTTTTGACATATATAGCACAATTTCATTCCATGAGTTCTTAGTTCTTCTCAGGTTTAAATGTCACTCTTCTTTGAAATCTTCTATTTCAAAAATCAAGTCGTATCTAATAAAAAATTGAAAGGTGCATCTAATAATAATGAAATAATAGCAGCAAAAAACATGCACCTGCATTTATGCCAAAGAACAAGGGATATAAGAGACAAAAATGTAGGGAAAAAAGAAATTAGAGGGAAAATCATGATATTGCTGAAGTGCTGCTCTCACACTAAGACCAGGGGGATTGGGATAAGGCTAAAGTTAATTGCATTTCCAGATGACAAACCTCTCACCTCTGAACTGAATGGCTCTTTATAAAAGCTATCAGTAATAAACTGTAAATCTCAGCTATGATTGCAAATAAAGGTCATCCCTTTCATGCTGCCACTTTCCCGGGCCTTATTATATTCCTGTCTGAACCCTTCTTACTTCTTAAGGTGTGCTAGCTGCCCATATAAGCAATCAGTAAGGCTTTTTGATTTTATTTTGAAAGACACAAGGCGATCGGATTTACATTCTGGCACTGCACTGATCCAAAATGGAAAATCACTGAATTCTGACAAGACGACAGAATCCTGCTAGCAGAATTAATCTTCATCTTATATTAATGCAAAGAAAGGCAATCCCTTTCCTCTCCTTCCCTCCACTTCTGAAATTCGTATTTTCTTCTTCACCAGTGCAAATGGGCATCCCCAATTTTCTTTTATCCAGATGTAAAGATTATTGCGATAGCACTCCGGGGCTGCAGCTGGTTAAGTGACCAGGTGCCCCATCCCCATCAGGCCCTTTGCAAATCAGGCTCCCCGTGACAACGCGCTACGACAGCGGGCACCACACCGATGTCCTGGGCTCGCTGTGGGCAGAAGGTCCGTGTCCTCCAAAGCCTTTGCCCAAATACCAGTGACGGCCGTGACCAACAACCTGGGTTAATGCAGTCCTGTCCGGGGGCACCAGGCAGCGCTTGGGACTCTGTCCAAAACGAGTTGTGGTGAGCTGGACAGAGCAGAGCAGGAAAGCAAAGCCTGAACCCACCACCCCACCCAGCCTTCCTAAAGCCGGTTCAGCACTCGGGGGTACGGACTGCTGGACCACGACAAACTGCCAGTAGAGCTGCTTGTGTGCTAAAAAAAGGGCCCCAAAAGACCCAGCAAGGACCAGATGTGCAAGGCCCAGCAAGTAAGAGGTGCCAGTTTGATCAGAAGCAGCAGCCAGTGTTAGCATGGGTCCTCTACCTCTCAGCCTTACCTCGCATCAACTGGAGACCTGCTCTAATTCAGACTAGCCAGATGCTCTTAATGTTACCTTACGAGGCTCTGCAGGGGATGTGGGGGATGCTGGGACCTGACCCTCTAGTCAGAAAGCAAATTCTCTATCAAAGAAAAAAAACATTGCATCAGCTCACACACTTATTATGAGTGATTTTTGTTTCTCTGAAGAATATTCCATATTTGTGAGTGTCAAGATTTTTGACACAAAGGATCCACCTCTCCAACCTGATGCTGTGAGAAAACAGGCTGTTCATTACAAAGGCTTTAACCCAGGTCAACAGAAAAAACAAATTTTGGGGAAGTTCATTTTCATTGCTGCGCCATCAAATCACCACGCAACAGTTTACTTTTCAGTAAGTCCTCTGCAATGGGTTGGTGCTGACAAGCCCAAACGCAAGGCAGTACTGGGACTGACAGAAAGGAGGGAAGGCGGCACGTGGAATGGCGAAAACCATCTATTTTCACAGTGCCATGAAGCACGCCATGATCAGAGTTAAGGACCCAGTCTAGGCACCATGATCTTAGTACCCCCAGACCGATGCTCTGGGTGTGCGGGTGCTGTTGGCGGTGCTGCATGACACGGGGTGAGCTTCCACCAACACACGTGTGGGCAGCCCGGCGGCCCCCAAGAGACATAACGTAGCCCGTGCCGTTCTGGTCATGCTCATCCTTCTGAGCACAAGCTGCAGCAGAAGCAAAACTAAACAGCATCTGTCCGATGGGTTGTCTATGGTGGGACCAAACTTGAGACATTTGCCATGTCTGGCAAGTGAGAAGGGAGCTGGGATGGCAGGGCCACAGCCCAGCAGGTTTCTTGGCTCCCACCAGCTGGCTGGGACACGGGATGCCTCTGAACTCCCGTACCTCCGGTGCGGGGCCGAGGGGCTCCTACCCTTGCACTGATGGCCGGGGCCAGGCCTGCCGCAACAGCTGCAGAAGTTGCAGAGGGTTTGTCTTCACCGGATGGGGCGAATTCTCCTTAAAGGCAGTTACTGGCATGACAGACCTGTTAATTTAAGAGGTGTAATGGAACATGTAATCTGCAGGTTTATAAGGTGATCTGGGACTAGGGGAATCCAGACAAACTTAACTTTACAAAATGTTTATGTTTGCAATGTATGCAAACAGGAAATTTAAGGAGAGCAGCAGCCTGATAAGTCTGTTGTACCCTTTAAACGAGGAGGAAAAAAGGAGATAGACTCAAATTGCACAGCCATAGAAGCGACTGGTGTAAGGAACAGACTTGTCTATGGGATGGGATAATTATCTTCCACATCTTCAGGCTCTTGGAAAATGTGACAATGGCACATCTGAATGAGGCTTCTGACAAGTCCCAGATGCAGCCAGGTTTCTTTTAGTTTAGCTTTTAATTTAAACTGCTCATTTTGAAAGTGATATACTGATAGCTCTAGTTAGAGGCAGGAAGTAAGCACTTTCATACAGTGCTTGAACAATGTCCCTCACTCACAAATTACATTAGCCCCGATATATCATTCCTCCAGCCCTGCGTGATCCTGCCAAGGTACCACACTCATCTGCTCCGTCCCTGAACTCCAGTCTTGGGAAGACTAAAGAGAGACCTCTGGTCGAAGGAGTGCCATAGCGCACACCCATTTTCTAAGTGCTTTGTTTCCTTCACCATTTTACTTGCACCTACACACAAACTTAGCAGATACTTCTGATACTTTCTGAACACCCGTGGAAATGACATGACCATGCCGCAGCGGTAATAATACTTCACACGTACAGGCTTCCTTTATCCAGGCTTTTAAAGTAGTTTTACGAAGCTGAGTAAACATCATTCTGCCGTACAGGAAAAATGAATTGGCTGACGATGAAATTAAACCCCCGTTTTCAAAATAATAACTGATTTTAGACATCTCTCTCAGAACAAAGACACTGCAAATCTGAAGATTATCGAGTATTTCTCAGGTACCTTGTCCAGAGAGAAGCACGCTCAAGGACTCATCCCTGGCGCATGCCCCCTCTGAGCCCGTGGGGCTGAGGTCTTGCCGAGATCAAGCGATTCACCCCAAGACACAGCCGTGTCCTGGCTCCGGCACCACGCCTGCTCCGTGCACCTCAGCAAATGCCTTCCCCTTATCTCTGCAGACCCAGAGTGCTTTCGTCCACGTTTCACCTCTGATGTCTTCTCACAGCTGGGAAGTCCCATCTTGTTCCACACTTCCCCCTCCACCCTCTGTTTAGATGCCCAGGAAAATCAAGCAAACCTTGTGAAAATAATTCCAGGCATTAACTGTCTGTAGCACATAATTAACAGCCTTCCTCATGTCAGAGCATCCCTACTTTGGGTGTGCTCACCAGATGTAACCTTGAAAAAGTAATCCGTGTTGTATGAAATGCATTCATTAGTTTTTCTTTCTGTAATGCGTCTGTATCACTGTGCCTGTGTTGGCAGTCGATCTCATTTAGCACTCGTGCAGGTATCTGTTCATCCCTGGGAAACGAGACAATATGTTTTAGGCGTTTCCACATTGATACATACGAAGGATTACAGTTTAATGGAGTTTTTAGGGGCAACTGGACTGCTAGAGGAGGCATCTTCCGGACACATCTTTGCACATGCCATTGACCTTGCCGTGAGGTCCCGTTTCCTTTTTCACTTTAACACAGCGTGCGCTCCGTGCCAAGGGTTGCCTACTGGAAGCATCCATGGGCAGAGGGTCAGGCAGCAGTGGCTGAGATCAGGCCTCCAGGCTCTGGGGAGCGCTCAGCACAAGCATGCAAGGGTTTATTTCTGTTTTGCACTGTACAGAGTTGCCTGAGGTTCTTCTACCAAGGACAACAATGAGCACCTGGGCAAACAGGCTGTGAAACCTGACTTTGCAATGAAATGTGACTGTCTTTGTTGTGTCTAAGGCCAAATGCTCTTGACATGGAGGAGAACTAATTTGAGGTCTTACTGTAAGAGTCACAGCCTGAGAGGCTTCTGACAATCCCTGTCTTTCTGCAAGTTTTCATCTCAGGGATTAACATGGCTCCTAGTTAACACATTAGCTGCAGGACCAAGAACAAAGCCTTCTCGGTGACAGGCTAGTATGGCTTCACGATCACCACATAGTGCAAAGAGTCTGGGCATAACGTAGTTCAGTTGTGAGAGTCACGCCCAGGAGTTTCTTAATGAGAAGAGCATAATGTTTTATCCCGGACTGCATCAAAGGTTGCAGCACATGTGTCAAGGAAAAATTGTTGCACTTGACAAGATTGGGTTTGACTCCAGCAATAGCCTTAGAGGCTGGTCCTGCCTGCCGGGTCCATCCCCTCCCTCTCCTTAGGAGAGCCTCACCGGGATGAGGACCACAGAGGCAGGAGAAGGTCCAGCACGAGCAGCACACCCGGCTCTGTGCCTCCCACGGCGCCGGCAAACCAGCTGCAACTCCTGTTGCTAACAAAGCCTTGCTGGGCAGACAGGGCCAGTGGGATGGGCGGCTCTACGCATCGGGCAGCCCCCAAGGATGCTCCCCAAGCCGGAGCGGGGATGTTCCTGCCCGGGGGCTTGCAGGGGGCGGCCTCGGGGAGCACCAGGAGCTGGAGAGACATCGCCTGTCACCCCATGTCAGTCACCAGCGACCAAAGGGCAGCTCCGATAAGATGTGCTAGCTGGACACGTACATCATACATACATGCTTGCAGCTGGATTTGTGGAAGCAAACGGATTCATCTTTAAAAATAACTATAGACAACATACACCAAACTCGTAAAATTAAACTAATTGCTTGAAATCGAATAAAAATTATATTGCACATATAACATACAGGAGTTACTGAGCCTTTTCGATTCATAGGATCACAAAGAGTTATTTTTAAATCTCTGCTATAGCAAGTATATTTCAAGGCAGCAGCATCCAACTAAAATGCTGAAACGTAATCAGTCAACAGAATATTTTTTAAGCTTAAAAATACTTCCTTTCTTGAAAATGGACACTAAAGCCCTAGGCAACATAACCACTGAGGTTTTATTATAAAATACATTTCAAAATAATGGCTGAAAGTCTTAAGAGCACAGAAGATGAAAAAGAAGAAGTAAACAAGCCTTTTTTCTACCACTAAATGATAAATTAAAAGCAGTATTTTGCTGTTCTGCCTCATTTTTTAATCACACTGCATTCACACTACTATGGCTATGGTTGTGCAGGTATTCCCATTAAAAAGCACCTATTACTAAAGGTTTACAATTTTGAAGTAGCAGTCATCTGTGCCAGCCAAAACATAGTCAGGTAAAACTCTCATTCCAAACCAAAATTTTCATTAAATTTTTGAGGAAAAGCACTGCCTGCTTGACACAACAGGCATAGCTGCTAAGACATATGCCCCCCACACATGCTCTTTTAAAAAAAACTGAGTAATTTCAGAACATAGTCTTTCGGGATTTTAAAAATAATAGTGAAAATACTGTATGTGCTGTTGTTGCCGTCAGATAAAGAACTAAATCTTAATCCTGCTATGCTATGTTACCTCAGTGCAGGTTACATCAACACATCTGTGTAAAAATGCTAGAACAAATAAATAGATACTTGCCTGTGAAAAGGACAATACAGACTGGGAAGGGATATGGTATCAGTTTTATCGTCTCTTGCCCCAATAATTTTTTTATTAATTAATATGCAATTTAGTTTTGTTCCTACTGTCAAACCTGTAATACAGAAATATCAATGAAAACACATCTGCAGCTCTTAATCCATTCTTAAACTGAAAATTATGTCCATGTAGAAAAAGTTGAGTTTTCTCAGTTTGCCTCCTAAACATTTTCAAATGCAGTACAGAAAATATACGTAGCATATGATTCCCAGGCTCTGCAACCAATGGACTGACTTGCAGAGTTTTTACATGCTTGCTGCATTAGAGAACATTCAAAGAGCCAAAAATCCTCTTTCCTCGCCTCCAGAAGGGCTGTGCCATGAAAGCCTATAGCGAATACATCGGCTGGAAAGTTAAACGAGGCCGGGTGGTACCTGTGTTCGAATTCCCTTCTCTTAAAGCAAGGCTGACACAGCAGCACCAAAACCAGGAGCAAGGCAGCGCTGGCAGCAGCCAAAGGCATCTCCACCCTCCAGCAGCCTGGGGGACGAGAGGACCCCATTTCCCTGCCCAGCCCAGCACGCGGCTCCCAGTGATACCAGTTCTCCACGGCTCATCCCGCTTCCTTCTGGAAATAGTCACACATTCTGGCAGCGCCCGCAAGCTACGCCGGTCGTGCCACGTTTAAAATCTAATTAAATCAGAGGACATTCTTGTTAGCAAAACATATGGTATGGTGCAATAAAACACACTCATATCATCACAGGTCTGCCGGGACTAATGTATTTAAATACTGTTTGAAGCCAACTACCTAATGGAGATATCTGATGCATTAATATGCTATAAAACTTCCCTATACTGTATTTTGTGTAGCCGATGCACAGGGAGTTTTTAGTTCTTTCATGATACTTGTTCATATAAGAAATTGCATCTTTAACCAGGAGCCAAATTCACCCCAACGTGACCACGGTCACAAAATGCCCTTTCACCCTTACCTCCCCCAAAAAGAAATCAGCGATATTACATCAACAGAATAATGTGAGGTGGAAAAGGAAAAGACAACCATGAACAAAATAAAAAGGAAAGTTTTATTAATGCTAAATACACTTTCCCTTTTGGGTTTACACTACTGTTCCCGTAACTATTTCCAGATGGTTCAGCCATCGTCCAAGCAGCTAGCTGGGAATGAAGCGGCAGCTTGCTGCCTCTTTTACACTAAGGGGGCAAAATCCTGGGCATAAGTGCGATTTATGGGTTTGATAAGCTAAAAAAAAGAGGTAAAGACACACTGAGAAGAGCGGGAAGTGGAATTCAAACTGAATTTCTAAAAAAAGCTGGCAGCTGAAGAGTTAACCACAACTTTCTTCCTTCCAACACAGCCTTCTGTAGTAGCTAATGAAGGTAATGAAATATGACATGTAGTTTGGCCCCTGACCACAGAGAGCACCTCCCTCCCCTCTGCCTTGCGAACAAAGCCAAAACAGATGTAGCTGCTTCGGTAGGGTTTGGGGTTGACGGCTGTTACACAGAGCAGGTCAGCGGGCGCGTTCCCAGGGCGCGGGCTTCTGGCACACCGCAGCGCCGTCTCCTCCTCTCCGGAGGAGATGGGAGTGGACAAGCCAGCGCGTACGCACGCGGAGCCAAAGCCACTCTCCCCATCAGCGGCACCGAGAACTACGCCGGTTTCCAGCCTCTTTTACAGACCTAATTCCATAAAAACCCATTCCTTTAATTTAAGTATAGGTTTTATGTGCCCAACTAGTTTATCTACTGTTAGCCTAAATAGAATTAAAACAGCTCTCCAAGAGAGGGGAGGGCATTGCTTGGGCAGGGGAGAGGCTTCACATTGAGAATTATTGCCCTTACAGCTCATGGAAGCGACCCACCGCAAACACGGCATTCAGCATTTCATTAGCAGAGCGCCAGAGATGGAACAAACCTTCTTAAAATAAGCCCTTCTAAAAAAGAAAGCTTTCAAATTCACAAAATACTACAGAATTTCTTAACCTTTTAAAGTTCTTTCAAAAGTTCCTCACGCATCCCTTGCCGTCAGGGCCACATACTTGACTTTGCCGCACGCTGGTCTGACGTGGCTGCCGGGCTGATAACCTCGAGTAGGCATGACACCAAAATACGTGCCAAGAGATACCACTTCATAATCTGTGATTCACCATCGAAACACAGGAAAGCTTCATCGTAGCTGCCGGTTGATATTGAATACGTGGCCCGCGATCCCCGTTAGTCCGGTGGCATCAGCTCCATCCCTCCCTGGGCTGAGCACTAGCAGCATCAGGGGACATCTCGTTTCTCGGGGTAGAGGTCACCCATCCATCTCCCCCAAAGACCTCGCTGGTTTTGTGGGGACAGAGGGGTGCAGGCAGCCCCAGGCATCGGAGGAGCTCTAGAGTGGGATTCGTTTCCCCTGCTGGGACATCTCGCTCGTCAGCAAGTCTGACCTAATCGGCACGTGCTCCCTTCGCCACCACCGAAGGGAGAGCAACGTGGCAGAGGGCGGCCAAGGCAGGCCAGACAAATGGCTCTCCGGAGAGGAGCAGGCAGCTCCCTGACCCGTCCTGGCTGGTCTCTGAAAGGGTTCATCGCTCCCCACCAGCTCTGGAGAGCCGCGATGGCTCGCTCAAGCGTCTGCGCCTACCTCTGGGGGCACACAGATGCCACCCCGGGCGACGCCTGCCTCCTGCCACGGCCCTCCTTCGCCGAAGGACCGCTGACCCCCCCCAGTTGCTCAAATTGCCAAAGAGCCGAGATAATAAAACTCAAAATTTGGAGTCAACCTGGAAAACAAAGAAGTTCTCTGGCAATTGTCAAAGCTACAGATGCAGCAAGCAAGCAAAAAGCATCCTCCAGCCTCATGGCTGCTGGGAGCCGTTTGGCCAAGCCGGTTGAGTGCCCCCCCCGCCCCCCGGGCTACCTGGGGTCCACATGTGCTCCACAGAAACCACTGGCTTGCACGGCTGCCTTCTGAGGGCCACGTGTGGGGTTTTTTAATAAAAAAAAGCAAGCTATGTATAAAACGTTGAAGTTGTAAAAAGCTAGAAAATACTATCATTAAATTTACCTATTCAACCTTAATTCGTCCCTCTGTTGCATATGCATTGTTACATATGCTTGAATTATATGCTAATTTGCTATCATTCTACAGGAGCCTGACCTCATTTAGCGAGCACAGCGGAGCACGCTATGGGTTGGTGCTGAATAATAAAATTAGCTGTTTGTTATAGGCACACAGCCTCATTTAAACCAAATTCGGATACGTTACTTACGTACATGACCTTAACCACCGCGACGTTGCTGCCTGCGTGTAAGAAGGGGTTAACTCATTTACTCTGGCTTCAAGCCACAGGAGCAACACAGTATTTCACAAGGAAATTTTGGGGGTGTTTTCCCAACTGCTTACGAAGTACCAGCGCACCTCAGTAGGGAGAAAGGGTGAACTCTGCAGTCAGCGTGCCGTGCGGCCGCTGTACAATAACGCACAGCTAGGACAGGAAGGGAGGAGGGGACGTGGAGCGGCACCGGCACCGCGGGCACCTCTGTCCTCAAACCAGCCTGAAATAAGCACGACGAGCCGATGCTATTTAAGGCCGGATCAGACACATTCACCCAGCGAGGGCGAGTCGGGGTTGTACGTGCAAACTCCGGCACTTCCAAAATTTTTCGGTTTGTTGCTTGATTTTGCAACCTTAATGCCCTGTGTGCGCATAAAGCTTTAAACACTTAAATGTGTGAAATTAGCTGTCTAAATGGCTTTGCCGGGTTAAGGGCAGTGACATTTACAGCCTTCCCTAGCCAAGCGACCCCGCAGATGCTGCGAGAGCCTCCGCCGGGGTCCGAGGGGCCGGGCTGCCCGCAGCCGCAGCGCTGCCAAAATCGCAGCGAGCCCTCGCCCGCCACACAGCCACAGCGCAGCATCTGCTCCCCTCCCCGGGACCAGGCCATCGGCAAAGTTCGGCGCGGCAGAAAAGGGGGGCAGGGCCCTTGGAAATTGATAGCCTGTTTCAAGCGTTATTTATCATTCCCAGCACAGACACTGACATGTGTCTTTTGAAAGGGGATACTGTACCTTTAACCTTGACTCTGAGCATGTTGGTAATTTGGGATGCGAGCCCGGGTTCAAGCGGGGTGACCTTTCGGGGGGAGGGGTGGGACTGCATTTATTTATGAGGTGGTTGGAAATTTTTGACATCACATGCTAGTCCCATTATTCACATGTTACATGACACAAGATTGGCCCTTTTAATGCAACAACATCACATCAAAAAATCTGATTTTCTGCTCTGACAGCGGGCTTGTCCTCTGTAGTTCCCCAAAATGTAATCTTCTCAGGTTAAAGGCCGCAGGAAAGCGATTTAAAAAGCACATGGCCTTCACCGAACATGGGAAAACGGGTCCCGGACCAGGATCATGCACTCAGCAAGGGCAGGGATGCTTCGGGGCTGGACAGAAAGGGTGTGTTTAGCACAAAGGCGCAGCTGTGTTCCGGGTGAGGGGAGCCCCTCTGCCCGACCCCTGGGATGCGGTGCCCCGGGTACCCACTGCCCGTCCCCAGCATCACTCCAACCCGCCCCGGTTCGCCTGCACTGCAGCCGGGCAGAGGCTGCCGGGATGGATCCCACCTTTCCACACTCCGCCCTCCCGCCCCTGGATTTAGGATGCGAAATATTCTCCCCCCGCTATGTAGACACGTAACGCGTGCCGCTTCCTCAACAGCAACCAAAGCGGTTTTGAGCCCTTGCTGCACAGTAACACAGCATACAAGCCTATGCTTAGCATGAAAAAATGCCTTTTCTTCCTCCCTGTGTAAAAAGATACATCACAAAGAAATTATTTATTAGCTTTGCATCAATAATTCTATCTGGAAATAATAGAATTTAAGTTTGTGCATAGAAAGCACGATGCCAGGGCTGTGCTGTATAGACCCCAAAGTAAGAGCTGTTTGCTCACACGGCCCCCACAGCAGCGCGTGCATTAGCGCAGCGACTGCGTGCCCGCACCGTGCAGAAAGCTGGTTCACGGAGCTACACTCTCATTTTCATAGAATTTAAAATATCAGCTAATGCACTTAAAGGTAATGAAATATATTTCACAATAATGCACCACAAAGCATATATATTAAATTACTCATCAGCTAATTCCACAGAGAGAAGAAAATAGTTTATATGTTTAACTTTTCTAAATATCCTCGGTTGAGGGCAGGCAAAAGAGGAATTTTAAGGTGGTTGATTTATATCTGGAAAAGCATTTCTAAGATTGCTACAATTTCTTTACAGAAATATCACATGATGTTGATGCCGATGCTAAAATAACATTACAAGTAAATAAAATGGACTAATTTTATCAATATTTTTACCAGTTTAAACAGTGTTTTCTAAAGATATTGCTGAGAATACATGTAATAAGAGAGAAACAGAAACCGATATATTAGGAATGAGTAACTTTCTCTTACGGGTCCAAAGGATGTTTACCCCATTCTTACAGCAGAATTTTAGGTGTGTTATTCACTACTTCAGGCAGGGAATCAAATCTATAAAAGCATTTCTATATTCAGCACTATTTAATATAAAAATACAAAATTAAATTAAAAAAATCCGCACCCCACCAGCCCTCTTTCATTTCCACTGTGGTTTTCTCTCCCGTGGGCACCGCAGGACCAAGCCCATGCCCTGCCTGCCTGGGGCTGGCTCCAGGTGATGCTGCAGGTGGGAAGTTTTAACAGAAATTGCCCGCCAAGCCACGAGACATCACCATGCCACACACCAGCCACGCACGGGGAAAGCCCCTGCGGGACAGGGGAGCCCAGCCAGGCAGACGCAGGCGAAGACCCCCGGGCTGGGCTCCCCCATCCCGCACGGGCGGTTTTTGGGAGGCAGGGCATAAACCCGACAAAGTTGGTGTTGTGGGAGAAGGATGATGAGGGAAGCGGCAGCATCTCCACAGCCGTGTGTTTCACTCGGTCTCTTTGCCCTTACGCCAGCCGAGCCCCACTCCCTGCACCCTCACCACGGAGCTGGGTGCGTCCCCAACGCGTTGCTCCTGGAGCGCCGCGAGATCCCTACTGACGCACAACGCTCGCTTGGCATTATTTATATTCCAGTATTGCTACTATTACATGTGAAAGTTACACTCCTTTGCGCTTCTCGCCCTTCGTTGGCTGTTTATCGAGGAGTTTGCCCTGCCTTTTTTGCAAAGCTACCCCCTCCCCAGCACCCGCCGCCCCTCGCAGCCGCAGGCGAGGCAGGACAAGGGGCGATGGCCGGCCTGACGAGCCGGGAGGGACGGGGCGTGGGTTAGAGCAGCCAGGTTCACCAGCCAAACATCTTCAGGAAAACCCTCCTCCAGGAGCAGGAGGAGGAAGATCCTAAGGCAGTATTACATTTTTACAGATTTATATAGGTTTGGAAGCCAAGTCCCAAGACTGACAGAACACAGAGGGGGAATTATTTTCTTCTTATTAAAAGAATGAAAAGACCCAACATTGATTTTGTCCTTCATCACCACACAAAACCTCCCAACTACCAAGAGGATGACGGTATAGATTATCACAACACCGTAAATCAAAGTGAATGTATTTATTAGGGTGACTCTCTTTGTTGTACACGTGTGTGCTGTTTGTTGGCCCATACCGTTATTATTTTAATTTATGGTTTGTTTTTTCAACTCTTTCCTCCCCCTCCCAAGACCGGAGCCTGTCCGCAAGTTTTACTCACGCCAGTTAAAATCAGCATAATGAAATGTCACGGCCAGATCCCATCGCTCCGCAAGGACGTCGGGGCAGCGCCGTCTGAGGGACGCGTCTGCAGAGTCCTGCGAAACTTCACTCGGACGGGCAGCGCTGCTGGGGGGCTTCGCTGACGGCAGCGGGCGGGACAGGGCACAGGGACCCCGCCGAAGCCAGCTCACAGAATCAGCAGGGCACAGGGGAAGGGAGCCTTTCTTAGCTGCTTAACAGGTCTAGCTATAATTAAGTGCAATAATTTTAAGCAATTTGCAAATCCCACCTCATCTCTCATTCTGTTATAATCACGATCTCATTATTAATAAAGCGTATTTCTGTAGAGTCGGTGTTACGCCAGGCTGCTGCGATGCTGCGATGCGGGAAGAGGGGAGCGAGGAGCTGCACAGAGGAATTCAGCTCAACTCTCCATCTGCCCCCGCTTAATTTAAACCAGACTTGACGACCTCATCTGTGGCAGCTAATGACAGCACCCACTCCAGGGAATCACCAGGCACAGACATGCAAATTCATGACTTGGGTGCTCGGAAAGCGTAACATTTCCCCCCAAAATACCCACTTTGGGGTTCTCTATCTGCTCTCTGGTTTCTGAACTTTTGGAGTTCTTTGTTTTAATCCTCTCTTTGAAACCATGAAGTTTTGGGTGGGTTTTTTTTTCTTTTTTAAAGACTCGCTGTAGGATCACAGGAGTGGGCACAGCAGAGACTGAGCCATGTATGAGCCGCGGTGGCGCAGCAGAAGGGCCGGCCGGGAAGACAGACCCTGTCCCTTCCCATTTAAGTCATCTAAAGACTGCAACTGTGAGACACCTGGCAAGTCTGCAGTACCAGTCTCACATCTAATAACCCATGTGCAGCACAATGTATTAAATGCAAACAAAGTATTTGCTGTAACACCTGTATTTAAGAAGCACAGTACTACCCTAAGCAATGAGATTAATTGGGGTTGAGCCTGCTGGCCACGCCACGACCACTTACTGCTCCTCTGAGGAACGCCACACACGAGACAGCCGCAGGGCGCCCAGCTAACAGCCTGGGCTGCCACAGGAGAGGAAGGCAAGGGACATTTACGGCCCTCCGACGATACCAACGTCAGGGGAGCTAAACACGAGCAAGGTGAACTGTGGTGACCGTCACCAGTGACCAAAAGCCGCCCCAACTTCTTAAATTTTTATTTTCTTAAGTCCTGCATTGTGCATCAGCTGCGAACCGAATACAGCCCCCGCAAAACCCCGTCAGAAGCAGCACTGGTTACCTGTGCACTGAAGTAATGTCCTGTGGGTTTGCTGTCCTCTGCTCTTTCTACGAGAGAAGAAAAGGAGACAAACTAGGGAAGAGGAGTTTGCAACCCTGATGTGAGCTACTTGAATCTGAAAAAAATCAAATACCTCTCTGATGAGGGAGAGCCCTTGACACATGGCTAAAACCAAAGGAATGATTCGGCGCCTACTTTGGAAGCAGGGAAGCACAATAGTAAAGAAATGACTTAGGAAAAGAGTATTTTTTTTTAGCTGACATTTGTTGTTCTGTGGATGAGCAAGCCATTGTGCTCCCACAGCCACAGCAGCGTGCATCAGCATGAACATTTTCTGGTCGCACATTTTCTGGAAGGCGTTGGAGCAGCAGCAGCGAGGCAGGCACGCGGAGGGCTCCCGCTTGCCAGGGAGGAGCGCGGGACGCCAGCGCCAGACCCAGCCTCGCGCCTCTCCACACGTCGCGACCCCGCGACGTCTTCCCATGTGTGAAGTCACAGCTGGCTTCCAGGGAGTGCTGGTTCACTTTGCGATGAGCATCCTTCTCCAAAGCCAAACGGAACAGCACCCGCACCTGCTCCTTCCTCCCCACCGCTTCTCAACCCTCACTCCTGTACTTGCCCCCCAACGCCCTCCCGCGCGTCCGACCTCCGCACCCTCGGCTTTGGCGCTGCCTCCTCCGCCCTTACCATCCATCCCCACCCCTGCCTCCCCCCGTCCATTTAAATACTGGTTTTCTTCCTTCTCCCACGCTGATTTGGCATCAGAACAGTACGATCACAGGCAAGCGCCCGAGCTCTCCATGCGGATGCCCAGGTGAACCGCTGCTCCGAGGCAATTACAGGACGGCTTTGCTCGGCTGCTGCCAGCTGGAGCAAACCCTTTGAAGGTGGAGGCTGCGGAGGCTCAGCCAGGCGTTAAAATCCAGTTGAGTTTGAGACAATTTTCTACAAGATGGCAGGAGACATGGCCTGACACCAGACAGGAGAGCCCGGCCACAGGGCAGCAAAACGGGGGAGAACCCGAGGACTGGCAAGAGGCAACGTGCACGGGAAGATGCAGTTCCTGTCAGCTTTGGACTGGCGAGATGCAACCGCAGCACTACTGTTCAGGAAATGAGCTAAGGAATCCTGAGCGAGACAGCGCAATGAGAAACATCTGCTCAGCGCACAGCCCTGCTAAAAACGTCAACAAAATAGTTGATTCTACCAAGAACATTACTAAACGTATTGGGAATATCCTTACAGAAACCAATATAACAGGCTTTTTTTTTTTTTTTCAATAATTGCCTCAGTTTTGGCTACTATGTGGAAAAGGATTTTGCAGGAAGAATCCACAGAAAAGCAATAAAAGTGTACAAAAATGAGTAAAGACAATTTTTATGTAAGTGTGCTTTTAAAGATTACAAGTACATGTCTGGACAAAAAAGGGGGGGGCGGGCAGGGAAATCAAGGGATCCTATTCAGCATCTGTTAATACCAAATATAGGGAACACCTAAAGAAACTGCTATGCAACTGTCTTAAAAAAGTGGAAATAACAGCACTGAGTATAAAAAGAATTTTTGGAAAACGTACAAGATGTCATTTTTATTTCAATGACAATATACTCTTTAAATAGGCTTTTTATTATTACTGAAACCCATCAGCTGAACTAGGTGCCAAGGGATTACAATGGACACAAGGCTTCCCACTGGGGAGCCCTGTCCTGCAGAGGCACGGTGCACGGGCTGAGATGAAGCGGGCGACGCCGAGCAGGCAGCGCGGAGCCGGGCGCGACAGAAGGCAGAGCCGGCAGCGTTACACCCACGCGGCTCCGCAGGGATGCTGTGCGTTTGGGACGTGCGCACGGCAGAGTTTCCATCCCGCTCCCTCACCAAAGCCCTGACACCCACGACGACGCCCATTCCCAGCCACTTGGGACCACATTGCCGCAGCATCAGCTCTGGCCAAGCCTCCCTGTCCACTCGGTCCTTCCCCAAGGAGCAATAACCCGCTCCCGCTCCATCGCACCACCGCTCCCACCACACTTCCATAATACCACACAGGTACCAGTTACGCCCGTTAATGAGAATTCACAATTCTCCTGCTCTGTTATTCACCTCCTAACACTCATACAGAGGCAATTAAAGGAATTTTTTTTTTTTCTGCTGGTGCCTTTTAATTCTGTCCTCAACATCTTCCTGTTGTGCTAAATAAGTACCAATCTGTTTTCCCTCTTCATCAAACTTACATGAAGCGAGTCAGTGTTATTAGGAGAGGCCAGTGGAGGCACGTGGAAAGATTAAGCATGTTTTATAGGGGTACACAGGG
Source organism: Pelecanus crispus (assembly GCF_030463565.1). Taxonomy (NCBI): domain Eukaryota; kingdom Metazoa; phylum Chordata; class Aves; order Pelecaniformes; family Pelecanidae; genus Pelecanus; species Pelecanus crispus. The sequence goes on along the minus strand of NC_134650.1, from coordinate 48,191,750 downwards.
AAATACATGTAGTTGTGGGAACCGAGTTCAGGAGTTCCTGGCTCTGGTCAGGCTTCAAACTTTTCTAATTTAGAAACCGGAGTTTGTACCAATTTGACATGAGCTGAAAGATTTGCCCCATCCCTGCGCTCCGCAGCTACACTGAATACAAAACTGAATAACTAGGGAGCTGTGCGTGACTACAAAAAGAGCATCTTTGAAGGGAGAACCTTCTCAAAATAGAAGGAACAATGCAGAGAAGAAAAACGCACAGCTTCATTTCTAGCATTACTGAGTTTACTTTGTTGCTGTTTTTGTCTTTGGTTGTTTTGTTGGGTTTTTTTCTCCAAAACGAAGAGGAGAGATCAAAGGTTTGCATGTGTGGAGCTCCTCCGCCTGCCTGGTGGCAGCGCGTGCCTCCACCGCAGCGGGCTCTCTCCTGTAGCTGCTAATCCACTCAGATGCTCAACAGCAGAGCCTTGAGTTTTCACGGATTTATGCCCTACACTGCACACAGTTCCGTCTGTTTCACGGTTATTGTTCTCACCGAGTCTACTTCATCATTTAAATTATTAACAGCAGAATTACACTGACTGAGATCTCCTAGAATAGGTGGCTTTAAAGTACAAAGGCTTGTATTGTAATGTATTGATACACATTGACTGGAACAGATAAATCGGGAGAAATTTAGATTTAAGGGTCATTGCTTCATTTCAGCGCTGGCTGGGGTTTTTTGGTATAAGAATAAGAGAAGAAAAAGCTGGAAAAGCTCCTTTAGATGGTCACCTGCAGATTGCCACTCACGTGCAAGTACCTCCATGTCATCAGTAGCTGAGGCTGCCCGACTGACGCGCCGCACAGAGCGCGCAGCACCTTCAACGCTTCTTGGAGCCAGCCCGGCACCGGCTCCGTGCTCCGTGGCAGGGCAGGCACCCCAGGGACCAGGGAGCCGCACGTCTCGCATGGTGAAACCGAGCGGCAAATCTCCCGTGAACCTCAGCCTCTGCAGCCGAGACATGGGTTCTTCCACCAAATACGACAGCGTTTGCAGAGGACAGACCTCATACAACCACGTGCAGCAAAGACATAAATTATACACTGGCATAACCCAAACCCTCACTGAGAAAAAACACACTGACCCCAGTGGGTGGAGGAGGAAAAGCAGGACAGGAGCATCAAGAAACTCCTGGGTTGTAGTTCATTGATTTCTCCTCTGTCATCTTCTCATTAGGAAGACAAAATAGTTTCCCACCAGCCTGTTATACCCCTATTGCTGCCATTTACTATTCAGAAAAGAAAAAACCAAGTGTTACAATTGCATGCAGTCCCAGTAAATCACAAAATCCCAAGCAAATTCATCTCTCTCCTTTGACTACATTTTTAAAAACATAGCACATGAGAAACGGTGATTGCAAAAAGCCACTTATGTTCAAAAAAACAACGGAAAACCACCTGCTGCCTGCGACAACCCTTCTGGCCACCAGATACCGCAGTCAGAGGCGACTCCAGAGCGATCTCAGACTTAACAATATTCATTAATAACAGACCAGACAGTGCCCATGTTCAGACTATGCATATGGTTTGAATACAGGGAATTTGCTTTTCCCATGCACTGCATTACATATTTATACTGAAATAAAAGCTTTTTTTTTTCTCCCCACTTCTTCTAGGGTAATTGACAGATGGATCTGATTCAGAAAAAAAGTAATCAATGCATTCAAATAGTTTCTGCCCATGCTGCTTTGCCTAGGCTTCAAATATTTTATTACACAAGGTTCTATGCACATTTTTTAAAATTAGTTAAAGTTCATGCAGCTTTTCATGTGAGATTTTCTTTTAAAAAAATTCTAGCCTTCTGAAGCAACAGTTTCTCTGCAATCAAGTAAAAAAATCCAAAATAGCTTTCACTGTACTAATAATGGAAGTCTTATGTGCAAATGCAAGTTCCTTTTAAGTAAAAATAAAGTGTATTTTCATTACATCATGTATGCAAAACCATAATACTCAGTTGGTCACCCAGGCAGGAGCTGCCCGAGTTAAAAGTTGGTTCAAGGCAGGTTTTCATAGGCACCAGGTGCGAGTGACATCTGAGCACACAAGTTCCATTTCTGAGAGTAACAGTGAAAACAATACTAGGAAAAAAACCCAGGCTTCCTACTTACATGGTGGGGAGGAGGAGACAAACTAGTCATTTTAGGGGACAAACTAGTCATTTTAGGGGGACTCAGCGTCAGTATTTGCCAAGATAGGCTCTTTCTTGTACAAGGCTTGAGAATTCTCAAGTCACAGCTGCCATCAGGTCCACCACACAAATCTCCCAAAGCTTCCTGCAGACGCTGGCTGCTTGCAAAGCAACGCTTCCAACACTACAGACCACAGGTCCCAGAGACAGCGGGCTAAGGACAGAAAACTTCAGCAAAACCTTTACTGCTGAAATGACTTACATTGCACAAGGTCGCTTCATTAGAGACACACGGAATTAAAGTTATCCTTTGATTCCTACAACTGCAGAGAAGCCTACCCAGGCAACTGTAGATGGAAACCCAAACATACCTTGCTCCTAGCAGAGCAGCTCCTTCTCCCTGCAGCTCCAGTACCATTCCTGCTAAACAGTCTCACCTGCTCTACCCTCACATATATTCACTCCTCCTACCCATAAGTCATCTCTGATAAATTGCCTGATGCCCTACTCCTGTGTATTATTTGGTAACCTTGATTCCATCAACTAGGTGTGCTCCAACAGCTGATGCTCGTATCGTCAGCCAGCAGGCAGGCGAGGAGCTGGGTCTAGGCTACTGTCCTCACCCCAGAAGCAGACCTTTGCTATAAAAGACCTCCTAGAAGCAGCAGCAATAAGGCTAGAGGAATCCCTACATCCCAGAAGTGCAAAATCCAAAATGAGCTCCTTTATGCACCGTGCTCAAACATCAGAAGTGCACCAGAGAAACTTAAAGCATGATTCCTCTTTCCTTCCTGAAAAACAGCTAGCTATTCTTGTCTTTACCACCTTTCTCTTTCCTCATCGTTCATAATTAGACAGCTTACATCAGTGGCCAACCCTCAGCTCTCAGAAGATCTAGCAGAGAGTGGGCTGCTCACCGCGTCACTTCGCTGCAGCTGAATAAAGCATTCTTCCTCCTCAAGTCTGTACAACTCCTAATGACGCTTCCAGTTGGAAATAGCTAGATTTTCTCCTCGGAATAAAGCAACCCACAGAAAACTTGCTTGATTAATTACAGACTCACAGAACTGAGGTTGGAAGGCATGTCTGTAGATCATCTCGTCCAACCCCCCTGCTCAAGCAGGCTCACCTAGAGCGGGGGCCCAGGACCATGTCCAGCTGAGTATCCCCAAGGATGGAGACTCCACAGTCTCTCCGGGCAGCCTGTGCCGTGTCTGACCACCCTCACAGTGAAAAAGATTTTTCTTGTGTTTAAGTGGAATTTCCTGTATTTCACCTTGTGCCCGTTGCCTGACATTCAAGGGCTCACCAAGAAGACAGAAGGCACATGTGTGCTTACGCGGATCCTACCGCTTTCATGGGGTGAGCTCTCCCTTGCAGGCAGACATGCTCCCGGGTTTGCTTAAATTTAGTATTAATTCTGAAGAGCCGAATTGGAACAATTTATTTACGTTAATGTATTCTGCTCAGGGGTGCAGAGGCTGTTCTGCACGTGTGTTTTTTGTCCAAATGAGCATCACCACAAAACTCTTCCTCACACATGCGGTTATTGTATGGAGAAGGTTCTGGAGATGTTGGTAGGCAGTCGCGCAAATGCTGGCTGGGCATCCTAGCAGCGTCGTCGCGAGGGCTACGGCGAGCAGCAAGAACTCGCCGTGAAAAATATTTTGAAAGTTATACGTACATTGTTCTCTTCTACATCAATTTTTTCCAACAATACCCATAATCAGAGGGGTGATAATTAGTGATAATTAGTTCACGCACTCTAATCTAGTTAATGTTCCCTATACTCGCCATGACTTTACTGTAAGCCAGCAACAAAAGCCGTGCGTGCGATGCAGAGGGGAAGTCGCTCAAACGGCCTGCCACGACCACCTCCCTCCTGCCTGGCGGGGCTCTTCCAGCCGGGAGTAAGCACAGTACCACAACAGAAAGCATTAGACATGCTCTGCAAACCCTTTGCCCAGCTGCTCATTAGTACTGCATTAGTCTGTAAACTCAAGCGCAAAACGCCTAGTTCAAGTTGCTCTTTCTTGATGTACTTGAAAGGTCCTGTGAATTTATGGCAGGATAATGCGGAGCACAGCACCTATTTATGAGTTGATCATTTGTACAAAACCCCCCTCAAAGCACCGAAGGTTACCATTCGACCAAGAGCTGCACTTAGCTGCTCAGAGGGCAAGAAAGCCAAGTATATGAAAGTTAAAAGCATTAATAAAAGTGTGACTTATAAATTACTTCATCTTTGTCACCCTTTTTGAAATGGGGTGAGAGAGGCCAGGGTAAATTTATTTTTTAAGTGCTTTCTGAGACCTGCAAGGGTCAGCCCTGAAATGCTGTACTCTATAAATCATTCCATGCGTATCTGATAGATGCGAGTGCATCATAACATTAACAAATATTGATTTGTTTATCATTTGCAACTGTTTATAGCTAAACAGCAGACTTCATAACATTTGTAGGGAGAAGAAACTTTAATCCGTGAGAATGCAGAAGAGAAGCTGCAGGAGAAAAGAGCAACCAATGTTATTCTGTCACCCAACTGCCGGCTCAGTGTACATGTTACAGTCATATTATGAAACCAGTTATTTCACAAAATGACTAAAATTTTCAGGCGTTTCATGAAACAACTTGTATCGCTGCTAAGAGCCACGGTGAAACCTTGCATTACAGGTGCTCGGTTGAATCATGGCCGCGAGGAGTCGAAAGCAGAGCCTGCAGCGGGTAACCGGCGCGCAGGTGCAAATGCTGCAGCACCAACCTTTGGGCGGAGAACCAAGGATGGGTGTCCTTCCCCACCCTGGGCAGGCTCCCGGTGCCGGCACGGCTCAGCCCGGCCGCGCCACGCGGAGCCCGGCGCCGGGGACGGGCACCACCGCCCTTCCCGCACGGCAGTCGGGCAGGCACCGGCCAGAGCCATGCCCCCCAAACCTGCCCTCCACAGCGTGTGGGTGCTGATGAACACAGCGGGTCTGCAGCACCCACACCTCTAGTGCCAAGGTGTACCGGTCCTGTGACATCACTCTGTGACATCACTCCGTGACATCACGCAATCTGGAGACGTCAAACACGAGGCGGCTTGCAGCTGCACGTATACATGTCCACCTACATCTCTCTGTACGTCTGCCTTAGAGTGTCCAACAGCCACCTATCGGCACTTGGCGCAACGCTGCCCTATGGTTTCCATCCATTTTACGCCGTTCCCGAAATCAGTCATTTCACAAAACGACTGGAGGCAGAACTCAATCCGTGGAACATTTTATATAAAAGTCCCAGGATATGTAACAAAGACACGCATTTTACGATACCTCTTGCCTGCTAACACGGATCAGGGCCATCAACACATCTGACCCCGGTTTTCTGGCCGAAATCGATGACACAGGTACACGACATAGCCCTCGGAGCCCTCCGGGTTGTCTGGTGGGCACGGAGCGTCGTTATCGTCACCGGCCCACCACTGAGTACCAGAGCCCAGGACCTGACCTTACATCATTACATCACAATTTTTTGTGTTCAAAAAACGGGTAGATGTGGCACTTGGGGACATGGTTCAGTCCGGTCTACCCTTGATTGGCTTAGAGTAGACTTGGTAGTGTAGGTTAATGGTTGGACTGGATGATCTTAAAGGGCTTTTCCAACCTAAACGATTCGATGATTCTATGATTCTATGATCATGGCACCCTGTGCAGTTGTAGACCTGACAAAATATGGCGACATCAACCATTCTGTATTTTCCTTAGTTTAATATTACGCAGCAGGTTGTAAGTGCAGGGAAGACACCTGCAGCAACAGGTGTCGAAAAAACTACAATAAAAATCTCATTAACCTAATGAGGGAGACAAACTATCTGGCAAATCTCCTCCTGATGCTTTAAATCAGTAGATATTAGGGTAAAAACCAAACTTTTTCATTAAGCAACTACAATAAAAACTGGGTTGTTTTCTCTCCCCACCTTCTTTTTTTAAATAGCACAACTCTTTGCTTTTATTTATTTTTGGAACTTGACAGGCTCAATAACCAATTTCTATGCAGAACCACCCACCATTCACATCGCGGAAAGCTAATGAAGTATAATAAAATTGCCCCAGGAGACATGTATATGGAGACATGCACAAACTTTTCAGGAGAATACTAACTGTGATTTCTTCAGGTGGGGAAGTAAAATTATGTAAGATAAATGAAAACAAAATCAAATAAACACCACCCATCAGTAGTGAAACGCAGTTTGCAAAGGACAGGCAGCTTCTCTCCTGTGCAGCAGTCAGCACCAGCTGCTAATACAGGTAAAAAAAAATTTCTCAGTTTCCCATATAGGAAAAAAGATGAGGAGTAACAATACCAGATTAAATGGTACTGTACCAAACAGTAACCAACAGCCTGTAACATGCATGGCAATAGAAATAACCATTCAGAAAAGGGCATGAATGCAGCATTTCTCATCCCAAGGGTTCCCCGAGTGTTCCTGGGGGCTGCGCTCCCACTGATACGGAGGTTTTTCTCCTAGCCGAGTATCACGTCGTGATACTTCCCAACACAAAATGCTGGAGAGTGGGTCTCTCAAACAGAAGGGTTTAAGAACAGCATTGCCCTCTCAGAATAACAAACTCTATTAAATTGAAACTCCCAGAGATTTCAGTGTGCACACATCCTCATTCACCAAAGCTTTAGGCAGCTCCAAATTAAGTATTTGGTTATTTCCCTGGGAGAAGGTTACGCTGTATTTGCAGTGGTACCTCTTTGCAAATAAACACTGGCAAATTTGCTAAATCCAGGTGTTTTACGAATCTATTCTTCAAATTTAGTGGAACTGAGCCCTCAAAACCTAAACCACGCTTGCAGTAAAACAGCTAAATGAAGTATTTCTGAAACCCAGAGCAAAATCCGCAAGTGCCGTAACGAAGGAGTAGCATCAACGCCCCCGTCCAACTGGCGTCGCCGGCGAGAGCACCCACGGGCTTCCAAGGAGCAGAATTGAAATCCAGTTTACGCCTGAATAGCAAAGCCAGATCATAACGAGATGATCTATCTCAAGCCCTATCTGCTCGTGAAAAGACTTCATTCTTCTTGGGGAGAATGGCAGCACGAGCCCAAAGATACCCACCGCCGTGTCAGGCAACGAGAGTTTGGCTGCGCTGCCTCGCGACTGGCCATGGCCACCCTCGCGATGCGCACAGGGTGCTTTACAGGCAGCACATTCAAAACCACGGGGTTCCGGGCTGGAAAGCGATAATGCTAGAATTGGCTTAATATCCCGGAATTACGGCACCATTGCTCGGCGTGTGCTTGTTCAGAAAAGCTGCTCCTCACTTAAACCCTTTGCTTCCCGGCAACGACCTGTACCTGCTTCCATCTCAGCACTTTGTCTTAGGCAGCTCCTGTTCGCTTTAAAGCTGCTCCTCAACCCACGCGAGGCGCGGTCACCGTACAAACACATTCACCAAACGGCTGCACGTGGAGCGGGCAGCGCGAAGCGACGGCTCTGTGCCCCAGCTCAGCCCCAGGCAAAGCTGAGATTAACTTTTTCCTTGGAGGCAAAGGAATTACTAACGGCCCAGCTCGTGCCGCTGGCGAAGGGTCAGGAGCAGCACCGGCTCCAGCCTGCGGCCCTGGGGCCAATGGAGCCGTGCTCGGCCGGGCAGGGCTCAGCCCAGCAGCCACAGCACCGCTGCCGTGCACCGAGCATCGCTCCAGCACAGGGGAGAAAACTCAGCAAGACCCTCTCTCACCAATTACAGGTCGTCAATATTGACTATCTGAGGGATTTCCATGCTCAGGAAGCAAATTAGAAACTCAATACCTGAACTATTCCTAAATGCAGTTATCAACTTCAGAGTTTTATCTCATAAAACCAATTCAGCTTAGAGTTTAATTCTATTAAATTAGGGCTTAGAAATAAGATTTGCTCTGAGAATGAATGCATCATTAGTTTTAAAATGCAATATACTGAAACCCAAAATGTGCAGCATTACAGTTTGAAGAATAAATGAGTAGAGATGGCACCCAAATGTACTTCTCCCTAAATATATTTACCAGCCCTGGAAAAATCCGTCGGCTCATTAGGACAGCAAGTCTTTTGGTGTGCGGGACGTCCCCCTTCTTTAGGGAACGATAATCCTCTTGTGTCTCTCCTTGGCACAAGTTTTTCCTTTGTTCTTAAAACCTTCTTATTTCAGCAGCTGACAGAGAAAAAAGAATCAGCATCCGCTTTCTTAATAAAAATGCCACAATGAGATCCTGTCGGGCTTGTGCCAGGCATGTCAAAGGAGCAGGGACTAATACAGGAAACCTCAAGAACTCCCCGTTTTGTGCAAGTTACAGTATGTGCAAGAGTCACGTAGGGCTGTTTTTTTAAATCAGGCTTCCAATACATGAAAAGCACCCTTCCATGGGGTGCATGTAATCTCTGAATAGGGCCCTTAGTTTCCTGTGGTATTGTATTAAACCCGATGTTTGATACAATAATGCAGGGATAGAATATGCTCAGAAGAGGACACAGTAGCCCAACAGCGTCTGTCCCCTTGCATTACAGACCGCTGCGCGCTCTTTCATGCCGTACCGGCCAAACCGATGCAAGCCCGAGGCATACCTGCAGCATCAGGATTACAGGACTGAAAGTGAGGGCAAAAGAGACGGAAAAAGGCGAACGCCACACCAAAGACACTAGACGTCTTACACAGAAATAAGATATTCTGGTGGTCCATGCTTCACCGTCGTTTTTATTCCAGATGTGGTATTTCAGATGGTCCAATGAAAACAGCGGGCGGCTCTTCAGGCCTGGCCACGTACTTTGCATTTAAAAAAGCTCCTTTTTCAGAAGAAAATAACGCCGTCTCCAAACAGTACTGCAGAGTAACTTAGCAAACTGTGCGGTGCTGCTATAGCTTCACAGAATAATTGCTGGTCCGTTGTCTCTCACACCGAAAGGCTAGGTTAAAGCTTTTAAAGATGTATTATAATATGTGTTAATTTGCTATTTTTACTCAAGTAGACTATAACAGTTTTGTTCTTATTAGAAGTGCAAAAATAAACCCAACTCAAATGATCTAATTATAATTTTTGGTAGCAGAAGAGTCATATGGAACAACACAATTGACTCTTTAGAGCCTAAAATACTTACAGTAAGTATTTTAATGTAACAAATGGTTTGAAAATGCATGCAAAGCTGTGAAAGTAAAGAGAAAAGGATGAAATTATACATGTCCATCTCATTAGTTACGCAGCAGCTCTGGGGGGTGTTGCCCACACTGTCGCCCCCCTTCAATCAGGATCTGATTTTACAATATTGAGCAAATTCTCATGTTTGAAAATTAGTCAGAGAAGTACAATGCGGTCAGATGTTTGTGTTTTGCCATATGATTTTCTTCTCCCTTAATTTTTAAATTATATTTAGATCAAAACAGTCCTTGTATTTTACATGAATAAAAGTCTCAACCTTTCTCTTTTATATCCCATCTTCAAAAGCAGCAAGCAGTCGTCCTGTGTGCCAGGCAATCCACTACAAAATATTTTATAGTTTTGCTCCAATTCATGTTTGCTTTTACTTGGTTTTCATTGAGTCGAATGACTTTATCTGTTCCAAACAGTGAAACAGAGCAGCTCAGCGAGATGCTACAGGGCTGCTGACATTTGGAATACTATTTTCAGTCCTATTTTACATATGCTTTCAAAATTTATCTTACAAAAAATAAAAATCAGTTAGAAGATGGGCTTATCGGTGTCTCCGGCAGTGCAGATGACCTACTTTCAGCCATAAAGAACAGGAAAATTGCAGGGCTCTGGGCAGCAAAGTTAAAGGAAGGAAAGAGTCAACACCAAGACCTGTGCAAATGCCCAGGGAGGAAAAATTCAACCCGGAACGGAGCGCTGGAGAGAGGGCTCGTGGCAACCCAAGGCCTCCGCAACTACGCTGGGTTCCCCCTCTCCGGTAGATTCCCAGGAAAAATCCTGACATCATAATCTTTTTTCCTGACTCCTTGTAACATGCAGATAGATAGCTGGGAAACAGAACGGTTTAAGAAGCGTAGCCTAAGAGCGAATATTACCTTACACATCTTTTAATGATGCACTTTACAAAAATCCAGAATTAAAAGAAAGGAAATGGCGGGGGGGGGAGCACAACCCCAAAAATTTTTCACAAAAGGAATGGATTCTTTGAAAAGAAAAAGAATCGGAATGAATCAAGGCACTACCTAAAAAGAGCTATTAAAGGAAAACCAAAAAAAAAGCTGTTAAGGTTATTAAAAATGACTGTATTTGTGGATAAAGCAACAACTATAAACTTCTCATTGATACTTTATATTTTGTGTGACTCCTTCTGCCTATAAACAAATTGTAAAAGATGGCAACAGCTAATTTAAAAAATAAAAAGTGAAGTGTTGCAGCAGCATCTAAATTGAGTCTGACAGTCAAGGTCACATAACTTTTCACTTTTATTTAAAGACATTGTCTTGATTACTGAAAAATATTGCAAGATGTATACACACAAATCTAGAGGCAGGATAGCCAGCCTTTGAGGACTATATCGATGGCTGCTTGTCCATTGCTTTAAAAGGAACAACAGCAATAATTTTTTAAATTGCCAAATGTTGTGTAATTATCGAATTATAGAAAATTGTCAGAAATCATCGATATAATTTTTTGCATTATGTTTTCAGTGTAAGCAATATGTCCTAACCAGTCCTGTTATGCCTAAATAAATTTAAATTATTTCTGGAAATTTTAAAAAATGTTTGCTGCTTTCGTTCACGTAAATGCGAAAGCTTTTGTTATACCTTCGGTTTATTTTAATTGTATTTGTATTGTTCTAGTCCTTTTACTGCAAACTCTGAGAAAAAATGTTAAATCCAGTTCTAAAATTCATTATCTGTAAAGAAAATGAGTTGAGCCTGCAATACGTGTGTCTAGCACTGAAGGATCAGACGAAGCGTACAAGATCTCATGTCTAACGCAACCGTTCTCATGGGCCCATTAGAGTCTTTATAGGTGGATCTCACTTATATCTTTGTTTAAAAGAAAAAAATACAGATTCTGAAGAGAACTGGAGCCTATTTGATGTTCAGCCTCTATTGTCTCCCAGGCAGACCTGAATGAAAGCTTGGAATTAAACAGCCTTTGAATCTAGTTTTCATGGTGATCGCTGCAAGTGGTAGAAAATAAAACAACCCGGTTCACACTTCCAGGCTTTCAGAGCCAGCTGCCACATTTCCCTTCATTCATACGCTTTCAAAGTTTATAAAATTATGATATAATTTTGTCAGAGCATTTTTACAAATTAAAGGCAATAAGCAGTCATTTTCTTTTCCTTTGTAAAAATTCCTTTCCAGGACCTGCAGCTTTCCTGGTTTCTCCCTCACCGCAGCGCGCAAGCACCTTCAGATATTCACATCTGCCCTGGTCTCCGAGAAATTCCTCCTGGAGTCACTCGTGTGTACTTTTATTAGGAAACAAATACAAGCTCACCGACGCTTTAACCATCCATCAACGTTACCGGTGAAGTAACGGCTGTTGCGATCGGCGGGAGTTTGGCATCACCCCGGGGAGCAGCGGCAAGTCCCCGGCCGCCCGCGGCACCGCGGCATTGCCCGGGACCGGCTGCACCGGGAGGCGGCTGCCGGCGGCTCCTGCTTCCCATCGCCTGCAGCCGCCGAGGACGACTGCCCGAGGCGGGAGGAGGAAGGGTTGGTCTCCCCATACTACGACCAAGAAACCAAAGGACGAAGATGCAAAAAAAGCTTTTTCAAGCACACCGGTAACCTGGAGGGGACTGAGGGCAGCTGGTTATTGAGTTAGGAGCTTTAATGCAGACCCCTCCATCAGCACAACCTGTGGGTCCCCAGCAGACCCCTCACCGTTAGCTTGATTCACGGCCGTAACCAGCCCCGGCCACGCAGCCCCCGCGCAGTCCTGCGCAAATCGCTTTGCCCCCGCGCCCCGCTCAGAGCAGGGGCGAAGGGTCTGAGTCCTGAAGGTAGGGGAGGATCAGCCGTGGCACGGGTGGGAGCCTCGTGGGATCCTCAGGGCACAGGTGCTAGAGAAGTGCCGAACACCACTGTCGCCAAAATCATCAATCTGTTTCATATCCCCCGTATGATCTGTCTGTGGAGCCCACGTTTTATCCTGCCCCATGATTTCTGCAATCCCCTACATACAATTGTCTCGAGATAAAATTCGTACCTTATGTAAATTATCAACGTGGTCTTACTTTTTCAAATGACACCAATCTATTAATCCGTAACAGAAGTAGTGTTATTACCAATAATAATTGTTATCCTTATGACTAAAAAGTAAACACGGTTTCGAAGGCGCAGGAAGCAAATACGCTGCACGTACTGGTGCTGCACGTCTTCCTCTTTCAGGCTGCCGTTGCCTCGTTCTTCTCGTCATTTGAACTGGTATCCTTTGAGGAGGTGCATTTAACATTTTTTGTGACTGTATTTAGGTAGTGCTTTTTGGCATTTGAAAAGATTATTTTAAAACTGGATCATGAAAAAAAACACTCAGGTAAAATAACATGTCATGCCAGGCTCATTATACTAAATATATTGCACAGCCTTGGTATTTTCACCCTGCTATTTTTTGTACCAAGGTACATCGACTCGTTCCTACTCGGTGGCGTTTCCACGTTAAGCTAAAACTGATTGCACCAAGCTTCAGAAGACAAATCCATTGCAGACGGGGTAAGAGGCGTCGGAGCAGACCCGGGCGCAGGAGGCGAAGGCGTGGAAGCGTTCAAGGGGAGGGACGATGGTCGCCCGCACCCAGCGCGCCCGGCCCGCTGCGCAGAGGGGCCCCGGGAGGCAGCCGGGCTCTGGGCTGGAGCCTCCGCTCGCCCCGGTGTCCCGCGCCCCCGGCCAGGCCCTGCCTCTCCAGGCTTTCGGCCAGCGCCGCCATCCCCCCGCACGCTCCGCAACCTCCGCACCAGCTGCACGCCGGCGCCTTGCACGCTCAGCTACGCCGGCTCCGAGGGAACGGGAACAGCTTTCCCCATTCCTGCGGTTTACCTTTATCACCCACTAGGTCAGGGAACGCCCAAAATCCCGCCGAAATATTGCAAAAAGTGAGGTGAAGCCACCTGCTACGGCGACTGATTTGTTTTCAACTGGCCACCGTTGCCCCCGGAACGCCAGCCCACGTATGTACGGCGCGAAACGCGGTGCAGGAGGTTACATCCCCAGGGAACGCAGCAAAAGGCAGCGCGGGAGCAGCCTGGAAATGCCGGAGGCTCCGCGGTGTGCCCCGGCCCGGTGGGCACCGAGCGAGCCACACGGCTCGGGGAGCCGCTGCCCGCAGAGCACTGCCTGCGGCCAGCCCACCCAGCCATCCGGGCGCGCTGCTCGCCGCCGCGCTCGCATGGAGGCAGGATGCGTAAAGAGCAATGGAAGAGGGAAGGAGCGGAGTTATAAAAAGAAAAGGAGAAATCGTAAATTAAAACAGAGAGACAAAAGCTCTGCTGAACATTTTTTTTTTTTTCTGTGCAAAGCAATAGTGGGAAAGGCATTAAGCGTTAGTCTGTTTCTTCATCTGATGACACAGAAAAAAGTCTTTTCTGCAAATAATTCAAGTAAACAATCTCCAGAAAGCATGAACAACAATACCAAATTTCTTGAAATTAGCCAAGCTCACAGAATCAGCAGGCTATTATTGCTGCTTGGAGGCCGCGTCTCCAAAACCGCGGATGAGGCAATTTGTGGGAGGGGGGGAAGGAGGAGAAAAGGGCAGAAAAAACATCCCCTTCTTTCTCCATTACCATGTACCTGGAATTCAGCTCGCTGTGAATTTCACTTTGAAAGGAGAAAACCCTATGACAAACTCACCTTGGCTAAATATCGTTTACCGATTTATAACAAAGATCTGATCCGCTTTAACTTGCTAAACACTTTGTCGCTGTTTTATACGCACCACTTCCAAAGAAGGGAAAAATAAAGGGGAGATTTTTAGGTCAAACGATTAAGGAGAAAAGGGATTTAAACCAACAATTTTTTTAAAGTTCTAATTGTTTGCTTATTGACACCAATTTACATGGAGCCACTTAGCGAATAAAGGTTTTCACAGTACATGGCACTTCTTTATGTCAGTTTTTAGCCATCATGTCACAGCCTGGCTTGAAAAGAAGAAATGCTGAAAACTCGTAGGCCAGAAATGAACAGCCTATTAAGATCTGAAAAGCTGTCATCCCCGCTGAAAAGACTTGCGTCAGCCACCGAGGATATATTTTAAACCGCCTGTCCGCAAGAAAACTTTAATAATGCAGCCTTGCTCTAATGTCTTGTGAGAGGAGAGGCAATTTTACTTCTTCTATTAACCCAACGTGATTACAATGGCTTATTTCATGGAATATTAAGTTCAAATTCTGCTCCCTGGGAGGACAATAAAAAAAAGAGTGTGCTTATGACATTGCCCGAAATAGCCACAAGGACCGCAACTCCTTGGTGCTTTTAATGCATCCAAGCAGTAATCCACCTTAATTTGCTAATGGTTAAGTAAATTAGCAACAAAATAATAAAATGCAAAAAGGTATCGACACAGGAGTAAAATGCTTTCCTCTGAAAAATATTAAAATAGCAAAATGATGTTTTCAGAAGGATTGCGGTGGCCTTTCAGTCCCGTCCCTCCCCCCCAGCCGCCCCCCCGCCAGTTCAGGGGAAAAATAAACTCCTTGCGTCGGCCGGGCTTTCGCCATGAGGCAATCGTGAGCCGAGCGGCTTGTGCCGAGAGCACAGCTGGGACGGCTTTGTGCCAACGCAACCGCGACAGCGGCCAGGGAGCGACAAACACTTCCACAACTACCTGAACTATCCCCGTACGCACGCCGGGAAAATGGGTTCCCCCCAAAAAACGCGGGCGCCCGGCCCGGGGGGGACATGATTCTGCGGGGAGCCGGCGCCTCCAGCCAGACCCCGCGCCCCGAGCGGGAGCAAGCGGTGCCGCCCATGCCGGAGCATCGCGTCCCTGCCGGGATGCATCCCCATCCCGGCGCTCGCCCGCCCACCCCAACCCCGGGCCATTTTGAGCGCGTTGGCTTTCAACACGTTGGCTTTCAACAGGTTGGCTTTCAACGCGTTGGCTTTCAACGCGTTGGCTTTCAACGCCTTTTGTGGGTCAATCCAGCGGCGTAAAGCAAGGTGTGCCGCGGCCGCGGGGACCCCCGCAAACCCGGGGCTGGGGCAGAGGCGCGGCCGCGGCGGGCGCTCCGCCGGAGCTGCTCTCCTCCAGCCGCCCCGCAGGGCCGGGAGCGATGCTCCTTCCCAGAGCCGCTGGGCACAACCCTGCCCTCCGCTCTGGCACGCGTGCACAGGCCCGACGCGGCGCTTCGGAATCGCCGGCGCCTCGCCGGCGCTGGTCATCTCGGTCTTGACGGCGCGTAAAAATTACAGACCAGCGAAGAAGGCTGCCCGGCCGCCCGCCCGCGCCCGGGCAGCGCCCGGGTACCCGCGTCGCGCTTAACGCCCCGCGCTTGGCACTGGCGCTGCAGCCAAACCGCCCGTCCTGCCGGGCACGGGGCAGCGGGCTCGGCGGCCACCGGCCTGGCACCCACAATCCCGGCAGCACACGAGCAGCAGCACGCTAGCACAAACAAGGCGTTCTGTCCTCAGACCAACGTAGGATGCAGAGGAAAACTCCATCACCCATCCCTGCTCTCATCACCCATTCCTCCTCTCTGGCACTGCCTTCCTACAACTTTTGCTTTTCTTTTTTTTTTTTTTCTTTTTTTCAAATATGGAAAAATAATTTTTTCATTTAAAAAAATTAGTGTATGCAAATAGCCGGTGAAATTATAAATAGCCACCATTAATTTCTCCTATCTAGTTCAACAATTCCCAAGCAAAAAGGCGAACTTAAATAAATACATTTAAAATCGCCTGCTGTGTAATAGTAAAGAGACTCCATAAAACCAGAACAATATTTATTTCTTCTTTTCGTAACAGCTCCCTGTTTTATTAGGCCTGTGTTCCACAGCGATCTGATAAGAAGGAGCGAGGCTAAATGGCAAATGGCAAACATCCCAAATCGCAACCTGATGTATTTCCACAGCCCTGACCTTCAGATAAAAATCGTGCAGAAATCTGCAAACCCACCAAATATGCAGCACCACATGCTTCAAGCGTTTTCAGACACAACAGTCGGGGGCAAAAAAAAAAAAAAAAAAAAAGAAAAGAAAGAAGGGCGTTGCTATTTAAAGCCTTTAGCCTTCCCCTCCCTTAGAATTTAAGGATCACGCTCCTATACGGCACGTACGGGGGTGCCTACAGACAGGCACCGTCGCACCTAGAGGCGTCTCACATCCACAGAGGATGCTGTGGGTTTACAGCCGCCTATCTGCGAATACCAGGCAAACATATTATATAGAAAGGATATATCCCACTGCTATATTTTATGTATATTTAGGAAAATACTTCAAACAGCAAAAAATTTTGCACTGTGAAATTAGCTAAAATTATGACAACTGTAAGAAAAAAATTATACGGGCAAAATTTGGGTCTGGTGGAAGAATTCTTTGATGTCTGGATTCCAATTTAACCCCGACTGAGTTCTAAGAATCAAATGAACAAAGTATATCATACACCCCAAGTCTGCTTGTCAGTGCTAGTCATCATTTTTATTTTATTCTTTCCAGCCACATGTATTTACAAGACCCTGTTCTGACATTTCCTCCCTCCTCACTGGATACGGCTAGTTGCCAAACACATTTGCGAGACAGTCCAACTCTGTATTTATTTATTCATTAAAACACATGCATTAGTATCAATAAATATGTATAACAATATTTTCTTCACGTTGCCGTATAGATTCCTTCCACAGTCACGGCTCTAGGTTGGCTGCTGTGTGGCAAACATATAGAAATACGTGCACATCTCGGATTTTTAAAGTATTTTCCATCAAAAGGCTGTGTCATAAATACTGCATCTGTACCTATAGAAAAATGCAGCGTGGCAGGGAGAGCAGCACACTTACCAAGACTACAGGCGGATAACAAAACCCCGCCTGGATACCCAGTCGCGTTTGCAGTACCAGCGCGCCCAGGTGCTGCCTATCGCTGGCGCGCGAGGGAGCTTCTCCCTTATTTATACGGGGGCATCGGCACGAAGCCTCTGCGAGCTGCCCATATTACGGGCTGAATAAATAGCATAATCCCTGCCATTCGGCTGGTTTGCATATAAAAATCACTTTTTCTTCAGGTACTGAACCACTTTACCCTATAAACCTGAACTGAGCTCCAGGATTTTTGAAGCAGTTGTAAAGCATTAATAATATATCTAGGTTGTTTAAAGAATATTTCCAAATAACATGAAATATTTAGTCCATCCCCCCCGTCCCCACCCTCAACACTACCACCACCATAAAAAGATAAGATTTATTATGAAACGTTTGAGGGATAATCAGCCATTTTTGGCCAATATCTTTTAATATTTATATACCTGACATAGCTGAATATAAATGATACATCATGATTTTCCATAGTGCATGGAATTTATACAATTAACTGAGTGATCCAATGGCTTTAGGGCACACAAGGTGCAAACAACGTTACAGTGGTTCGCTGATTATTGTTATAAATCTTATAAGCCATAAAGACATTAAGGTGCATTTTGTTTACACCATTTATTTTCAAATATTATATACAGCAATATTATTTATCATTAGAAGAGTTACACTTTCCCAGTGTATTTATTTCATGAGCTACATTTATAGAACTATTTAAAAAATACAGCTTGCAAAATACAGGTCTGAAACAGGCAGTAAAATCCGATCATTTTCAAGTTATTTCTAAAGATTCTGGGTTTTCATTCTAAAATCGAGAGATCAGCTGAACGTTACCTAGAGCTGAAATGCCTAATTTAAAAAGACGCTTGGACTAAGAAACGCGTTTTATTTCGCTGGAGCCGGCACCCCCATAACCACACGTGTGCTTTTCCAGGAAAGCGCATCCCTCCATCCATCTCCCCGCCGCAGCGCGGGAGGCGCAGCCTGCTCCCCCGCCGCACGCTGTCTTGACACCGCTCCCTAGCCGTATTTTAAAAATCCGAGCCACCTAGTTTGAAAAGCTTAAGCTACAATTTCAGAGAGAAAAGCATCGACAAATACCCAGCCCTGGCTTTTCAATATGAATATGTATTTTTCCTGGAAAGAGCCACATCCCCTGCCCCTCGATTCCTATTACATAGAGATGCAGGAGTGCTGAGCGTCCATACTTACAAATAAAAATTTCCCCCAATGTTCCCAAATGGTTAGAATGTCCTAGTATTGTTTCAATTATTTTCATTTGGGTTTGCACGGGTTTTGAAACGCCGCAGCCCCAGAATGTGAAATTTGAACCACGAACGGTGCTGAGCGAGCCCTGGCAGCGCCGGGGTTGTCCGCCCGTTAGCAAAGGGGACCCGAGCGCTGCAGCTGCTTATCAAATCAGTTTTATGTTTCTGAAATGAGTTCCTGCTGCTGAGCCTGAATTCATAGACAGGCAGGGGGAAAAAAAAAAAATAGATTGATATAGCCCAAAACAAAACCTCTGAACACGCATCTAGGGCACCGTCTCTTTGTGCACGTATAGAGACAGATGGGTATATTTGTTTTATACCTATGGAAACGCGACATGCCGATTACACGTATGTCTGGGCATTGTATAGAAAATCCCTGCAAAAAAAAATCGTGTTATAAAGCCACACGTTCCTGCTGTAGTTTTGTTTGCTTTTCCAGAAGTAAACGAGTACTTTCCCTTTTTGCTGGCCTTTTTGCAGCACCGGCAATCAGGTTTCTTGCTGATATTTTTCCATTCAGGAGGCACATGCTTGCTGAATGCAATCCCATTTTTTCTTAAATTTACATTTTTTTTTTTCCTTCAGCTAAACTGATCGGAGAAATAAAAAAAGAAAGGACAATTTTGCTGTTTACTGTCCTTTTCCAACATGAATATAACACCAGCCCAGTGAGTCACCCAGAATTTGCTTTTCTCTTTAGTACTTCGCGGCCTGCTTAATGGTTTCTTTCTAATGTACAGAAAATATAGAAGTAGAGAACAAAAATGTGGAAATGTACAGAATCGTCTGTTGACTTCAGGCTTCGGAAGTGTTTTGTTGCAAATTCGAAGGTGCTAAAATCTCATCAATGAGTGGGAAATAGTGCTAAATGCAAGCTCTGCTAACTTTATTTTTAATGACGACTTTAAAAAACGGGGATCAGCGAGGTGAATGTAAAAACTGTTAATCTGAAATTTCTACAAACCCAAGTGTCAGGGCAGGCATGTATGGTGCATCAAGCATAACAAGATGAAAACGAGGAGGTGTTGGTGAGGAGGGGGTCCGAGACACTTGCTTTTCTTGAATCCCTCTGAATACATTTCACAATTCATCAGTTTTTGTCTTTCTTGCCACGAGTGAGGACAATCAGACCAGACACCCATTAGATTTTTCATGCAATTTTTTTTTTTCTTGTTCATGACATGTTGGCAGGGAGGATGGCAATTCTGAAATCTTACCAAATGAGAAAAATGTCAGAAACTGAACTGACAGCTAGTGGTTACTATGGTGATAGGTGATATTGAAAAAAAAAAAAAAAAAATAAGACTCGGTTAATTCAAAAGGAATCAAGTTCAGTATTTTTAAGCCAGTTGATATAGATGGAAACTTAATCCCGATACTGGGATGTTATCTTGTTTTAGCGAAGAGCCAAAGAAACCATTTGCTTGATTAGATAATTAACTAGATACAACCAAATATACAAGGAAAATTATAGTTAAACAAACAAAAAAAATTAATAATATGTTTATAAAAAAAGAAACGGTCGTATCAGAAAAGAGCAGATTCGGAAAAATATTCTGCCTGTGTGAGTAATCCAGAATTTTCTTCTGCACGATCACAACTGCCTACACGGGTCCAGTTGTCTACCATCAGTTTTGAGGGAGGAAGAGGAGTTTCATTCCGTGACAAAGACGGATCAGCTGGAAGGGAAGGGAAGCTGCTGACTGATGTCTTCAATAGACGGAAGGCTGCGCATGCAAGTTCTGCGGGAACCCGAATATCTCCATATTTGTGTTTATGTATTTTATGGGCTTTTTAAAAATTCCCAAGGGAGCCATTTACGGGGCCAAAATAACGCGAGAGCTGGTGTTCTCATGGTATTTCCAGCGAGGCATCGGAACACTGAAACACCATGAGAACGTCGGCTCTCGTGTTATTTTGGCTGCGTTGACGGTTCCCTCAGGTATTAACAAAGCCCCTGAAAAACAAACACAAATATTTGAGGCAGAAATAGAAATGCTGGGACACCCGCCGCCCCCAGCAGACACCCGGGGCGCCGCGCGCACCCAGCTCTGCCTTTCTCTTTTTGATCGCACGCCTTAAAGAGGAAAAAAGCCTAACTATACGCACTTAAAATTAGCATTATATTGGAATTATCCGGCAACCGCTGTGGGTTCCCGGCAGAATTTGGGTTTCCCCGCAGCCCCGGGGGAGGCGGGCCCAGCACGCGGGGGGCGCCGCTATGGACCCCTGCGGGATGCGCAGCGCCCCGGGACCCCCCGGCCGGGCCCCCCCGCTGCGGGGGCGCCGGTGGCACCGCGAGCCGCGGGCAGCGACCGCCCGGGCCCGGGCTCCGCTCCTGGCACCCGGCGGGGGCGGGGGGGAGGAGGAGGAGGAGGGGGGGGGGGGGAGGAAGGGGGGGGGGGGGGGGGGGCCGGGGCCGCGCGCTGCGGCAGCCGACACTGCCACCTGGCGGCGGAGCCGAGGCAGCGCGGCGCGGGGCTGGGACGGGGGGGAAGGGACGGGGGGGAAGGGGCGGCGGGGGGGGGCTGATCCCGCACCCGGCACCCAACGGGAAGAGGGGAAAAAGCAAACAAACAAACAAAAAAACAACAAAAAACCCCAAACCCGTCCCTGAAACTCAGCTCCTTGTGCCGCTCACCGTGCGCCGCCCCCCAGCGCCCCCCCCCCACCCCAGCATCCCCCTCCCCAATCCCAGCCGGAGCCCCCCGGCCGCTGCCG
Organism: Pelecanus crispus; assembly: GCF_030463565.1. Lineage (NCBI taxonomy): Eukaryota > Metazoa > Chordata > Aves > Pelecaniformes > Pelecanidae > Pelecanus > Pelecanus crispus. Next base: position 48,170,615 of record NC_134650.1, on the reverse strand, counting down.
CAGCAAGCGAGGGGCACCCGGGGACGCGGCGAGCAGAGGCGGGCAGGGGGACCCCCGGGGCTGGGGTCCTGCACCCAAAGCAGCCACCCCCGGGCACCCCCGGGGCACCCTCGGGCACCCCCGGGCACCCTCAGGCACCCCCGGGCACCCCTGGACACCCCCAGGCACCCCCGGGGCACCCCCAGACACCCCTGGACACCCCCGGGGCACCCCCAGGCACCCCCGGGCACCCCTGGGCCACGCTGGCCCCCCAGGGGCTCCTGGGCCACCCCGAGGTGCCCCCAGCGCTGCCGGAGGGGCTTCTGCAGGCACCGACCTACGGGCGCCGAGAGCGGGGTCCGCCTGCTCCTGAATCGCCTGGACACGGTTTGGTGGGCACGGGGGTGTTGGGGTGACGGGTGGGCTGATGATCTTAGAGGGCCTGTCCAACCTCCGTGATTCCCAGTTTTACTTGCATTAAAAAATTCATCCAGCCACCAAGCCAGGAAACATGGAATTAATTATGACTCTCCCCTTAATTGGTTTAGTGGTGGACTTGCTACGTTGGGCTACTGGTTGGACTGGATGATCTGAAAGGGCTTTTCCAGCCCCAACGACTCCGTGATTCGGCTCTGTCCGCCCCAGGCGTTACCGCCCCTGCTCCAGCCGCACGGGGCGGCACGAGCCCACCCCAGCCCTGGGCACACCGAGCACCGTGACGGGCACATCACCTCCCGAGCACGCCGAGCACCGCGTGGGGCACGTCACCTCCTGAGCACACCGAGCACCGCGATGGGCACATCACCTCCCGAGCACACCGAGCACCGCGATGGGCACATCACCTCCCGAGCGCACACGGCCACAGCAGACAAGACAGTAACAAGGGGGGAAACCCATCTATGGCTATTTTAAGGACGGGAAAGCAGCCTCTCCCAAATCCAGCGCCAGCAACCCACCGGGCTCAGGCCATCCCTCTCTTTGCCAGGTCGTAAGGCTGCGGGTCCATGGGATGACCAGCTGAGTGGCACCCCCAGACTAAGAGTCAAGCCTGCCCCATTTTTCTGCACTGGGAACACCACCGCCACCATCTGCAGCCTCAGCTGACCTCCCCTTTCCCACCTGCCTCTTCCCCATGTCCTCCAGCCAGACACCCACTGAGGTCAGGGCAGAGCCACTACAGCCAGCGTAGGAGAGGGGTGCAGGCAAGAGACGGAACCCGAGGACCTCCCCACAGTGGGCTCATGGGGCTGGAGGTGGGCTGGGCTGGAGTGGGGCTCCATGGGCTGGAGGTGGGCTCCCTGGGCTGGAGGTGGGCTCCATGGGCTGGAGGTGGGCTCCCTGGGCTGGAGGTGGTTTAGGTTGGGTTGGAGGTGGGCTCCCTGGGCTGGAGGTGGTTTAGGTTGGGCTGGAGGTGGGCTCCCTGGGCTGGAGGTGGTTTAGGTTGGGCTGGAGTTGGGCTCCCTGGGCTGGAGGTGGTTTAGGTTGGGTTGGAGGTGGGCTCCCTGGGCTGGAGGTGGTTTAGGTTGGGCTGGAGGTGGGCTCCCTGGGCTGGAGGTGGTTTAGGTTGGGTTGGAGGTGGGCTCCCTGGGCTGGAGGTGGTTTAGGTTGGGCTGGAGTTGGGCTCCATGGGCTGGAGATGGGCTAGGCTGGGCTGGAGGTGGGCTGGGTTGGGCTGGAGGTGGGCTCCCTGGGCTGGAGGTGGGCTAAATTGGCCTGGAGGTGGGCTCCCTGGGCTGGGGGTGGTTTAGGCTGGGCTGGAGTTGGGCTCCATGGGCTGGAGATGGGCTAGGCTGGGCTGGAGGTGGTCTCCCTGGGCTGGAGGTGGGCTCCCAGGGCTGGAGGTGGGCTCCGTGGGCTGGAGGTGGTTTAGGTTGGGCTGGAGGTGGGCTCCCTGGGCTGGAGGTGGTTTAGGTTGGGCTGGGGGTGGGCTCCCTGGGCTGGAGGTGGTTTAGGTTGGGCTGGGGGTGGGCTCCCTGGGCTGGAGGTGGGCTCCCTGGGCTGGAGGTGGGCTCCTTGGGCTGGAGGTGGGCTCCCTGGGCTGAGGCTGGGCTCCCTGGGCTGGGGCTGGGCTCCCTGGGCCGGAGGTGGGCTCCCTGGGCTGCTCCATCTGTGTCTGCAGTGCTGATGGTCCCTTGTTACCAGCACAACCGGCACGGCTGAGCAGGTAACAACAGGTCCAGCAGCTGCAGGAGGCTTGGCTTGGCGCGGCAGGGGGAGGTGGAAGGCAGCAAGCCGGAGACGGAACAGAAACTGGCTTCTGCCATTTAGTTATTCCAGAGCCGGAACATGGCCCCCATCGTACCAGCACACCCCGTACTCAACGCTTACGTTTCTTGTGCAGCGGACCTGCTTCCTCCTCACGCACACACGCAAACTTACAGAAAAGTGGTGGCCTATAAATAAAAATTGCTTCTGAAATAGCTTCAACCTATGTCCACAATGCCAAACCTTCACTGCTCGTTATAAGGAACACAGATGATGCCTGCTTGTTCCCACGCCCGAACACGGGAACAGAAAATTGGGGAACCTTCACCGTCTTGGGCGAGCCCTGCTGTCCTGTGACGGCCGCGCTACCAGGGTGACAAAAGCCCAACGCTTTAAGGTCAGGCAGTCCTGGGGTGCATTTCTGTCCCTATAGGTATGTCCACCGGAGTCAGGATTTTAATGAGTCCTGTGTTTTCAATGCAAACGGGGCTGCTATCAGGATACATTTTCATCCCGGGTCTTTGTAGACAAAACATCTCCCCTAATACCAGCGATGGCGCCTACGGTTGATTGCATGTGTTACTGCATTCAACTGCTTTGGGGAGAACATCAAAACAGGTTCCTTATATACTTGCTTGAAAAAACTCTTGTCTACACAAGAGAATCATACTGAAAGTAAAAAATTGCTATTGCAAAATAAATGCAATTGCAAAAAAGGCTCTGGGTGATAAGGGAACAATAAGGTAAATAAACCAAAACTGAAAGATATCACAAACCTCGTTTCAAGATAAAAACCAGTATAAATAACTGGTTTGGACTGTTTAAAACTATAATTATAAATGATACCTTGATTATACATGAAAAATAGAGACTCTTTAAAATTGAAGCCTATAGAAAAAATTAGGTAAGTATTGCACCCCTGTAAAACTACTTAAAAATCTATATTATGTATAACTTAGAATATGGTAAATTCAGTAAATCCTGAATACTAGCGAAGAGGCTTGTCTTCCAACCACTGTGCCAGGAAATCTGTAAAATGGCCATATGTAAATACACACTGAAATTCAATCTATTTTTATATATATTGCAAGAAAAATCAAAAGTGCCTTTTTTTTTTTTTTAACGTGGTCTACAGTATCCTTTTTACTGGATGTGGAGATCATAGTAGATAGCTAACGTTAACTAATAATAAAAGACAATTAAGAATAACACACTTTATTCTCGTCCCCTTTTTCCTTTTAAAATTTTTGGTAATGATTTAAATGGTGATCAAATTTCCACTGGTATGTGGGATTAGTGTTTCTTCCTTAATATTTTTAATTGAAAGCCAGATGGTGCCTTTTTGATACAGTGCAAAATACAACTTAGAATCCTGGAGAAACCGGAGTCACCGCAATCTGTTATTTTTATGTATCCGTATAGATACGCCTGTGCATCTGCATGTTCCCCTTCTAATGCAAGCCGCGGGTGACGTCTGGGCGCTGCCGCAGCAAACAGAAAGCCATCCTGCCCCGAAGAGCTGACACCGTGACTTAACCCGAGACGGAACGAAAGGTCAGAGGAAAAGTGGGAGATAATAAGGAAAGGATAAAAACATGATTAGAAACATGTAATCACATGAACTAACTGCACGCATAAAGTAACGGTTGCGAATTGTTTTCATATACGCTTGGAGCAAAAAAAAAAAAAATGCAAGCCTCGACTGACCCAGCGCTGCCTTTGTGACACCAGCCCCGGTACCACGCCACGGTACGTAATTCAAGCACCTTTATTTCACCACGTGCCCCCCCCCCAAAATACAGGGGTTTCCGTAATTGAGCCGGACCACACATATTCACTCATTCAGAATAAATCTATATGAACTAGCTCCAGCATTTTTAAGTAACGCTGCTTGTGGGGTCTGCTGATATCTCAAAGAAAGAGGAAACTATTTTCACATCTCATTCCCGTAACGGATGAGCTGCAGAGCAGGGGAGGACTCTGGAAACCGCTCAGTTTGTCGCACGGACATGGACGTTCCCTGCTCCTTGCACATCAGCCTTTCAAAGCCGAGCTTTTTGCCGGTCTACTCGTATACATTAGGGACCGTGATGGTCACCGAAGGTCTTTTGGCTTTTTAATGGAAAAAAGCGTATGTAAATAATCCCTAATGATCAGGTCAATGGTCTTAGGGTTAAAGCAGGGCTTCCCATCGCTTTTTCATAACCCGCTGCTTCGTAACTGTGCAGCAGCATTTCACACACAGCCTCTGACGTTCGCGGGAGCCCAGGACCCGGCGGCGCTCGGTGCCCGTCCTCCCCGGAGCCGAGCGGGCGGCCGGCGAGGACCTTCCACCAGGATCCATCTGGCTCCTTCTCTCTTATCTACAGGGGTCGTGAAACCACCTCTCCAGAAATGCCGCACCGTGGGGTCCACTTCTTGTTTGTCCCATTTCAATACATCCGAGTTCAATGAAATGAATGCTGATTTACAGCAGCAAGCGAGCACAGTAACGGTTCTCGGCGGTCGAAGCTTTTACCGGCCCCCCGGTGCCAGGGTCTACCAGCTGTTCAGTCTATCAGTTTTGCTGTTTGCATTTTCTTCTAACTCCCATTTCTGCTTAAAATTCAGCTCAATGGGATTTCTGCGTGAGGAGCAAGGCTCGGATGCCGTCGCTGCAACCAACCTGCCCCGCGTTTCAGCAGGGCCAAGACGCAGACGCCCTTCCCGGGGAGCCGACGGGGAGGGGGTCTTTGGGCCGAGGGCGCTGGGCGGGATTAGCACATGAGCAAGGCTCGATTTATAACGATTTAAAAAATGAGAAGCGCGGTTCTTTACCTGTTCTCGTGCCGTTTGGTTCCCATAGTCATTGCAAACTAACCTGAGTTGCTAGTGCTGCCGAGGTTAGCGATGCTCGACAACCTGCAGCGCCTCGGTTCCGAGGGGTTCGTTAAGCAGGGGCACGTTAGCAAGACAGCCATGGCACCAAGGGAAAACACGGTGTTAGTTTCGCTGCCAAAGATGCTTTGAAAAGTTCTTTAAACAAAGTAAAACACCTAACTATGAAAGTTCTATAGAAACACGATCACTGAACTTTACATTTAGGAAGAATTAAGCTTTTAAAGAGTTTTTTCCACTAAAAAAGCCTTTAATGGTAGTTATCCAGGTGGCCCCTGGATTTATTGGTGGATTTCACTTTGACTGCTATGGGGTTCCCAAGGGGACTATTACGTCAATAATTTCTAAGGCAACATTTTATTCCAGGTAACTGAAATTCCTTAGAAGATGAGAGCTTCAGCTTGGAGATTCTCGGATCCCGTTTGAAATCACTCATACTGACTACAGAAGAATTTTTAAAATAAGTTATGGTACAGCCTTCTGCTTTCAGCGATACATATACAATGTATCTCTGTATATTTATAAACATTCTTTATGTAACAATTCAGAACTTAATTCCCCCTGAAGCTATTAAAACTATATATTTAATTACGTTCATAAAGGAGTTGCCTGGGATACAGTCAAAACCTACCGCTAATTCAACACGTATTACATATTAACACACTTTGCAATTCTGAAAAATTAGTAATACGGGCCGTACGCTGTTTTCCTTCTGCGCATGGAACTCCCCTCAGAGTCAGTCCACAGCCTTTATTTATAAAGTCTGGGGTTTTATGAAGAAGTCTGTAATGACTACTTTTGGTCAAGCTTAAAAGAAAAAGCGAAGACACAAAGGTCTTCTAGTTTCCAATGTACAAAGCATATACGGCTAGTAGGAAAAGTAGAGCAGGCCTTCTATCTAGACTAAACAAATTTCAGCATAAAATGATAAATGAATCGAGGAACTTACACTCTCAGATCCTAAATTATATTAAGCCACTGATTTTATGAAGCCAGAAAAAGGTCATTGCATGATACTTATAAACTACAGTAAATAACTAAAATTTATGCGGTAGGATGATTTTAATCGTTAGTATTCTTAAAACCTTGAAAATCGATACAACTTGTACCAAATCAGAGAAGTTAAACGGAAAATATAATTGTTCCTTTTAACACCTATTATGTTTAATATCTGTTGGCCATATTTGTTCCACAGGTCACGTATAAAAATAAATTTACTATATTTCTTGCATTTGATTAACAGAAAGAGCCTAATGATACGTGTCCGATTTCCCGGAATGGTTGTCTCTGCGCTCGTGTCTATATGGGCTTTCTTGCATAAACTGAAAACCATCTGTCATAAATATATAATCGCTTTTGAATCCACCACACCCATTCCTCCTGCTCCCCAAAAAGGATGCATGTCGAGCACGGTCTGCTCCCGAAATATTCCTTGCAAGTTGCTAAGTGGATATAAAAGAACACAGACCTAAAATAATCTGCAAATAACTGTAATACAAGCCCTGAAAAATGCTTTTGGATCTGCCGAGAGGGGGGAGAAACGTGGCCATCGCCCGAGCCAACGCCGGATCTGGGCGAACCGCGCGGGAGGGCAGTGTTTGTCACTGGTTTGTTTTGTAAATGTGGAAGATCGTTACCAATCTTATTTCAATCAAGTTTCCTTTGGAGTGTTTTCTTATAATTGAACAAGTGTTGAGCTGCGCCGGGCTGTCACAGCTGTTACAATACATGAACCACACTTACAGTAACAGCTTTCGTTCCACATTTTTGTGGAGTAGTTTCCATAGCACTGTGATCAGGGTTTGCATATTTTTATACCACTTGCATATTGAAAATAAACTCTGATGTTTAGATTGCTTTCTCCAAGTGCATCTGGTACTTAAATTTCCTGAAAAACAAGCAGGCAACTATGATTTAAGACCAAACAGACAGGGTGTAACACCTTGGTTTACTTTTTATAAAGTTATTTTTAGCCTTCCTTTCCCTTAAAAGTGTAACTTAATCGTATATGGGATGCGAGAGCCTGGAAACAGGCATTTATCCTAATTGTCATCCCCGAATTGAACATTAGGGCAAACTTTTCCATTCACAACAATACACAACATAATCAGACGTTCCGCATGTAATAACATGCTTTGCGTAATTACCTATGCCTCAATTAAATGTTTTGACCAGATAAAAAGCGAAGCGCTGGGGAGCTGGAAGGGGAGCGGCAGCGCCCGCGCCAGGCACCTGTTTCCCCGCCAGTGCCGGGCGGCTGCGGCGGTGCCCGGGGAGGGACCCATCGCCCGCCCCATCGCCCGCCCCATCGCCAGCAGCGCCCGCCGGGCTCGGGGCGTCGAGCCGCCACGCGGGCCCGCCCGCAGAGCACACGCCCCACGGCAGGCTTTATTCCTGGCGGAAGAGTCGCTTTTTTCTCTTGGAAACATAAACACAATTTTACAAATTTCTGATTTTAAAAAAATTTAAAAAAAAAAAAAAAAAGAGGCCAACTGGTGCAAGCTCCCCTTTCGAAAGCAAAAAAACAAAAAGAGGCCAACTGGTGCAAGCTCCCCTTTCGAAGCAGAGCGAAGTCAGGCCGGGGCGGCCGCGCCTCGACGCCTTCTGCTGCGAGCCGGGCCCACGCCGCCCGCGAGGCTCCATCGCGCGAAGCCGCCCCACGCGCGCTGCCGAGCCCCGCTGCCCCACGGCGCCGCTTCTGCCTGCTAAGCGCCTGCCGAATTAGCGGACTGAAAATTAGCAAAATGCGGCGCTGCTTTTCACTTTAAATTTTAATAAGAAACAGAGACATCTCCTCTCTCTTTCTTCTGCTGTTCCTCCCTCTCCTCTAAGAACAGAAGGCTGCTGGTGAAAGGAATGAAAATCTGGAAAGAATTTGGGGTGGACTGGCCAACCCCCTTTCATTTCCTTCAGATGTTTACAATCTAGCACCTTTCTGAAGACAAAGATGGGAAAAAAGCTATTTTTTCTTTTGACTGAAGGGTGAGACAGGGGGGTATTAAAAACTGATCAATGTAATTTTTTTCACAGAAGTATTTGCACATCTGTGAAATAATGTAATTTATGAAAAAAATCTTTTTATATGACATTCATGATTATAGCCTGATCTGGAGAATTATTCAAATATAAAATTAAATACTCAAAAACTAGCTGTGCTGTGGATGACTGAGCTTTTACCAGCTGTGCATCACACTTCCATAATTCTATTAAAAGTATATAAGTGAGGCTTTCCAAGTATGTCTGAATCTCTTTTAAAAGGAATGTTACATTTCTAAATGGCTTTACAATCAGCCGCTTTTTGTTTTTTCTTGATTATCATCCCAGTTGTTGGATATGTTTTATCTGACTGTACAAAAAAAAAAAAAAAGAGGAGGAATGCGTACCCATGGAAAGCGCTCTATAAATTATATTGTATTTTATTATCGCAGGGCTTAAGGAAAAATTGGCTCTTCAGAAAGGTTAAAAACCTTTAAAGTGAATTCTTCTGTTTGGTTAAAAGTACTTTTGATTTAATATGATCCATCTGCAACCTGTACCTGGCCTACCCCCCTCCCAGGGCGGGCAGTGCTCCGGGGAGCGGTGCGATGCCCAGGGGAGCGGGGTGATGCCAAGGGAGCGGGGTGATGCCAATGGAGCGGGGCGATGCCCAAGGGGAGTGGGGTGATGCCCAGGGGAGCGGGGTGATGCCAAAGGAGCGGGGCGATGCCCAGGGGAGCGGGGTGATGCCCAAAGGAGCGGGGCGATGCCCAAGGGGAGTGGGGTGATGCCCAAAGGAGCGGTACGATGCCCAGGGGAGCGGGGTGATGCCAAAGGAGCGGGGCGATGCCCAGGGGAGCGGTGCGATGCCCAGGGGAGCGGGGCGATGCCCAGGGGAGCGGGGCGATGCCCAAGGGAGCGGGGCGATGCCCAAAGGAGCGGTACGATGCCCAGGGGAGCGGGGTGATGCCAAGGGAGCGGGGCGATGCCCAGGGGAGCGGGGCGATGCCCAAGGGAGCGGGGTGATGCCCAGGGGAGCGGGGCGATGCCCAAGGGAGCGGGGCGATGCCCAGGGGAGCGGGGCGATGCCCAAGGGAGCGGGGCGATGCCCAGGGGAGCGGGGCGATGCCCAAGGGAGCGGGGCAGCCTTTTCCGCCCAGCCAGGACACGCTGGGGCTGCCCCGCACGCTGCCTCTGCGCAACCCCCTCCCAGAAAGCACGCTTGCTCTCTGCTCGCCCAGCAGTCCCCACATTTTTAAAGAACTCCCCGGCGGCGGCCGAGCGGGCGCTCCCGGCCGCGGCTGCACACCCCCAGCATCGCTGCCCGCAGCCGGATGCGGTGCGGAAGGCGCGGGGCTCTCCCGGGGCGCAGGCGGCCGGCTCTGCGCTGCCAGACACGCTCCCTCTCGCAGGCGCAGCCTCCCAAGAAAAGTTCAGTCCTATCCCCTCAGCCGAAACGCAACGCGCGGTACGGATCCTGCGCGGCTTTGCTGTTATCTGCAGGTTACGGATAGCGCGATCTTGAAATGAGGTGTTCCTCCCCATGCCGCAAGCCAATATTTTGACTAAAAAGGGAAAATACAGCCCTAAAGCCCACCTAAATGCCGCGGTATAAAGTAGCCATTAAAAGAAGAGCAGCAGCAAAAGGCCACATCAGTAAAAGGCAGGGGCTGCAGCCACAGCTTAGCAGAGAGAGGCAAAATAAGGGATAAGATATTGTTTCTGCTGCCTAAGACAGACGGACTTTAATAACACTTAACAGAATGATGCACATTAACGATCTCAGAAAGCACTTCTTATGCCTCATCCATCATGCGGAGGAGAAAATGAAGCCTTCGACAGCATTAGGAATTATTCTAGATCTTGTCAGTAATTCGCAGCTTCTCGGTAGTATCGTAACACAAATTTGTGTGTATGAGACACTGACCATTAATCTAAGGGCTTTTTTTCCCTCGCTGCAGCGTGCTGAGAATGTATCAATTGTTTCACGGAGAAATTTCACAGATGAAACCTTACTAAATAAAACAGGGGAGAGGAAAGAGATATAGACAGAAACATAAACAACTGGAACCCGGAGACAAATTATTATCTTTAAAACAAAAACCACAATAAAATCTCCATATGTGTGTTTTCTGAATGGGCAACAACAAGCCTCCTTCACCGAAAACAGTCAGAATATGCCACGATTATAAAGTTGTGTTCATACATACATACATAGTTATATTTAATTTTCTGGGAGGCTTTTTCCTCTCTTTTTTTTTTTTTTTCCCCCCAGAGCATAGGAAAAAATCCCGGTTTCTCCTCCCAAGAGAGTCATGCATTTTTACAAACAGTAACAAAACAAATTTCAATACCAAACGCCACGCGACTAAATAAACAATAGCTTTTGGCAACCTCTTCCTTAAGTCGCAATCTGCCCTTAATCGCGCGATAGCGATTTCCACTGGAATCTGTACGACAAAGGAAAAGGTCCATAAATATTTGCGCAGCAAACTCCGCAGAAAAAAACGCCTCTCCGAGTACGCTCCGAAGTCATTTCTGTACGTGCAACGTCAAGATGAAAGCTAATGAGTTATATGAAGTTTATGATAAATTAAAAGTGCTGGGCTCGCAGCCCCGTCCGCCGGCAGACGCGTGTTCACGCAGATCTGATCGGCTGCTCCACAACAAAACACTTGTCACGGAACGAGGCGAGTCCGCCTCTGGATGCCGAGGAGCTGAATCGTCTCAGGGACGAGAGAAAGACAGAATTTGATCAAATACTAATCAGGCAGCAATAATCAGCCTTGCAGCACCCTAAAACACGCGCTATTTTATCTCCATTGAAATAATGACAGATATCCCAAAAGTCCTCAAAGAAACTTGGGTTTAGGTAATATATTGTGATTGCAGCAGATATGCAGGATTAAAATCAGTTTTGATCTTCAAACAGAATAAGAATGTATAGTTCTGTTTACTGCACATATATTTGTATATAAAAGATATGACAAATGTTTGAGGTTATTTAGAAACCCGCATGTCTTTATTTTGAATTTTTACAGACCAAGCACCGGGGAAGTGATTCGACAGTCACAGGTAATAGGCACAAATTACAGATTAAACTCGTTAGAAATTATAAACACTCATATAGGCTGTTAAACCCCCTGACAAAACCTGAAAATTAGAAATCCAATAACCAGGCATCAATAGGGTCTTTAACGGCTGGACAGATGTTCAAACTGCACGATGCGCGTGGCAGGAGTGAGACGAAACAGTTGAAAATCAGGGTTTGCGTGAAATAACAAGGCACCGGTGTCAGAACTGATCATTCATATGAACTGGTTTGGTCCCTCTTTTGCCATTCATTTGCGTTCTCTTATGATCCTGTAATTTTGTTGTTCATTCACTTTGCATGGAATTAAAAAACACTTATTAAAGTGTTTTCTTCTTATTAAAAAAAAAAATAAGAGAACGTGCAGATGAGACGGACTGTTCTCAGACCTGCAGGGCAGCCACCCGCAGAACCGGGCTGCTCTCCGATGGCTAGCGACACAAAGCTGGGGCTACCGTTTCGGAACAAAAACGTAAATAACGCTTTCAAATAAAACATTGTCTGCAAGCTTTCATTTTCGGCTTGTTTAATTAAATCACAGAGGGGAATACTGCGAGAACGGTCAGCTCACCAGCAGCAACTAGAGAAATCCCTAGGAACGGGCACTGGGATAGCAAAAGAAAAATTGTTTGCGTTCCTAATGTTCGGTCTGACCTGGAAAGGATAACAAAAGAATCTGGCATGAATATGTATTTTTATAGGGAGTGCTGCTGGTAAACATACCGAATAAAAGAGCGGGGATTATTTTAAAATGGTTTCTCCTTAACTCTCAATATGTTTAATAGGATGATATGAAAAAGCGTACGCAAAGCAGAAACATAGTCGGCCCGTACAAAAATTCTTTACAGAGCAATAAAAAGGCAGCCGGATTTCAGCAGAAGAAAACAAACAAACACCAGAAATCCTGCAAAGCTCCAGCGTCTCCCCACGAGCCCGCCTGCTCTCCAGCGCCGAGATAAAGACCCAATCTGCTCATCAAACACCTCCGGGCTCGGCCATCTAATAGGAACAAATTGGCAATGACTGCCCAAGCAAGTAACACAGGCCCACTGATTTGTAGATTGATACTGATGCCTAATGATCCCCTTGGGCAGATCGATAGCAACAATCCTCATCCCTGCCTCTCTGCTTTATCGGCACGGAGGAGGGAGGCGCGGGGAAAGCCACGCGCGCCGCGCCTCAGCCGCACGGGCAGCGCGCGCCGCAGGTGCTCACGGCGGCGGCTGGGGCTCGACGCGCCCGACGCGCCCCCGAAACGGCGGCCGACACGCCGCCGCCTTCTCGGTTTTGTCCTAAGAGCGCTGCTAGGGCTTTCCCTTCGCGCGAGCGTCGACATGCGAGCGTGGCGTGCCGATGGCAGAGGGATGAGCGAGGCGGTGACACCGGGCACCGTTTCGGAAACCGGGGCACACGGGCGGGTTCATCCCGCGCGTGGCTGCACAGGGTCACGCCGCGCTTCGCTCGACGCTGCTGCCGCCTCCCTCCTCTCCTCTCGGCTCTCTTGGCGCGCTGCGGTACGGTCAGTCGGGCAACCTCCGCGCAGGGCTTTCATTCACCGCACCACGAGTCGCCTTCGCCCGCTTCCTCCAGCCCCACCCCTCGCAAGAATTAGGCACTTGCTGTTTATCTATTAATCTAGCGAATACAGTTATCCATTAGTATATCCTTTTACAGTCCCTGCTAATACCTAAGTAAAACTAATAGAGTTGCTTTCTTTTTTTTTTTCCCCAGTGGCTTCACGTCAGCGATGTTCTGCAGACCTGCGAGTGGCCATTTCTGCATCACGGCGCTGGCAGGCGTCACCAGCAGCACTAAGCTTGGCCGGCAATCGTTCGCTCTAGAATAACCGCACAAAAACGTGAGACCGTATCAGCTATACCCAAATTATCAGCTATACCCAAATTATGAGGTATACCCAAATTATCAGGTAGGCAAACGTAGGGGGGAAGAAAAGATCAGAAAGTTTGCGTCTACTGCATATGAAATACTAATCTCACCCTTAATTTGTATGTAGTGTCGTCGGCGACGTCCCCCCCGGCCGGCCCCTTTGCACACACGCTGAGGGTGCCGCCTAAAGCACGAACGAGGATCAGAGAGCGCAGGCACGATTTTTAAATCCTATTCAGACCCACAACCAACCGCCCGAGATCTGCTTTGTTCAGCAATCACTGTGGTACTTTTATTCTTTATGGCTGTTTTATTAAAATGTGGATAAAGCAAAGGCAAAGGATGAAATTAAATTTCATTGACTGTAAATTTCTAAAACGTCCCTCCAATGAAAGATTTTCCTTTAATAACAAAAACGTCTTTCCCATCTTTTCGCCTATCTCGTCGTCTACTCGCAATAAAGCTGGGACCCGCGTTACAGTCTTCGCAACTCGCCCCCCTGTATTTCATAAATCAGTAATTTTCTGAACCCCGCACGCTGCCTTTTTCTGCAGACCTAAAAAGTTCTCCCGGCGTTGAGGGGCTTCACGCCACCGCCCGATCCGCACGCGCACCCAGCGCTGACCGTTTTAAAATTCACATTTCGCACTAATGATAAGTATAATCATCGCAATCATCATCGCCACCGCCACCGCGCTAGAAGGATGCATTCTGCTCGCCTCTGACATCAATCAGCCGCGCGGGGGAAAAGCCAGGAGCCCCCCCGGGCCGCCGGCAGCAGCGAGCGCATTTAATTCCCCGCGTTATTATGTCATCTGCGCGCTAATCCCGGCCCTCGCACCTCCGCCGCTGTCGCATGCAAATCAGCGCGGAAAGCAGCCGGCCGCTGCGGGATGGGAGCCCTGCGCACCCCGCGCAGCACCGCGCACCCCGCACAGCACCGTGCAGCACTGCGCACCCCTGTGCACCCCACACAGCACCGCACACCCTGCGCAGCACCGTGCACCCCGCGCAGCACCGTGCACCCTGCACACCCGTGTGGCACTGTGCACCCCGTGCAGCACTGTGCAGCCCTGCGCACCCCACGCACCCCTATGCAGCACTGTGCACCCCACGCAGCACCGTGCAGCCCTGCGCACCCTGCGCAGCACCGTGCAGCACTGTGCACGCTGCGCACCCCTGTGCACCCCATGCACCCCTGTGCGGCACTGTGCACCCCGCGCAGCACCGTGCAGCCCTGCGCACCCTGCACAGCACCGTGCAGCCCTGCGCACCCCACGCACCCCTGCACACCCCTGTGCAGCACCGTGCACCCCGTGCAGCCCTGCACAGCCCTGCGCACCCCATGCACCTCTGCACGCCCCTGTGCACCCCGCACAGCACCGGGCACCCCTGTGCACAGCCTGCAGCCCTGCGCACCCCCACGCACCCGTGTACCCCATGCACCCCGTGCACTCCTGCACACCCTGCAGCCCTGCGCACCCCCGCGCAGCCCACGCACCCCGTGCGCACCCCACGCAGCCCTGCGCACCCCGTGCGCAGCCTGCAGCCCTGTGCAACCCTGTGCACCCCCGTGCACCCCACGCACCCCTGTGCACCCCCTGCAGCCCTGCGCACCCTGCACAGCACTGCGCAGCCCACGCACCCTGTGCACCCCTGTGCACCCCATGCACCCCTGTATACCCCACGCACCCCGTGCAGCCTGTGCACCCTGCGCAGCCTGTGCACCCCTGTGCACCCCACACACCCTGCGCAGCCTGCGCACCCCATGCACCCCGCACAGCCTGTGCACCCCTGTGCACCCCGCGCAGCCCGCGCACCCCCGCGCAGCCTGTGCACCCCACGCACCCCACACACCCCGCGCAGCCTGCGCACCCCGTGCACCCCGCGCAGCCTGTGCACCCCTGTGCACCCCACGCAGCCTGTGCACCCCACGCACCCCGCGCAGCCTGTGCACCCTGCACAGCCTGCGCACCCCCACGCACCCCGCGCAGCCTGCGCACCCCGCGCAGCCTGTGCACCCCTGTGCACCCCACGCAGCCTGTGCACCCCGCGCACCCCGCGCAGCCTGTGCACCCTGCGCACCCCGCGCACCCCGCGCACCCCCGCGCAGCCTGTGCACCCCTGTGCACCCCGCGCACCCCGCGCAGCCTGAGCACCCCGCGCACCCTGCGCAGCCTGCGCACCCCACGCACCCCGCGCAGCCTGTGCACCCCTGTGCACCCCGCGCAGCCTGTGCACCCCTGTGCACCCCGCGCACCCCCCCGCACCCCGCGCAGCGGCGGGGCAGGCGGGCGGCGGGGCGGGGAGGGCAGCCCCGCCGCACGCGTGACGGCGCAGCCCCCGCCGCGCATTTGCATATTCACATCAGCGCCGCTCCCAGATTGCCGAAGCGGCGGAGGAGCGAAGGTGTCTCCCGCAGCCAGCCCCGCTCCCGCGCCGCGGCCCGGGCTGCGCGGCCCGAGAGCGGAGCCGGGGGGCGCGGGTGGGCGCAGCGAGCCTTACCTCCGCGGCGGCGCCCAGGAATCCCCCGTGGTTCCGCCAGAATTTTGTGAGCCCCATCCTGCAGGGTTTTTAGCGCTCCCTTTCTCTCTCTTCCTCCTCCTCCTCCTCCTCTTTCCGTGTTGTGACTGGGTTTATAAAAAAAGCCAGAAAAGACAACTCCATGTTAAGCTAGCAGCGAGGGCATGGTGAAGTCTAGGGCTACAGGGGGAGGGAAGAGCGGAGGGGAGGGTCACAGCTTCGAGCCTTACAAAAGGGAACCGAAAGCCCGTGTATTTTTTTAATATCCCGCACAAAACGCCGGCGCGCATATGCGCGCAACGCGCGCGTGCGGGGCGCTAATGAGATTTGCGCCAAAAAACCGTCGAGGGTCGGCCGGTGACGCAAACGAACGCAATGGCGTTCCCGGTTAACGCGCAACCTCCAGCCCTCACCTGCCCGGCGGTTCCTCGGCACGCACAGGCGCCCGAGGAGGGCTGGGGTTTATGGAGCGCGCCGCGCCGCTCGCCACGGCTCCCGCAACGCTGGAGCGCCCGCGTCCAGCCTTAACCACACGTTACCGGCGCGGACGGTTTCATCGCAACCTGTGTCGCGTCGAGGTGTGTTTTTGCACCGATTAATTTGACTATTTCATCGCTCCGGTCGCAGTAGGAAAAAGGAAGGGGGGTGGGGGGATCAGAGTTGCGTGTCCCCTTGCAAATGTCACAAAAGTAGCGTCCCCGCGCTTTGGGACCGGGTATCCAGGAGCGCAGGCCTATTGTTCGAAAAAGACGCAGCTTTTGTGAGCCGGCGTAGCGCAGACAGCCTGCCAACAGACTGCGTGGGCTCCGAGGAGCAGGAAAATCCCTTGCACCAAACGCACCATCGCCGCACGCGTCGCATCCGCTTTTTTAACAACCTCGCATTAAACGTTTGCTGAAAATACGTGGCGCGTACACGTGGCGCTTTTTTACAAACATATCATTACCCTGAATGATTAAGGGCTTCATTGCTTCCCAGTGCAAGGTCTCGGATCAGACTGCTGACTGATTGCTGAATTCCACCGTACACCTCACGACGTGATTTTAGCGAGAGGATCGGGGGGAAAAAAATGCACTTTATTAAACATCTTTTTGCATACAGAATATTTAGGAAGGGTCAAATTTATTTTTGCAATTGGCAAAAGCAAATTTGCTCCTAAGCTGAACCGTCGCGAGTCGTGTTTCATCCCAGAGTACATTTTTATGGAGAAGTTATAAACCCCTGAAATACGCGTTGTCTGTCAGAAATGCTGGGATGCTATATCACGGGGGAGAGCGGCACGGGCTGCGCCGCGCCGGGGCGGCACAAGCAAGCGCAGAAGCGGTGTTTGCGGGTGGTTTGTACAGTAAACGCGCGCGTTGGTAGCGGCGGGGGCGAGGCAGACAATGGGGGCTGGAGGCGAGGCCGGAGGTGAAGGGGGGCTGCCCGTGCCCCCCCGGCCAGGTTGCGCGGGCAGCGGGAAAGCAGGTCACTCCGCGTCAACTGGTTAAGCAAACGCCAAAACAAAGAGCGGTTCTTTATTTTGACGAGCTCTTGGCAGGCACGCTTCCTTATAAAAAATAATTTCTCTGCCTTTGTTTCTCCTCTTCTCCTTCAAAGACGGTGGGAAGAGCGCGCGCTCGTATATCCACGCCCGCTTTCCAAAGGGAGAAAGGTGATTTTTAAGAATCTGACCACCGAGCACGAGTTACTTGTCCTCCCCCCAAAACAGATTTAAAAAAAAAAAAAGAAATCTTTGACAAGACTCAAAGGGTCCCTGAAATAAAGAAGAAAGAAAAAAACACATCCAAAACATTAGACACAGAAACATTATATTTCAATATTATCATATGAATTAAATGTAATCCTTGAAGCGACTAGTCCCAGGGGTCACATATTAGGCCATTTTTTTCTTTTTTTTTTATTTAATAGAGGTCATCCAGGCTGAAAAGCAGAACCCAAATGAAAAGCATCTTCAATGTGGTTATAACATGAGCTGCACGAGGTCAGGCAGTGTCTTGTATGGCCTCATAAAAAATACATAACCAGACAGCCTAATAGTATTTCTTTGCATTCATTTTTGGATGGGAACTGGCGGGTGGGGGAGGGAGCTGGTGGAGGTGGGGACATAGAAAAACCCCACACGTACATTTCCATAATGCGCAGCGCTCCATACCTTTCGGTTAAGAAAAAAAGGAACGTTCATTTTAAAAGATACTTCGGTTGGCTCGCTTTAAAGGAACGGTCCTAAACACAATTTCTGCGGCCCCTAAAAACCGAGGCCGGGTTTTACCGTCGCCCGCCGCACGCACACAGCTCGCACACAGGCGCGGGCGCTGCTCGCCGACGGTCACGCTACGGTCGTGCTTAATTGGGAGCGCAACCACGTTGGGCTTGCTTTCATTAAAAATTTCTAATGCGCTTTGTTATTTGTCCGTACGCAAACACGGCCTGATTAATTTGAATTATTTCCCTTCTGAAAAGAAATACAGATGAAACCCCCCAGTAACATGGTTTCTGCTTTAATTTGCTCTCGCAGGGGAGGGGTTTACCCGCCGCGCGGGATTTATGCAGGTTGCAAAGATGCGCTGGGTGGGAGAGAGGGCAGGAGGAAGGCAAGGCATAAAGGAGGGAGCGGGGGGAAGTACATAAAAATAAACAGTGCTAAAAATGCCGGGCGATAAGAGAATCTCTAAATATCGCCTCCCTTCCCCCTCTCCCCAAATATAGCCTGGAGACGGGTGACCCTGCTGGGGAGCGGAGCCGCAGAGGTGACCCGATGCTAACCAGCCTGTTAGAACTAATAAGGTGTGCTCCTAAGCCAGGGGCTGACACTGGGGCATTGTGGAAATAACTCTCCTTGTTATTGCCCATCCTCAGCTTGAAATTTACTGCTCCTTTGCATTATTAAAGAGACAGCTTGCGTGCGCTATGGGGGAGAGGCGCTGGGCAGGAGAAATAACTGTGCACGCTTTTTTTAATGTTATGTTTGTGCTCTCTCTAGTCTTTATATTAAGATTCTGAGCATTAAAGCATGCTGGGTTAATAGGCTGTTATTTATTATTTGAACTGTTTTCAAAAATAAAATCCGGTTTGGAAAAATAATTCCCCCCCCCCCCCCATGGCAAATGGTCAGAAAATAGGAAACGCGTGAAACATCTCGGAGAAGGTCAGGCTGTGGCCGGTGGCAGGCCTTGTGGGACCAGACCCTTTCCCAAACGTTTTCCAGTAGCACTGCTCCTCCTTTACATCAGATGTCGAGCGGAGCTCAAAAAAAAAAAAACCCAAACCAAAAAAACCCAACAAAACCAACAAAACCAAAACAACATGGTGGATGACAGGGATTACAAGATGGAAATGAAACCAGACCCGCTGCAAGGTGGGTCCGTCCTCCCAAGGGCCGCGTGAGAGGGTGTCCAGCACGGAGCTGTCCGGCACCCCCGGCCTCTCGGCAGCCTGCAACGCAGTTTTGGAGAAGGGCAAACCTCAAAGATAGAAGCGGGTGTAGAAACCTGGCGTTCGTCTCCCTTCCCACGAACGCCTCTTCCCGTTCCTCCACCAGCCCGCCCTCTCCCCCGGGAGCCGAGTTCCGCAGCGGAACCAGAATAACGCGTGCAGCCCCGGGAGCTGGCGTCCCTGCCGAGGCGCGGGCTGCGCCGGCAGCGCAGCGGCCCCACGGCGTACCTTTGCACGTGGCAGAGCCAATTTTCCGGAAAATGAGCTGAGCCGCTCTTTCAGACAACTTTGCCATCCCTCAATCAGCTTTCACGGGCGGGCGTTTTAAACGTGATCTTTGTAAGGGCTGCAGAGTCCGTATCACCCGCGCTCGGGTCGCGGGGCAGAGCCCTGCCGCTGCTGCCGGGGGAGGACCTGTAATAATTGGGGCTGAAGTATCTTTAATTTTCTGCAGCAAAGCAGCTGACTGCACATTGGAGACGTCACTGTGAATAGTGATCAATGACAGATAAAACCCTCAAGGTAAATACAGAATAGAATTTAGCAGTCCACGGCGGGCTGGCAGAGCCAAGGGCTGCTTCCGACGGGACTGAGCCAAGGGCTTGGGTTGGTTTCTTGGTGGTTTATTAGCAGGGACTCCGTGAAATCAGCTACCGGGGGGATGTGAGAGAGTTCTTCAGAAAATATGAGGGCCACAGCAATACTTTAGCTGTCCAAGGCAACGTTTTCTTCCTCCATGTTCAGAGACAACCCATTCTTCTGAAAGGTTAATGTGGTCAGCTGCCGGGAAGACCTGGGATGACAGCAGGAACTGGTGCATAGCGATGCGATCAAATACACGCAACTGCCATCATACACCGCAAGGGTGGATGGCATCGGTCCTGCGCACTCGGGGACCGAAGAGCAGCTCTGAAAGCAGGCGTAATCTGAAATGAGAACCAGAGCAGCCCAGAACACCACACCTGGAGGGAGCGAAGGACCCCTGCACGTGCCGTGGCGGTGGGTCAGAGGGTGGGGCGGGACGCAGCGTCTTCCTTGGCTCGTGCTCTCCGTGGTTTTCACAGGACACGTGCCACGGAGCCGCCGTATCCCGTAGCACCTCCCCCGGCAGCGGGACCCCAGGCTGAGGTATTTGCCCATCAGCCCTGGGACGCCGCTGGCACTGCGGGAACGGCGCCAGCGCTTGCCGTGCCACCTCCTCCTCCTCGGCCGGGAGGCGTGCCGCGGACTGACACGCTGCGGCAACCCGCGGGCAGAGTCTGCTGGATTCGCTGGTGAGACCCAGAGCTTTGAAAGGGGTATGTCGAGCGCTGCTTCTCACAGGAGGTATCGAAAACCGTCATGTGAAAATGCTTCACGTGCGCACGGGATGATCATGCTGGAATCGCAGTCCAGTGTCTGAATGTATTTATAACTTCTGTTTTAAACTACTCTATCCCGGTCACAAAACGAGTAAGAGTGAATGTTGAGCATCAATGCACAAAGTGGGTTTAAACACAAAACGTCGACATACATTTATGGCAACAAATTGCAAATAAAAAGTATTGCTTCAGAGCAAAGGGATAACTGCCAGTTAAGACAGGGAAATGAAATCCAGATTTTTGATAGTGCCAAATATAAACAAGGAATTAAAACTGATACCTGGACAAAGAGGCAAACCAGAAGCCTTGCTGACCCCTCCCAGTTATTCCCTTTCTGGCATTCTGATTTTGTGAATCATCAAAAGCAGCCACACTAGTCCTGTCTGCATCTGAACTTACAGATATTCATAACTCCTCTATGCCCAAAGTATAAAGTTTACTTTTATCAAAACGTTTTCTTATATGGCTGGACTTGCCTACAACGTATTTGACCATTTTTGCATATACGTATTTTTAATCATATCCCTCCTGTCAGTAATAGTAACAGCAACAAATGCGATGCTTCATATTTTGGTTGGAATATCCAAGCATTTCAGGGTAAAATCAAAGGTGTGGAGACTCACAGGACTGTGTTAAGCAGCTCTTGTGCTCAGCCTTCAGGTGGTAAAGCTTAAGTAACGAGAGTATTAGAACCGTGACAACACTCTACTGGATTTAAAAATACAATTTTCAAAACTGATTGCCAAACTCTGATCTCAATAGCATGCCGATTTTTTTCAGCTCTGCCAGCTGATCCCATAAAAAGTATTATTTCTCCTTATAAACCTAGGCAAAGTTAGGCATCCAGAGAAGAGCGGTTTGATTCGAGGGTTTCTAATCCCCCGCAGCTCTCACAGTAACGCTCAAAGTCCTTATGAACTGACATCAAAAACACAATTATAAAAACAACAGCCAAAATTATTTCTTATGTAACTGGGCTGTATCAGTTCCCTATCTCCCACATAAAGCACAGCGGTGTTTATCCTGCCTCACATTTCATTCTGTACCTCTTCTTTAAACTGTTTAAAGGATTCTCTTGCCAGTTTGGCTTTTCTAGATGTCACATTTTGCTAATCTAAAATCTGTTTCTCTGGCCTTCCTGATACCTAACACACTTCAGAGCTGTTGGCTGTGCGGCTGTGTTGTCCGTATAGCTTTGGTACTGGACAGACAGAAGGTGGAGAAGGTGCTGGTTGTCACCTGCGATTGAATTCTGCTCAGGTTATGAGCACATTCAGAACAAGCACGTTCTCGTTTCTCAATATATAATTGCATGGATGTGCCCGTTTGCAGGTCACAACCAAGCAAAGGACCATATCAAAACATGGTGCTTAGGGACGTGGTTTAGTGGTGGACTTGGCAGCGCTAACGGTTGGACTTGATGATCTTAAAGGTCTTTTCCAACCTAAACGATTCGATGATTCTACAAAGTAGTGAGCCCATAACAGAATACCCCACGGTCTTCATCTTCAACGGGCAGCCACTGATGGACGAGATGGCAGCATATGAAAGCCACGATGAAGACCAGGAAGGGTTGGGGATCTCCCAGACTGACTGGTTCAGCTGCAGGTGGTAGTGGCCCAAACAGAAGATGACACCCAGGTAAGGATGGAGGAGGGCGAAGGTTAACAATCTGCCAGGACAGGAAGCCGTATTCCTCCACTCCCATGGAAATAAGGCCTCTCCGTGGAGACCAAGAGACCCACACAGCGCATTAAGATTAAATGAACAAAAGACTGAAGATCTGGCAAGGCTGAGAAAGGCAAAGGCTGGAGATGAGCACCTCTCACCCAGGAAACAAGGGCAGGAGGAAAGGACAAGAGAATCATGAAGCGGCGGTTGCGGTAACAGTCTTCCCGTCTCAGCAGGACCAGTTTCCATACCTCAGAACCGCTGGATGTGCATATCGCAGGGAGCTAACACGGCCGTAGCTACTCTGCACCTCTACGGTGTTTCTGCTCTAACTCTCTTGTACCACTCTCCTGTTCTCCGAACATAGAAGCAACCGACAAACAGCTAAAACTTCTTAAAAAAAAAAAAAAAATCCTGTAACTAACATATCCATAACAAATATAAGGGTGCATTTTAAGGCATTCTTTTGGGAATCGGAATATTAGATTATTTTGTGCAGAACAGGACTTACCTGCTAAATTTTCTAAGCAGTAACATTCTCAGTTATTAAAAAACAGCTCACAAAGCTTTTAGCATCCAAAACACATACCTAAATATATGAAGCCTCTGTGTGTGTCCTATTAAAAGTTTATGTGTCCTATAAAAAATTATGAAGGGGCTTTGGATTTTTGTTAGTTCCCCATTTTTAGCGTAGAACCGTTACAGAAGACCAGCGTGCCCATGGTGAAGATGCTGGGCTTGGTCCAACCTCTGGGCGTGCCACCAGCTGCCTCCTGAGCTGTGGACGGTTGCTTCTGTAGAATGAGGACGGTAATTCACCTCTCCCATCACTCATCTGTTGTAGCTATTTAAACTGAAACTCCGCAAGATAGGGAGTGAAATTTTAGCTCCTCTCAACCCAGTGAGTTTTGGCACACACTTCAATAAACGAAAATTGTAGGTTAAACAAGTTCAGGTGTCTATATAGCGAAACACTGATCTTGCCTGTGGTCTCTAAATGCTTTTAGAGTGCTAATAATAAGAATGTGGTGGCATATCCAAGACTACACTGCAGCCACAGAAATGTAAAGTCTTCATTTACAATCATCTGAACGCTGCCAAAACCATCTATGCAGAAAAATACACAGCAGCAGCAGTCCAGGTCTAGTAATCGTGGAAATGCTACCTCCTCTTCACTTGCAACCAGGGGTACTCCATCATTGTAGAAAATGAAGAGGAGGAAAGTAGAGATCGCAACTGGGATTTCAACCCCACAGAGAACTGAATTAGAAGTGAGAGCTGCAGAGAAGAGGAGTCCAAATGTAGCTGCCCCGGAGGAAAACTGCGGCAGGTAACTCTGGAAGGCAAAAACTGGGAAGCCTCGGGGGTATTTAAGCATCTGTGCAACCTGGTTAGGAAGAACCATCTTGCTTACAAGACTCCTACACGAGCAACCAGCACTTCTATGTAGAATAAAGACGGTCCTGGAGAAGACCCCAAGTTTCAGCCAAAGGACACACGAGGAAGCCTACGGATCGTTAAATAAACGGCCAAATCCCCACTGGTTACAACTGAGAGTGATATGGAGGAAAACATTTAATTTATCGCAGTGGTAAGACTTGCTCCGTTTTAGGCCTTTTCAGGGAAGATTATTTCACAGTCTAAAAGACTTTGTTGTTCGGGAAAAATGAACGATATTCAGATTTTTGCTAAGGATCATCCTATAACTCTGAGCTGCCATAAGCATGAGAATCTGGTTTCTGAGCATTAAAAAAAAAAACAACCTCAAGCCCTATAAATGGCCAGTTGTATGCAGAATAATGGCATCAATTTTTTTGTTGCTGTTGCTTACAAACTTTAGAAATTGCAATTTAACAAGAGATGGAGTAAGTGTGCTCATCTTTCAAAATCACTTTAAGATCTAAAATATTCTACATCACCTAGATATTAGTGGTGTTATTCTGTTTTCATAAAGGATTTAGGTGTAGTTCTGCACTGTAAATGGTGCAGAGTAATTCTGATTGGATTTTCCTTAGCGAGCTGGGGGCTACGTTAATAAAAAAGAAGGCATGAACTTAAAACATACACGGTTTAACTCCCCAAATGACCTTAATTTGGCATAAGGATGTCTTTTTTATTTAGTTTAGTGGTTCTTAAAGTTAGGACCAAGAGACTGCTACCCAGTGGTGGAATTTCTTTGAGTCACCTTGCATAACCACACAGAACTGACTCATTCATAAATTTTACTGGTTAATGTAATTCTATAGACTACAGTTAAGGAGCCAGCGGTTTAGTTTACAGTATTTTGGAGAAGTTAAACTAACCCAAAAAAGCCAATTATTCCAGATGGAGTGATCCATCAGTAGAACTATGCAGGTACAGGAGGTGTAACTTTCCTGTCTAAACATGTCTTGAACAGCTCAAGTCCTCCTGACGCTCAGTGGCACTCGTGTTCAGAAGTCACCGAGATGCTTTTGAAAACACACGGGACCATTTTGGTCTTGCCACGTTTGACGCTGTTGAAAGGTACAGAGAAATAAAAAATTGTAAAAATACTGGGATGACTACTTTTGCGCCCTGACTGTATTTTGAACCGCCCTACAGCTGGTCCCCTCCTCTTTCTCTGCCGTCGAGCTTTGCGCTGCCACCCAGAAGCACCCGGCAAAACAGGAATGAGCTGCTCTATGGCTTAAAAAACCTGGGACAGGAAAAAGCTTTTGCTCAGAAGAGCATCTTGTGGTGTTATGTCCCAAACCAAATATAACCACGGTAAAAGTCAACCAAAAAAACCCGCCGCTTCCAACTGAAATACCGACGGGGAGGGTAACGCCACCGGCCACAAACTGCTCCCACGTTTGTATTCATGTCAGCCAACGACCAGCGAGAAGTGCACTATTCACTATTTGGAGTACGAAACCATGCAATTCAACCTACTTCTGTCTAAAGCTTGCTCCCCCGCCTCTCTCCGCTCGTCCAGTGATTTGATATATATCATATAGGGAATAAACAGAAAATCTCTCAAAGGGAATCAAGAAGGGCATTTTAAGAACAGATAGTCAATTAAGCATTATCTGCAACTCTTGTGCTTACATCTTTAAACAAGAAAGCACAAAAACCATTCCCTTTAAAGAGCAGCTTACTTTTATAGGTGCTAGTTGACAAGTCTCATGCACTACGAAATAGACGTTCTTACAAACTAGATGATTATTCCTGGAATTGTAAATACAGAAGGGTGTTGGCACCGTGTCTTTAAAGAAAAATACAAAATATACACACAGCACATACATTCTACTGCATAGTTTATATTTAGGCTAGAAAGTCATGGCATATGGTGAAGTCTGTTTTTATACAAAGACATGGAAATGTATACAAAGAAAAATATTCTCAAAAATAATACAAAGCTAGATATACCAAAAAACTCCAATATGTCTAAAAAAGCTGACTGTACAATTGCATTAAGTAATAATCTTGCAGACCATTTAAAACTCAACTACCCTTTCTAGATGATGGGAGGTGGCAGCATAACTTCTTCTGCAACATCCACTTCCATCACAGAGCTCACTCTTAGCAAGCTTTTTTTACCTTCTGAATGGACTCAAGTAACAAAAGAACATTGACCTTATAAAAAAGATACTCTGTTTAAAAATGATTGTGTAAATAATTAATAAATACATGTATGCAGTTCTTTAAACTTGATATCAAATAAGATTGTGCTTGCTTTCCATATCTTTGATTTTTTTTAAATGCCCAGGGAGACGAAGAGCATGCCGGATAAGAATTCCCTATCAATGGCAAATGTTTTATGTTCATTACATTGAAATAGAATTAGCACAGCTCAGCTGCACTTTGGTGAACTCCTGCTTCCATAAAACCGAGAACTGCAAATAGCTCAAATCGGGTTCCCAGCAATGCGTCCCCCTCGATTGTTGACTGCAACGTCTAAATACAGCATCCATGACTTCGATTTAGAAGTGGTGATCTTGGAGGAAGAGCTACTGAACTGGCTCCAGCTAATTATAGCCGTAAGCTTAAGAGATGTTTTTCTTTCAGAAGAATTAAAAAACTCAGTTGGTTTTCAGTGAAACTAAGAATTTTGCCAGGTGAGCGGAACTCATCACTCGCTCAGTCGGTCGTAAACCCTGTTTGCGTTTCTGCCGCCACCACCACCACCGTCTTTGCTCTCTGCAGTGCCCCTGGGAAGGAATTACCCCAAACGCTACCATTGCTCTGCTTTATATCGCCAGCTAGAGCGCCTCTGCAGGAGTCAAAAATAGCTGGACTCTCAAATAAGATTTTGAATTACAAATTTTTAATTGTTTGAATTAAAATTATTCTCTTTGCATTTTTCTACTTCTGCATTTCATTGTTAAATTCAGATTTGAAATTCTATATCTATCTTTGAGATAATTAATCTGAATTGGTTTGTTAGATACAATATCTACATTTAAAAATATCATATACCTGTTACCCAAGATTCAAAATACTCCCCCTCTCCGCCCAGACTGCCCAAGACACTTCTCATACAAATGTTTTGAAGGGCCAGGGAATACGAACGTTACAGCTCCCGTTTCGCTGAATCCGAACAGAAACAATCCCAAGACCATAACTCAACCCATTTGTATGCTGCCGGGACGAGGAACACGCGTACCTCTGGCATCTCAGAAAGAACAAGTTTAGCAGACGCGCGTGCTAGCAACCGGAGGCGTTAGTCTGAAAGGAACTAAAGACCAATTTGCTTTATTGTTTCTCCTGGTGCATGGTTAAATTATTAGCATATGTAAGCTGAAATGGTAAACCAGATATGAGTTTTATTGTCTTTGACAAACATCTTCTCTAATTAATTTGTTGTGGAAAGCAGAAAAGATTACCAAGAGCCAAGCTTTGCTTTAAATTTTAAAGAAAGGCTTGCTGTACCTTCATCAAAAGTAATATAAACTAGAAGGTTTTCATCGGCAATTATTTTTTCCATTGTGACAACCTACAGAAAAGAAACAAACTCCTGGATATACATGGTTTATTTTTTTCTGATGGTAAGAACCTACTGTAAGAGTCACTTCATGCTGAGCCCTGCTAGTTATCTATCACCTCTCTTGCTTTTATTCTGTTAAGCAAGCCCTGTGATTCAGCAGAAGGCTATTCCCTTCAGCCACAAAGATTAACTAATTAACAGGTTCCTTTGCTGTTTTATACCCACCTTTTCTATTCTAAATTTGGGATCGGCCATTCAGAAAGGAGAACAAGTTTTTACTGAAGACGCTGAAAGAAAAGGATATATGTTTTTAGCACCAAATAATTCGCATCTGGAAATCCGAAGCCAGGGCTTCAGGAACTTTCACCTTATATTTAACCCGCTTATGCAGATCACAGTTCCAAAGTACGTGTACGTGGTATTTCCTAAAGCTACAAAAAGCATTGAAAACTGATCATACGGAAGGATTTAGGAGGAAATCAACCAAAACCACACAAGAAACATATTAAATGGCCAAAAAGACAATTGGATAATGAAGAAAGGTGACAGCTTCAGCTAAAAGGCATCTCCGTTTATTAGCAATATAAGGCTAGCAACTAAAATAGAAAACCAAGATGACGAATGGAAACAAAGGCAATAGGTAACAAGTAAAATAAACTAGAAGCCGTGGGCAGCAGAACATGGGTGAGGAAAGCTAAAGATAGCAGGAAAATGGCTGCAGAGTTGGGGGTATGCAGTTTTTAAAGTGTAATAGAAAACACAGAAACCTCAGCAATCCTCTAAGACCACAATGAGATTAACATAGTGAAGCAGAAAATATAAAGTAGAAAACACAGAAGTCTTCACAGTCCTTATTTCAAAAGAGGGATTTTGACAAACTTACCAAAGAAGAACCATGAAACACTTAACAGTTCGGTAGTGATGAGCTGAAGTGCAATTCAACAGCACTTTAGAGCAGGTACGTTCTCCTAAGCCAGCAGCCTCCCGGGACGCCAGCGCTGCTGACGTCCATCCCTCGCAGGTCTCTGGGCACGTCCAGAAACGAGACTCTGCCACTACTCAGAAGCAGATGCGAGCAACAGCATAGCGAGAAGATGTTGGTAATAACACTCAGGTTAAATTAGGAAAGCTAACACGGGATTCAGCTTATTTTAGCGGCTGGGAGGGGTACGTGCATGCTAGTGCCTGTCGGTTGGTTTTGCACAGAACAGATCTCTCAAACGCCGGCGGCCGGCTGGGGAGTTGGGGGGCTGCGGAGCGTGGAGGGAGAACGGATCCCACAGCGAAGAGCACAGACCCAGCGTCTGCAGGACTGGTGCTGGACCCAGCGTTGGGCAACAGCTTAAGAATCCTGAAGTTAATCACTGAAAAACCGTCCTTGACGATAAAGATGACACAGAAATGTGTCCTTTACCTTGGGGAAACAAAGATCTGGTGGTGAAGCTGAAGTCAGACCAACTCAAATGAGAATCCAAGGACACCTCTCTTACCAGAAGGGTGATTAATCTCTGGGAAATGCTAGGGAAGGAGGGGTTGATTCTCTATGTGACATTTTTAATCCCAAATTCAGTGCCTTTCTTGAGCAAAGCTTCAGTCAAACTCTAGTTTTGGACTAGAAAAATCAGTAATTGAGGAAAAACTCAATGGATAGAGAGGATGTACAGCCCGAGACCCCTCTGGCATTAAATTCTATGGTGGAAAAAAAGAAAAATAAAGAAAGAAAAAGAACAACCCCAAAAATACCCTCAGAGCAGCCTCATCAAGTCGAAAACAACTGCTACACTGACAACACACTCTCTTGTACTCGGGGTACTTCTTTTCCCTGCGCTTGCTTGGCAATAAAGTACCACTGGATAAAAACGCAGGTTCTGGAGTGTTTGCCTGCTTTCTGAAGGACAAAGTAAGACTTGTAAAATGTTGGTTTTGAAGCACAATCTACAGCGAGGATTTGGGCTGAAACTGCATCTGTACGCTGAAGAGGGGATAGAAGGCCCAGCAGGGAAGAAAGCAATAAAAATATCATTGTAATATCCCTAACTCAATAATCAGCTCTCTCCGTGAGGGAGCGGGGTTTGGGCAAAGGGAGCACAAAGCGCGTTTCCCCGACGCGGGCGCAGGCTGCACGCCGAAGCTTGTTAGAAAAAATCCGGCAACGCAACGCGCACAGCTGCCTCGCTGCAGGTTTTGTGCCTTGCTCAGAAGACCCCGCTCAGCCTGGGCGTTATCCCTGCCCGCATCCCCGCTGGCCCCCGCGCAAGCCCGTCCCGGCGGGGCTGGCAGCCCGCGGCCGTAGCGCCCAGCGCCGTCCCCGCCAAGCCCCACGCCGCGGCGTTCGCGGCACCGCCGGCTCCTCAGCTGCCATGGGGGCTCGGGGTGGGACGGACGGACAGACGGAACCCTCGCCCGGCGAGCGCCTGCCACCAGGCAGCTTCTTCATCTGCTGCACCTTAAAACGCCATGACTGAGCGCGCACAGATTTGAATTCATTTTCATCCTTATCAGCTTTGTGAGAAACAGAAAAAAGAGAATAGCTTAGGAGCTTTGTGCTCCCAGACATCATACAGGTTGGGTAAGGACACAGACTGTTCATGTATGCTGAAATGTCTCTTTTTAAATGAGGAAAAAAGGGTGGGGGGCTTTAAAACTGATTTTAGTGTCCCAATGAAAGCACGACAGCAACAATTTATAATTTTCTGCTGTCTGGTTCCCTCAATATTTCTCCCTCGCCGTGCATCCCTCCTCTCCCTCTCCCCCCACATCCATCCTCCATTTCCCGATAACTTCTCATCACGCTGGCTCGAGCCTCATGTGAAATGGTGGCGTGCGGAGGGAAGAGAGGAGGAAAGGGAGGAAGAAAGGCGCTATGATTGGGAGGGCAGGGGGAAGAGAAAGATTGAGAGAGACAGAGAGAATGTCAAAGCTCAAGTCTGGCATTTGCCTATTTAAATTCAATCACGCAGCCCTTGCAGAGCTGGAAATGGATGGCCTGCGTTATGAATTTCTGATCAGACGGCTGATAGGTTATGAGCAGGGACGTAATCCCATTGAGAAAGCCTTTTTTCCCAAGCAAGGGCAAGCAATAACTGCCCTTCAGAGATGGCTCTGTGCTTTGCCCTTTTTATAATTTTTCCCTTTTCTTTAAAAAAAAAAAAAGTCCAAATAAGCATTTTTATGATGATAAATGTGTAATAATGATTCATTCTGCCTGCATCTGAAATGGGATATGCCTTTGCAAGGCAGACATGCGCTCAAAATAAACTGCCATATTTTTTCTTTTTTAAACCTAATTAGAATTCTCTCCTTCTCTCAGCTCATTTTGTACCAACACCAGTGATCTAAAAAGAAAGTGAAAGGAATGAACACATGCATTGAGACCGGTATTTTTAATACCCTGCAGGGTTTTTATCGTTTTATAGTTTGCCTTTTTTAACATGATGTGTTTACATAAAAGGATACAAAAAAAAATTTTCTTCAAATGGCAAGAACTACTGGCATACAGTAGGGGCAAGCCAGAAATTATTTTAAAAGCTGATGTTTTCTTACTTCTACCCACGTGACATCATTCAGTGTTGCTTTGTGTTACAGTGAATTAATCAAAGTAGCTGAGGACACTGAAAGATTTACAGTAGCCAAATTCACCAGTGAAGGAAAGCGCATACAGCAGCACGTTGGCAGTGCGTGCCAGCACCGGAGCCGCGAAGAGCACTCGTAACTTTTGTAATCTTAAACAGTAGAAAGCACGGAGTTCGCTATTTAAAGCTCAGGGTATATGTGCTGAAACGACACCCGTCCCAGTCTTCTCCCATGTAGTTAGCGATAGGACGAGAGGAAATGGGCTTAAGCTGCACCCGGGGAGGTTTAGGTTGGAAATTAGGAAAAATTTCTTTACGGAAAGGGTGGTCAGGCATTGGACCCGGCTTCCCAGAGAGGTGGGGGAGTCCCCATCCCTGGAAGTGTTCAAAAAACGGGCAGAGGTGGCACTTGGGGACATGGTTCAGTCTACTCTACCTTTGATTGGCTTAGTGTGGACTTGGTAGTGTAGGTTAATGGTTGGACTGGATGATCTTAAAGGTCTTTTCCAACCTAAACAATTCTGTGATTCTATGATTCTATGACTGGAAACAGTCACAGGGGAGAGGGACGTTGTCCCAAAACTGCATTAATAGAACAGGGGAGACACCTGACGTGACGGAGGCTTCTGCGAGTAATCAAAAGGGAAGAAATAATGTCTGAAGGCATGGGGGGACGGAGGGGAGAGCAGAGAAGCACCTCAGTGCTGGTGCTAAGCAGGAACTGGCTCTTGGAGGTGCATCTCCAGCGTATCCAAAAGAGGAAGGCACGTCAGTGCAGTACTCTGCATATGGGAGTACTTTGGGAAAGGAAGCATTGGAGACCATGGCTGCGTCTGCCAGCAGGTATCGTTCATGTAATGGAAATCTAACAGCGGGGGAACCCCGTTACCTATCTGTACACATTATTTAATTGCAACAGAAGCCCAGGAAAGATTTAAAACATAAAGCTAAATCCTGGCCACATCATTTCAGCTCATTACCAGCTATCAGCTGACTTGAGTTTGCCGCTAGGCTCTCGCTTGCTCCACTCCCCTTCCCTCCCGAGCAATGCCCGTCCTTGTCTGTGCGGAACGCAGAGCCACCACGTTCAAATCCTCCGGGATCTGAGCGGGGGAAGCCTTCGCGCGTCTCACTGGAGAGCCGTCAGCTCGATGTCTGTGCTCAGCAAACGGCTACGACCCTCCTGAAACCGGGATCAGAGGCGTGCCAGTGAAACGGCTGGCTGGGAAGCCAGCACCTCGCACCCGCGGGGAAAGCCGAGCCATGAGCCAACGGAGACGGGACAGCAGCAACCGCTTCTGCCTGCGGCTCGTCGCTCGTCTTTCCTGCAGCTGCACCTTTCCATTTGTAGATGCACATTTCAGCGCCGGCAGCATTTGCAAAACGCAAGTTGCTGTTATGCCTCTTTGGGTACAAGAGGTTTGCTGTCCCACACGAAGTGAGGTGAGAACACGGCAAAATCCCGCGGTCACAAGTTACCATCTCCACGGAGAGCACCACGTCCATGGGCAAATCGTGACTGCAGAAACGCTGCGCACGACTTCCCACCTCAGCTCCTGTTTGTCCTGCTTTCGGCTGGGATAGAGTTAATTTTCTTCCTAGTAGCTGGTGTAGCGCTGTGGTTTGGATTTAGCATGAGAATAATATGATAACACACTGGTGTTTTAGTTGTTGCTAAGCAGTGTTTATACTAAGACTCCACACTGTTTCATTCATATTTTTCCCTACTAATGTACTCACATATCAACAAATCACCTTAAGTAAGCAAAGAGATTTTTTTAATTGCCAAGTTGCTCCCAAATGAGAGCTTCAGGGCTGACGGCAGCCAGGCTGAAGCAGTTTCAGGCGGGTCTGGGGAGGGCTGATGCACGGTCACCACTGACAGAAAACCCAACGCATGGCAGAAAGAACACGAGACAAATCGCATGCCACATCACTGCATTTCCTCTTTGATTTGAGCCGAAGGTGGCTGTTAACATAAACCAAAATGTGCTGTCTATCGGCTCGTATGGTGCCACGAGCACCTCGGAAATAGAGATGGAAACTGCAACCCAGGCTGCGATGTCTATATGGCATTTCTACAAGTTCTTCTAGGTTTGTTGGATTCATTCCCAGATGCGGCTTTTGCTTTTTTAAATATGCCAGAATACCTTGAGACAAGCGAGCACCTAAGGCTATCGGTGTCTTAAAGGAGATCGTAGTTTGCAACTGGGACTCTGTGAAATTCAAGTGCTGGGTTTGTGGAAAGCGTGATACCAAAGAGTCCCCTGTGAGCTCTAATTTAGCAACCACCTCCCATCAGTCAGGAGCTGAAGCCAACTTTATTCTTATAAATGCAGCTACTTCAGAATAGCAAGGCTATCAAAAAAAAAAAAAAAAAAGCACAGACTTTTCATGTTTTCCTCATTTTGCTCAAATCATGGATCATCAGCTAAAAACCAGAGCATTGCGGGGACCCTCTTGGACGTGCTCGGCCAAAGCACCAGGTCCTCGCTGCGCTGCAGCCGCACCCCACGTAACACCCCATCTCTCCTGCACCGCCCTGCCGGCGGCTGCAAGGGACAGCCCGGACCGGCACGGGAGCCCTACGCAAC
The DNA here is from genome assembly GCF_030463565.1 of Pelecanus crispus. NCBI lineage: Eukaryota > Metazoa > Chordata > Aves > Pelecaniformes > Pelecanidae > Pelecanus > Pelecanus crispus. The sequence continues at coordinate 48,137,496 of NC_134650.1, read as the reverse complement.
AGCCTTTCTTTTCTCTTTTAATAGATTAAATTGTGTGAAATTTGCCTGTGTCAAATTGCCACAGCTATGTGCACGAAGGGAAAACTGGAAAGAAGATATAAAGTGATTTTCTACCCTGCTGACAACGTCGTAACTGCAAAGAGTTTTAACATTTTGCATGCACAAAATGACGGTCCCACGAAACCCCTGCTCTGCAAGCATCTTGTGTATTTTTCCTGAGGAACGCAAAAAGCTGATGAACCAAGTGGTTTCGTACTCTCGCATGCTCCAAACGGTTAATTTTGTTCAGTATCCTTGCACTGAAATGGGCAAGAAACCTCGCGGCTGATAATTATGAAATAACGCGGCCACAGGGGAGTTCCCTCCCCATTACCATTGGTTAGGGACTGTCTTATGTCCTGGAGCAGTAGAATTTTGATTATTTAATTGAAATTATATGTATTAGCACGGATGTTCTCGTTAGCCATAAAATAAAATATCTAATATTTTCAATCTTGTTGCATCAACATCTTGTGGCAATGAATTCCAAGGGCTAAAGGCACCTTACGCGAAAACATCATTGTTTAAATTTGCCACCTTTCAGTGTCACTGCGTGGATTCTTGCATTAGGAAAAAAGAAAACAAAAACGAAGGGGTAGGAACAAATAACTGCCTATTTGCCTTCTTTATCTCTTTTTATGTCATATGCAGAATAAAAAATTTGCTTTAACTGAGGTAGAAAAGTATTGTCAATTATCCAGCATATCACATAATTTCTTTTCAATCAGTTTCTAAAAAAAGTCTATCTTCCACTACCACATCTTAAAGCCAAGTGTTGATATTCTCCTTCCGAACCGATCAGTTCCCAATGACCGAGTAAAAATCCAGAAAGATTTTTTTTTTATTATTATCTGTGTTCTAGTCAAATACGGCAGTTCCTAAGCTGGTGGTTACAACTGCTGCCACTTGTATTTGCAATATCTGCTTGACATATTTATTTGGTAAATCAAAAATAGAGGTTAGCTAAAGAGGCAAACCTACAATAATAAAGCATCTTCTTGCAAAAAGCTTTTAGTGGTTTCTTTAACTTATCATTACATTTAAACTCATTTTTCCTAGTTTTCACTTCTGCAGTTAATAACTTTTACATAGCAATCCTATAATTACATTAACAAAAAAGTAAATTTCCCCCATTTCTCACAGCATTACTAGTATTACAGCATTAATGGTGTATTAACCAGTAAAACCGCAAATTAAGTCAACTCATCTTCCACTGATAGGGCATGAATTCGTAATTTAGGCGGGTTTGAAGTTTTCAGTGGTTTTTTTAACTATTATCAAGCTTCTGCTTTTCCCAGTGTAACAGTAAAACCCACACAGGAATCATTTTCACATTCTAATCACCATACAGGACTTTTTATTTGTTTCCTGAAATACAGCAAACACGGGAAGTCGATTCCAGTGGAGGGCGAACCGCGGTGTTCGGCTCCGGACACCGGGACACGTCAGGGAGAGGTGGTGACGCACCGAGAGACAGTCCGCGACCAGAGCCAGCGGAGCATGTGAGCGTCTCCAGAAAAGATTTCCGACGCGCATTTTTCTCTAAGCACGTCCTTCTTAGCCAGTGCACACCCTCAGTATTTCGGTCACATCCACCACACATCATCCTCAAACTCACGCGCTACGGAACGCGGCAGTGGAAGCCTCGCCTCTGCCAGCACGTTCAGTCCTGGGCAACGAAGGCAAAGCTATCGGGGCAGAAGAGCGCGCGGGGCATCTGCACCAACAGCCTCAGGCACGCACAGCTACAAAAGCGAGTCAATAAACTGCTGATGGAGGGGCAGGGGAAGCGTTCGGGAGCGTCTGCCGTGGCCGCGGCGCCCCGGGCTCAGCACCCACAGCTGTAGCCCTCGCGTCCCAAGGTTGGGTGGGATCCTCGCCCGAGCTTCAGCGCTTCCAAGCCAAGGAGGGGAGGGACAACACAAACTCATGATAAAATGAACAGATTTCAATAATAACTTTAACAGTCAAAAACATATCTTTGGAATATTAGATTTATGCAGTGGGAAGGAACCGTCAAAAATGTTCCATTTCAGAAATACAAAGGCTTACTGAGCCAGCCAAGCACAACAGAAACACTCGGTGATAAAGGACATCACAGCCCTTTATAAACTGAACCGGTGGTTTCCCAAATTTAATATGCATGAACAGTGCATGTGAGTCCTCTTAAATCCAAGTACCAAACCCTGCCTGTTTAATAAATCTCACCAGTACTCCACTATTAGACAGGGGATTAAAACTAATCTATCAATCCCAAAACCAAGCACAGAGTGGATTAAAATGCAAAACACATGAGAGTATGAAGATGCTTAATGCTAAATAACAAACATTTCAATCACAGAAATCATTTTTATCTTCTTGTTTATGCTAAGTAGATACTATTAGGCTTAATATCTGTATTAACACAAGTGGGGGAAGAAACAGTTTTAAGGAGACCTAAATACTTGAATGCTACTGTATTGCTTGCAAGCAGAAGCTCTCTTGTTGAAAGTGAGTACACCATGGCGTTTAAAATAATTGTTTACTCTCTGAGGCCAGCTCAATGGTGCTTGACCTTTTTCTATTTTTTTAACCCAAAGCAATGCACCCATAGTGTCTTAAGAAAGAGAGATTTCAAACCTGTTATTTGCATCATAATATCTGAATATTGCATTACCCCAGCACTGGTGGTGTCACAAATGTTCGTCTCATCCCCTAATGTTCAATGCAGCTTGTCAATGAACTGCAGTTTGGGCTGGGGTTTGTTGCTTTTTTTTTTTTTTTTTAAAGAGTAAATGAAAAAGAGCTCATCCCACCATGGTATAAATATAATAAGCAAAGATGTGGAGAGAAGCGTGGAACTGCGTTTGCCTATACGAAACAGAGGAATGACCAAATGTCACTCACACAATGCCTCCCAGTTCACCCAATAATTCACTTTATCATTGTAGCTCCAAATTCATAGCAAGGGGACAACCCCCTTTCTGGCATTGTACGTGAGCAGCGTGAAGTTACACATCCATATCTGCATTTGTCCATCTGCTTTGCAGAGATAAGGATTTGGGAGCGTTGCACCCAGCTGTGGTAGGAGACGGTGCTCTGTATGTTCCTTCATGACTTTCTGAGTGCTGGGAAAAGCCCGGTGCTTGCCTGAATTCACTTGAGAGCATCCCAAACCTGCAGAACTGGACCTTATTCCTCAGTATCCAAGCAAAAACCACCCACTGAATCAATGAGTAATCATATGATTTGATATGAAATAATATCCACCGGGGATCTGTTTGGGGTCATCATCACCCTCATTTCACTTGTAGGCATATCAGGTTGTGAACCGATGTCTGCAGATGTGAAAGCTGGTGCATTAACCCAGTGGTATTATCACCAGCAGAATGTATAATGAGGCGAGCGAGAGCGGCTGGTTTGCGTGAGGGGATGGATAATGTCACACAAGTTCAGGCTCTCTAGCTGGAGAGGGGAATTTGGCAACAGAGAAAAAAAAAAAAAAAAAAAAGAAGATCCAACCCCTGCTCTCGCCTCCACAGCACAGACTTACAATGCTGGTTATTTGTCCACAGGGTCTTGCTTTTGGTGTGGCAAGAGGCTATGGTGCTATTTCAGCTGAAAAATGCAGGAAAGTTGCACTATTCTTGTTTATCTTTGCATTGGCAGCTAAACATGTTTGCTGAAGTGTCGTCAGTCACTAGTCACTGAAGTCCTTCCACAGCAGTGTACAGCCTTAATGGAAAGCATGAAATAGAGAGAAGCATACTTTTTTTTTTTTTCCTGAGGGCTGAGACAATTAAATAACAGATTTATGCTGTCCTAATCTCTTAATTTTAGCAGAAGTCACACATTCAGGAAAAGAAAATGGGAAGGGAGCAGCAGTTTGATAGTTTCTGTATGAATTGAAAACGTCGGTATTTTATTTCACAATGAAGTAAGACACACAAAACAGCGAGCACACCCTCTCAGCTCATCTGTTTGACAGGTACGTCGCCTCTCTGACTACAGCTCAATTTTTACCTGCCGCTACCCTCCGCACTGCTTGCGTCCGCGTCATCTCAACACAGAGCATAAGCATCCCATTTACGTGTATTGACAAGCGAACAGAAAAAGCATGACCGTCTAATTTCACAAACGAAGGAATATCCACAAGCAGCTGTCATCCCTTTCCCTCTCCCCTAAGGAGACGGCTGCACCTCTCTCCCGGCCTCGGGAGGCAGCTGCGGACAGGGCTGCGCTCAGTGTCCCCCTTGTCCCCCTCCAGATACACCCCACGCTGCCCCTCTGCCCCATTCGTCATCAGCGTCCCTTCCCCCGACTGTCGCTCCCCGAATGCCCAGAGTGGTTCAACTCTGTTATTTAAAGGCATTTTCATTTTCCCCACTTAATGTAACACTCAACACCAAAGATGCCAAGAAGGAGGTGAAAAGTCGGGATCATTACAAGTAAACAGCTGACGGTTGCTAGCAAAAGCTGTACAAAATAAATTAATGACATTATCATCAGTAATTGTGGAAGCGCTCATTAAAATGCCATTTGGAGAGAGGAAATACCTTTGACAATGGTAAAATACCTGGAAAAAAAGTTAGTCCGTGGTAGCGTAGGGCTCAAATAAGAAACCCGTGGGCAGAAGAAGGGGAAGGAAAAACGGTGCAAATGCTTCGGAGCGCAGAAACTATTTGAGCCTACGTAGCAGCTCTGTACCGGCTGGAGCTATCTAAAGCTCCGTTCAGCTTCCCCCAGTCCGTTCCCAGTGGTAAAGAGGCAGTAGCTGCTGTTCTTATTTCCCCTTTTAGGGCCTTTCCTCAGAAGAAAAGCCTTGCGGCTGGCAAGCTTCGAACAGAATAGAAATGGAATAGTTCATTTGGAAGGGACCTCCATCCATCACCTAGTGCAAGCTAGCAGGTGCAGCCCGAATGACCGGGGCAGGTATGCCCATGTGCAAGTCGGGTCTGGCGCCAAGACTTTAACTTATCTAGGAGAGGAAAAACGTCTGTAGCGTAAGCGCTTGTGTCTGTTAAACAGTCACACACTGCTTTCAGTCTCCGACTTCGTCTTTGTGCTTCCAGTGCGCTCGTGCGGTGCCGTACGAGGCCAGGCATTGCACAGCCTTTGCAACTGCGTTGCTTGGGGCCGGCTGCGCCATCCGTGCGTTTTGGGAACCGCTGCCACTAAAACACATCGCCGTTCAGAAACCGTCCGTAGCATTTGTGTGACCCGGAGCAGCCCACCCCGAACCGGGGTCCCCTCCCCAGCCAGGGCTGCCCCAGAACAAAGGGGGGCTGACGGGACCCTGCGCTGCTGCCCGGCAGCTCAGCGCGGGTGGAGTGCGGAGAGGTTTATAAGATTAATTCTTATCTCTCTGGGCAGTGGGTCAAGTCAGAACCGTCATTCAACGAACTCTATGGATAATCTCCCTTTATTACTTTCAATCAAACTAAGTGTCTGCAATCTGCAGTGTGGTTACTAATTTATTGAAAGAAATTACTTGTAGAGCTTGATTATATAATAGACGAAATATAAAATAGTCTGGGTAAGCATCCATTAAGTTTTTCCATATCTCATTGCATAGCAAAGCTTCTTCAGCCTCGCTGCATTAGCACCCGGCAGCTGTTCGGTGGGTGAAGATTCACAGAAAGAAGTGGACGTTATGCTTGTCCACTTGCTAATTAAAATAAAAGAAAAAGAAATGTGATTAGGGTTATGTTTGGTATCAAATCTAAAAATTTGCTGTTTGCAAATATTTAACAAATGCGTTTTGTGAGAAATCAAATTTCTAGTGTATTCTGGTTAATGGAATTCTGCTGCAGCCCCTGGACAAAACAACGTAAAGCTGCCCGGATTGTGGAAATCATTCTCCTCCAGTGATGGATAATATAGCATGAGGTTTTGCTTGGTTTGATTAATTTCAGAATATTGCAGAGAAGCTGCATAATCCCTAAGATAGCAGAGAAAAGAAGGAAGACATGATGAAGTAGGATAAAAGTGCGTAGTAATGAAGCACAGACCGTTTCATGCATTATAGAAAGCTCACAAACTCATGTTTTTTTGGCAAGTAGCAACCACAATAAGGGGCAACACTGGAATGCACTTTTGCTTATGCAATTATATTATATGATCTGAGCAGGGGTATTTTGAAAGCAAAAACCTGCTAAACATTTCCACGGCTATGACTGGAGACAGAACAGAAATAGAAAATGCACGTTTCCCTTTTTCTGTTCACAACGGTCATCATTTATACAAGCACTGAATATGGAAAAGGCTCTGACAAATTTACAGTGGTGTTTGGATGGATGAGGATGACGAATGATGGATGAGGGAGGCAGAGGATTCCCTTATTAAAGCATCAAATCTTTCCCTAAATATCAAACAGACATCTTAGCCTCAATTGTTTGACTCATACCAAAAATAACCTGAACCAATGAAGTCAAATTTTGCTTCTTGATAGAAACTGGAAATTTGTCTTCCATTATACACAATTTCCACTATATAAATTAGTATTTTTTATTCTGTGCTTTATACCTATTTATATTCATAAAAAAGAGAGAAACGTGACAACACAAAAAAATTTCAGTACAAATTAGGCAATTGGCGTAATTACAGAATTGCTCTGTTTGGCAATTTTGGGACATAGTCCCAGCATTAGAGTGCACGGCACGCTCTCCCCGTGGCCCCGAAGCAGAGCTGCTGCGGCAGGGAAGTCCCCACTCGTGCCGGCTGGCGTGGAGAAAATGTGGAGGGGGGGAAAAAATACCCCTTTGCTCCTGAGGTGATTTTATTTTCTGTACGGCCTTTACTGGCAGAATAAGACAAAGGGCGTTGCAGCCCCAGGGCTGACGGGGACGGTTTCACCACCTTCCTCCGCACAAACTGCGTTTGTGAAGACGGGTGCTGGAGCCGGCGATCGCCGCTCTCCGGCTCGCCCTCGCGTAGCCGGCCCGGCGCAGGATGAAACTCTGCGGGAACCGCCGTACAAGCTACTGCCATGGAGCGTCCCTTCGTGAAAGGGGCCAAACCATAATCAGAAATTAATGTTTCCTTGACGGCGTCACTTGATCTGGTGTACGATCGGCAATACAATAAATTTGTATATGGGCAAAGAAAGCAACGAAGCTTCAGACAGTTTTGAAACCCAGCAGATGGTTCTGACCCTAAGAGCAGAGATGTTTCACCCGGTTGTGCTGTGCGAATTGAACATGCAGTGGCAGAACAAGACACCAGAAAAACTAAAATTCTGGAAATTCATTCAAAGTATTAAGAAGGAAGGGGCAGGTTCAATTCAGCAACGTGCTAGACAAGGGGTTCGCTAGCTAATAGGCAACCAACACCCTGCGTTCAATTCCATGATGGAAAACAATATTTTAAATTCCAGAAAAAAATTTTAAAAGTAGTTATTAGCGGGTCTCAGAAGAAGTTTTATTGCTCAGCTGCAGTCCTGTAGATGAGTCATTTTAGTTTCAAGACGTTTCATCCAAGGAAGCATGCCCGTATACACCAGCCATTACAAGTCCATCAGAAAATGCCATACGGACTTTCCACGGCGTCGACGAGGCAAGGAGCCTCCAAGCAAGCGGGGAGCGACCGCCAGGACATACGCCTGTATCCCCTCACCCCACCTTTGAGAGTTTCAGGTACAGACAAAATTAGAAAGGTATCTACATTTAAAATGTATTTTCTGCATTGTAAGAAATTGCACGGTTTAAAAATAAAGACAAACAAAACCACTTTGCATACAGATGGGGACAGCCTGAATCTTTGGGTCTGTACTCATTCCCCAGCACAAACGCCCACCCTGTATTAATGTCAACCTGTCTCTGTATTACCTTAAAACCCACCCCCTTCCCTTTCCAACTGCGCATAGGAGGCCAAAAAAAAAGAGCCGCACACGCCTCTGTTGCAATGAAAAGAAGGAAAGAGTCACGCGAATGAAGAGCAATCTAAGCAGGGCTCGCAGAAGTTCTCCAGAGGAATGGGCACGGCTGGCTTCCCATCAGTGATGTGAATGGCCACGTCCACCTGGGGCAGCTAAAACCGAGGGCAGGATGGGGGAAAAGCATCGCCTTGGAGCCTCCCCCTTCTACGGCGTCAGCCCGCGGGCGAGTAGCGACTGCTCCGACTTTCCAGCCGCGTTGCCGGTGCGCCGGCGGGAAGCGCGGCCCGTCCGCGGGGCACGGGGCACCGAGGGGCTGCCCCCGGGGCCAGGCAGGGAGCGCGGCCCAGGGCTGGGCACAGCTGGGCGCGGGACGGGTGCCCTGAGCACCAGCAGGCACCCGCCTGACGCCGGGAGCGATGGTCCCCACGCCGAGCTGAAACGTCCGCCCGGGACTGACCCGGCGCTGGACTTCGCGGTTTTCTTCCTAAAAGAATCTTTGCATTTTCTTTGATAGCCAAGAATCAGCAGTGACTCACTTTAAACGAAGACAGATGACAATAAATACACATCTGCTGCTTGCTCATGGTCACAGAGCCACGTCCTTCGCCTGCTTTTGACCGGGACGGGCTCCCCGTCCCCGCCGCAGGCACGGGCTCGCTCCCACTGCTCCCGTCAGCACTGGCAGCGTTTAGCACTTAGAAGTAGTTCAGAGAGACAGGTAGGCATCTGTCTAAATTTAAAGCATCTAAGTAACCCTTCAAATTGTAATGAGCAGTTATTTATTGAGACACAAAATTCTGTTCTGTGTTACTAACAAAAAAAAAAAAAAAAAGAAAAAAAAACCCTCAGGAATTTTCATTACTGAAAATATCTTAATACATGATTTTACTCATGTGAGCAGTTCCTTTGAAGTCAACAAGCTGACTCGCATGTGTAACTGTTTGCGGGATCAGACACTTAGTTTATCATTTTTAAGTTCTGCTTCAGCATTGAGGGATGATGAAAGTGTCTCAGTGGCACGGATCAGAGCCGGCGCAGCCCACCAAAGAACTAACTTTTTTAGAAGAGACATAATGAAGAAAGGAGAAGCAACCTGAGCGTCTGAGCGAGAAGAGGCTTCCAGGGCTGGAGGAAATGCCGGGGAATGCATAGAGGGGTATCGGGAGACGACAGCAGCTCCAGGCTGAAGGCAAGAAGTTACCAAAGCGGGATGCTAGGATGGATAAGGCTGAAATACTGTGGTTAGAAAAGCCAATACATTAGGATGCTGGATAATACGGGAAAATAATGTGTAACACATGTAAACCGAGTATTCTCAGCTGTAATGTATAGTAGTGACTATCCTATTTCAAAAATAATATTGCATGATTAGAGGTGATTCACAGCAAACCATCAGGAATGATTAGGGATATGGAAAATCTCTCGTATGACCAGAGATGAAAGACGACTTTTTTTTTTTTTTTTAACCTTAACTAGGCAATAAATAAAAGGAGCCATAATAACAGCATATAAGATAATGCATAATGTACAGGGGGTAGATCAGCTGCTTCTGGGCCATCGCATAACACGAATACCTGGGCATCCTCCATGAAATTAAAAGGTGATGCATTCAAAACCAATAAGGGGGATTTCTTTCCACAAAGGCAAATTAAACTTGGGAACTCCCTGACACTGAGCACGCTGAGCAGAGGAACTCAGAGATGCAAAAATGGAGTAGACATTTATGCTAATATAAAAAAAAAAAAAAAATCCAGAATTATAGAAGTTAATGGTAATGATTTAAGAAAAAAAAAAAAAAACAACCCACCCAAAAAAACCCCAAACATTACCTCATACCAGTTGTGGTTTAATTCACTCGCTAGAGAGAATCAAGGGGAAAAATAGTACATGGGCAGACAGTTGCACATGTCTAACTCAACATTTCTTATTCCCTTTTCTGAAGCATTTGGGCTGTTAGTGCAGGACAGAGTACTGGGTTAGAGGGAGAAGAGGCGGATGCTGTCAGCTCCCCAGCCGTGGCTTTTTCTACCAGAGAGCACGCACACACCAAAAAAAGAGAAGAAAGAAGAGTCCTCCTTCTCGCTCCCAGATTTGTGTGCAGAGCTGATGACGTTCAGCCATCACCTAAGGCAGCGATTCCAGGCTCGGTGCTGGGCACCACCCAGGAGCAGCAGCACACTCGCACTCCGGTTTTCCAAAGATTTAGCATTTACTCCTGCCTCTTCCCACATCCAAATCCTGGAGAAAGGAGACAACAGCCTACACCGGTGGCCCATGCCTCGCCCACCCCGGCCACGGTGCCCGCTCCCTGCCGGGAGGTGGGGGGTTGCTGCTGGAGGAGGGTCACCCCTGGGGCTGCGGGCTCCCCGGGACGGCACCGCCGCCACACAGCCGCGCCGCGGCACGCAGCAGGGCAGGCGCGATCCTGCCACCAGCCACGACCACAGCGTCACCTCGTCTGGCGAGCGGGGACAGCCAAAAGGTTTTGCAGTGCAGCTCAGCGTGTCCCATCGTGTTTGATTTAATGCTTCCCACAAAGCGAGCCAGCAGGTCCCTGCGCCTCTTCGCCCCTGGCTGCCCATCCTCCCTGGTCCTAACCAGAGGCAGCTGCTCTGCAAACCTCCCCAAAGGCACGGGGGAGCAACGAGCACGCCGGCACCGCTGCCCTCCCCGCATCCCACCTCTTGCTCCAGCACCCTTCATCCCACGTGCATCGGGAGCCCTCAAACGCCTCGAGGCCAGAGCAGCCTGCAGGTGCCAGATCCCACCCGGAGCTTCAGTCCCTCCCGGCAATATCGTGCCGTGAAGGCACAGTGCAGGAGCGGGCAGCCGGCAACAAGCCGGGTGGCCCCAAGCAGCTCGGCAGTGTCCCTGCACTGTGCCCTTCCCCAGCCCGCTTGCAGCCAGCTGGAAGTTGTAAGAGGGTCAAAAAAGTATATATTGTAGTTATTAAATATATTATTATATATTTATTGTAATTTATTTATTAAATATGTATGTAAAGAAAAGCCCTCCTTCTGCAGCCCCCTTTTTCTGGAAGCACAACTCAGTGGAAGAGGCAGAGGCCGCGGCTCAGCTTTATGCCTGGGACAAAGGACAAATCCTGCCAACCTCCACGCCTTTGCAATGCCGTCGACGCACCGGAGTCGGCAATGGGAAGGGTCGTTCCCTGCCGTGCCTGTTGCCCACCGGACACGTGCCCTGGGCCGTAGTCCCATCTCAGCTGCAATATCACAGGATGCTTTAGGTGGGAAGGGACCCTTAGGGATCATCTGGCCAATATCCTGTACAAAAGCAAGCATGTCCTGAGCTGGTAGAGGGGGCGGCTGCAGAGCCACCCTGTTCCCCATCACTGCGGCTCGCTTTGCTCAGCCTGCCCTGCCAGCTGGGGGTCCCGGACAAACCCAAGCGTTGGGCACGTTGGGCTCGGCAGCCGCCCCAGCAGCCCCGGGCCACCAGCAAAGCACTTCTCGACGCCCAGGGCCCCGCGCCGGCTCCTCGCCCCCTGCCCAGCACCCACCAGGCTGAAGCCTGCAGCTCTGTCACGTAGTTGTTATTCCAAATGCCGATGAGGACGTAGGTTTATTTTGCACCAACACCCTCGTACAAATGGTTTCCGAGCCTTGCCTTTTTTCCAGATCACAGCTAAGCGTTGCACCGCGCTTCCACCGTCAAAACCCCAAAATGCTAAACGTGTAATTGATGCGCCCCTTTCTCTCCAAAGCCCCGTTAGCTCTCCATTAAGTTTCACACGTGCACTGACTTTACCTTCAGACCACTAAGCTGTTTGTAGATTTTACTCTTCAAAACACTCCCGTGTTTTCCTCTTAGCTACAGAGCTACACATGCAAACGCTCCAGATGAAAAGCCCGCAGACGGCACAGGTTCTGCACTTCTGGGCTCAGCATCCCAGGAAATGGAATCCACATGAGAAAACATCCCCTTAACTACCTTTTTATTAAAGCTTGTCAGAAAGCATTTTCTCCCTTTTTTTGGGTGGAAAAAAAAACACCACCAAAAAAACCCCAGTCCATTTACAAAAATAATTGTTTGGCTCAGTTTAATCAAAAATGCAAAAAAAAAATCTGCTGTCAAAAATTAGTTTTGTTTTTCATGTTAAAGGTCAAAGATTTTCAATCAAGACAGATATTTAGGTGAAAGATTCCATTTCCTCACAACACCATTTTTAGCTGGGAAAAAAGCACGAGCAAAGCTTTTTTCCCAAACATCTCTTTCTCCTCGGCTTAATTAGCTTTATGTGCTTTCCTCACGTCACCGGCACGCAGCGCGGGATGCTGCCAACCTCTCCCGTGATCCCACAGGCAATGCCAGCATCGCCGCCGCAGTCACCGCACGCCAAGACACACGTTGGGAAGAGGAATACAGTGCATCAACAGCGACGCGAAACTTGTAGAAGCACCTTCGCATTGGAAGTCATTCATAGATTCCCTCTCCTGGGAAATACGTACCTTATCTGGGTCTCAGCAAGGGAGATACCTGCCCGTATCTCTTATACGCTCCTCTATACCTGCCGCCTGCTTGTGAAGGTGAAGTACCATGAGCGAATATACGCAACAGCAGGGAGACGGGTGACACACGACTAAACAAAAAAAAAAAATTATGGACCCTTATTCAAACAACAGCTTGGAGGGGTCGGGGGAATCACCTGCAGGTAAATTTGGATTTGTTTGGTTTTGCTTTTGTTGCGAGTGCTCTTATCCCACAAAATGAACCTCTGCAAAAATAAGTATGTAAGAAAAGGTAGACGAGATATAAAACATACTTCCATCAGTTTCTTGATGGTCTGCAGTTACATTTTTGCATGGAAGTCAATAAAATTCCATGCAGTCTGTGGTTTTTTTTCCAGTGGATGCAATTTTTACAAAGGAAAGTTATAAATAAATTATTAGTTGGGTAAAGCTGCATTTGTTCTTAAAGGAGAAGAGGATCAAAGTAAGGGAGTGCGAGAGAGAAGGCAAACAGATACAACTAGATTAGGCTGCAAACACCTTTAACTCTTCTTTTATTATTGCACCTGTTAGATTCATTTTTAATGATTTTTAACCTTATAATTTTATATTTTAAGTCTCTAATAAATCACATTTCCCTCCCTTGGGTGATGTGTTTTGATATCTGTTTATTTATTCACATCAGTACCTGAATGGTTATGGTAGAAAAATCTTTCCGTAGTATATTTAACATGGCAGAGCCCAGAAGGAAACCTGCAGTTCTCATAATACTTCTTAAAATAAAATAAAGTATCTCCTCTTTTATTTGCCTTTGAAGCAGTCACCAGCTGCGGTGGTTTGGCTCCTGCCGCACACCTCACCCCGCACCCAGGTGAGCGGGTATTACCCCACTCGCACCCCACACCCCGCTCCCAGGGGTGGGAATTGGCACCGCTCTGCAGGGAGGAGACCTCCCAGACCCGGCCACGCAGGAGACCAGGGCTGTGGGTGCGTCAGCCCTCCGCAATACGTGTAGGTTCTGTTAACTGTGCATTAAAACATACTTGTCATAGAATCATGGAATCGTTTAGGTTGGAAAAGCCCTTTAAGATCATCCAGTCTAACCATTAACCTACACTACCAAGTCTACTCTAAGCCAATCAAGGGTAGACCAGACTGAACCATGTCCCCAAGTGCCACCTCTGCCCGTTTTTTGAACACTTCCAGGGATGGGGACTCCCCCACCTCTCTGGGCAGCCTGTTCCAATGCTTGACCACCCTTTCCGTGAAGAAATTTTTCCTAATTTCCAACCTAAACCTCCCCTGGCGCAGCTTGAGCCCATTTCCTCTCGTCCTATCGCTTGTTCCTTGGGAGAAGAGCCCGACCCCCCTCCCTGCCCCCTCCTGCCAGGAGCTGCAGAGCGATCAGGTCTCCCCTCAGCCTCCTCTTCTCCAGGCTGAACACCCCCAGCTCCCTCAGCCGCTCCCCACCAGCCCTGTGCTCCAGACCCTGCCCCAGCTCCGTTGCCCTTCCCTGGACACGCTCCAGCACCCCAATGTCCTTCTTGTGCTGAGGGGCCCAAAACTGGACGCAGCATTCCAGGTGCGGCCTCACCAGCACCGAGCACAGGGGCACAATCACCTCCCTGCTCCTGCTGGCCACACTATTCCTGACACAAGCCAGGATGCTGCTGGCCACCTTGGCCACCTGGGCACACTGCTGGCTCATGTTCAGCCAGCTGCCTACCAACACCCCCAGGTCCTTTTCGGCCAGGCAGCTTTCCAGCCACTCTTCCCCAAGCCTGCAGCGCTGCATGGGGTTGTTGTGACCGAAGTGCAGGACCCGGCACTTGGCCTTGTTGAACCTCATACAGTTGGCCTCGGCCCATCGGTTCTCTCATTGTCATCTCATTGGAAACATCCAAATTACCATTTACGCAGCAACAGGACAAACCAAGAGAGCCAGAAGAGCAACCTGCTATAACATGACTGGGAAGCGCTCCCATCGCTTTGAGCAGCGACCCATCTGCTTTGTACTGCCAGCCACGGAGAGCACCAGCAGCCGCCAAGGGAGAGGTGCCTCCGTGTCATAGAATCATAGAATGCTTTGGGTTGGAAGGGACCTTGAGCAATCATGGAGCCCAACCCCCCTGCAGTGACAGCCATCCCCAGTTTCTAGCTTGGTGTCTACAAGGCGCGGAGACTTGGGAGAAGCTGGTTGGGACCTGCAGTGACCCACTCTTGCTGCCGATTCAGAAAACACCACTTCTTCACCCCCTGAACTTTTGCCAGTGCTCACAGCCTCCACCCCAGGGACCTGCCTGGACCATCCCTTGTCTTGTATATCCCGACTGGCCAAAGTAATAGCGACATAAGGAGTTTGGCGAAGGAATTCCCCCACCAGTCACCTTACACTTAAAAGGCACTGGAGACTTACAAATACTTGTGAAATAATAAAAGCCCTGAGAGGTACTGTCCTCGCAGCAGGCTCCAGCTCTTCGGCGATCCCGAAGCTCGCGGGTTCCCAGCCAAGCAGGGGCCTCCTCCTTCCCCCGCGCCGCCTGGACCAGCGCCATCTCCCACATGCGCTCAAGCAGCGCAAAACCCACCTTGGGTTTAACCTCCTCCTTGTGTTACAGACTGAGGGAAAACAGATGTCTCGGCCGCGCCGGTATGGCTCACAGAAAGGCTGGTGCGCCGCAGCAGCCCTGCACCACTCTTCCATGCCTTCCCAGGGATGGTCTCCCAAGAAGGCACATTCCCGCTTTATTCGGTGGGGCAGCATCCCAGAAGATGCCGTCGTTGGCTTTTCTTGGGCAAGGTTAGGTGCATCTGACACACAGCCTCAAACGGAGTTTATAGATAAAAGCGGAGCTCTTGGCTGAATGCACGTAAATGCTTTTAATCATATCACGTGTGAGATCCCTGAGCGTCTGGAGGAAGGCACAGCGGGTCAAGTGCTGGATGTTTTGCTAAGGAGATGCCCGTGGAGGAAGATTGGATGGCACAGCCAAGGATCGAGACATCCGACCGACGGCGAGCGCGGCTGCAGTGTGCCCGGACCTTCACCGGTCGGGTGAGGGAGGAGCTGGCTGGAGACACCAGCACCGACACAGTGGCAGCTGGCACAGGATAACAGGAGCCCATAGGCTCCTGGCCACTAAATTCCTTTTTCTTTTTTTCCTTCTTAGAAGTGGTGAGAGATCAGTTGATGCCTCCTAGTCCCTTCCAATCACGTTGTCTGTGATTTCCATGATCTCCTAAAGCTGAGGAGTTTAGTCCTCATTCAAACAGAAAGTCTACAAGACCACAGAGTGAAAAATCACGGGCTGATGTCATGTTTAAGGTCTGGGAAAAAACCTCACGGGCTTACTGGGCTGCCCTAAAAAAAAAAAAAAGGAGCATGCTTCAACGCAAGCTCTTCAAGACAGCAACAGAGCTCTTGACTGCAGTTACGTGTTTTGCTCTGGATACGCTCTGAGGACACAGAAAAGTAATCCATCTCGAGTATTACAGCTTTTCTATAGACAACGCATCCAAAAAGGTTTCTAAGTGTAGGAAAACAAGTATATAATTACATAATTAAGCAGATGCACTGCAATTTTTCTTTCATGTTACTCTTTATATTTTTAAAAGGCAACAGGACAGAGCTGTGCTAAAAAGCAATAAAGCACGGGTAATTTAATACTAAATTACATCCATATTGAAAAGTTTACATGAAGTTGAGAGCAGACAGAGGTCAGGTTTTCAACAGGACTGTCTTTAATTGTGGCCATCAGTTTTAGCAATCCAGATCTCTGGATCAAAGACAAATATAATGCGTTTCCTCAACACTGAATAGTGAAAGCAGACAGTAAGCATGGCACTATCTTGCACCGAAAGGTCATAAAAATGATTATCAGAGGGGGAATATGTCTCGCTGTTCAACACACACGTTTGCATAACATACTGTATATTTTCAATAGTCCATTTTTCTAGCAGATTTTTCAGCAATCAGGAATGTAAATTAAGAATTTTACTATTAGTTTTCAGATGCAAAGGGGGTTTCTCATCCTTTAATAAATGGGCCATTTTTGTGTAGGTCTCTTTTAATTTTTTCAGTTGCTTTCAATCATACTCTCAGCCCACTGAAACAATTCCTCCCTCCTTAGGGAAGAGATGTGAGCCGAGACACTGTTTTCTTTCTAAGGGGGGTGGCAGGGAAGAAAAGAAAAAAAAAAAAAAAAAATCAAATGAGGAGTAAATTATCAGCAAATCAGATAGAAACAAGTTTCCTAGGTCTGCAGATCCATTGTACAAATGAAGCAATTTCATCTCTGCTTGCTCTGGGGGGGTGGGATTTTAAGTGGCCAAGGGGGACTGGAACGGGATGCTAGCAGACGAAGCATCACAACATTTGCATGCATAGACCACTCAAATCTGCACCAAGAGACTACTTGTGAGAATCCATCTTTTTTCACTTAACAAGATACAAAATATAAAACACATTTGCCTCTTATTAAGCCTCTCTTGTAAGTGGTTCCAGGTCCACCATTTTTAAAGAGGGGGAGAGGCGAGCCTGGATGCTCTCTTGGGAATTTCACGGGAGTGACTGGAGATGAGGTACAGGCTGGGAGCCTTTATTACTTTTTTTTTTTTTTTTTACTTTTTGTTTTTTTCTTCTCTCTAAAAGCACAGAAGGAATAACATTTTAAATCATTAGCATTTACTTTAAGTAGCACTTTCTTCAACTAAGCTTCCCTTCCTGGCCCTCACCCTGTTAGCACTGCACCCCATGCTCACGTGGAGGAGCTGCCCTGACGGAATTGCATTCTGGTTTTTGAATGCAGAAGGTGCTTTTTAAAAACTCTGGCCTCCAAAGAGAGGCGGCTGTGAAAGAAACCGTAATCTTGTTTTTCTTTAAAGCGTACCGAGAATAGGGTTCTTGTGTTTATTAGCACCTAGACCTGCAAAGCATATAGCCTCTTAAAGTTCCTTTAGTGCTGCTGGAGTGGTTTCTGGTTTGGTTTAAAAAACAAAACAGCATGACATAAAACCACCACCAATCTCTGTTAAAAACCAAGGATTCTTAGCAGCCTAAATGCAATTCACAGTCCTATGTCACACATTCAGTAGCATTTTCATCATTTCTATGCATGTTAAATATTAGATGCAATACTGAAATATTGAAGAGGAAAAAGGAGGCTGGTAGCAACTGCTTGAATTTACAACACAGACAAAGAGATAGGTGGAGGTGAGTTATGAAAGAAGTCATGGATCCTGCAGGTTCAAGCATGTAACAGAAAATAGTTATGAAATACCCCTCATTCAGTGTTAAAAAAGGAAGGAAAAACAAGTTGCTCTTTATCTGGAAATTAGGTGTTAATAAGACCTCTTCAGAAATAAAAATTGTGTAATTTTCACTGCAAAGCAGAACGTATGTTCTCCCTTTCAATTTGCCCAAAAGGAAACCTGGGGCACAGGTGCTTTATCTTGAACATCTAGTATTTCTAAGAAAATGGACCACATTTCTGGAACAGAGCAAGCATTGTCTTTCATTTCCACATAAAGAAAGAGGCAGAAGAAATTCTTTTATAAAGCAGTCAAAGGGATGGAAAATAGAGCATCTGTTAGAAGGGGGAGCAGAGAAACATCATCTCTGCTACATTTGGCACCAAAAACTTTTGGATCTTTCCAATGCATCTTTCGCGAGTCAGACAGTTGCCACATTTCCCCTAGATCTCCTGGAAACACTGATTTGCTAACTAAAGCATATGTCGAACAACCCCTTTTGCGGCATAATAAGTTCAACAAGATAGTTCACTTCCTTGGAGCAGCTGTGCAGAAGGTTAAACGTTGGACGCAGAGGTAGTTTGTCACAGCTCAGGAGGTGAGAGGTGCCTCTAATCGGCTGCACGCAGCTCGGAGCAGG
The DNA here is from genome assembly GCF_030463565.1 of Pelecanus crispus. NCBI lineage: Eukaryota > Metazoa > Chordata > Aves > Pelecaniformes > Pelecanidae > Pelecanus > Pelecanus crispus. The sequence goes on along the minus strand of NC_134650.1, from coordinate 48,119,243 downwards.
AGGTGCACCATCACCAGAAGGTCTCCTTCGGGGCAAGGGAGCCGGCAGGGCTCTGGTCACGGCCGAGCCCGCTCTGCGGGGCGGTGGCACCACCCCGGCTCCAGCCGCAAAGCAGCTGCTGCAGTCACAGACTCCTACCACAGCAAGCAGAGACACGCAACGTCTCTTTGTCTTTGGTCATAGCAGGAGAAGACCCGGGCTACGCAGGGATCTTGTCTCACACCCCACCTCAGAAAACACGTTCACCACCTCACCGCCCAACGCTTGGCCATCTTTCCCACCCTGCAGCTGGAGGGACACCCACTTTTAGGCTCCTCACCTCCCAAACGCGCTCTCCACCGTCTCCTGCCGCCACCAATCCTCTTCCAACAGTCGCCCCTAGGCTGCAGCTTTTGGGTAGGATGGGATGAAAGCACAGCTCTGCCCCAGCCGGCAGCTGCTCCTCCACAGGCACCAGCCACAAGGCCACTGCCAAAAGGCAGCACCAGCACCTTCTGCTCAGTGGAGAGCCCCTCACCCCCAGGTGTGGCCAAGGAAGTGCTGATTGCCTTCCACAGCTGTACCAGATCACAGGAATTAAGAAAGATGAAGACAATTACTAATCCTGGTGGAACATTTCACACTAACTTTTTGTAGGTTTTATGGTCTAAACTAACAGCAACTTGTGTCTCTCCAACCAGCACGTGGGCTGAGCTGGGCATGGAGTCATTTGTACGAGGAGAGGTTTTGTGGAGGTCCTACATCACAAGCTTTAGAGAAGCCACATGTAGAGCACCATGTCCCTGAAGCATTCCCCCTCCATGCACAGTGACTGAGGGAAGCAGCAGCGATGGTATTATTATTGACTCTTAACCAAGTCTTCAGCTACATCGTTATTTTCTGGGGAAGTACACTCTTTTCGTCTGTTAAATGGGTCTCTCACTGCAGCAAAGATTCCCAAACACTGTAGGTAATCTCCAACTTTCTCCTTTCAGTATCCTAGTAATATCATTACCTTCTTAAACATTACTTCAAAACTGGGATTGCCTGGAGCCCTCCTGAGAAATCAGGTTAAAACAGGTGAAGGTATTAACTAACAGATAAAAGAGCAGACTCCAAACAGCTGGCTTCCCTCCTGCGCTCTCCCATGTATCACCCAAAAAAGTGCTTCCGAGCCTGCTCTCGTGACTTGTTGTGTGCTGGCCCTTACACCAGTAGAAGGGGGTTTGGGGCAGGGGAAGGCTCCCCGGGCAGAAGGTACAGGGCTGAGAATTTAATCCCTTTGTACCTCAGTCACCTAATCCATAGAACAGGGATAATAATGCTCACTAATCTCAGAAGGCTTTAATTGATTATTTGTTAAGATCATCAAGAACTTACCAGGAAGGCTTTAAATACCTGCAAAGTCTATTAATTATTTTATCATTATCATTGCTGAAAAATTATATTACTTTCATCCTTTTCCTTTGTGACGTTTAGACCGGGAAGGTTTCGAGGTGAACCTTCTGTCTTCCTGCTTGATCACGTAGCACACAACACCCCGAGGCCGCACCCCAGCTGAAGTCTTGGGGCATTATTATAATAAGCATAGCTTTAATAGTAAATTCCTCAGACCAAGGATTATGTCTTTCTGTTTATCTCATTGTTATATAGAAAAAAATATGAAAACGATATGGCAGAGTGCAATGCTGTGGCTAATGGCGACAAGCGAGGAAATACTGTATTAAATGAATATGGCAAGGTGAAGGCAACAGCATTTCTAAGAGGGGAACTTCAGCTGTAGCTTTTCATCGTCAGATCTTGGAGCACCTTGCAGTGGAGCGCAAGCTTTTCTGCATCCACTTTAACGCACAGGTAAAGAGCAATCGTGCCAAGTTAAGTGGCAGAGATCCAACCTGGTCCCCAAGTCAATCTTAATGAGGCATTACTAGAAAATCTAAGGCTGTTTATCACTGCTAACACAATGACAATTGCATGTTTATTAATGTAATATATATAATCATATTAAAACCATATGTTTGTCTACACAGTTTCATAGATTTTTTTTTTTTAAAAATTACTTGACCCAAACTTCAGTGTAACCGCACTATAATAATTTTCATCCTTTAAGCTCAAAGGCTTGTTAAAGCACTGACCAGGAAAGCTGCCTGTCCACGTTATGGATGGCCTGCGACAAAGAGTTCACCAGCTCCTTTGGTAACTTCTTCCAGCGGTTAACTACTGTCGTTAACATACCTGTGCCATATTCCCCGACTGAATTTTGGTGGTTATAAGCTGAACCTGCTGCCATTTGCAACAGCTTTCTCCGTGCAGCCACATACACAGAGGGAAGAGTTTCATGTCAACCTAACTTACGCAAAAAAAAAAGGCTGACTTCTCTAAAGTGCTTTAGGCAGCTACTTGTGTTCCAAATGTTTGCATTTTTAGACCTAAATAATAAGCAAATGTTGCTTGTCACCAAAGCCTATCTAGAGCAGATATTCTGATGCTCTAGAGTGAAGATTTTTGCATGATTCTGGCAATATTTGGTCACATCTGAAAGATTGGCTTGTCTAATATCAGTAAGGAAAGATACTTCATGGCTGGTGTATTAGGAGGAAGCATGTCCTAAATGACTTCAATTCTCGTTTAATCTTTTCACCTCAGGGATCCAAACTTCTCAGAGCAATGGCCAGTGTGAGCTCAGCCAGCTGAGTGCAATAACGCCGGAGAATCTGGGCACAGCAGGAACATGCCGGAACCGTTACCTGCAGTTTGCATGTACATCCACACCACGCGCGGACGAGGGCGGTCGGTGGAAGATCTCATTTTATTATGGCCTCAGGACACCGAGCTAGAAATGGTCTAACAGGAAGGGGAAGGTTATTGAGCCACAAGCTTTCTCTCAGATGGTTTTCTCTTCAGAAGTTTACTTTACCTCCCAAATTAAATTTTTTGGTAATATTCAATACTTTTTAAAAAAAAAACACAAAAAAAACCTTAAGTTGTAGCAGTGTGTCCACAGTTATTTATTACCTGCCTTGTGGTCTGAACAAATATGATTTTCTTATTCTATGTTGTCAATAGGAAAAGCACATATGGTTTTGGTTGACAAAATTATGATAAAATTCACTGTATCCTAAAAAATGATTGAAAAGTTTGCAGATGGTTTCTGGGCATAGTAGGGAGGGGGAGGATTGAATTTCAACAAAAGACGTGCCAAATTTTTTTTCTCTTCTTACTGTTCACCCTGTTTCCACATCCCAGCTTTTTTCTTATTAGATACTAGGGTAAAGCAGGTATTCAGCCCAGAAGTCATATGTTTCTCTTTAGCTTTTGGCATTCCATCACACTTTGTCATGTTCACATTATGTTATACCCAGGTTCATTCACAGATAAACATGAAATGACATCATAAGCCTCAAGTCACAAACAGCAAAACACAATTAACAGTAATCTAAAGAGTGTCACATTTGCCTCCCAAAAATTTCATGTTTGAGGAATGTTGGTCTTACTCATATTCTGAAGGTTTTCAGTCAATCTAAATTTTGTCATCATTTTTTTTTCCTGAAAAACTAAGTTCTGTTCTTCTCAGTTCTTTTACTTCCTAAGGGACAAAAGAGTGGGGAGAGGGCCAGGAGCTGCCAGCCCAGATCAGGCATTATCTTATTTCTTGTTTGAATTCATAAACCCCTTTTCCGCAGCACTGTTCATGTAGTCAAGATCGTCACTTCTGTGGGCTTTGCTGTAGCTGCTCGCTGTGCTTTTGTCAATTCTATAAAACAAAAGACCCGTGCAAGCCCTGCTTTTTGCATTTCATCTCCAAAGCATCTTTACAAAGAGATTCACCTCTCACTCAGTGAAACACATTTTTCTTCTACTTTGTCTTTCTGGGAGAAATATTTATTTAACTTTCTGTACCTGACCGCTGCAGTGATTGGTGCCCCGTTAAAATGACGGCCAGGTGGGCTGGCAGATGGGGCAGACGCTCGGACGTTGATGAAGGTGGGGACTGGAAGCTGCAGGCTGGAGCCTCGCAGCCTTGCGAGAACACAGGGATTTTGAATTAACCGCTGCGCACTGGGACCAACCTGCATTGCTAAAATAACTCACGGGGAGCGCCTCTCACCTTCTCCTGTTTTCCATTAATTTGGTAACAGACTTCAACCTGTCACAGAGGTTTTTCTCTCCATGACACTCATGGTAGTTGACGATCTGCTACGTCACCACCTCTGGCAGTTGTTCGTACCTTGGTGTACAGATGTAGGTCCACACTCCACGTGGTGATCAACATGGGCTGGAAGAACAGAAACCTGGCCAGGAGATTCTGCTTCCCCAGGAGAGGGTGGAGGGATGACATCCCCTCCGCGCCTGAACATGAGGCGAGCTCTGAACTCTGTCCCTGCTCTTTCATTTTAGCCATGTTAATGATGGATAACACAAAATCCTCAGAATTTATTCAACCTGCCAGACTATTCCCACCTCTGCCAAACCTGTCAGTGGCCTTTGGCAGCTGTCGTCCCACCTGCCCGGCGATGTCCATGGAGCAGCGAGCCAGTTGTTGAGGGGAGAACATCTGGAAGGTGTCATTGGAGTGTTAGTAGCTCTCCCTGTCCATGAGCTATGCCCAAACATGTCGATAAGTTTCCCAACATGGAATTCATTTTTTATAACAGGATACATGTGGAAGTTCATGTTTCAGCGGTGGCCAGAAGTGGCTCTTTTCTTCTTCAAAAAGATTTGTGACCTCTTCTCCAGGCTACTGTAATATGATTTATTTGGGTCTCCTTTCACAGAGCACTCACAGGCCACGGTATTACAGAATACAAGAGCACAGGCTTTCAGCTACGAGTTAATGAGAGTTATGCTCTGTGACCCGCACCATCTGCCCGTTAGCCAGCGAGCACAGCGTAATGACTGCCACGGCACAGAGCCGCTCTACGCGAGGGTCCATCTGTCCTGCGCCGCCAGGACAGCCAGCGTGGTCCGCGCTGGGTAGGGACAGCAAAACTCCACGTGCGCGGAGCAAGCGTCAGAGTGCAGGAGGGACACTTCCCATCCCATGTCTGCACCCAGAGGCAGCAGCCGTCTCCAGGCGTTTTCTGTGCTCCAGACACATCAGAGATGCAAAGGAAAACAGGACATGTGCCTGGTACAGATGTTCGACCACAGAAAGACGAGCAGAACAGTGGCTGCGCCTCCTTCCTAGAGCTGCTTTGATCCTAGCCTGGGACACGGAAGTTTACAGCCCAACTCAAACACGTCTAGAAGTTTTTACGTGCGTCTCAGAAACATGGAAGGTTCACCCAGCCATATCTGTTCAGTCAAAAGGGTACCTGTCCTACAGCAGTGATGCACGTTCTGTAGGCAACCATTTGATTGTGCAAAGGAAATATTTGGCAAGATCTGTGCAGTGCAAAACCCTGAACTGACTGAGGAGCAAGATGCTCTCCCTACCCATGCCTACTTCTAGCAGAGAATGTAGCCTCATTGAATTTTATCTAAAACTATTTTCTTATTCAAGGTCTCTCAAAGCACTTATTAAAATAATCAGTTGAACCATCACAATGACCCTAGACAAACGCAGCAGCTGGAAGATCTTTAGCAACAACTCAAAAAACATCCTTGTAGAATACCATGCATCACATATATCTCAAAATACCGCACCTAGGAAGAGGTTCCCTTTACTGAGGTTCTGAGCGGTTCCTTTTCAAAGGGACCACGGAACCACTACCTCCGGCTTGGACAGAGAGCAACGTGCTTTTACGCCTTGTCTGAACTGCCACCTTCTGTCTGAGGCTCCGAGAGGCGGGATCAGCCCTCTGCATTAGTACAAATCCTTGATATGATGCTTAAACCTCTAACCCACCAGTTCAGAGGGAAGAATTCTACCCAATAAACCTTCCTGACATGCAATAAAATAACACATTTATTTACTTGCTTGAACCCACCAATGTGCTGTTCATTTCAGTGATTGATAGAATTGGGTTATAATAAGCATACTTTATTATTGAAAAATTTAATTTAAGGTTTAAACATAAAACAAATGGTATTTTCAAATCTATTTTAATGAAGACTATCAAAACCATTCCATTGCCATAAGGGAAAAATTCTGTCTCCATATCTGTTATGTATATATGCATAAAATCTTCAGCCTACAAGTATAAGTCGCCTGTCCTTCTATCAATCCATCATTCTGAAAATAGAATACAGAAAGCCTTATTTTTTCACTTAATTTTCATTAGATTCTTGAGGGAATTAAAATAACACAATAATGGGCAAATTCTGCCACTACAAATCCAAATGACAGCAATGAATCTACTTACGGGCAGAATTTGGCCAAAACTCCAGCTAGGAGTGCCAAATACCGAGCAGGTACCCATAAAAGTATACTTAGAGCTCAAGTATGTCAGGTAGGTAAATAACATACTTTAAATTCATACAAGAATATGAACGCCTTTAATGTGCCATAGCGGGTAATGGATTGGCTAGCGGGACAGCGGCACGGCTCCTGCTGTGCGCTGTAGCTGTGGGCAAACCCCTTTTGCATCGGTGCAGAGCACCAACAAGGCTCTTTGCCTCTTGGGGCAAATCCCATGCTTGGCGCCGTCCGTCGTAGCCGCACTCCTACCCACGTTTCTAAAGAGGTTAAGAGGTTTTTCTCGCACAGGGAAATGCAGGATTTCTGGTGTGCCTCCAACAAGGCTTCCGGACATCCAGACACCCAGCCTCAGAGAAGTCTAGCGATGCGATGTCTTGCCCGGTGCTCACGGTGACAGACTCGGCACGTGCATCTTCATCCAGGGCTTCCCTGCGTAGATGTTAGCCAGGCAATCCTTGCAAGCACCGTGCCAGAAAGCACAACCCAGCAACGCGCTGGGACGCCTCACTTCTTCCAGCGGGACTGGAGAGAGTTGCCAGGTTGTGCGTATCGGCTCTCCCTTTTTCCACGTGCGTTGTGTCATTCACCTCTGTCCCATATACACACTTGGAAAGAAGATTTTTGGAGGATATTCTGAGAAAAAAAAAACCTCTTCTAAAGCTTTTCACTGAAACTTTCCAGAGACCTTCCCGCAGTCAGTGTGGACATCACCTCTCTCATCTTTAAAATAAAAAAATGCAGAAAGATACCTGACACGCCAGAAGAAAAATGCTGCTCCTGAGTCCCTTTCCCTCACTCCGCTTTCCCTGCAGCTGGGAGGAACGAAAGGCTGCGGGTGGCTGCTGTGGGACAGAGGTTTTAGGGAACAGTCTCCCAGCCCCATCCTCTCAGTTGAGTGGTTGGAAGACGCCTCTACCCCAACGGTGGCACCGGGATCACCGCCCGACCTGCAAGGCTCGTCTGCAGACCCCACGCCAGTGCCGCATCTGGCACCAAGTCCTCACGGATCACAAACAGGCAGAGTGCCGCCCGCCCGGCAAACCGCCGTCCCTGGGCAGCCCAGCCCCAGGAGGTGAAAACATCTGCCCACAGCTGGCTGAGCTGGCCCCGCTTTCCTCAAACCCCTTCTCTATTCTTGTCCCATTACCCTTTATTTTTGGACATAGGCAAGACATTTTTTCAGTTTTAATGCATTTTAAAAAATACTTTGTGGCTGCTTGCTTCTTATAATTGAGTGCGTAAGTTAAGGTTTAGCCATGTGCTGAAGTTCAGGGGGTAGGAATAATAGAATCGCATTAAGGATGCTGGGAATGTTCTCATTCACATTTTCCTTAAATTTTTTTAAATCACCTCAAACCATAGCAGTACATTAGAAGTGCACGTTGTTGGCTGGATTCTTGTTTGATAATTTCTAAATGATCGTCTGTATTCTAATTTGGTTTGCACACTGCCCTGATAAGTCAACGGATTCATTTCTTCAGTGGGTCAGAGCCTTAGTACATTTTGCCTTTTTGCAGAAAAGAAATTTATCTTTTGAAATGACTTATTCTTTCCCTGGATGTTCCTTTGATGCAGGTCTATTGTTTCAGTGTAAAGAAAATGTATTCCTTTAACAGGTTTATGCCTTCAATGGAATTTGTGTAAGTAGGTTCCACTGCACAAACACAAAAAGCCCTAATACATGCAGGCTGGGTCTACATCACGCCGTCAGATGTCAAGTTTGATGACTGATGGTACTTACACAGATTTACACAACAAAAAGTACATTAAAAAGGACGTTAAGATTGTGAGTCAAAGTCACAAAAGCATGGAAATTCACATTTCAGGATTTAAACATCCAATATTGACATGGAAAGCTGAATATTAAAATGGTATCCCATTAGAGTTAAGGTACTGAATAATTTTTAATCTAGACTATTAATTTCCTGAAATTTGTTTTTCTCTCTGCCTCTTAAGGCTTTCACATTTTTAATTAAGTTTTTGTTGTGTATGTGTCCTTGTCTTGTAATTTCTAAGTTGCTCCTTCTGTGTCTAGTATAATTACATAATATATGCAGCATGTATGATAGCTTAATTAGAAATGTTAACAGCGATATGTATGGAAATCATAAAAAGCTTCATGAAACTTTGAGAGTAAATGTTTCTACAGATTTACCGAGGTTTATAAATGGTTGTTTCCAGTATTATTCTCTAATAAAAACAATTACACCTAACGCCAGCCGACTTGGAGTAAAATTGTTAATAATAAGAAGAATAATTAGTACTTACAGAATCCTTATCACCACGGTGTTATTGGTTTCAGGTGGAAAAACGGATGTAGGGGTTAAGTGACTTGCCAAAGGGCTGACTTCGAGTCAGTGTAAAAGAAAAAAAAAAAAAAAAACACAACCAAAAAATCCATGCTTAGAAAACATAAGCCTCAAACCAGGCTCAGGCAACAATATTAAACTGCCTCGCTTTGATCGTTTGACCCCCTCCCCCACGTGTCTGGCATTATTCTTACAAAACCCTTTTGGATCCAAACCTTTCAGATGTTGAATTGCTCTTAGGAGATGGTGAGCACTAAAATAAATGGGAATTGAAGGTGCTTAGAAATGTGCACAGCCAGAATGATGCAAAGTTAAAAATAGTCAAGTAAATTGTTTTTTGAAATTTTTTTTGTAACGTTAAAAAAAATTATTCCCAAGTTTACACATCTTATGCCAGGCCTTACCCTGGCGTGAATTCTCCCAGGCGATTTTATAAGCCTTCCGAGTAGAAGCGTGTAGCAAACCCAACAGCATGCTGTAACTTTAACTAGCAGCCTTACAGCCTCGCTGCAAGAGAAGCAGAAATATGCAAGTTAAACCAGTGGATAAAAAAACCTCCACTGTAATGACTATTTGCTACACTTTCGAAAGGGGCTGGGACAGCTTATGAGGAAAGCAGAGGAGTACCGGGAGGAAGGCAAAGTGCAATGAGATAAAACAGGAACCGCTAGTTTGAATACAATTTATGTTTGCTAATTCCATTTCTATCTATACAGAAGTGAGGCTCCATCTTACAGCACAGTGCAGCCATTTTAAGTTCACCAAGAACAAACTAAACAGAAAATAGTATTTTTCCTCAAATAAACCATAATATTGGTTCAAACGCTCACGGGAGAAGTAATGGCTAATGGATGATTAAGGCCAATATCAAGTAAAAAAGTGAAATTTTCTTAATATCTCAAGACTAGTCTGTAATTCCAGGACCAGAGGAATTGCCTCTCTCTGCAAGCGCGCCCATGGTAACATTTTGGTGTTAAATCAGTATTAAAATACACCAGCTATGTATTGGCACGGGATTTGCAAAATACGATCATTTATCGGTTTCCATTGTTGCTGAATTTGCTTTCTTGCCTGCAATGGCTTCACTTTGGACGAGCCAGAGCAAGAGCAACCTCTCCCATTCCCCTCTGTAAGCCAGTGCCTGGGAGCCCGCCATCCCATCAGGGCACGGAGCGGCGACACCAAAGCCGGGCGCTGGCATCGGAGAGGGAACGGGAAGCAGCAGGTGGAAGAGAACGAACCACGGAGGAAACGCCTCGGCAGTCAACAGCGGAGCGGCAAAGATGGAGACAACGCGCGGAAGTATTCAATGCGTCTTGGTGAGCCGTGTGTATTGAATTTAGCAGACGCCAGAAGCTCGCTCTCCAACATGCAGAAGAAGGAAACCCGCGCCCGGCGGGTGGCTGTCACCTCCCACTGCCGCGAAGGACCGGAGGCACGCGGCGAAGGGCACCGCTGGCGCGGGGCCCCTCCGGACGGGGGGTCAGCGCTTGCCGTGGAGTTTTTCCAGAGTCGGAGGAAAAGCGTGTATACTTACTTATCTGCTCCCTGTGTAGATAATGAATGGACAGACCTGATGTGCTCTGGAAAGAGTATCAGGTTCTGAGTGGCAGGGAGTGCATCAGAGATAAGGTCTGTTCGTGAAACAATGGGCTTTTGTAGCCGTGTTTCATGTCCCTAGATCAAAGTCCACCATTCCTCTTCAGTCACTTCTAAAACAGGGGTTTGAGAATCGAAGGGAAGCCGATTTCTGCTGAGGGGAGTTGTCTAAGGGGTATTTCAGGTGGTTTAGCCTTTTTCTTCCCACCAGAAAGCAAAGAGAACACGAGTTACTAAAAGAGGGTTTTTTCACCATAGCCAAAATCCCACACATTTAAAATTTGGACACGAGATAATCAGAACTGTGAGAGCTGAGCAGCCTGTACTCTAACTAGACTGTCACAACACCGTACAACAGCGTTTATCGGCAGGGTTCCCGGGAATCCCCTGCCCCGAGCGGCTCTTGGAGCTGATCCGCTTTCTGCTGAAGTGGTGGAGGGGGTCGAAATTTGGGTTTATATTGAGAAATAGATTTCAGCCTCTGTTCTGACTAAAGACAGCGCGACTGGAACAGTGGCAAGCGCTCTTCATTCTGGACTTCAGCAAAATACTATTATCAATAACGTTAAAAAGCTATGTTTCAGCAGACAAATTGTTATGAAAGAAAACAATTGCAAGCATCTCCTCGCCGGTCCAGCCCTGAGCCCGGGCTCCTCTTCCCACACCGCCGCTGCGTACCAGCCAGGCAGCCACCGATTCCTCCTCCCCTGCAAGGTTGAGAAGGGCACTTTATTCTTTCCAGGTGTCCTGCACTGGTTTATTTATGGTCGCACTTTCTTTCTTAGTGTGAGAAATCCTAGCTTTTAGCCAGCTGTAAAGGATTGGCAAGACACATTTGTAAGGGGAAAAAAATTAGCGACGCTTTTTTCTTACCAACCTTTGCCCACCTTATTAGGCGGGGAATTTTCCAGTGTACTTAAATAAGCCCCGCAGCAGCCTCCGCGTCTGACCCGTGAGCAACGGTGTACGAGGGCACTCAGTGCGTTAGACCAGAAACCAGCCGAAACGTGGTCACATCTGATAAACCTGGGCTCTGGCTTAGGAAAAACTTCCCGTGAGGAATGAAAAGGAGGACAAGCTGGTATTTCTATTCTCAAGGGCTTTGGCAAAATCACAGCCACTGCACCTAAAAAGCCCAGGAGCCACCGCTTCTCTTGCAGTCCCTAATAAAGTCACCTTCTCCCATTCCAAAGCCGGTGTCGCGGTGGCAGGGACGGAGAGGAGAGGTCCCCGGCAGTGCCCACCCATGCAGCATCAGATCAACCCAAAACGACGTTCACCAGCTACTGCTTCTGCACCCGAGCCCGGTAACCCTCTAGCTGGCTGCATCTCACTTTTTAAAAATGGAAATGGCGCACTCAGAAAGAAACAGCTGTGCATCACTAGTCGCTCCTCTAGCTGTAAATCCGCACCCAGAAGCAGGGTGTCTTTTTTTTTGCTGGAAAAGCAAACTCAGGGCGCAGGGAATGTGTTGCGGCAGCTTCGTGAAGCCCAGGACCCCCGTGGGACCAAAATCAGGCGAAGTTCAGCAGCATCGCATGGGGCCCATGGGCTCTGTCCTCACCGCGCAGCTCCTGCCCAGAGCCTGGCCCGCAGAGGACCGGGCTCTCGGTCATCGGAGAGGTGACGTGGGAAACGTGCCGAGAGCTCAGCTGTGAAACAGAGAAGCGTGAAGGCCCTGGAAAAGTTGTTGCTTGGAAGAAAATTAATCTTGGGTTTATCAAAATGAAGTGTCAGATACCTTTATGCATATGCTGGAGAGACTCTACCCTGCTTGGTTAATGGCAGGTTATTCCTTTTCTTACGCTGTCAACTATTGTTACTGATTGTTAATAGCATTAATATTTCTATCACTTAATTTATTTTATTAATCCCATTCAGGTTTACCATTACCAGCATATGAACTGTAAATAGCAATAATAATGCCATCAAGGTTAATATCAGTGATGCTGAAGGGTATTATGTAAAACACAGCCTGTGAGCGGCAGCGAGACAGGCGCCTATAAAACCTCGCCGGCGATAGCGGGGGGTGGGTTAAACAAAGGTCTCGCACAGATTTACGGAATTGCGTTATCTTCTGGAAGAGGTGAAGATTTAATACCAAAAGCCTCCTTTAAATTTCCTGTAATGTTCCTTTCTATCCCCCGACTGTAAAAATATAGCCAGAGAACGTTCTTAAGGAACAGCGTTTTTATCTTAAATTATTAAAAGTCTAATAGCGGTTTCAGTTTTCTTCTAAAAGCAAAGGCAATGGAAACAGACAATTTGTCAACTTTTAAATCACAATATGCAGGTGTTAGGGTGATTGCAAACAGTGCAAGGAAAAGGTCTGTGTAAGAGAGCACAGGACAAACACAATTCCCGGTGTTCCCCCGAAAGCCCGACGCCAAGCGCCGGGGTGGGAAGGGGGGAGGCGGCTGAGCAGGGGGCTCGCACCCCGGGTCCCGTGCAGGCGGCAGACTCTGCTCTCTCGGGGGTTTGCAAATGTTTCAGCTGTCGGGGGCAGAGCTGCCGCCTGGGACCCCCGCGGGGGCCGTGCGGCCGACGGGCCAGCGACAGGAGCGCCAGGGGGCAAATCGCCCGCGCCCCCGGCCGGGGAGGGCTGCGTGTGGGACACGGGGTCACGGGGCCGGGATTTCACATATCGGCGACGGCTCTGAGGGCCTCGCGTGGCTGCGGCACCCGAGGCACCCAAAAAGGCCCTGTGGGTCAGGCAGGTCCCGGGGGGGACCCCGGTGAGCGAGACGCCCGCAGCACCGGCCACGCCGCACGCTGAGCCTGCAAAGCGCGCCGAGCCCCGCCAGCGGGGTGCGCGGGGGCCGTTCTGGATACTCTTCTTAAATACGTCCGGCACGTCGCAAACCCAGGGTAGCGCTGCGCTGTCAGGTGTGCGGGCACGTACCGTGGTTGACCGAGAAGAGCGACGATCCCATCAGCAGTAAGCACGCCTGCATTATTTATTCCCTCGGAAATAAAAATAAATCTGCTAGCTAAAGGTTTATCAGCAATTAAAAGGCCAAAATATCTTTATGCAAACTATCGTTCTCCCAACTGGAAGCCTCACGGCGCAGTGAGGGGACGCGGGTCCTACGCGTTTATCACCATGACGTACGCGTACCCCGGCGCGGGGCGCGGGGCGCGCCGGAGCCCCTTCTCCCGCGGGCGAGCCAGGGGGACGAGGAGGTGACAGCCGGAGGGGAAGCACCCAGGGACATCCCTGTCAGCGGCTGGGCAACCTAAGGAAATACTTGCAAAAGCAGCTTTGGAAAAAAGGGGGTGAAAAAGATCCAAGAGAGAGAATTTAAATCCTGTAGGAATTCCAGGAGAATACGGAAGCGGCTAGCAAAGAGGCCATTGACTGCAGCAGTTGAGGGAAATCGGGAGAAAGGGCTCTGTTTGCCCCTCTGGGGTGGGTTTCTGAAGGTAAAGAACACGTCGGCTTCCTGCGCCCGGACAGGGGGATTTAGTATTCACACCCCTTTATTTGGGAGGAATTTGTAAAGGAGTTGGAGCTATAAAATACCTTTCTGCTTGTTTTTCATGGACGCTGCTGCAGCGGTTGCAGAAGTCTGCCAGGGCAGAGAAGGGAAAAGGACGTTTGCCATGGAGGAAGGCTTCGACCTGCGGTAGGAAGTGGCCCGTCGACACAGACCCTCCTTTCTTTGTTACATCTGCCTTGCCTTCCTCGAAGAATTAAATTAGATATACAAGGGGGAAAGAGAGAGGGAGAGGGGGAGAGAGGGAGAGAGGGAGGGCAAGGGAGGGAGGGAGGGAGAGACGAGAAAAAAGGCTCAGGCAGGAATATATTTCCTATGTCTGGATAAGGGGAAGGATTCGAGGTAATTGCTTGCTTTTCTCATTGTTCTCAGCTGCCAAGCAGAGATTCATAGAGTGTCTGCAAAGATCTCTCTCTTTTTTCTTTTCCTTCTAATTCTTCACACACACCCCCGAACCCCCATCTACCCCGATCCCCATCCCTCCCCTTCCTCCTGCTTATTCCACCCTAGGAAAAAAAAAGTAATTTGTCTGGTTTATTTATGATGCAATGAAGGTATGCTGAACGCATCGGGATAACCTGACACTGGTCAAACTATCTGTCAGCAAAGAAGAACTGCCTTCATACTCCAACGAGTGCATAATTTAACCATTTCTCTACCAGAGGGCAACGCCAGACCATCCATTTAAAACAAGAGGGTTTGTCACTGCTCCCTTCACAATAAAACCCGGGTTTGTTGCACCCTGGCAAAAACAAGCATTTGACATGTTTTCAATCAACCCTTTATCTTCTCATTTTCGCTAGTCATATACAGATTGTCTGCATGTAATAAAACTTCTACTTGGAAAAATATAAAATGATTTGAGATATTCATATGAAAGCCAGGTCCCAAAACAAGATGGAACACACAAATCTGCCAGCTATGAAACCAATTCAGGATGGATTTAGGACCCAGATAGATCCAGACAATTGGATGCTGAGTATGGGGAAGAAATAGTAATGCCTCAGGTCTGAAAGAAGTACATATAATCCTATCCTCCTGATGCACAGGGAGGCAATGGCTTCAGCTCGGAAAGAAAATGCAACCCATCCAGCGAGCAGGGGAAAAGGGAAAAGGGAGAGAGAAAGAGAGAGAGGAAAAAAGAAAATATTGGCAAATAATATTCCAAAATATTTGAAATGTGAGCCAAGAATAAAAAAAACCAACTGCATAAGGGCTTTTTTTCTTTTCATTTAAAAACCCAAAACAAACAAACAAAAATAATCTACGCAAGCCCTGTTGAAATAGGATGGAGCGAACAAGGGAAGGGAATTACTAGTTGCATTCCACCATTTTAAATTAGTCACAATATTTTCTCCTCGCTCCTGATACGGCGCAGCAAGAAGCATGCATGACAGCACGCTGGCCAAGCGAGTTGCCAAAGGAGCCATTTGCCGGCACGGATTTTGCCGGCAGTTCCCACCGCGCCGTGCCCAGCTGGCATCCCGCTGCGGCCGCGGGGACGGGACGCTCGACAGCAACTGCAGGCAGCTCCCCGCATCCCCCGCAGCTGTGCCGCTAGCTGGGATAACTCCTGATACAAGACAGAAAAAGACACGCCGAGTTTTAACAGTTAGATTTTTTTTTAATTTCATCATAAAAAACAACACACAGGATTCGGCCCAGAACTGCGAGTTCTCGCGGTGTGAAGCCCTGCCGGGCACAATTGCCTGAATACGTGGGATTTGAGCGCAGCGAAAAATATTCTGATGCTTAATAAATGACAGAAGAAAGTATAAAAAAAAATATTTTGCAATATAACGCAACGCATGCAACAGGGATCAGGGAAGGAACTCCAGGAAATAAGGGGTTTGACGAATAGCTCCTGCTCCTGATCTTATTTATTCCTGATACACACCAGCACTCGCCTTCACGCCGTAAGCAAGCAGAAGATTTTATGAATGGGAATATCTATGGCAAAAGGGAATGTAAAATAGAAGGGAGATAATAGGAAGGGTCGGGTCAAAGCCAAGAGGCGGTCCCCGGGACAGGCGAGTGACAGCCGCCACCGCAGGCCACCCTCGCCGGTCGCCCTGGCCGGGGGCGCGCGCAGCCCCCGCGCCACTGTCCGGGGGCCGCCCGCCTCCTCGAGCTCTCCTCCTGCCGCTCGGCTGCTTTTGGCCGTCGGTTTTGGAAGGAGGGATTGCAAAACTGAAGTCTGGTTTTATTCTGCGTTACTGAGAAGCCAGCGTTTGGAACCGACGTTTATTTTTCTTTGTGAGATTATTTAGGAGTCAATCGCTCCAGCTGTATACTCACCTACAACTGTACGTGTATAAAACACACATTAAGATAAAAGCAGATACATTTGGCAAAACATCAAAATGAAGGCATATTTTGGATATGGGGAATCAATTCATAAAAGAAGGGATTCTGTAGTAGATGGATCAAAAAAAGACAGATAATGTTGTTTGCCCTGTCATTTGGGAAATCCCACGTCTGCACAAAAATGATGAACATACATACGTTTTTCACACAGGAATTGCTCCATAATAATTAGTATACTTGGGAACGGTCCATTTTACTTTCTTGTTCACCTTTATTTTTTCACTACCGAATGAAGAAATAACATGAAATTGCAACGACCAGCCAAGCTCCTTTGAATTCACAACCATTTTAAAATAGGAAAATACAAAGCGAGGTAAATCCAGCAAGCTTCGGTTTTATTGTCAAATTGCAACTAAAATTAAAACGAGTTAAAACAATTTAAATTTGTTCAGAAAAAGCTGCAATGAGATTGAAACATTCTGTGCCTGTTTTTAACTTGAACCAATTTTTTTAAGGCTGAGTTACAAACCTGAAAAGAGGATGTTAATACCTGAAACAGTTGCATTAATTTAAACGTAGGAGCCCAAATAACATCATTATAATTCCGAACAGGTTGTTTTATCTCCTCAAATCCAGAGTTAAAACCTACTAAAATAAAATTACCAGAGCCTTTTCAACAGACAAGCCCCTTCAAAAGAAACCGTACAGTTCTGCAGCCTGATTTGTGTTACGGATTTTGAAGTGTTCATAATTTGTATTTGTGAAACAAGCTGGATTATTGCAGCGGGGGAGATCGTATCAGTTTACCGTCTGCCTGAGTTTCCTACAGAAACCTGACAACCCTCCTCCATGAGCCCCTCTTTAAGTAATTGCTCTGCCATTTTGTTGTTGCTTCTTTTCCACCTGACTCGGCCCCGGAGAGCCCAAACCGCACGGTTAAAAATAGACTGGAATGTCCCAAAACAAAATTTGCTATTAACAACATTTCTGTCGTCCCTCCTCATCACAAAGCAGAGGCATGTATATGCTGATGCAAGGGAATTTCCTTCAAAGCAGCGATATTTTACTTAAATAGGAACTTAGAGCAAATGAAAATCATACTTTGTAAAATAAAAGAATCCCCATTCCATTTCAAAAGGCTAAAATTGTAAAAGAAAAGTAGAAAATATTTGCAGAGGAAAACACATTAAAAAGGAAAGAAAGAATAAAACAGGTAGCCAAAAGAAACTTTAAAAATAAATTCACAATTCTCATTAGCAATGTAAAAATTATTTGGATTACAGATTTCCGTAATATCCAGACCTACATTTTTGAGAGCTGGCTTTAAGGTCAATGGATATTTTTGGTTACATGCTCCTCTGGTGTAATAAAACCAAATAATAAAATGCAAGTCCTATTAAAACTGAAACACATCTGCAAGTTTTTTTCCCACCTTTGATGAGTTATGGGCATAGGAAAGTGCATGACCGTTTTCTACACTGTTTTAAAATAACTATAAACAATTTCTATAATGTATTTTCAACGGGAGCTTGTTAGTAATATGAGATTTTTTTTTTTTCCACAAACGCTAGAATACTTAATACCTAAACTGTTTTATCATTTGGCTGCTGAGTATTTATTTGTCACAGACATGTACTTTAGAGCCTCGCACGGAGAGATCCCGATATTTCTCTGGGCTCAGCTCTTTGTGAGTCTACTCCTTGCTCATATATAAGCATGAAAGAAATACAGTTGACATAAATACTGGTTTTCAAATACTGTGATAGTTAGTAGTTCGGTGGCTGCAGACTAGCAGCAATTCGCTGTATTTGTCCCACTCTCTTGTAGGCTTTTCCCTATTTTGGGTGGTGGTTTAATGAAGCCATTTGCCTCTCTCATCCCCAACGCTATTAAATTTTAAACCCGCCACGCAGCCTTTCCTTTTTTCACCCTTTTTTATTATTACCACCCGTTACGGCAGCATGGGGACCCCCGCGCCCCGGTACCCCCCGTCCCTCCAGCCGCCCCAGCCTGGCGCTCTCGCTCCCCACGGTTTGGGGTTTCCCCCCCCCCCCCCCTTCTCCTTAAATCTCAGCTGCTCTTTCAGCTGGCCTCATGCGCTACAAGGGAATAATTTGCTTTCATAATTTAATTTTTTTTTTTTTTATATATACACATCTCATGTTTTTGTTAGGGGGATGCTGCTCGGGATGCAGGCAGCCTGCGCTGCCAGGCAGCGGTTCGTGGATGGCGAGTGCCCTCTGCAGGAAAAAACACCCCCAGCCCAGCCGGGAAAAACACCCTCAGAAGTAGGAGAAAACAGAAGCAAATCAACTCCTCCATTTTTTTTTTTTTTTAACTCATTTAATTATGACACCACACATCAGTGCTGATGGACGCGGGGAGTGCTGCCGCGCCCCTGAGCTGCATTTTCCGGCGAAGCCCAAAGCTGCTTCAGTCCCGCCGCAGTGCCACGGGCCGTCCCGCTCCGGCTGCGGGGCAGCCGCGCGAAATACGGAAGCGGGCAGAAGAAGAATTTTCATTTGCGAGGTAATGTTTTATGGCAGGCTCTAAAATCCCTGCCGCGTATTTCAGAGCGCAGACATGCAGGATTCCTGCTTCTCCCGCAGCAGAGCTGCGCAGGATGGAATTTTTATTGGTTTTTTTCCCCAAAATAAGCTCCGTTGGAAATTTCAAATCGAGCCCTGCTCAGACACCTGTCCAGAGCGAGGGCGCTCGCTGTGTGCGCCGTGCGCCGCTCACTCTCCGTTCTAAATAGCAAATTCTGATTTAGCTTTTATGTTTCTATTGATAAAGTCGACGCAAAACATCAACTGGGAGAAAGCTATAGCGGCAGATTAGTAAAAACCAAAACAAAGAGAACACTTTTAAGGCAGGTCTGTGACCGGGCGCCTGCGAGACCTTTGAAAGCCAGCGCAATATACGGCGTCCTGAATGCCTTTTAATCAAAGGCCCAGCTCCGCGCGGGGACCCAGCTGCCTTGTATATCACAAGCCATGATTCCTTTCCCCAAACGCAGACGTGTGTATTGCAGAAGAGGGTGGGATTAGGGGAAAAAAAAAAAAAAACGTTCTCTAAAGGGAAAGCATTTCAAAAAGACGTCATGAAATGAGAATTTACTAGTCTTTTCCAAGAGCTAATAATGCCTGTGCAGCACAATAGGCATCGCTCACTGTGCCACAGACAGGACTTGCAGACTCCTTTTTGTCGTCGCCGTCGTCGTCCCCCCCTCTTTAAGAATATAGCTTATGCAAACCTCGCCACAGACTTTTCCTTGAGATTGTATATCAGAGCAGCAGGGGGGCTGATGAAGTGCTCATTTTTTTACATCAGTCTTATAAATTGCTCTCCCCATTAATTGTTTCCATGGAAACGATGCATTTGGCTTGTATGGGGATCCTGAAAAATTTTTAATGGGATTCTTAAAAATGTGCAGGAGGCGGGTGGGGGGGAGGTAGGTGCTCTCAAACACCCTCAAAAAAAGATCCAGCATAAGTTCTAACAAAATGTGCAGTTAATTGCTTGTTTCCAAATGTTGCTAGACTGAACCCAGATTAAATCGAGGATCTGAAAACATTATTCAAATGACCAGGGGAAAAAAAAAAAAAAAAAAGAAACAAAAGGGCAAGTACAGATTATGTGACAGCACAGACGAGACTTTTCAAACACCTCCTAGCAAAACACAGCCATGAGACCATGACCAAATAACAATTTTTTAATGTCACAGCCTTAACTAATAATTTAAGCATGAGCAGTCCTTGATAACCCATCAGATCTTCCAACAAATGCTGTGCTCCTTGCAGAATCTCCACGCGCTGCTGACGGGGACAGCAGCAGCCCCACGCAGGCTGCGCCAGCAGCGCGCACAGACATGCACGCACCATCTTCCCTTTCTCCACTCTTCGTACGCCTGAGAGGATTTTTCTTTTAATTTTTTCTTTTTTTTTTTTTCCCCCAGCAGGGAAAGTATTTGTATTACAGGGTATGAAACTAGTCCAACATGCAAGCATATTTAATTTGGAAAATGTGTGGCTAAATGCCACTTGTTATGGGATTAGTTAACAGCTGCAAGTCTGCTACTGTGGAAAGAATTTAGAAAAAAAAAAAAAAAGGATTTAACTGAGAACTGATATGTGCCGTCTCCCAACTTTCTCTGTGTATTTTCAAGTTACATCCAGTTTCTCAGCTCTCTATGGGGTTGTCCTCACTTAACTGTCAGCTGAAGCTATCTACACTTAAATTAACTCCTCTCAAGTCAGTCTGCTGCGAGCGAGGGAGCACAGTCAGCGCGTTCGGAGGCGCGTTCGGAGGGGCCGGCTCAGCCCCACGGCGTGACTCGCACCAGCAGCAGCTCCAGCCCCTGCAGGAGCACCCCTGGCTCCAGCTGGAGACACGCACCAGCGTCGGGTTGCTGGCAGCTCTCAACTTATACCTCAAGCTAATCACGCAGCGAAGACAGGCTCTAAATTACTTGTTAAAAATACTGTCCTCGTCCCGAGTGCCCCATAGTGTCCTCCAACGCTAAGTGCTGTTAACGGAGGAGAGTGTCACCTTCAACGCGGCAGTCACATAAGGCAAACCCACCAGCCACTTTATTTTTCCTGCCCGTATGGCCACGGCCTCCCTGTGCACCTGCGTACGTCTCCGCACGACAGAGACACGGAGAAGCAGGGTCCTAGTCCTGCAAGAGCGTAAGCATGCCTTAACTTCACGTGCATTAGCGGCTCCACTGGGACCTGCAGGCTGCAGATGCTAAAAGTGGAAAGTAGCGTGCGGAAGAAAGCTGTAATTTCCTTAATTTTATCTTAAAAGGGTCCAGACTGGGTAAGTTCTGTTTTTCACAATGCTACAGCAAAATTTTCCTTTTCCGATATTCCCTCTTAAAACTGACAAAACAAAAATCATTGTTTCGAAAGTTGGAGGTTTGCAACCTCACTCCCCCCAGGGAGGCTGGTGAAGCTTTTTTCCATTTGTCCGCGTTTAAAACCAGGTCCGCTTTAAGAGAAACAAGTGAGAAGCGGGTTTTACCATTCCAGAAATGAAAGGCATTTACCCTCAAGACAGTAAAACAGATCTTTTAAACCTTTCTGATGCAAGAGAGGAAATGGGAAGTTTACAAAAGTAAAGCTCCAGTCCTGCACGTACAGACCTGATCTTCCTCGTGTGTATAGCTGACTGAAATCAATACGATTTCTCACGAGTGAAGCCGCAGACGCACATAAACGTTTCCATATTTGACTCTTATATCAATACTAAAGTTGCATTAAAGAAGAAAACATTCTTCGCGACAAATTCAAAAGGTTGCCCAGTTTAAAAAATTATTTGTGAATTATGTATGCGCTGATAGTTTTCATTAAATTACGTTATTTATGCATTTATTTAAAGCAAGTCTCCGAGCTCGCATGTCCTCAGGATAAGCTCGGCCGCGGCTCCCCTGCCCGTAGCCAGTATTTACAGAGCCTGCACGGGCCGCAGTCGCTGGCCGCGGCCAGACGCGGCAACACCTCGCCGGCACCACGCGCACCCAGCCCGGCGGCTGCAAAAGCACGCTTGCTCCGTGCGTGCCCGCGCTGGGGAAGGGCGGAGAGGGCAGCTCTGCTCCAGGGACACACCGGCATCCACGGGTTTAAGGCGAAACCAATTCCTTTCTAACCGTCTCGCAAGGCCGAGCTCACACCAAGACATCTTTTTTTGTGTGTTCAAAAAATGGGCAGAGGTGGCACTTGGGGACATGGTTCAGTCCGGTCTACCCTTGATTGGCTTAGAGCGGACTTGGTAGTGTAGGGTAATGGTCAGACTGGGTGATCTTAAAGGGCTTTTCCAACCTAAACAATTCGATGATTCTATGATCTCTTTACTCTGCAGAGTGCTGCAAAGGGCCCTCGATACGGAAAAGCAACAAGTATTACACGGAAAGGACGGCAAGCAGTAAGGATCAGCAGGAATTACTAATGCGTGACAGGGATCGCTTCCCCGAGGCCTTCACAGCGTAATCTTCTCTCCCACTTTATGAAGCCACCCAAAGCAAATCCCAACTGCTAACCATAAAAAATGAGAGCTATTTGCTAGAGACCTGATAATGTTTAAAAATATATAGTCAAACATCTTGCTAAGTGAAGGCATGATAAAGTCAAGTCCATCTCTTACACTAACCTTCAAGGTAAAATTAATAATTAATTAGTAAAGCCAGGACATGGAATGATTGCTATCAATATTTTAATACTTTTACTGCTAATTTCATTCTCTCTCCATAATCTGCTTTCTGAAAAAGGAGGAGAGCTACGTGTGCATTTTCAGTGCGATACCCTGCCGCAGCTGGGGTCAACGCTGGAGAAGAAATACCGCCCCGAAGCGTGCCACAAATGTCATTTCTGCACGAAACAAAACCCAGCGTCCAAGGCTCGGATTTTGTGACGTGCATTCGGCAAGCGCGCGCGCTGCAGCCTTTCACTGCATCCGCGCCAAACCTGGGGCTGCTCTCATGAAGCCAGCAAGAAAACCAGGGGTTGCTTGTAATGAAGATAAGCGAAACGCACCCAAAAACTTCCCCTGAGCGTTAGAAATACCCAATTCCCTGAGCTGCAACTTGGCAAGGAAAACTTTGGCCCAAGAGGAAAACTGCTGGGAAAGCTCGGAGGGGTGAACGCGGGTGGGCACGGAGGCCGGGCAGGCGCTCGGGGCGGGCAGCAGGCGGGCGAGGGCAAGGGCGGTAACCGCTGCCCTCCGCTACTGGCGAGAAAAGTGTGCCCTCGCCCGCTTTATTTACTCTTTATTAGTCTAATGAGGCTGTTTCCTGGGAGTTTAATTACCATAATAGAGACAATTCCTTTCTTAACCCTCTTTACAGCCTAGAAGAGAAAGAGCCTCTGAAAGGGGGAAGCCGAAAAGACGAGCCGCCAGCCGAAAAGCGGTGTTTCCAGTCGGGCTGAGCAGAGGCACGAACCCTCCGGCACGTGGCCGTAAATCTCACCCCGTGGGGTGGGGCCGGCTGCGCGGCATCCCCGTGGCGGCCGCGGCGTGGCCGGTGGGCCCTGCCGCGGGGGGGTCCCCGGCCGGGCTCCGCCGCCCGCCCGCCCTCGCCCACCGGCCGGGCGATCGCAGAGCAGGAATGCAACGCTGCAGAGTTCTGCTGCAGAAAAATTAAGAGCACATGATTAATGCTACGTAAAATGTATGGGTTACCAGCCCTTTGAAATCTTACCTCTTCATCATTTTCCATTTACAGTTTACTAATGAAATTAGATATGGTAAAGGGTTTCTTTCTTTCTTACTTTTTTTTCCCTTAAATCAACTGTGCATTTTTTTAGAGTTAAATCAACATATTTTTCCATTCCACATTCAGCAAGAAATCAGAATATTAAATGTTTCTTTTTCCTGGTGCTGCTAAGAAATATTTCCAGAGTGTTGCCATAATACTTACAGCGATTTACTGTATTAGACTTACACGTCTGTTATTCTACGCACCACGGATAGACCAGATCAGATTAAAACAACTTTTGTTAGCTGGGCTAGTCCGTACTGACACAAAGCTGACATGCGCACAGACCGGACCAGCCTTCCCTCCAGACTTGCGTTAAATGGCAGACAATAACATTGTTCTGCGCTTTGCCATGTATATATTATTTAAAAAAAGAAAAAAAAAAAAAACCCGGTGTTTGAAACATTAGCCAATGGTGGGTTTAAAAGGAGAGCACTGAGCAGCAGCCTCCTCCACCGACGGCGGGGAGCCCCGGCCGCTCCCGGCACCGGGGCTATGGCAGGCAGCGGGGCTCCGAGGCCAGAGCAATCTGCTGCAGCCGTGGCTTGCAGCTATAGACATTTTAAAAAGGTAAAGGCAAAGAGGCAGTGAGGATGAAAAGAACCAGATCTAAGAGGAGAAAACATACAGCCTATGAAAAAACCAACACCGAGCTGCATTAACCCAACCAGAAGCCTCTCCTAGCCCGCTTCGTTCGTTCCTACGCAGTACGGACAACGTCCTGTAAAGCCAGTGCTGAAAAGGGGATCTGCAGGAAAACACAGAATAAACTTGTGCCAGAGTCCAAAGTCCAAACCAACACAAAATCCTCTACTGATTTTCTTCCACTGAAGGCTCAGCACCGCCTCGGCGAAGGGGTTTCCCCTGGCTGGCGCGTGAACCACTACAGCTGCTACCCGGGTGCTGCCTCCGTCCCCGCGCCCTTGGTGCTGCTCAGGCACGGAGCAGCTTGCCAAGCGCCCGGGAATGGGCTCGAGGAGAGCCACGGCAGGGGTGAGGGCACCCAGGGGGCTGGGAAGGAGCTGAGCTGCGGGGAAAAGGGATAACTATTCAATGTCTTGGTGCTCCAGCTCTGCCTCTGCCCTCCTCCCATGCCCAAGCCAGCGCTGCTCCTCATCGCGTCTACTGCAGCGCAGAGCCCGGGCAAGGAAACGACGGTGGATGGCGGTGGACACTACCCAGAGAGCAACGGAGGCAAACATGCACGATGCAGTCAACTGCCGCTGTTTCTTGCTTTGCTTAAAATTGCATCACTGCTGGTTTTCCTGACCTTCTCCTTCATGACATCCTGCAGTGGGTTCGGCACCCGTCCCCCGCCAGGGACGGCAAAGGCGCGGTGCTGGGGCAGCTCGCTGCGGGGGCTGCTGGCAAACATCGTGTGGCTTTGAAACGGCGATGGCCACGCCTGCTGCGAGCGCAGCGCAAACAGAACGGGGCGAGATGCCAAGCTGTTCGGAAGCCCTGCTTCTCGGGTAGCACAGTGTCGATGAAATAAAGCAGTTAAACACCACTGCTGAGTTCACAGCTCGAAAGAGGCCAGGAGACGAGGTTCACGCTGATGTTACGCACTGCATCCACGTGAGTTACACGTGCACCACGTCCACGTGAGCTACACATGCACCACATCCACGTGAGTTACACGCATACCACGTCCGCTGAGTTACACGCGCACCACGTCCGCGTGAGCTACACGCACGTGGCGTCCACATGAGCTACACGTGCACCACATCCACGTGAGTTACACACGCACCGCGTCCACGTGAGTTACACGCGCACCGTGTCCACGTGAGCTACACGCGCACCACATCCGCGTGAGCTACACGCGCGCCACGTCCACGTGTTACACGCACACCACGTCCGCGTGAGCTACACAAGCACCACGTCCACGTGAGCTACACGCGCACCGCGTCCGCGTGAGCTACACGCGCACCATGTCCACGTGAGCTACACGTGCGCCGCGTCCACGTGAGCTACACGCGCACCACGTCCACGTGAGTTACACACGCACCGTGTCCACGTGAGTTACACGTGCACCGCATCCACGTGAGCTACATGCGCACCACGTCCATGTGAGTTACACGCGCGCCGCGTCCACATCAGTTACATGCGCACCACATCCGCGTGAGCTACACGCGCGCCACGTCCACGCGGTACACGCACACCACGTCCGCATGAGCTACACGCACACCGCGTCCGCGTGAGCTACACGCGCGCCATGTCCACGTGAGCTACACGCGCACCACGTCCGCGTGAGCTACACACGCGCCGCGTCCACGTGAGCTACACGCGCACCACATCCACGTGAGTTACACGCGCACCACATCCACGTGAGCTACACGCGCACCACATCCACGTGAGTTACACGCGCACCACGTCCGCCACAGCCACAGCTCGCTCCCGTCCAGGACAGCTCTCCAGCACTGCCTGCCACCGGGACCGCTGGCTGAGCAGCGTCCAGGGACCGTCGGGAGGGAACCACCTACTTCACTTTGGATCATACTCTTTTAACAGACAGGATTTTTGGTGTTTATATAGCTGTTACCACAACCATAGATTGACACTGTAAAAACGAAGGTGAAATGAAATAATTAAAGACATTCTCCCCGAGGTTCTGATCACAGAGTCGCCACAAGAGAGAAGGGATTTGTGAGCCTCTCGCTTCACGAATCCAACGCCGCGTATTTAGATTAACGCTATCTTTTTCTGTGTTGCATTTTGAAGGTTAGGACTTGGCAGCCAGAAACTGCACTCTCACTGAAATTCATATACGGATATCCCCTTTGAACACCTCCTGAATGGTTATTTTAAATAACATTGTGTTTATTAGCAGAACAGAGGAAGGACTGTAAAGCAGGAGAAGCGAAGAGTTTGATTTCCAGTCAGTGATGAATGGCGGGGGAGGCCAGGTCACCCGGCTGCAACATCAAAGGGGCGACTGAACCAGCCAGCACACTTGAAGTTAGTTAAAATGCCATAACAATTTTCCGAGTTTTTCTTTTTACTTACATTTAAAGAAATTATATTTCATAGCGCTGGCTTCAGCCATTATTTCCAGGTCTCTGATGATACCCAGGACTACAAAAAGGCACTACCTGCTGGCGTGCCAAGGGGTATTTGCCGCACATTTTAATTGTGATGCAACGCGCTCCTCTCCTCGGCAAGAATGATGTCTTTTAAAGAGGCGGAACAAAGCACCCACCTCCAACAACGCGCTATTATGCACCCTCACGCCAGCCTGTGCTGCTTCTAACACGTCAGGATTAAATTGCCAAGTAATTTGCATGGGTCTGGCTCCTTTTGGGCTAAAAACTAGCCTTGCCCTTGCCCCTGGCCCCTCTCTTCTGTCACCAGCGAGTAAGGAACCGGATGCTTTTGGGGTATCCCCTGGCAGGAGGGGCGAGTGCTAAACCGGTGCTGTAGAGGTGGGCCAGATACAGGCTGAAGAAATAAACTCGGATACTAAGTGCACTAAGTTATTTACCAAGTGTAAACTCGTAGTTAGCAAAGGTAAATGCAGCCCCAAACCGACTCACAGGAGCAAGGTACGGGTATTGAATGAACAGGTATTCACAAAACTGCGGGTCTTCAACCAAGCCTTAGCAAGTACCGAGAGAAACAGCAAAAAACTCTGGTAAAACAGACGCGTCTGCTGGCAGTCATCTACTGCACACATGCCTCTCACTGCTCGTTCCTCAATCGCTGACTGCTCACCAGTGGTTTTCCAATAGGATTTTCCTTCCTGGAGAAAAAGGAACCATACTTAACAGGTTCCTCACTTACGTATTTATCTTTAAAGACCCCCATTACACCGGAGCATCTCCCGGCTGCCTGCTGCACACCCAACCTGCTCCCAAACCACCGCGTTCCCATGCCAGGACGCCCGGAGCTCGCCTCGCATCCCGCATTGCGGGTCACGGCGGGAGAGCAGCAGGGGGCAACCTCGCCCCGGGAACGCTGCGGGAGCCGGGAATGCTGCGGGAGCCGGGAATGCTGCGGGAGCCAGGAGCACAGCGGGAGCTGGGAATGCTGCAGGAGCTGGGAATGCTGCGGGAGCCGGGAATGCTGCAGGAGCCGGGGAGCCACAGCGGCCCTGGAGGGTCCACTCCAGGATAAACCGAGATGAAACAAACCGAAATAAATAAGAAATGAACTAAATAAAAAATAATATAAATACCCCCCAGGCCCCCCCGTGCCGGCAAGGAGGAGGCCGTGAAGGCAGATAGACTTACCGGGGGTTTGGGTTTAACTTTGCCTGCAGGCACTTTTGAGCCCAAGTAACGGCGGATCTGGGAATAACAGGTGTTTATTGATTTCCTTGTGGTTGTTGGGGTTTTTTCAGCCGCAGAGCTGCAGCAGAAAGACATATGTAATCCATATGTAACACTTCAGAAAATGAAAGGCAGCAGAAACACCGAACAGGTGGGTGGAATGGGGGGAAGTTTTGACTCTCTCCCCAATAAACTTTACCTACTTTTCCCACATCATCAATACTATGAAGAAAGAAAAAAGAATTTTTTGAAAAACCCGACCTCCCCTCAAATGGCTTTCAGCGTGGATGCAGCATCCACCCAAATCAGAAAACAGGCTGGGGTTCCCTCCTGACCGTTCCACTCGGGGGCAAGTTTCAACGTAGGGTAGCTGCAGCACGGCGCTGCTAATTCTCTACGGCTAACGATCTTACGTCGGGGGCGAGACGCTGTTTTGCCACAAAGTGAACAAAGCCAGGGATCGGGAGGATAAAGCAGCAAGTCTAGAAAACGCAACCAAGCCGTGGCGTAAAGCTGAGCAGAAGTACATTCCTGCGTGTCAGGCTTTCCTAAATTATCTCCTAGGTAAACAACCTAAAACTGGCCTCTCCGCTCTGACGTACACCAACTTGTTTCCATGGGCGTTTTGCCTGGGCAAAGAACCCAGGCCTTTGTCCCAGTTTTTTTATCCACTGAATTACATACATTTATTCAGGCTCGTCCAGCCTGACTGGGAGCGTACGGACCGCAGAGGGCTGCCAGCGCCCTCCCGTTCCACCGCGCCCTTTGCCGCCTCTGGAGTACCCATAGCCCTTCTCCTCCCTGCAGCGGCAACAAATTCATCTCCACCGCATTAGTCCAGCATTACCTTATCAAAGTGTGTGTGGGGGGGTAATATCGATCATTTTCTCCAATTTTAAAAAGAGGGTGAGGGGAAAAAAGAAAAAAAAAAAAAAAAAACGAGAAGGGGGAAGCAGACAAAGAGAGGCTAAATCAAACCACAGAGCAACAAAGGAGGAAAAACAGGCGGAAGGTGGCAATTGTTTTCTGAACCCCGGCTAAGTGGAGAATTGAAACGAGGGAGGCACCGCGAGAGGACCAGGGGATGAAAGGGAGAGATGGTAAGAAACAGAAGGGCTATATAAGTCTGAAAATGGCTAGAAAGAACAAGGGAGAGAGGAGACAAGAATGGAAACCTCTGATGTTGGCAGGAAATGTTGTGAGTCTAAAGATGAAACAACTTGTGGGGAAAGAAATTGGGAAAAAATACCCCTGTGTATTTCCTAGGGTGAACTCGAGCAGCAAATGAACTGCAGAGGAGACAGCTGCCGGACAGCACTGGGCAGGAATGAAATGGTGCAGCATCCTCTGAAGGAGAATTCATTGTTAGAAAATGACATCCTTTCATAATACCAATATTTTTCAAAGCCTGCTCCAGCTGCAGCTGCAGATGTGACTTAAAAACCCGAGCAGGAGGCCCATTCCCCTATGGCAAGACTATATATTCTATGACCGTAGTATTATTGCCATAAAGGGAATAGGAGAGATGGGGCAGGAGAGATACTTAAAACTTCCAAACTCATGCCAGACAAGCAGTAAGGGACATACAAGGAGTTTAGGAAAAGAAACACGACGGCTTTCTTACTTATCTATGAAATTCTTATAGAAATGTTTATCATGTATATTTTCACTATCCCCTAGTATGTTGGGGGCTTTAATTCCTTTGGACGGACGCCAGCACGTTAGGAAAAAAAAATGCCAGGGAGAGGGAAGGAATACATTTACTAGAAAAAAACTGCATTCCTTCCAACCTTTCTGCAGCTTCTTAAAAAAATACAAAAAGCCTCCTTCAAACTGCTCAGTGCCATACCAATTTCCTGTGTAGACCTGAATATTAGTATATGTTTTTCTGTGTCTCCTAAGTTTCCCAAGTTACCTAATGCACGCTCAGCATGAAGC
Source organism: Pelecanus crispus (assembly GCF_030463565.1). NCBI lineage: Eukaryota > Metazoa > Chordata > Aves > Pelecaniformes > Pelecanidae > Pelecanus > Pelecanus crispus. The sequence continues at coordinate 48,089,727 of NC_134650.1, read as the reverse complement.
ATTTTTAAATGAGTTAGTCTTTATTGAATTATGATTTCCAGCAGTCACTAATAACAAAATTCAAATTGCTCCAGCAGACGAGGATTTTAAGAATGCTGAGAAGAAACTGAGTTTTTAAGAGACTCTAGAAGAGCCACCCACTGCTTGTGTATAGTAACCGTGAGCCTCTTGACGAAATACTTCAAATAGTTAATTAGATTTGCTAAAAAAAAAAAAAAGAATCAGTCATTAGGAGTTGCCACTCTGGGAGACACTGGATAAAGGCTGTTACTGGTGCACCTACGGCTTCATCAGAAGTGAAGCTAAAAAAAATTTTTTTTTTAAATAAAGTTTCAGTTTTTCCTCACACTGTCCCTGCAGTTGGCACGATGCAATTAGCAACACATCTAAAGGGGAAAGAGGAACTTTTATTCCATTAGGACTTCTTTTTTACCTCGGGAATTTCTTCAGGCTGCTAAAAAGGCGTTTTTCAAGCAAGGAATAATAGGGACGCTTGGAGCCTATCCGCAGTCCACGAGGCTGAGAACTGCAGATCACCTGCAAACTGAATTTGTTCTATTTTGTTAACCATTTATTTTGTCTTTACTGGCTGTTCAAAGGGAAGTGTGATAATCCCACTGTTCCTCACTTGCTCAGCAGGGAGTTTAATCTAATAAAGCTATTACAGCAGAATGGATTAAAGCAACGTGAAGCATTAGTAATTTGAGGAGCAGTTAAAGAATGTTAACACTGAGACTCTGCGCGTATTCTCCTAAAAACACGATCACAGAGATGAAAGCAGAGCTCCTACTCAATATGTCATTTTTCAGGCACAAAATTTAATTCTTTCAGCATCCTCATCCAGATGTTTATAGCGAGGAGCAAGAGGCTGGCTATTATTTCACAACTGCTGAAACCAGAGGCTGGCCAGAACGGGCATGCTTTAGCTTACCCCAATTTTGATTAATCCCTCTGTTATATCTTTTTTAGAAAGAGATACGTGGCCGAAGTCATCTGATACGGCATATTAGGATGAGATGCAGTATTAAAAGCTGAGGGACTTCACAACGTTCCCCGCCGTTCACCCCCTGGGTGCAGCAGATGTGGAGCATCGCTGCCAAGAGCACTGAAGCCCCGCAGCGGCGTGGCTGGGCAGGTACGAGACGGAGGGAAGCTCCACTCGGAGCGGGAAGGGTTTGGCTCCTACACCATGCCCCGATCCCAAATGGAGACAAACCGTAGTGGTTTCGGCAAACGGCCGACCCGAGAGCTTCCTGTGCTGATGCCGGTGCCAAATCTGCCCATTACAGCCCCAAAGCGAAGACGTTAATTAATAACCGGCAATTACAAACAGAACTCGGGCTGCATCTCCGAGGACACAGGACTCCACGGCTGCCATGTCCCTGTTACGGAGCCGGGACTGCTGACAGCCTGCTGCCGGGGGGACCGCGGCACCGGGTCCCAGTGAGACAGAACCAAGTAAATAATAAAGCGGTAATGCACTGCGTAGAGATTTTAAGTACATTGTACACTTATTTTACTGTACTTGGTTTTTAACGTATTATTGATCTTACCGTGAAATCAAGCTTTTGGGGGCAGGAATGCAACTGAAACCCCAATTCCATCGCAGATTCCTAGATTCTTTATCGATATTGTCTCAGCCAGGAAAGCACTTAACCCACGCTTGGCATTTTGTCAGTAAATAATATACATTCACGACATCAGAGGCGGGCGTGCTCTGGGTTGCTCCTGTTCTGCACGGGAGCCCGGCAGGACTCTCAGCATGCCTCTGCACTGACCGGGGTCACGCGCCAGCGTTTTCAGGAAGGGGTACATTTCAAAAGCTCAACAGCACGTGATTACCACAAAGCCTTAAGACAAATGATACAGAAAACATGGTTTTGTCATAGCCAGGAAAGTTCATCGCTGCGTTCAGAGATGCTCCTGCTCAGTCCCGACTGCAGAGCTGCTTTGGCTCTCCCAGAAGAGGAACCTTTCTGTGCTCACAATAATAGGGGTAAGAGCCGTAACGGGATCAGTTGTGCCCGAACACATGGAGTCTTGTGGGGGGAAAATACCTGAACCCCGCATCATTTCCAAAGCCCACCGGGATGGTCCCAGCCCGCAGCCACCTGACAAACTTAAATCTGAACTTGAAGGAAAAAAAATAGGCACTGAGAGTCAGGAATGCGGGCCTCCTTTACACCTCAATGCTGGCAAGGACAAGCGCATCTCAGAGAGAAATCCACACGATCTCACCTCCTGAACGGTAATTAAAAGTGCTTTGCTACCCCAGGATTTAGGGGCCCGTTCTGTACCTGACTGTTCCCTAAAGGGCAAAGTTTAATGCAACGTTATATACATATAAGCATATGTATATACGCTTATAACATAAAATTTAACACAGCATAATATGCAGTAGCACTGATAGAGGCACAGGTGCTTTAAATGGACCACAGCCCAGCAAAGTTCTTTCGCACCACCCCAGCGACACAGAGGGTCCCTGGTGTGGCAGACCCCAGCTGGCCCCGGGAGGAATCAGAGCAGGGCGCGAGGGGAAGGCTCGTGGTCAGAGCAGCCTCCGGCAGAGTCGCTCCTGCACCCCACGCTGCAGGCGCCTTCACCAGAGGAAGGCTGTGAGCTTCCACCTACCACATCTCTCTCTGCTGCGATAAATACTTTGCAATACATGGCAAACGTCCTGAACCTCTTCTGTCTGACAGTCTGTAGGTGCAATGGTCTCCTACAGAAAATTAACAGCTGAAGTAGAGAAGATGGTAATTATTTTAAAAGCTGGGAAGCGAGAGAGTAAATAAACAAGAGAGCATCCCATCCAGCACAAGCAGGTGAGGTCAGGCTTGGGAGATGCTGCCCAGAGCCGTCCACAAAGCCCTGTCATAGGACAGAACCTCACAAACCCACCCAAGCCACCAGTACTGTCCTGAGGAACGATCATTGATTTGGTAGATTTAGAAATACACATTAATGCATTCAAAATTGCTCCTCTAATCATCTTTACTACATTTCTTCTGAAAAAAAAAAAAAAAAATAGCTACATGCTGACATATGCATCGATACATGGGAGCAGGATTATTTCTAGGAAATTTGTGGGGAAACTTGGAAACTGGACTTGAAGCATGAAAGTAGCTGGCAGCTTAACTATGAAAAAATCTATTGCCTCTCCATGATGCAAGTTCCTCCACTTAATTCAGTCACTGGTTAATTTGTTTCTTTGTTTAATATGATAGAAACCCCAGGGATCAAATCATTCATAATAAAATTATATTAGTACTTTATTTTTGTCATTTCTGATTGCTCTGAGCAAGCATTATTGGATAGTTTGATCGTGGGATACAGAAAGTTACCATTTAATTAATATGAAAGGTGCCTAAATTTTGAATAATATTGAAGAAAAAAGCCTTAGGACGTGGCAGGAGACTCGGATGTATTATTAACTCCTATTGCTTTCTACGCTGTATTGGCTGTCAGGTTTTGGGTGCACTTCAAGATGTGAGATTTAATCTATAAAGCCTGTAGTTGCTCAGAATGTTATGGTCAGAAATACCCATTTTTCACCAGTTGTATTGACACGACGGAGAAGAAGCCAATGCACACCACAGAGGGGAAGCCACATGTGTGGGGTGCAGGTGGGTGCCGGGGGGCTGGCGCTGCCCCGTGCCGGCTGCTGCCCCTCTTGGATCTTGGTTTTTGGGGTTAGTCATCAATGACAACCAACGAATAAATCAGGTTAGCTCAGGAAACCATGAAGGCATTATTGACAGTTTGAGAACAACCACCAACCACCTGTAGCCACATGTTCACATAAAAAAGCCAAATCTTTGACAATGTGGGGATAAATACTTTCTCAAGTGAAAGTGGCAAAGTCCAGCTGCTCAACACTGCAAAATTGTCCTGAACCCACTGAAAAGTGGGGTGCTTTGGTCATCCTCTGCTTTGCCAATACACCCCACCAGTGTCTCGAAGGACCAGTGCCAATATCCTTTATTGCAGCCCACCGGGGAAATTCTCCGTTGTGTGCAATGATGTCCTATCAACAGGCACAGCGATACTTTTCTTACTGTTGTCAACTCATCACGAAGATGTGAAGTTTGTTCACGAAGCCTCTGTCCCTCTCCGGTGAGCAGCGTGTTGAGGGAGCCTCCCAGACGCCCGCTCCCCACCGGTTGTGCCACGCTCCTCCCCTCCTTTCCCAGCTCTCAGCTGGATTGCCACAGCTGGGAAATTGCATTTCATTTTCCTCCAACACAAACCGCTGGTCGGTACATTTTGCTTGTCTGCATCAACCAGCCGGGTAAACCCCAGCCACCTCCGGAGGGATGTAGGTGACAGTGTCAGGCGTCAGTAATGATGCATTTTAATCAGGCTCTATGGGGTCAGTCAGCAAGCACAGGAAAAGCAAATAGTTGAGTCAGTACTCCAATATTTTTGAGATACCTAGCCTAAGATCCACAGGTCATAATTAGCAAAAAATGAAATGACCAGGGGATAAACACTGAATCAGAGGACGAAAACAAAAATAATGGTGTTGAATCCAACAAACAGCAGTAAGCCATACACACAAAACTGGCTCACCTCTTAATTCAAATATTGGCATGCAGTCTAAGCTAAACATTTTTGAAGAGAAATGTGAAGATACAAGACTGAAAAGATAAGTATGATAGGTCTGTGATTTAACTGCTGGTTTAAAACTTCATCGCTGCTAAACACAGCCCCTGCACCTCCCAGGGAGCGACCTGAAGACAGCCCTGCCTTCGCCCTACAGCCCGTCAACCTTTCAGATGGTACATGGTCAGCATCTGAACCATTTCCCAACCGGTGAGCCGGACTCACCTCCTGCCTCATCTGCAATAGCAATAAATAACAATAATCACAATTATGTCAATCTTTAACTACCAGAGAGCAAAATAAGGTATACATTTGGGGGCGAGATTACATAGCACCAGCGTCCTCTAAGGTTCTTGGGTTTTCCCCTAGAAGATGCAAGAACCACTGCAGACAGGGACGAGTGTCAACCAGCAAGAAAATTCCCAACGCTCTCGGCACAGCACTTGTTTTCTGCAGCATCAGCTCTCCAACCACTCCCCTCTGCCCGCACAGATTCATACCTGTCTATAGTTAACAGCGTAATAAAGACAAACAATTACATTGTTGACTGGCGGGTACAACTTGCAATAAGGAATGAGAAAAGCCTGATCTAAAAGCCAGCACCAATGTGGTTTAACAGCAAACGAACAAATATTGTTCCCATCCTGCTCCCTGGGAAGTCACGTCCTCTCATTGCACGTGTAGAGCAGGTAGGAGCCTAACGAGCATTTGGGCACAAGACCACCCACGGATGATTAATCTGTCCCTTCCTTGTGGCAAGGATGGATGCTCCAAATGTTTTATATATTTGTTGCTTTTGGCTGAAATCTTTGCTTGAAAACTGCAACCAGGACTAGCCCTGGCAGAACAAAACAGAGTCTGCTTTACCTCAGCAGAAAGCCACATTATTTTTAAATCCCAGAGTCTCTGATTCAATTTGGGTGCTGGAGTGGCGTCCCCAGCAATACAGCTCGTTCATCTTACGCAGTTTATGCTGCTGAAGCTCTTTATGGCTTATGAACCATCCAGCTCCGGCTTTGCAGTTTTCATATTGTTATGCAGACTGCCCAAGATTACACTGCACATTGGATTCATTTTTAAGGAAGCTATGTCTTTCTAGACATACGTCTTTAAAAATGAGGCTTTATACACGCATGTCAAGAAATTCAGAGTTGACGTTCCCATAGCAAACTCAATTTTCTCCCCACAAGAACAGGCTGTGACCACTGGACGTATTTATAAAGGCATTAGATCCGGTTATGCTAGCTTCTGTAAAGATTGCACATATACCTGTTTCGTATAACAATTTTAAGTGCAAACTATTTGGCCTTTGTTGATATGGCCAAAAAGCGTGAGCTGTGATGGGGAGCAGTCCAAGAAGTTAACACAAGTTTCTCACTGTCATCAATAGCTTTCAGTATTTCCAACATGCAAAGGCAAGGTTTACTTTTTAATTGTTGCGACTAGTTTAATAAATGTGAAGGTTATAGCTAATCAACTAAATCCTCATTTTCACGTCTTAAGCAGCTCTCTGCTATATCGGTCAACAAAACATATGACGTTGCCATCATCTAACTTTCCTACCAGATACAGAAAATGCTGTCGTTCGTTACCAATCAGTTCCCTAAAGAGTCATGGGTTAGAAGTTTAATAGTTTTCATTTCCATAGCCAGCTGAAGCATTTTGGAGAAAGTCCCCGGTGCTCATTACGCTTCACTGCACAACAGACACAGATGTCTGCTCTTTCCAGACCCTCTTTAACCTTGATCTGCACGTGGAAGGTACTGGAGTAGCACTGTGATAAAACACAGCACAAGCTGGCCCATTTAATATTTGACCTGGGAACAGTTTATCCGGTCCTACCGGTTGATTAAATCGGCACAACACCAAGGAAAGTTTCCGTTTGGCTGCAGGACGCTGAGCTCGTTTGCCGACGCAGGGATTCCCGCAGAGGACGGGAGCAAGCCTCCGTGCAGCACCCTCGTGCCTGCAGCATCAGGTCCTCCAGGGAAAGCCTCAGGAGAGCCCACGCCAACCCAGCACCGGATAACTTACCGAGGCAAATTTTTTACCCACTTTCAAGCATTTGATAGCTTGGTTACTTTCTGAAGCATGAGATTTGTATGTCTTAGGATGTTTATTTAATGTATTTGGGAGTGTTTCAGTTATTCCTCTTAACACCAAGTGTTCTTGTTTTGCTGAAACATCTGACTACAAAGCACTTTAAGGCACCGGCTCCCTCAGCAAAAAGGGAAGGTGAGAAAACAGCCGGGGCTGGTACTCTTCCCCTGGTCCTCCCAGCCCTGCTGTTCCTCCGAGACCTCCAGCGTCATCCAGAAGAGAGTGGACTCAGCCATGTGCTAATTCTGCACTTACTGCTGGCTCATTTAATCACTCCATTTCCAGCTTTGTAACCTAAAAGAAAGCGTTTCTCTCCGCTAGAATAAACTTCAGGCTCGCCCAGGGTTCAGCGTGAACTCCAGCGAGATTTGCACACTGGCGTCCCAGAAGAAATGCATCTTTCTAAAGCGCAGCACACCAGCTAACAAGCAAAGCCCCGCCAAGCGAGCCGGGACCAAAGGGGAATCTGGGAAGTGATGCGTCCTGCCGGGGCACAAGGGGCAGGCGCGAGGTCCCAGAGCAGCAGGATTTCAGCAAAAAGCAGGAGCTGGGAGAGGCTGGTCACGGCAGTGAACGTCCCCAAGCTGGCACACAGCAAAGGAGGGCTTTCCTAGCATTTTCATCACCCCGATACTAATACCTCTCTGACTCTCTTTGGGTCTGGGTTGGCAAAGCAGCTGACCTTCCAGCTCCAGCTGCAGTAGGAAATTTGACTTTGGACTGTGTAGGGATCCCTACTTCACAGATGTAGGGATTCTTATCCTTAATGCACTACCACGGGAAAGGACCGTGGTGTAAAAATAGGCATGGAAAATAAACCTGCAAAGTATTTTACCCTAACCCAGACACCTTTGCACTTTATGCTGCTCCAGCATTATCTTATGATCCTCCACAGTTAACAAATGCCTTGATATTATCTAAATATTTCTTTTACCCACTTTCATCATCTTTTGTAGGTTGTAAGTATTACTCATTTGGCAAGTCCCCTCTGCAGTTTGAACAAGTGCAAAAACAAAAGCAACCAAGAAGTACCCGTTCAGACAATGAACACAAATTGATTCTATTTATAAAACTTATTTTTCTCTTTTGTTTTGTAAGATATTCACAAATGGTAATTAATATAATTAGCCTCCTTGTAAGTCCAGTATGAATAGTTCTTTTCATTAAAGTTAAAATAATTAATATTTTTAATGCCTGTCAAGGCTTTGGAAGTACAAAATGCTGTAGGCTACAAAGGGCAAAAAATAAGGCTACAGTTAAAAACATATATTATAAATGGTCCCTTAAACCCTGGCGTGGTATCCTTTTATCATTCCTTCATTCCGAGGTTAGTAGGTTATTAACCTGTATCCTGAGGGAGAAAGGATGCACATCAATTATATCAATTGAATAGACAAATGAAAATCAAATTAAAAATTTAACACGCACAACCATAATTACAATACAGTGCTTCTAAGAGGAATTTCTTCTGAGGAATGAAACGTAGAAATGCTTTCTCAATTTTAACTGCAATTTATAGTAGCAGGAAAAAGTAGCCAGAGATAGGCAACCTAATGAAAGTGAAGTCCATACAGGAGATTTCAATGAAGTCTTTACTCCTAGTCCTGAAACACTACTGTGACAAATCCATTGTAATTTAATCGACCAGTCCAGTATTTAACACTGTGAGGAGTGCTTTAAAAAGAGAGATTTATTTGTGTTACTTCTAGCCAAAGTCTAGCACGAGCGTGGTCAAAGCTGAAGACAAGAGGCCGTGCGGCTTTCCGGGCACAGCCGCTGAGGATGCGCCCAGCCCCGCTCTCCAGCCTGGCACCGGCACCGCCAGGTCACTGCTCCTCTGTGCCAGCATGCCCACTACAAGCTGCAAATAAAATATTGTACCCACTCATCACGTGCTATCGGTATCGACAATTTCCGTGAGGAGAGTAGTGCGCTCATTCGTTTCACCTGCTGTACAGCTAGTTTCAAGATCATCATTAAAACCCGAGTGAACCAGGGAAACCTATTTTTTGCATACTACTTAAATTGTGCGGTTGTGGTCCTCTGGATTTTGTGCCCTCTGTCACCTCTACTCCTAACAGAAATGATTAAATGTTTAGAGGCATCCATCAGAGAAAAAAATTCTTTTCTAAATCTGCCACCCACTGAGAACTTTTGATTGCAATTTTAGACTAAGATGCAAAAATATTTAGCTCATTTAAGTAATTAAATGTGTTTATACTGTGTAATTATATGTATTAACATTGGCATATTTAAACAATTAAATAAACAATCAAAATGCTTCTGCCTTTCATGGTATTTACCTATCACAACAAGCTCCAGCTCCATGAACCTTCCAGCTGGCAAAGTCCTGCTAGAAACACTGGGATGCATGAGGGGTCCCTGGCCATTCAGTAACCACCGAATTGGGTTGTCACCTTCCATTACTGGACGTGAAAACAGATGTGAAAAATGTAATGGCACAGTTAACGCACCGCAGTATCTCCAAGGGATGGCAGAAAAGAGAGAGGAGGCTGGACAAAATAAAATACCTGGAAAAGGACAGGCAGGCTTCTAAGATGGCTGCGGTGACGCAAAAAACTGCACGTCTAAGCACATACAAAACAACGTAAAAGCAGGCCTTTACCCAAAATGCCAATGTCCCGAGACTAGCAACTAGATACAACAGCTGGTTTAAAATTCAGAAAGAGACATTTCGAGGTTGTAGAAAAACTCTCCATAAGTTGCACCAATAAACCTTTCCAGACGTCCCACAGAGGCTCAGAAGTACCACGCAACAGCAGAAATCACGTTATTCCTGCAAATGCCGCCCAAGACTTCACCTGAGAAGCTGTAGAACAAACTATACAACCAACGTGCAAACACGGGACCTTGAGCTCCTCGCTGTTCTGGCAAAACACTGAGGAGAGCTCATGGAGGAAAGCTGAAAACCAGAAAGACGACAGAAGTCTCAGGGAAATAATGGGGTGCAGGAACAAAAAGAGACTTTGATGAATGCTTCCCGTTCCTAACATAAAATCCTAGATATGGTATTATTTCCTTATATTCTGCTTTAACTCTGAGGACACCACAACATAGAAATGTGAGACCATACGTTTGTTTAACTTGCCTCCAAGCAAACATTGCCACGAGTAGTATGCAGATGCAGTCAGTGAAGATAGAAAATACCAGTACAGCCCGTGGGAAATACAGGCATTTCTGGAGGAAGGAAATACTGAAAGACTAAAATCAGGGCAGCCAAACCCTTCCCTTTTATCGTACAGGCTTGGTCAAGCATCCCCCCGAGCCGCTGCTGCTCCAAGCCCTTGCCGGCGGGCGCAGGGGATGGGTGTCTCTTCGCTCCCTGCGCTGCCTGTACTTCTCAGGCCAGAAACAACTTTCTAGCAATGACTCCCAATTATCTTAACACCAAAGTTGGGGAAGAAGCAAGAGGCTCCGCTTCTCTCTGCAGATTTGCCTGTAACTTCAACACTTCATCACTTGTAAGCTGAGGACAATTACTCAGAAACAAATAGGGAACGAAGGCAGCACTGCAACAGAGCTATGCCATTTTAATGCTATTTCTGTCTATATAAAATCTTCTGTAATTTGTTTACGACTACCAGATTCAACAATAGTGTGCAAATGCAAACCCATTTATGTTAATGTCCTCTCTCTCTCTCTTTCTCAGATCAGATTCTGAATAAAAATTAGGTAAATACTCTGTTTGAAAATATATAAGATGAGAACTAGTTGGGGAGGGAGCAAGAGAACCTCCAAATGCACGATCCTATCAGCCACATTATTTTTTTTTACTTAATAACTTAAGTGTACTGTTAGTGAAATTACAACCTGCTTGTGACACAATAAATTTACAACAAAATTCATTCCATAAATTATTCAATTCACTGACTGCAACTACGCTGAGAAATATCACCATGAGCAGATGATTAGCATGTGAAAGGAAAGCCATCTCCAGACTGAAACAATCACTGTCACACCTCCATTTGAAGATGCCTAGTGGAGTTTTGTAAAATTACCATTAAGAATACACATTTAAGGCTTTAGAGTTTCTATAAAAGCGTTAAGTATTTGATTTACATTAGATTCATTTGTTCTTTCTTCAACTGTCTCTTTTTCCTACAAACCATAACTGTTTCAATAAATGCTGGCTCAATCAAGTGTGCATTAAAACAAAAGAATTTAAGTTCAATAAAAGTGATGAATCAGAACTAGAAGTTAACCTTCCCCCTCCCTCCCCTTCCCTTGCCACATGATTGCTACAGCAGGGGGAACAGGCCGATTTGGTAGCTTAGAGGCACAAAATAGTCTTGTCCCACATGGACATACACTCCTGGAGAGACAACCCAGGGCCTGGCCACCGGTACGGAGCTGTGGAATCAAATGCCAAGTCCTTCTCACCGTCAGTAAGGAGAGGAGGGTGGTGATGAAGAAACATTTCTATGCAACAACTTATCTTCCTTCAGATAAACACTGGAGCTCTCAATGGACAAAACTCGACATCTCACAGTCTAACCTGAACCAAATTATTCTGGGTATCCACCAAATTAAAATTCTAGCCTAAGTTCAGCAATTAGATCGGCAGTCTTCCCAATTACAGGAGAGTGAGACTACTAAATGTAACTGATGCCCAAGCAGCAGCAGCGTCTACCAGAAGCATGAGCAAAATCAATGGAAATGCTTCACCAGGCTGCTGAGGTTTCTTCCGCTTCTACAGTTAGTTTCTGCCCCAAACAGCTATATAGCAGCTATATAGTGGTAGGAGAACCGACTACAGCTGTATATCCCGTACATCATTGCAATATAATACTAGCAGCAATTCTTTACAGCAGTCCTTTAAAAATATTCTGATAGGGCAAGGTAAAGATTAAAACCTCCCACTATGCTCTCCTTTTATACTAATTGTTTGAAGAATTCTTTTTATTTCAGGATGCAGGAGTAACTGCTCTGAAGACATGCATTAGCTCCCTGATGAACGACCCACATCCAGCTACTGCAACGCCCCACCCGGAGAAAACAAGCTGATGGATTAATTTTAAGCACAATTTTCTCAGGTGACCTAGATGAGTTTACCAAAATGCCTCCATACAACAGACCCTTCTGATCCAGGCCCATGAAATGTAAACATCTTACCCATTAGAAGCATTTAAATGGCTTCCAGCATCTTTTCCTCCTGCTGGATTTCTCAGCTAGAGAAATTCAAGGAGTATATGTAAAGAATTTATTTCCCTGGAAAGGAGGAGGAAGGATTCTTCTCGTTCTGGGAATCAAAACGTTAAATTTTCACAAAATACTTAAAAAAAAAAAAAAGCCCAACAGCAGTCTCCAAGTGATTCAAGAGTCACTGCCATGACAAAAATCCACTTTCACAGGCGTGAATGTTTCAAAATAAAAGCTACTGGTTTTAAGACGCATAATGACATTAATCTGACTTCTTCCTCACCAACCGTGCAACTTGCATTAAAAAAAGAAAAAAAAGATTGTTCTAGAAGCAGTGACCACAAGAAAAAAAAAAAACTTTTTTGCTCCTTTACCCAGAAACTTTATTGGCTCTACATAAGACTGCACTTCTCCATCCATTGACAAATTGCTTTATCTTTTATTATTCTGAGTTCACGATCAGCACTCAGACATGTTCCCTAACTGCTTCTCGAAGTCTCTCCCATTTGAAAGCAGTACCTTACATTATTCATAAGGATAATCACAAATATGCAGAGAGCCGTAGACATGTAATGGAGAGGCTGGCTTGTATCCGATCCAAATTCCATGCACTTCATGGAGCTTACGACTTTCCCATAAATTTTTGCAGCATGGACATACCTCCATTCTCAGCCACTCCAACTGTCCCAAAGCAGGGACGACTTTGGAAAAAGTTCTCATGCTCCCCCATAAAATTTTATTTCTTTTGAAGGATGGAAATCAAGTAGATATATTATGCCACCTTCTCATGGGTTCTCCAGTTGGATGTATTTGTTTACGCTTGCTGTCTCCTGACTGTGCATACAGAAGGCACAAATGGTGTTCGTGCTCTTAAACAGTATTCTGGGAATTAAGGGAAATTAAACGTTTTTCAAGAGCACAAGGAAAGCAAAATCAAGTCACCGTCATTTCCAATGGCTCCATGAAAAAGCCGAGAAAAGTCAGTGCCCTAGTTAGCAGGGACTGCTGGCAGCCAACACCTGGGCATTTTTTAAGGCAGCTTCTTTACCTTTGGTGATCTAGAGAGACTTCTTTCTCGACTACCTTGCAAGAGCACCCTGTCAGCCACAGTCCTGTGGCAACTGCTTTACGAGGCAGAAGGTAGGGGTAAAAGCCCAGTCAGCCTAGAAGAGGAAACAAATGAAACAAGTCTGTAACTGCAGGGGCTGAAATGATGTTTGCATGGGAGATTATTAAACAAGGACAGAAAGGAAAGGTGAGGGATCTTCATGGCAGGGGCTTTCCACTCATGTGGTACTGGAAATATCCCAAGTCCTTTGGGCAAGATTATTAAATAACAGTAATAAAGTAATAGATTAAGAAAATTGAGGTATTTCTAAATCCCTCAAATTTGAGACAAAAAAAAAAATTCTTTCCATTAAGCTTCAAACTCATCCTGAGCAGATTCTTGTCATCAGATGCAGTCATAAGGAAGAAAGAGATGATGCATTCATAGCCACATTAACCGTAATAACTGTGTAACTTCAGCAGAAGACAGAATCATGGAGACATTAATAAGTGATGAGATCACAAAACATCTGGAGAAATGTGAGCTGATATAAAAAGTAGCCAGCAGAGTCTTGTAAAGGGTAAATCTTGTTTGACAAATCTGCTGGAATTTTTTAAAGAGGTAACACAGACTCCAGACAGGAAGAAAACAAGGGACATAATCTGTTTGGATTTTAAAAGGTTATTTGACACATCACAGCCCACAGGCTGGTGTATTTAAGTACGGCGAGTCAAAAAATGCACCAGCTTTGAATGGACATATAAAATTAAGGAAGTTAACAGCCTGGTAATATTATCAGCGAAAAACAGAGGGAGCAAAGAGGAGCATGTTTTCTTCTGCGCACGTAAGATAAAGAGGAAGACATCATAATGCAAACATCCAACCAGATGGATCACATTGAACCACTATGTGGAGAACATAAAGCAATATACTGTATAATGGCCATGATATTCATCTTAACTGTAAAATGAGGAGTTTTAATATCAGAAGCCTTATGTACAATGATGCCTTTGGAAGACGCACAGCAGAAGAAACTGGGAGAGACTGTAGGAATAACTCACGAAGATTTCACGACAGGCAGAAGCCTAACAAGGCAGATGGAGCTGTGCACGACAGGGAAAACTGGCTGAGTCCTCCATGAACTGTGCACCGGCCAGTTCGGGAGACCACACTGGGATTGCTCTAAAACGGGAGCAGCATGCCTTAAGCCTTCTGTCTTAAGGACAAAGTGATAAGAGGTTGATGGCTAACTCACACAGAAAGGAAATACAAAGGGCTCTTTCTTTATATTCCGGTAGACTGAAGTTTTATTATTATTTCTTTTCCCCAAATCCTTTCAAATCTACATGGTTATATCACTCAGAATAAAGAGAGGTAACAATCTGCCCAACATCAGGCTCTGACACAGTTGTGGGCAGCAGTTTTGGGTGGGCCGAAGATTTGGGGTTTTTCCTTCCAGGGAAAAAGACCATGTGGTGGGATCATCCTTGAAGCTCTGATCCCTCCTACAGTCTGTCAGAGAGAATAGCCACCACTCCTGCATGGAAAATCCATACACAGATGGACATGCGTCCAAGGGCTGACCCAAGAAATAGTTCGAAGTCAGGTCCTTCTGAAGTAGATCCCTGGCAGAAGGGAGATCTTCTCCAAACTCTCCAGAAGCTGCAAGTCAACAGTGAGCTAGGCAACGAATAGCCAGCAGCGAGCAGATGTCCTCTTCAGCAACAGGCTCCACGTTTATCCTGGGAAAACTGATGGGAAATTTCTCTCCCTTGAAACAGAGCAAATAGTCTTCGTTAGAGGGATGACAAGACGATGAGGGCTCCAAAGATGTAGATTATCACTAGACTGAAAACCTGGAAAGCAAAATGACCACTCCAGAGCTCCTCTGGCTGTTTATAGCAAAGATGAAGGCAGCAAAAAAATATAGAAATAGAAATTAAAACCAGAAAATTAAATTAAGTAAGGAAAAGTCTGGTCCCAAGGGGATGCTGTTGCACCTCTGGCTTGAGTATATGTGATGGTATGAATACTCACAGAGCAAAAGCACACACGGCATGCCTACTCGAAGGAAAATGCACGTCAGTGCTTTCTGCTCTTGTTTGGTGGCCTTTATTTTTTCTTGATAAACCATTAATGACTGAGATTATTTGTTCGGTTGTACAGCCTCCCCATTTTTCTGTTTGCAGCACAATTCCCTTTTATGCTGTGGAAGTGGACTCGCAGGGAGCTCCAGCAGCCCTTCCTTCATGTGTTTACTGTTCCTTTGCACAAAACCAGTTGTCTTATATCGGTTCAAACACGACTGGCCTGTTTTTCCCCTCTGGCAGGCAGCAACAAGTAAAAACTAATGCAGAATTCATTCTCTGACTTAATACATAAAACTTGATCACATTTTCTGCTTCTCAGCTGAAACATATTGATCTGATTACTCTTTGGGATGAAACATGGAAGAAGACAAGTTCCTCATATATAAAAATAAATTATTTAATGTAGATGTCCAAACACACATACAGTTATATTACACGTGTAGATCAATACATGATTTTTGCAAAGTGTTTGACCATCTCTGGAGATAAAGAACATATATGGAATTAAGCCCCAGTTTGCCACATTATGCCAGTTTAATATATCTATTAATAGCATTGATCTTAGTGGAGTCAGACTTTCAGGGAACTAGAGGGGAATAAGGATAACCCAGAGATGAAAGAAACATAGAAGAAAAAGGGGGGAAAAGGCAGCACGAGAGGGGACGGGTCAGTGACATAAAAGGCAGCTGGCTGCCCGTGCCGGGTTTCTGGTCCTGCCTGGGCTGCCTGCGCCGAGCATCACCTGGAAAGACCCTGCCAGGGGATTTGATGAGAAGTTTCTCATAAAACTGCAGCCTCCACGCTGCACGGGATGCAGCCACCCAGGGCAGCAAGCTCTGGCTGGGCACGGGGCGGAGGGACCGCAGACCATCAGCAAAAGTGAAGGATCAGTGAGCACAGGGCAGGGCGAAATGCAGAAGAAAAGATGCACGACAAAAAGATGCCGTTTGGTCGGGGGCTGCAGTCAGCACTGCCCGTTTCATATAAGCGACGAGGCTCCCAGCTACGGGACACGCGGTGTCCGCGTGCGGGGACGTGCACGGGCACCACCCAGCCCACCCTCCGCAGCGAGAGCCTGCAGCACGCCGCATGCACTCCGGGAGACAAGAATACGTTTTCAAAAAAAACTTAGTTCAGCATTTTCCAACTTCTGGAATTTGAAACTTAAATAATCTCCTTTTCACCTTTTCTTTAAAAAAAAAAAAAAAAAATGCACGGAGGATTGTTTTCAAACACAGCCTGCAGTGCAGCGGGCTGCTGAGGCAGCAGCACTGTCTTGAATTACAATTTTTATTTATTATTTTGTTGTGCTCCCTATATTTTTCTTACAGCACAGAGAAGGAAAAAGGCAATTTTCAAAAGTTTATAACTCAACTCTACCGCAATGAAATGTCATTTGGGAGACAGAAAAGTGGAGAAAGAGGGACATTTATGGCAAATCTCCTTTGCCGGTGTTTTTTCTTGTCTCTTTACAAATGTCTGCAGAAAACACCAACAGAATTAAGGCTTACGGGGGGGGGGGGGGGGGGGGGGGGGAATCACAAAAATGCTACAGTGGAATATGTTAAGCAGTCCCAGTATTATATATACCTCTCTTTTTAAGTGTTCATACAGAAATACACTTGTAACCATGTAAACGTTTGTTCTCCGAGGGCAGGATGCCGCCCCGCGATGGGTTTGTAAGAGCTGGCACCGGGGGGGAGGCACGGCGTTCCTCGCTCGTGACCGCACCAGTACGGCCACACATCGCAACATGCCTTTGTCATGATTTTTACTTTGGAACTATTCTAGCAAGCACTTATACATGTATTTAGGGAGACTTACTGCATTCTTCCACCTGTAAAACTTTAACTGCTTTGTGTTTAATTAACATAAACCTCTGAAGGAAAGGGAAAAAAATATGAAAACAAAGGCCCCCGGTTTCTCCCCAGTTGCAGGGGCTCAGCAGAGATTTCCTTTAGCTTTGGTAACATTAACCAGCGTAAAACCAATTACTAGAATGAATTCAAATAAATTTCTTGTCTTAAAACTCATAACTTCAAAGCCAATTCCTGTGAGCCTCCCTGAGCGAAAGGAAAGGGCTGAGCCTACTGAAACACAAGGGACGTCTCCTTCTTATCGGGTCAGTGGGGCAGGCTGTGGTGCCCCGAATGAAGCACTTGTGGGGTGAAAACAGGAAGAAAAGGAAGTGTCATGGTGAGCAGGTATTTTGAGCTAACAGCTGCAAATAAAGTTGATCAAATCTTTGTGCTATTGAAACAAACCCGAGCTGGGAGCAGAGCACAGGTAAGGAGGTCAAGGATGCATGAGTCACGGTGTTGAGACATTGCGATGAGTTTGCTTGCAGACATAAACGCTGACGCAATACCTGCATCCACAGCTCATCGCCGATGACTAACCACCGAATCTCAAACCTGACCTGGGAGGACCGAACTCCAGGAACACGCAGCAGCTGTACCGAAACACCTTTGAGCATTTCATCGCTATTCCTAGAACTAAGCGCAGACTCTCTCCCGCTGCCGAGAAGCAATCCCCCAAAAGCTGGAAGTGGTCACCAGCCGGGAGCCGACACCGAGCCAGGTCCAGCCCCATGCCCTCGCCCGGCATCCCGCCTGACACCGGCAGAGGAGCCGAGAGGGCAGCACAGGGAAAGACGCGGCCAGCTCTGTCAAATGCTTTCCAATTCCCACGCTAGAAACCAGGAACACTAACAATAAATCCTTACTGGGGCTTTTTCCTGGTGCTCCGTCCAAGGCTGCAAAACTAACATTAGGAAGGGGTCTGAAGAGCCGAAAACAAATTCAGCATTATGCAATGCATATTTAAAATACATCTAAAATCATTCCTATAGCACAGATTCGGGAATGAAGTTGATGGCGATCTCACCAAACTGGTCCAAAAGCATCATTAGACACAGTGTAAAGTAGGAAGGAAACGTATGAAGATAAGAACGCACAATGGCACGTGCGGCAGGGAGCTTACTGTCAAGTATTACATTTTTTCTAACTGCAAAACGGAGTCTTAAAATAATTTCTGCATAGGCTTTCTGTGTAAAAAGCACAGTCAGTGAAAAGTTACACTAATTTAAACAAAATTAATAAAGAAATGTTCTGCTTCTTTTTATCATCTTTCTACCTCTCATCATTTATCATGCAAATTAAATTGCAGTAATAGAAAATGTAAAGAAAACAAACTCTGCAGTATATTGAAGCCTCTATCCAGCAAGAGATAAGGTTGAATATTAGAAGGAAAGGTGCAGAAAATTAGCTGTCCATACAATAACTGGGAGGGAAACTGTTTTATTTAGCCTGGAGGGATTTTTTGTTGCAAACTGACTAAATTAAAATCCAGACTATTATACCCAGTATCGCACCAGAAAATGCCTTTTCCTTGCACTTTTAGATAAATTTTCATTGATCTCATTTTATGCATGATTACATTTTTAATGAGATGTACAATATTTCGAAGCTAATTTTAAATGCCTTCTCTCTCTCCTTCCTCCATTCCCCTTACCTCCTCCCAGCATATACACACTTACTGCTTGTTGGATTATCATTTCTGATAAATTGCTAGACCAAAAAGGAGCGTTACCAAGAGGAAATAAATCACTTCCATCTTTTGCATTACTTCCATCCTGCACAGTAACCTTAAAAATGCCCACTGTCTAATTATGCCACCTTGCAATTCTTTCCAAAAGCAATCATTTTATTTCATGTAATAATTTTATTTGTTGTCAGTAACCCTGAAAAACATACAGACTGTGGTAAGACGTCTCCTTCCTCTGCCGGCAGTACTGCCCTTGAAACTCAAAACTCGTTTAGAAATAAAAAGTTTTATTTGCAAGATCTTTGACTCTTGTGAATAAAGTACAAAGCAGGTGAACGTGGGTGAACTGGCCTGTTGCCAGAGCATGGTGATCTTGACTTCAAAATATTAGGCAATAATTGATTTTCAGCATGGAAAACTTGGCTCATTCCCAGAAGTTTCAAACTTTATTTTCTTCCTTTGACTATTTTTGGTAAAGTCATACCCTGTAAAACAAAGGGGGAAATTGCAGGGGCAAAGCATGAAATAAAAGTTCTGCCTGTAGCCCATCATTAAGTACCCCGCATTTTATTTCCCGCTTTGATTTGAGGGCTGCGTTTTGGTGAACAGGGGTTGGTTTGTTCACATGACAGGCGGAGGCTGAAGGAATGCATTGCAATGCCCGAGTCAGCAAGCACAACAGCAGAAAGATGCCTCAGAGGTGTCAATACGTAGGGTCAGAAAATGAGAGTAACAAAAGGCGGCTGAAGGTATGAACTGCCGTAGGCTGATGATGCAATGCCTTCACAACGGGTACAAAAGGAGGTTTTGCATGTCCTCTCACCCTCGTACACTGAGTGTCCTGTTCCTACCCTGTGATACGCCAAAGAGCTTCGCTCTTTCCAAACCCCTTCCCTGGGCTCACACCCCGCCCCACGAGCCCTCCGGCTCTGCGCAGGCTGAGACCCCGCCGTGCTCCGCCATCCCCCAGACAAACTGGGCTGCCTTTTTCCCTGCTCTCCTCTGCTTTTCCTCCAATTACTTAAGATCTTTTTCAAAGCGCGATGCTCCAACCAGATACTGAAATGTAAGCGAGGCTTTGCGAGCCCTGACCAGTGCAAGGTAATAACTTACCTTAATATATATGGTAACCCATCCCAGAAGGCTCTACCACTGCGACACTAATATATACACCATCCCACCGTCCAGTCACCATCAATTTGTGGTTACCTCTGCGCATTTTTTGCAGTTCTGCTACCTTGCCAGTTTCTCTCCGGTTTGTATTCAGGAAGGGAAAACAAATAAATGAGTAAGTACGGAGGTTTAGGTGTCTCTTAATTGAATTTCAACTCCGTAATTTCTGACCATTTTTCAAACTTTCCAAGGTTGTCCTGAATTGCTCTCTTGTCCTCTGGAGGGATAGCGGCCGCTCTCCTCCTTTCCTCTGCCAGCCTCAAGAGCACATTCACTACTTCATCGTTCACAGATCTGAAATGACCGAACAGCTCCTGTCCAAGGCAACCCCCCCAGCTCTCCGCTTGATTTACCCTCTCAGTTTAACAACAAACTATTGATAATGACACTTTCGGAAAATTTCATTCTCCTAGCACATGTGCACCCATCTTAGAGGGTGTCAGTGCAGGTAACCGTAAGCAAGGCTGCATGGGACCGTGTCAGAGCATCACTGAACTTAAAATGCATCACAGCTCCAGCCCCTGGGGCTCAATGGCATAGTTGCTCCTGGGGATTGGGTTGACCGGACACGATCCGCGGTTACCAAACCCCTAGTGCCCTCCTGCATTTCTCCTGCGGCCGTCCAGCCCCAACCGCAGTTGTGTCAGGAGGGGCCGCGAGCACCTTTGGCACTGGATCTGCAATGGCAGCCGGTCTGGTGACGAGCAGGGACGGGTGGAGAGGAGGGGAAGTGGGGACCGCAAGATGGGATAGCCCTGAAGTAAAGCAGTAGGGGAGAATATGAGAAAACTGGCGAGAATGGCAGGAGAAGGGAAGAGGGCTGAGATGGAGACTGGGCTCTGAAAAACACGGAAATGAAGGCGCAACGGAGAAGTGTCAGCTCAAGCTGAAGCATCAGGAGGGGGGATTAGGAGTTTAGACTCAGGACACTGGAAATGAAGCCGAGTAAAACGTCCCGTAGACAATGGGAGCACGAAAGAATCTTAAATGCAAATCCACATTTCACAAAGGATTTATCGTTATCCAGCACCGCTTTGAGAATTAAGTGTTTCCATCAGGAGTCTTGTCCCAGTGCACTAACACGACAGACGGCGTGAGCCTTTCCAGATGTGGGAGTGCGGATGGGCTTACGGACCTGCGAAGCAAAATACTTTCCTACTCTCCCCAAACAGATGAACGTTTACACAACATGTGAAAAATTATTATTACCAAGAAAGCATCGTTACAGGCAACAGACAACAGGATCCTGGGATCAGAACCAGTGTGTGAAAACACAAAAAGAAAGTTCTAGGAAGGTGAACACTTGAAGAGAGGGAATATAGATCATGGAGCAAAGTCTGACCCTCAGGATGCACGCCAATTCATATTAAATTGTAGTTGTGAAGGATGAACAATGTCAGAGCTTTTAATGAATAAATGACAGGTCTTTGTGGTGAAATTAAAAAATTGTAAAACTTCCACAGCTAAACAATAGCAAAGAACCATTATCACGGGTCATTAGAGCTCAGCTGCTATTAAATATAAACTTTGGGGAAAAAAATGATTATTTCCACAGATACAGTTTGAGACGTCCTGCAAATGATACAGGCAGGGGAAAAGAAAAGGGAGAGAAAGAAGGGGCTGGGTAGAGGAAAAAACATCCCGCGCAGACCAAGCGACTATAAATTCACAAAAAGACCAGCTGGAGATCAGGACATCCACGGCTGCGAACCTCTAGCAAGAAAGATGCCTTCTTAAAGGAAAATCAAACTAATTGCAAAGCAGTCAGAGTAGATCAATACAGCTAACATTTTAAATACAAAAACCTGCATGTTCATGTGGCTTCCACATGTACTGAATGCATCCATGTTTCTCCAAATACTTGGTGTGAAAGCCATAGACTATTTATATTTGCTCTGGCTGCCGGCATTTCATACATGTCTTTTTAAGCAAACCATTGTACAAACTAAACACAAGTTCCCTGCATTACCTGTGGCATGTGGTCTTGTAAGGAATTTAAATCACTGGCCCGCCTGTAAGGAGGGATAATCTGCAGCGGACGGTCTGCGCATGTTAGCTGCCCACCTACAGCAAACCAGAGCGAAGTATAATTTCCATCTGTCTTTTAAAAATACTGAGCTTTGCAATGAAAATTTGAATTGAGGTAACGCATGTAAGAGCAGCCATATGGGGTTAAGCTCTGGAGTCATCTGTCCCAGTGTCCGTTTTTGATGGGGAGCAGTAGCGGGTGCCTCAGGCGAGCACAAACCCTTCCCCACGCACAATAAGCATTTTAGCGTCTACTCTACTAAAAGTTGTTTCTCTGGGCCCAGTTGCGTTCAGCAGACGCCCGAGTTTTATCCTAATTTTGCGGGCATATCTTGGACTGGGACTGTTTTCAATAGAGTACATTTTCAAAATAATCCCAGACATTTGGCAGAGAAATTGCAAAAGCTGCTCGTAGGTTGTATGTAACTTTTAACACACAAAAGCAATTATTGCCTTCATTTAAATGCCTCTCCAAATGGATCCCGTTCATGTGCTGGCAAGTCGGAGAGCCTGAACTGAGTCTGCTTTCAGGAATGTGAACTTCTGGACAGTGCTGGATCGCAGGCTCTCACCTGAACGGCCAAGGCCAGCTCCGGTGCAAATAAACAGCCCAGGCGGAGCGGGAGGGCAGCGCTGGGCTGGGGAAGGCTGAAGGCAGGGACAGGGGCAACATCGCACAGACAAACTCTTTCTTTCGACGCAGGCGTAACCAACTCCCACACCCTGTTATTGCTGCTACTGCTTTATTAAAATGCATAAAGCAGCCAGAAGCAAAGACACCAATAAATTCTTCTGTAAAAGCAGAAATGTTTTTTTCAAATGGCTCCCTTAACACTAATAATCACAGCTCTCTTATGTGTACTTGACTCTGGTTAACCTTTTTCTGGCACTTTTTAACTTCTCCAAGTCAGGTACTAATATGGAACTAATGTGGGGTTTATTTTCCCTATAGGAATAGCAGAAAGAGCACTGCACATTATCGTAATCACGCAAGCTCCTTCCAGAAACTGCAGGACTTTAGATCAAAGCATCCGCATTATGGCACAGGAAAAGAATTTAATAACAATTGTGGGACTAAGCATTTTTTTAATGTTAAGGGTTTTTTATTGAATATTAATCCTATAAAATGCTCCTGAAAGTTGGCAGAAGGAAAACTGATGTCCCAAATAGTTACCGCGGCCTTCCACATTGCAGGGATGCAGTTGCAGTGTAATCAGAATTCATCATGCAATTAGCAGAAGGACAACAGGAAAGGAGACGCTTTCTCCCGCATCACGCTGCTTGAAACAATAAGAACTGCGAGAAGCAAACAGAGCTCGTAATTGTTAACCTTAGCCAAGCACTTGAAGTTTGCGTGGTTTTTTGCTTCATGGCTTGCAATTTCTTTCAATACAACTCACACTCAATATTTGCACTTTCAATTTTACCTTCTGTTAAGGATTTGCACTATATTTCATCTCCCAGGGGAACAGAGATGCTGGGAACATGTCTGCTGTGAAAATGAACAAGAGGTACCCAGAGTTCCCCCCCCCTGTTTCTAACTGCTGGATACTTTCCTTTTTCTTTTTTTTTTTCCTGGAGGAGGTCACTCCAGCTCCCCGACACGGCTGCAATCGTGCTCCAGCCGCATTAATCCCTGCCCTGCTGAGCTGCTGGAGAAACAGGAATTCATCTGACACCAGCAGGGGAAAGACAGAAGGAAAAATTAAGGAGAAAAAAACCCGAATGAATAAATAATTCAGGCAAAGGATGAATACTTGAACAAAGCAGCGTCTGTGCGCGAGGGAACGTCAGGCTGTGCTAGAATAGATAAGAGCACCAACCGACAAAGGCGTACTTTGTAAAAGCAAAGCCAGTTTACCTGGCTGGGGCGCAGAGATGAGAGCTACCCCCGAGCATCACCTGGACGCACACGCTCAGCGCTGCGGGCAAGACCTGCTGCCACCCCAACGCGGCACAGGTAAGCCACCACGAAGCCAAGAGGGGCCAAGCGCCAGGCACGGACCCTCGCGCTGGCACGTGCCCGGGAAAACCTCGGAAGTGGCCTGGGTTTGCTGCCAGCCAGTTCAGCTGCTACTGGATAGAGGGACGCTCAGCACGAGTTCTCCTTTCTCTGTCTAAGTGTCCAGTGGCCCCAGTCACCTGCTTTAGGATTTGCTGGGTAACTTAGGAAACCCAGCCCCAAGGCATGGGTAAAGGATCCACACTGTGGAAAACACCCTGTGCTTTAACTTCCACTTCAAATAACCCTTTTCTCTCTTCTTCACAAGCTAAACTCTGAACAGGTGGTTCCGTCACGCTGCACACACCAAAGCAAGGGAACATAAAACCGCGCTCCTGTGGTACATGACACTGAAGAGCAGGGCAGCACACAGCCTCTGCACCCCACAGATACCACACTGTACTGGTGCGTGGAGTAAGGCAGACTTGCCATTAGTTTCTTGTACTGAGACGCCTCTAGCTTCTCCTTTACCGGAAAAGGAAACTCATTAGGTATTGCAAGACCGTGTTAGTTAACAACCTGAAATGAAGCGAGTGCAGAAACTACTTTTACCATCACCTCCACCTTATCGGTTCAGAGTTTGCTGGCACTCAGTGGAGACGTTTTCCCACCTGTTCATCAAACAGACATCCTAAAACAATGAACAGGAGAGTGACCGACCAAGTGCCATGCAAAAGATCAGTGGTTCCCCCATGGTCCCACACCAGGGTCTGCGCCATGAACGTTACCGTCAGCTGTGAGCCGCTGCAGCGGTGCCTTCCAGCATCCCCGTCCCTGCTGCACTGATGCCCAAAAGTGATTTTCCTGCCATGACCATCAAGGCCAGGGCTGAGTGAAAAACACATTAATAAATTTTCATATCTTAGTGTTTTATCAATGCAGTCTTGCAAGTTTATGAGCATTTGGCTTTATTTTACACCAGACAACTCAACGCCACCCCGGAGCAGGCTGCCAGATGTGCAGTATTTACTTCTGCAGCCCTATCGCCTGTGACGGGTCAAGTCAAACAGAAACCTCCTGGGAAGCCAGGATCGCTCTCCCAGCTGCCCTGCACGTGCTCCTCTGGGCACCGCTCTCCAAATGGGTTGACCACATTTGTGACACCTCTGTAAGTTATTTTGGAGAAGAGTTGGTGGTGTCACCCAGCATCTGGGGCTGGAATACAAAATTACGGTCTAAACATCTTAAAGACCAACAAGGTGAGTGCTGCAGTAGAGATTCAAGGCATGAACTAGGTATGTGAGGATCCCAAGAGCTGCAAAAGTAGTTTTCATTCATATCCATATACAGATTTCTCAAGATAAAACTGCTAAGCTGGCATCTATGCAATACCAAAGATATGTGCTATCAAGTGCCCTCAGGAATCTCTGCATATTTGGCATTTGGGAATGGTGAGAACATCAAACAGTTGTGGACATCTCAGCAACATACAGCTCTATGTATTTCACTGTACTACATACTCTGCCATCACCTAACCTTGCTTTAAAACTCCCTACTAACTGAGTTTTCTCCCATCTTTGAGAGACTTGTGCTTAGTATTAAAGATTTCATTATTGGTTGCTTTTTTCCTACTATTGCTTAAAAATTTCTTTTGTTAAATTCAGCCCCTCACCTTCGGTTTGTAAGATGGGCGTCCTGCTGGACAACAGATCTTTCCATCATTGCTCACAGCCGTGGGCATTTTTGTATGCTGATGTGGCTGCTTAGTCACTGCTTAGCCAAGCTGCAAAAATTTACCTCTCTTAATCTCTTCTCATAAATCAATTCTTCCAGGTCCCCAGTTCTCTTTGTTGCTTTTCTGTGAACTTCTTCCAGTTTGTTAACAGAAAGCCACTGACGTGGTGCCAAAACGGAGCATGATTTCCCAGCTGCAGCCACGGCTCAGTACCAGGGTCACTATTATTTTCCTGCTCTTTACTGTGATGGTTCAGTGCAGGCAGTCCAAAACTCTACTGGACATTTTTCCTATATGACACTGCAAACTCGTATCTAACTTGCTGTCTGTGGTTACCCTGAAATGTCTCTTAGCATTGCCACCACTCAGGTTCTTTCGTATTGAATATACCCGTGATGGATTAGTACTTTCATACACAGGCAGCTATATCATCTGTATTTTTCAAGGCTGAATTTCATTTTTCCCCTTCCCGCTTCTAACTTCTATAAATAACCTGGTATTATACCTGTATAAAATCCTCCACTACCCATCATTCTCCAAAGTTAGTCCGATGATGCTTACTTCATCTCTCAAGTTATTAGAAGTTATTAAAGGAAATGCACAGAATTAATTCAGGACCAGCCACATGGCTGTAAATAACGCACCACTACAATATTCAACATTTTGCCTTTGCCGCTGTTCTAGTCTTTAGCCTTTTGTTGAGTTTTCCATTCGGTAGACAGAGCTTCCACCTGTACCACCAGAATTAACTTTTCAAACACGAGCCTGTGAGAAGATGAGCACTGTTTTACTCAAGTCTGCCACAGGGAATCTACTGCCTTCCTCACACCCACTCCCTTCTGTGGGTAAAAAGCTGGGAGCAACCTTTGAAGAATCCTATTACCTGTATTGCTAATGGGTCTGCAATTTTCAGTCTCAGCACGGTTACGACTATCAGCTCCTGGGCCACCTTCTGAAGACCGAGTCGGCACTTTTGCCGCTGTTGCTGTTGGGAATTGGCTGAAGACTGGGAAGGCACATGCAGGAAACGTTACTTTTCCCTTCCTGCCATGTCTATTGCAATCACTTAATGATTTCTGTATCAGTCCCATCAAAAATACTGGGGTAGGACCTGGATTAGGTCAAAGCCCTTTACTATGAACCCCGCGTCTATGGGCCTACTTTGAACCTGCCTCTCAGTTTTATCATGCCAACATCTCTTTTCCCACTAAAGAGCACTCAAGAAACTTTTAGATGCTGGCGGAAAGCTGATCACGTAACAGTCCTCTATTTGTGGCTAAGCTTAGCAATCTCCACAAAATGACAGCCAGTTTTCAGGCGATACGCACACCCTCGTCTGAGCCGTGCCTGTGGGTTTTGTCCGGATCAGAAGGATGCCAGCACATTTAACCCTCCAATTTCAGGCTGCGATAGTTCTTTATTATCTTATCCATAAATCTTCCAAGCACTTCTCTTTTAAACATTCAAAGAGAAAACTTCAGAGCAAGCTAAAGGTAGGCATTTTATTGTAGTAAAAGAAAAAAAAAATAATCCAACAGGAGATTGCCATCTTGACAATCTGTTAAAAAAATCAAACCAAAAAATGCAAGGGAGAAATCTTGCCTGCATACCTGTTTTAATGTACCATGCAGACCATCTGAGTTACATAAACAACAAAACCTCAAAAGCCGTCGACATCTGAGTATTTTAAAGTTGCTGTAAGGCAACTTTTTGGCAAGTGGTCATACAATTATTTGTTCTGGAGACTCTGCGTCGACTGCAGAAGTAGTGAACACAAGCTTGCAGAGGTTTTGCCTGAACATGAAGCAGAAGAAAGTGAATGGTCTCTGTTTCCTAGCAGTCTGTCCCAACTTGGGCTCAACCACAGGAAATCTCTACTTTTCAGAAATAAACTTGAGCCTTATGACAGGTGGCTAAAGGGAAAAACTGTTGACTATTGCCCTTTTCATAAGACCTTCAGAGATGCCCATCGCAGGCTACTGAACACCTGGAGGAGAGGATGGGGCTCTTGGACTGGAGAGTCCTGTGAGCAGATGGGCAAGGGCAAGCCCCCACATCTACTTGCCACCATGGACTGTCAGCATCTCCAAACTGCCTTTTCCAATGAGAGCTCCAGACCAACTTTATCTATGTTATAGGGAGGGAAAAGAAGAAGGAATCAATACAATTTGAGATGTTTTGAGCTATAGATCACTCACAGAAGGCGGCAGATGTCAAAGTCTGGGCTGGCCAGACTAAAGACAGCAAGGAGAAGCATGTTAGGCATATCAGGACCAAAAGACATTCCAAGAACTGAACTGGTTTATTATTTGATGGAGATGATTATATTATTAATAAGGATACAGACAGGGCAGAACTGATCAATAAACATTTTGTTAGGAAAGACACAGACAGCATACTCAAATCAGACAAAGACAATGAACTAGTCTGAGTCTATTTCTAGCCACGGGGAGTATTAAACAATCTAAAATCTGATGGCCTCTGGATGCCCTGTCATAAAAGAGTTTCCAGAAGAGATCACCAATCTGTCAATATGAACTGAAAAAGTTAACATACATGGGAAACTGCAGAACACTGGGAGAGCATGAAGATTACATACATACAGAGGAAGCAAGACTTGTAACTATAGGTTACTTAACCTGACATCAATCCTCACCAGAAAGTAATCAGATGCCCATCTACAAGAAGGGCCGGAAGGAGGATCTGGACAACTACAGGCCTGTCAGTCTGACCCCGGTGCCGGGGAAGGTTATGGAGCAGATCATCTTGAGTGCCATCATGCGGCATGTACAGGATAACCAGGTGATCAGGTCCAGCCAGCATGGGTTTATGAAAGGCAGGTCCTGCTTGACTAACCTGATCTCCTTCTATGACCAGGTGACCTGCTTCGTGGATGAGGGAAAGGCTGTGGATGTTGTCTACCTAGACTTTCGTAAAGCTATTGACACCATTTCCCACAGCATTCTCCTGGAGAAACTGCCTGCTCATGGCTTGGACAGGCATACTCCTCGCTGAGTAAAAAACTGGCTGGATGGCCAGGCCCAAAGAGTTGTGGTGAATGGAGTTAAACCCAATTGGCGGCCGGTCACGAGGGGTGTTCCCCACGGCTCAGTACTGGGGCTAGTTCTGTTTAATATCTTTATCAATGATCTGGATGAGGGGCTCCAGTGCACCCTCAGTAAGTTTGCAGACAACACCAAGCTGGGCAGCAGTGTCGATCTGCTGGAGGGTAGGATGGCCCTGCAGAGGGATCTGGCCAGGCTGGACCGATGGGCCAAGGCCAGCTGTATGAGGTTTAACAAGGCCAAGTGCCGGGTCCTGCACTTGGGTCACAACAACCCCATGCAACACTTTTAGTATTTAAAAGACGTGTAGATGTGGTGCTTAGGGACATGGTTTAGTGGTGGACTTGGCAGTGCTAGGTTAACAGGTGGACTTGATAATCTTAAAGGTCTTTTCTAACCTAAACGATTCTATGATTCTATGAAAGTTAATATAGAGTTTGATCAATAAAATATTAGAGGATGGGAATAAAATTAACTCAAGTCACAAATGTTTTATACGGAGTCTTGTTGAGCAAACATTGATTTTTTTACATTTCATAGTGTTGTTTGAATTGACTGATTCTGAGTCAGAGCCTTTGGGCAAACAGGGCTGCGCCATGCAGCAAACCCCTCGCAGGGCTTTCCCTGCCCCAGCACCACAGCAGGTGACTGTCCCCAACAGAGGGGCAGAGATATCGTCCACCAGGCAGCACACAGGGGTTATCACATCCCACCTCGACCCTCGCTACCATAGCAAACTACTTCATGTTCATTTGAGGACAACGAGCCCCAGCCTTCACTTGAGTTGATCTTCTCAAGTAGACCTCAGAGTACTGGGTCACACCACCGACAGAAAAGCATGGCAAAACGTAGGAAAACCTGAGTATTATCACATAGTGTTGGCACGTGAGTCCGTTTTATCTTATCAGTTCTTACAGCCCAAGCAAGATGGCTGAGAGCAGGAGGAAAACCATCCCCACAAAGTGAGCGTGTGCTGGTGGAGGCACTCCTTACAGCCACCGCTATCACATCCACTGCCCCTCGGACCAGAAACGTTCCACAAGTCACCACGTCCAATTCTGTGGGGAAAACAGGAAAGCTAAATGGAAGTTTGGCCTTGATCCACTGAAAGCAGGAGATCACTGTAAGTGTTACAAGGTGTTCCCATCCTACATTATGGCCAGACTCCAAATTGCGCAGAAGCTGAAATAATGGTTTTTATTAAAGGGGATTGAGGCTGGCCTTTGGCTAGCTTCTGCGTGAGCTTCCTGAGGAACAGAGGCTTTATGCTCGCTCATAGGAGACTGGAGCTGATGTATCCAGAGAGTTTAGTTTCCAGTTGCTCAGGTAAACGCAACTTCAGGCTAATTTTTATTAGCTAAATAAGTTCTCCGTGCACAGATTTACAACACATGTGACCAACTCAAAATTTTAATTACAAGCAGAGAATGATTAAGCTGCTTCTTTAAAGGAAAGACAGAGCTAGTCTGGTGGCCTTCTGGTAGCACTCCATAACGTGACGGAGAGGCCTGGGCTGGCACTCAGTTCTCCAGCAGCCTCACTTATGGGGCCAGCAGATGAAGTATAATCATCTGCT
Source organism: Pelecanus crispus (assembly GCF_030463565.1). Taxonomy (NCBI): domain Eukaryota; kingdom Metazoa; phylum Chordata; class Aves; order Pelecaniformes; family Pelecanidae; genus Pelecanus; species Pelecanus crispus. The sequence goes on along the minus strand of NC_134650.1, from coordinate 48,059,659 downwards.
GGAAGGGCTCCAATACTCATCTGGGCCTCCAAAGACATTATTGCCTGGAAAACAGCGAAAGCTGGGATGAGGCCAAGGTCCCCGCAAACACCAAGTGCTGGGTAGCATGGCTCGCCTTGCCCTTCCTGAAGGGGAGAGAATAGATGGCAAGGCTTGGGTTTTGGGGTGGGTTGAGGCAGAGCATTTTCTGATGCGGCAAGGTCATAAAGTCATTTAAACCGCGGCACTTCCGTTGCATCCACTGAAACATCAGTGGTCTATTTGTAAATTATTAGTGTCATACACAGACTGCTTCAGGGAAATGCCGTGTGGTGTGTGATGTAGGAAGCAGGGCGGGCTGGGTTTTCTATGAGGTTAACTACAATACGCTGCTGCAAACTGGCCAAGTACAGCTATGGTGCTACCACACACACCGTCACAGAGCACAATTAATGACTAATTGCTGAAGTGCAAGAGGGCACTGGGCACTCCTCTTACATGGGTCCTAAAGGGCAAGGACTGGGATCCGGCTCCCAAAGGAGCTGGTGTCAGCCCCACAGATTCAGCAGGAACCTCCTCCACCTCCAGCACATCCCTGACAAGTCCTTTACTCCGTGGACACCTCTGCAATCTCCACTGCTTCACACATCCCCATCACCGCCAGCCTGATGCAGGACACCCACCTGCAAACATGCGCAAGAACCCCGAGATAACGGGATCCAGCAATTCTAAGATTCAACTTCAAAGACATTAAAAGACATAACATTTTATTTGCCTTCTGCTTTTTAACTTTTGGGGTCCAACCAGGTAATGCTTTCAAATTTTTAATTAAAAATAAAAGCAAGGCTGCTTCTGCAGTCATTTCTCTTTGAAGTTGGACATTTAAGTATAGTATCTGTTACCTGAAGACTTTGCTAAAGCTACAAGTTTAGGGAAACTCTGCCCAAAACATATGTCTCAGCAGATCTGGACGCTTATTTTGGTTTGATCTAGTTTTATTTTGCCTAAAACTCTTCCCGTACATTCTTTCAGCAATTTAAAACTCATTTTGAATTCCAGGCAGTTTTTCTTTTTGCATTTTAATTTTAACGCACTCTTTTCATATCATCACGACAAATTGCCTCTCCTTTTCAATCCAGTAACAACCACCTCTGTGCTCAGCACCTTCTCGCTGTCGCTGCAATAGTTAACAGCGGTCCAGACACAGCGCTTAAGGAGATAGTTTCATTAACACCTGGGAGAAGAGCAGGGCCAGCGGCTCTGCTCTCGTAACGCCTTTGCTGCCGGGTGGGGATTCGTGCGGGGCGCACGCGGGCTCCGCACACCTCGACAAAGCCCCTGCAATTCGCACGGTGCCTTCTCCGGCGAGGCAGCGCTCGCAGCCAACCTCGCACGTCTGTGAAAGCAAAGCACAAGCCTCCAGTCTTTATGTTTCCTCTTAACCACAAAAGCATACTTACATCCTACATTACTCGGTGTAATGGGATCCATCATCAAAATACTCTTTCTACTGGAGGACTGTTATGTTTCATTGCTGAAAGAACTAAAACTTTTGAAGCCTCTCCTTAATTTTCAATGAAAAGCATTTGGTTCCAGGGTGACAGACGAGGCTCTTAAGAGCTGTTACCACCTCGGGTAATTATAAAATGACGGAAGGGGGCGGGGGGGGGAGAGTGAGCGCCAGATTAACACTCTGTGTGTTTGTGCAGGGCTACAAAGGCACTGCCATGGGTGCCTGCACTGAGAGCTCAGTTTTAACAGCTTCCAGTTGGAAAGAAAATTGAAGGAGGATGGAAGTGAGGAAAGAAGAAATTGCAATTAAAAACTGAAATGAATTCCAAAATACCATATGAACTGGAACAATACAAAATACTTTCAGAAAAAAAAAAAAGAAAAAAAAAATTAAGAGAAGTGGCTTTTGTTGCACACGGAAAACAGCCCAGATTTGAGAGAAGAGTCAAAAAACTCTTGTGCAAGCTTGGGGCTGGCTCAGGCCCTAGGAGCTGGAGGAGGTTTGTCCTCTCCCTGGGAAGCAGGTAAATCTCAGCAAATTGGAATTTCGTTTTGACACTTCACTTAATGTGCTCTACATTAAGTGTAACTGGGGGGGCGGGAATCAAAGCAAGACAAAACAAGGCAAACAGGCTGAGCAAAGCCCCAAGAAATGAAACTATCGCAGCAGTAATAATTAGCTCTTTAATATGGTGAAACTGAGTAATGCTACAAACGCAGGTAGACATTACAAGAAACATACAGACTGGAAGCACGGAAAAGCATTTTGTCTTGGGAAGAGATAAAATGAAGTAGCTCTTCAGTGACGACAGCTGAGCACGGAGGTGGGAATCGCGCAACGCATGATTAAACAGGGCAAAAGTTGGAGACAAGGGGCATCACCGAGGTACAGTAGCCTTCAACCTTTGATACCCTGGCCCCTAAATCTAAATTAAACCAGAATAAAATGCAAGATTACTAGCCTATAGGTCCATGTAATAAATTCCTCCCAAATTTTGCCTACTGCCAGCAAAGCGTTTATAGTGCTAGGTGGGGAAAAGCTAGGAAAATCTCTATTTTAGTGGCCGCGCTCACTGCCAGCCGCCAGCGTCCACGGGCACCAGCTGCACTCACCCATTTCAGACCGGGCCAGCGAGTAAAGGCACTGCTCAACTAGGGGGGGAATGATGGCAAATAAAGGGCGCTTTAATAAAACAGCAGCATAATACAGGACTCTGTCCTCTTTATTTTTTAATAGAAGCCTTTCATGATATGGAACTAATTATCGCCATCTGCCGTCCCCATACTTATATTTCCTCTCTCACAGCTCATTCTTCAAAAACTCAGTAGCTTCCTCCCTTTACATTTGTAAATGCTGTTGACTATGGATAAAATCCATGTTTACTTTGTATTCAGGGCCCATAGGAAAGCTTGTTTTAATCATCAACAGATGTTACATTCTGCTCTGCTGTGCTTGGCACACAACTTCAGAGGGAAATAAAAGAAAAATCTTTATTTTAAATTTAAATTGTAGATTGTTACAGACTAAATAAAATGCCAAATTGTTATTGGAAACAACATGGCCACTGTAATAACTATAACTGACATTTACTTTTAACAATTAGAATTTTTTTTTCTGGTGCTGTTTAACACAAGATGGTTTCCACATTTCGCAAAGGATTTTTTTTTCCCCCCTTTTCTCTGAAATGATTTGCAATCAAGCCACAGACATTTGTAATTTATTTTTATTTAATACTTTCCTACGAGTTTATGAAATACTGAGATTATTATGCTATATACAGTAGATAGTTTTTGAATACGTTCTCTCCCTCCGGACTCATATTTCAATACACATTATCCCCTTGAACTCATTTATAAACACCCATTATTCCCACAGACCCCGCTATAAACATGTAATATCTCTGTGGACTGTTTCAGCCTTATGGTCCTTTTTATCTCTGGCTTCTTTCCTATTTATATTCATCTTTGATGTCTGAACACGCGTTCCCCCCCGGTTTTGTGTACCCGGGGGCTGCGGGTGCCCTCCGGGCAGTGCTGGGAGCAGCACGCCGAAGGCACAGCCCTGGCTTCGCTGTTCCTCATTTCCCAGCTGCTGGCAAAACCGAGCTGGCAACAGAGGCCGGCTCGGGCACCTGCTGCACATGTGCTGATTGCGGCATCCTGACATTCCTTACTGATGTGATCGACCGATTCTTTTTTAGCCGCTGGTGTGAGCAATAAGAATATGATCTCCAAGCCTCCATCGCCAAGCACTCATCCCATACCCTCCCTTATCAGCTACAGCTTGGCCCTGCGTACAGTTACCAAATCGGTGCTTTCTTTGAGTGATAATTTCTCATTTCAGTTTTATTTCTACACTACTGAAGAACCTACTTTGTGAAAATATTTATGTTTAGTATTGCTCAGAAGCAAAACGCATTAAAATGTCTGAGCAGAAAAACTGAAAAATTAGGCACGATAGCTCTTCATTGTACCTGACTACAGGGAGCGATTGGGAGTGCTCATTCTCCCAGCAGATTTTGCCAGACTTTGCCAGATGCTGAATATTTGAATATTTGCAGCAGCAAATAGTATTCATCCACTTTACTCCTACAGTAACAAAATACACGAAACCAAAAAATGCCATGTGAGTCTCCAGAAGACCACAACATCCCAGTCTGGGTACAACAGAGGGATGTCTCAGAAGCAAACAAAAGGTAAGGGACATACACTGCCATTTATAATTAAACCTCATAACGTTTTTATGGGACAAAAGCTGCGTACTTGGAAAGGAAGGAGCATCCCACACAGCCAGAGTGAATTTCAAGGGGTGTGCTGCCTTAAATTCCTAGCCTTAAGAAGGGAGACATTTCTCAATTACTGCAGCATCCTCTTCTCTGTCCTTGACAAATGCACTCTTGCTCTGTTCACAGCCTGTCTGGAGTGTTACTGCAAAGATAATTTCCCCATCCATCACCTGGAGCGTATCACACATCTCTGCAGCCCTCCATTAGCCACCTCTTCTCCCCTCCTCAGACACAAGCTCCTTCTCTTCACTTTCGTGGCTCTTCACAACCTCTCCCCGTTTTACTGAACAGCGCGACGGGACTGCCTCCCACCTCCGGCCGGCACGGGCTGCCCGCTTCAGCTCCCTGCCTGCCAGCTTTCCAAACGCGTTTGTGCTTTCTCCCATCCTGCTTTTCAAAACTGAGATTCTACTATTAAACACTGGCTACAAGGGCAACACGGGTGTCTGCCAAACCCAAACCCGCTACCTAGAACTGAGCACAGCCGCAGGTACTCGTACGCTTCAGCTCTCATACAGTCTCTTCGCTCCGTGCATAATCCTGCTCGTGCCCATGTTGAAAATGTTGAATTACCAGCAGTGCAAAAGCAAACCATTGAGCTCACTTTAAAGTCACAAGTCATTTTTGTCCAAAATCACTTAAATGTCTAAAACTCACACAAAGCAACGTGAAAAGGCCAGCACTCAGATTTACCCTCAGCACTCTGGATAACACACTGCCAGCTTTAACTCCATCATGCATCTCTCGCATTGAGGAGCCATCGTGAGGGCAGCAGCAACATCCATCCGCTGTACTTCCTTGGGTTTCTGTAACCCTCCAAAACCCATCATATTGTACCCAAAGCTTTCATTAAATCAACAAGAGAGGGAGAGCCTTGCTTTTTGTGCAGTCTCTCAACATGCCAGGCAATGAAAAATTATTGTAATCATCCTCATAACCTGCACGTGCACCAGAAAGCTTTCAAGAGTACCTACAGTGAAACAAAGGGGTACCTGCTCCCCCCATCAGTTCCCTCTCCTGTTTGAAATCACGTGCACGTAAGAATGCAAATGCATAACGATGTTGACAAGATGATATTGTAATTTTAGATAGTTGCATGATTTCACACCAAAAGACAGGTTAGACGCAAGCTTCCTGCATCTGCGAGTTTATGCATCAGAGTGTCCAGAAGTTTTTAGAGCAAGTCAAGATGGGAGCAGAAGGAAGCTGTGCTGTACCTGGATCGATACGGCGAACGCCATTGTAGGCTTTGGAAGGATGCAGATGTGGGGGTTTATATCTAGGATAATACATTTATAAGAATGCAACGATGCACACACAATTACTTACAGTCAGATGTTGCACATGTTTGTGCAAATATTAACCACAAACAAGTTAAAAAAATTTTTCTTAGGAAATTTTGAGACCTAAAAAAGAAATCTCAAGAGGAAATAAATCCTTTTCTTTCAAAAATTGCAAACTACAGCACAATGCAAACCAGCTTGGAAAGCAGCAGACTTCTATTTTACATCACTAGTGAATACTGTTATGAATTAACAGCTCATTAAGAAAAAAAACTTTGCAAACCATGAATCTCAAAAGAAAGTCAGAGAAACTGTCATCTGCAATTTCCAGTGTGTGAATAAATCTAAAAAGATGTCAATGGACAGAGTTTTTACTGAGAGCCAAACAAACAGGTGTCCCCTGGCCTCCTGACCCTGACATCAACAGCGCAATAAAACTCTTCCCATTTCGGGACAAAACCATTTGGTACCAGTACATGGAATAATACCTGCTGCTTAAAATACGGAAACACGTATAACAAATGCCTCTAAGCCCCAGAAGAAACAGAGACTTGCACTGTGAAGTATTCCCCCGAGGAATCCTGTAAATCACACCGAAATTTTACTTGTCCTGGAACAGGTTTGAAAATCTGTTTGCGGTTTCTTGTACATTTTTTAAAACATATCTGGTCAGTTCATAAATGAAAGAGTCCTCCAAATTCCAACATAAAGATCTCTGTATGTGTTACTTTAAATAGCCTTAAATTGCAGACAAATTCGCTCTGAGAACTCTTATTATTTTTATAGTTTAAAAAATTTTACTCTTTCTTATTTCTATCACATTCGATAGATCTGGAAATTAAAGTGTCATTACTTCATCCATTCATTCCTTCCTATCAGACTTGGCTATGCTGTCACTGCAAAGGCAGTGCTATCACGGCCTTGAGTTATTTGCTTCTCTATGAACTCCAGCATTTCCGGTGTGAAATGTCTGGGCAGCTGAAATCACCGCGAGCTTCTCCCGTTTACTGAAACGAGGAGCTGAACGGCAATGCTGGTGGTGGGCTTGAAGCGGGGAGACAAAGGGACAGGGAGAAAAAGATGCGTTTGGCATAGCACTAGTGAGAACGAGTTTATATTGCATTTAACGTACGCAAACACGCATTCTGCATTAGGCTTTATTTCAACTATTTAAATAAATGTGTTCGTGTAGGAGGACCTCTGCAAGTTAAACAAGGAAGGCACATCGGCAGGCTGTGAATGAGCAAAACCTGGGTTCTCATCTACAAGGGGTCATCGTTTGGGCAGAAGAAAACAAGTAGAATAGGAAAAGAAAAATATCTGAACAAAATATAAATAGTTAGATCCACTGTCACAAAAAATGTACGCTTAGTTACATGGGTTTTCTTGTGTGCTTAAAATATAATCATGTACAAAAGGAAAGGAACTGGAAAGTAAATTGGAAAATCTGAGAAGGCGGAGAGGAAATAAATATAAGCAAGGGGAGAGGAAAAAAATACAAGCAAGCAAAGCAAAGAGAGTATCTGAATAAACTGTCTTCAAAAAAGAGAAAACACCAACATATACAATAAATGCTACTGTATTTTTTCTGTAGATATTAAGGAGAATTAGGAGTCTTCGTTATTTTTCAAATTTAACGGAGAAACATATTATCACGACATTTGTATGTGTGAGGAGAGGGCAGCGGGGTGCAAAGGCCAAAGCGCGCTGTAGCAAGTCCACAGACGTGCATCGAGGCCTGCCCCACCGCTGCAGCCGTGCACAAAGCCCTGTCGCTACGGGGTCTTCTACCGGTCCCCCATGGTTTCTCCTCTGACCTTGGGATTTGCACAGCTGGATTACATCCAGCAATAGGCAGGATAACCCGAGTCCTGCATGCCTTCCAACTCCGAGAATGACAAGGAAGGATGCAACGGCAACCTCTTTGCTGATCCCATTATCACCAGTCATCCATGGAAACAGAGATCTCCCATTTCGCCCAAAATGAACGGTCCCAGCAGCACGTCGCCCAAGATGGTCAGTGCCATGGAGATGCCAAATGGAAGCGTCTCCTAAAGCAAAAGTATTTTGGCAAGACCTTCTCGAGGAAAACAAGCGTGCTGAAGATTAAAAGACATGACTCATTTCCCCTCATGAATAACAGAAATTAGGTTGACTAGCATCACCACCCCGATGGAGATTTGCATCCTGCTTTCTGAGCATCTGTGAAAATGTATCTAATGTAGTAATTTCTCAGCAGGTGAATCTTGTTTACAGGACCAGACTGATGGAGATCTTGTTTGGAAGAGACAAAGCTCTATGGTGTTTATCATCGTTACAGAACTCTGGGCACAATATGTAATGACTTTATGATAAAAATAAATAGGTCAGGTGTTACCCTGTATAAAAATCTCTGCTCATGCAGATGGTCACCCACATTTAATTTCCTTGACTACCTCTCCATCCATCCATCAATTCCTCTGCACTTGAAATGTAAAGTCAATTTGGAAAGCTATTCCAAGATAACCTTCAAAGTCATTTCCAAAAGGTATGCCCCTGATTGAGGATGACAGTCCAGCCACTCTTTGGTGTTATATCTTTGTGACCATAATTCATTGTATTCACTCTGTATTGCATCATATTTCAGCAAGAGGAGTATTTTTTTTAACAGTACGTGTTAGTGTGCAGTTTATTAAAATGAAAACCCTTTATCTCCTTTGTCACTTCGCTCAGTTCCTTGCAGTTTATCCCATCACTGCTCTCTATCATTAAACTAATACAATGTACATACACAGACAAGGTAAATACCAAATAATAAAACAGACAACGTTGATGTTGTGACATTCACAAAAGGCAACAAAATTAAAGCTGGGATTGTCACTCCAGCCTTGCATAACACCACGTTGGACATGGGGTGCCACAGTCGCATAAAGCATGGGAGATTTAAAAGAAGAAAGAATAGGGATACAAAAAAGGCAGAAACATCAAGATTTTTTTTTAATACATTTTTCTGACAGCTCATTGCATTATCATTTATTTTCTATACTTTGGATCATCACTGAAGAAATCCCACGTTCAGACAATTCATGGTGATGGAATGAAACGTCGTATCAAAACCACTGGATGGTAGGACTGCTGAATTATTCAAGGAACAGGAAATTATTAGAGGTTGTGTTTATTCAGAAACGAAAGTGCCTTGTTAATTCATAGGACTCTAGATACTGTGATGATTTGATCTGACACTTTGCATAATATAGGCCACCAGAATTTTCTGTATTACTTCCAGTTTAAAGCTCAATGGTTGCACTTGAACTGCAGCTTTTGGAAAAATCATCCAATCTCAATTTTAAAATATCCACCATAATGGCCATTAAGCTGTTCCAGTGATGAATCACCTTGCCTGATTAACATGTACATTATTTCTAGTCAAATTTTTGTCTACCTTTAATTCAATTCACTAGATCTCATTATACTTTTTTTCTGCTACTTTTAAGAGCTCTCTGTTCTCAAATTTCTTTTGCCTGTGTAGGCACTTATTGACCGTGTTTCAAGTCACCTCTTAAGTGCCTTTTTGATAACATAAGAGGCCTGACTTTTTTTTCTTTTGATCTGTCACCATAAGATAAATTTTCCACTTATTTAATCACCTTCCTGGATTTTCACTGCATCCATTTCAGCGCCCTTCTCCAAGTGTCAGCCCAAGAAATGGACAGTATTCCAGAGGCGTTTGCAGTGGCAAAGAGAGATCACACAACCCCAATCCTACACAGCATCCTCCAAGTCTTACACGAAAGGACTGCACCAGCAGATTTCTCTGTAGTTGCGCTAAAAGTGACAAATAACTCAAAGAGAAAACAGTCTCCGTGACACACACGTCATAATGTCTCGAAGCAATGATCACACAATTATTTCAAACTTTATTTAAGGTCATACAAATGACCTTAAATGGAAACGCATTTCTATTAATTCACAGATCACTAAGATGACACATGATAATAGCTTCCAAAATGAGTGGTATTTCTCAAACTTGATAGGAGGATACTTGCACAATGTCAAATGAAAAGTTGAATAATAGCTTATCTAGAATATGTCTCATTCTCTCTTGCATATGCAATCAGAAGAGCAGTATCTCTTAGAAAAACAGAAAACATTGTAGACTGGGAACACTAGGCACCCTTTACACATTCAAGTGCCGCTACTCCTTGCACAACACAGAAATACCATGAATTTGCAGAGATGATCCAAATCCTGTCTTGCTCTGAGAAGCACTTTGTGGAGAGCAGACAGACACGCCTGGCCTAACAGCTCCTCATACTTCTACAAGCGTCCCCAGAAGAAAAACACGGCATTTCTCGGCATTGCCATGCCACGTCACCATCCTGCAGGCGACCACGCACCGAGCGCCGCTGGCAGCTGCCCCCCGCAGTGTGCGGCGGACGGGGCCAGCCCTCCGTGACCACGGGGCATGACAACGCGCGACGGACCCCAGATGCAGGAAAAAAGTGGGAGATGACATCTACTGCTGACATCATAGAATCATAGAATCATAGAATCATCTAGGTTGGAAAAGACCTTTAAGATCATCCAGTCCAACCATTAACCTACACTACCAAGCCCACTCTAGACTAATCAAGGGTAGACCAGACTAAACCATATCCCGAAGTGCCACATCTACCCGTTTTTTAAACGCCTCCAGGGATGGTGACTCCACCACCTCTCTGGGCAGCCTGTTCCAATGCCTGACTACCCTTTCCGTAAAGAAATTTTTCCTAATTTCCAGTCTAAACCTCCCCTGGCGCAGCTTAAGCCCATTTCCTCTTGTCCTATCGCTAGCTACTTGGGAGAAGAGACCAACACCCACCTCACTACAACCTCCTTTCAGGTAGTTGTAGAGAGCGATAAGGTCTCCCCTCAGCCTCCTCTTTTCCAGGCTAAACAACCCCAGTTCCCTCAGCCGCTCCTCATAAGACTTGTTCTCCAGACCCTTCACCAGCTTCGTTGCCCGCCTCTGAACACGCTCCAGCACCTCAATGTCTTTCTTGTAGTGAGGGGCCCAAAACTGGACACAGTATTCCAGGTGCGGCCTCACCAGCGCTGAGTACAGGGGGACAATCACCTCCCTGCTCCTGCTGGCCACAGCATTCCTGATACAAGCCAGGATGCTGTTGGCCTTCTTGGCCACCTGGGCACACTGCTGGCTCATGTTCAGCCGGCTATCTACTAACACCCCCAGGTCCTTTTCGGCCAGGCAGCTTTCCAGCCACTCCTCCCCAAGCCTGTAGCGTTGCATGGGGTTGTTGTGACCCAAGTGCAGGACCCAGCACTTGGCCTTGTTGAACCTCATACAGTTGGCCACGGCCCATCGATCCAGTCTGTCCAGGTCCCTCTGCAGGGCCATCCTACCCTCCAGCAGATCGACACTCCCACCCAGTTTGGTGTCGTCTGCAAACTTACTGAGGGTGCACTCGATCCCCTCATCCAGATCATTGATAAAGATATTGAACAAGACTGGCCCTAAAACAGAGCCCTGGGGAACACCGCTCGTGACCAGCCGCCAACTGGACTTAACACCATTTATCACTACTCTCTGGGCTCGGCCACCCAACCAGTTCTTTACCCAGCGAAGAGTATGCCTGTCTAAGCCGTGAGCTGCCAGCTTCCCGAGGAGGATATTATGCGAGACGGTGTCAAAAGCTTTGCTAAAGTCGAGGTAGATGACATCCACAGCCTTTCCATCATCTACCAGGCGGGTCACCAGGTCATAGAAGGAGATCAGGTTGGTCAAGCAGGAAGATCAGGTTGGTCAAGCAGGAATCATGCAAAGGAATCCATGAGTAAGGGGAAATACAATCAAGAACTCTTGAAAGAAAAAACGTATTCTTATCCAGGGCTGTCCACCTTCTTAATAAATGGTGTTCAGATTATACTACTGTAGTTTACCAAAGGGCCAGATAGTGAATAGGCTTTATTATGATGGACGGTGGAGACGCAAAGCCGGTGACCACTCATTTGCGCAGCCCTGCCCCAAGCTGTGTCCTCAACCCATTTGATGTTTCAGTACAATGTAATTTTCCAGAACATTAAAACCACCAAGACCACAAAACATTACAAGTTATATTCTACATTTAAAATATTGAGTTGTTCCAACTGGATCCAAGCAAATTAAAGCTCTAATTAATTTCTCTCCTGCATAACCCTATGCCTTGATGAGACCTTTACGTTTCATATTTGAAGCAGAGGAAGAAACAAAAATAAGTCATAACCATGAGAAGGAAATTGGTGAACATCTCAGGAACTCTTGCTGCAGAAAAAGGATCCTTTGTCTGCTCCTGGGATGTACATTTTTTGCTGCATCAGGCTTTACTTTTTTTGGGTTTTTTTAAAGAAAAATTGCTTCCTTTAAATAACATACAAACAACAAGAGCAAGACACGAGTTTCCCTTTGGATGTTGTATGCTTTTCTGTATTTGCACAGGACAGGCCAGGGTGACCAGATCAGACCCTGAACTCTTGGATGTTTCTCTCAGCTGTGATAGCGAGTTTTTCTCTCAGCTGTGATAGCGAGTTGCTTCTGAAGCTGCGAGGAGTCCTCGCAAGCTGTCAGTGTGCAGAAGCACACCACAAACCCACACAGGCGCATCCTTGTGCAGAAATAGAAGGAAGCGGCTGCTCCACTCCTTCCAAGTCCTCCAACGCTGAGGACTCTTTCCTTCACACACACACAGAGTAAAACAGCGCAGGGACCCCGTGAAAGTGGGCAGCTGTAGATGTACACACGGACGACGTCTTATGAATCTACGGTCACCAAACAGCTGCTTTTTTGCCCCACAGGGCAGCCCGTGTGTACGTACCCGCACAGCGCCCGAGGCTGCAGGCAGTGTCCCATAACCCCAGCTGCCCACAGACTGGTCGTGGTCAAAGTCTCGTTTCTGCAAGTCCCCATTAGTGGCATCAGTAGCACGTGAAGGCACCGGAGGATGCGGAGACTACCAAGATCAACTAAAGAGGAAACTATCAGAATACAAAAACTTTTCCGCGATTATTTTTAATTTTTCAAAAGAGCCATGTGCTTTTAAAGTGCATTTCAACAAAAGGCAGTATCTTTTATTTTCATAAATAGACAACTTTGAAATGTATTCTCTTTAAAAATTATACCATTTCTTCACATCTTAATTAATGCCAAAACTTTATTTTCTTTCTCAGCAGTGTATTAGAAAGCTGCTATTAATGTAATCTAATTTTTGTAAGGAGCAGCATTTGTTTTCTATTTTAAAAAAAATAGGTGGTTCTGAAATCCTGGCCTGTCAACATCACTTAAAACATTCCCATTCCATGCCTCTACATAATAAATTAAATCAGTGTTTTAATTGTGCCCATGCTTTGTGGTTCCTGGCAGTACAAAAAGATCTTCTGTGAATGCGTGTCCCAAAAAATCCTACCAAGTGATTAATTACTAGTCTGGAAGATATAAATATGCTTTTCAGTAAAGACAGTATGGACTGCTGGAAGCTTTGGCCTTATATATCTCTGTAGATCTCTTTCACCCAGCAGACATCATCTTAATTCAAACAAGATCCCAGCTTCAATATTTACTGGCAGTACAAAAACCTTTCTCTGCCCATTTGCCCTACTTAATTAATACAAGGTATATCTATTTGAAATTGAGGAATACAATATATGTTTATTCATATTTTAGATTTCTCCAAGTTTTCCTCATCCTTAAATAAGCCATCCAACATGGTACCTTAAGTCCTGCATGTTCTGGACAACACAGCTCCTCCAGAATAATACTTTTAGCATCCGAGTAAAGAACAGCCAAGCTGTCGGTCCCAGCCCCGTATATTACTTTCCTCCCCACAACTCTGTGCTGTCACAGCTGGTGGCTTTGCTCTCTCCTTCAACCCTTCTTCTGCTCCAAATCAATTCTAGGACAACCCAGTGATATTTGCAGTCTGTTCCTAGCTTGTCATACAATAAACGTACAAGGAGAGGAATTTTATTTTCCTTCCCACCGGAACACCATCAAAATTAAACCTGAAGCTATTCCACCTGCACATCTGGAGCAGTGCCACTCCAGCTGACCAGTGGGGTCCAGCTGGAGCTGGACCAGCAGGAGCTTCCAACACCTTGGGGGAACATCTCACAGCAGGCTGAGGAGCAACAGGCAGGAGATAATTCAGTAGAAGGAAAACTAATCAAAAACGGCAGCGAGTTGAAAGGACCTGGAACCAGCAATGCAATATTGAACTTCTCGCACTCAGGTCACCAACACAAGCCAAAGCAACGTAAGTGGAGATTACTGCTTAATGGCCTGAAAGAGGGGACTGATGGATCATAATCTAGCTCTCTATCACAAGGAACACAATTTATTTCACGACAAGCAAGAACATGACAAACAAAGACTAACTCCATCCTTACTCTTTGAAAAGGTCTGTCCATAGTCAAGGAACAGACTGAGATATGAAAGAGAAACGTGTGCCTGTCTTGAGGATAGAAGACTAGAGTTTTGCAATTCTCTGAGCACCAAAATTCACTGAAATCACTGGTGCCATTGTGATTGCTCATTAACAATACACATCTTCCAGCTGACATTTTTCATTTGGACCTTGTGAAAACCACAAATCAAACATACATAAGAAGGTAGCCAACTTCAACTGAGGAAAGGTCTTTAAAAAACAAGAAAGAAAGTAAACCTTTGATAAAATAATTGCTTCTACTGTTATTTTTTTGCTATTGCTTCAAAAACAATTTCTCTTTCTTTCTTGTTCATCTATCTGGTGTCCTGCTGTTGCACAGATGAAAGGTCCAGTCTCTTTAAAATTTCATGCAGGGCTCTTTAGAACATCTCAGTTTTAAATGCCCATGGCAAAGACAACAAAATGTAACAGTAAGTGGAAAGCAGATGAAAAACCCTGTTTATATACTTCATAAAGGTAGTGCGTGCGGCAGAAGGTATATTTTCACACCCAAGCATAGTGGCAATAACCATTCTTGAAATCACTGAACCACACAACTTACATTCACCAAAGTACTGACCGCAACTCAGCATCCCAAAAGCTACCTGTAACTTATCAAACCTAGGTGCTGTACAATTATATCATCTGGTAAGAAAAGTTTTCTTCTCCTTCTACCCCCAAAGTAGAGGTTCTTCCAACATTGCACTAGCCTGACCTTAATGACAGAGGACACATACTTGTGGCAGCTTTAAGGGGTGTAAAGGAATGGCCTTGGTGGAATAAAAGCATGAGCGATGCAAGATGGATGTACCAGCATGGCCACAGGCATCGACGTGGACCACACACATGTCCTACCACCCGCCAGGTCCTTCTTGCTCTTTGCAGCACTCATGTGCTTCCCTGCACATTGGGAGAGGAGCCTGTAGAGATGCACACACATTGACACAAGTGGCCTGCATTTATACACGCACCACTAAAAAGAAGCTGTTTCCAAACTTTCCAAAAAGGATCTCATTTCCTTTTTCTGGAAATGGAGCATATTCCTATTAGGAAGATGAGGAGATTTCACTGACATTTCCTTCAAGTGATTTTGCCACTCACAAATAGCGTGTTTTTACCAAATTCAAGACAACGGGGTCTTACAACCTATTTCAAGTTTCTACAGCTCATGAGCCAGCACAGTAGCCACCACCGAGGCAGCGACATTCAAATCCAACAGGTTTGTGTAGTTTTGTAGCATCTTTTTGTATCTAATAAGTCTAAGGTATTTTACCGGAACAGTCACTGAATTTAAAACCAGAAGCCACAACATCCATTTCCTATATCTCTATTGCTGCTCTTATTTACAGTGTTCACAATTCTTAGCACTCTTGAGGATAGATTTCTTAGCTCACTGTGGATTTGAAGCACAAGTGTCACATCTGTGGTGCCAAAGCAGCTAGGGAGGGACCAGTGGATTCCCTGCCTGCAAAGAGCGGGGACATGTATAATAAAAAAAAAAAACCCCAAACACACACACCAAAAACCCACCAGTTGCCTTGAGACACTTCAGGAAGGACAGAAACTGATAGATTATTCTTCAGAGAATCATCCTGATACCTAATTGTATTCGCATTCCAGATATGACAATATGGATTTCAACAGAAAACTGGAATGTGAGTAAAATACTGGAGGTATTTGTGCAGGTTCAATAAAAATAGTCTAGCATTTCTGATTATAAAAAATGTTGAGCCTATTGCATCAAGAGTGCAAAGCAGTGAAGACTGTGTCAAGAGAGGAACCCCTAAGCCTAACAGAAACAAGCCCCAGGCGGGCAAGCAGCACAAGAGGCAGAACATCTCTTCTGAAATAGCACAAGCATTCCTAAATACAGAGGATTTTTGAGGTGCTGGTTATAATATTGGTTATAATACACTAAATGCAGATGCAACAAGGACAGACGACAGGATCTTCCCCTATAGGAATAGGGTAGCTTTAGCTGCGTAAACTCATTAGGAGTAGAGTTATGTTTTGTACACTAAAAATGAAAAGAACAAACTACTGTATCAAAGTGGGCAACCCTGAAGGTTTAGACTCTCAGCATCCTGAAACAGAAAACGTTACCCTGCAAGAGTCGCTTGCATTAATCAAAATACTCTGCTAGCTAATCCCACGCTGATAACAAGGGCTAACCATGCAGGGAGATCGGGTATGTGATGGGGATGGCACAAAGCAAAGATGATTCAACCAGGAAACATCTCTGCCGTAGCCTAGAGGTCGAGTTTGGAGAGCACTGCACAACATCACCCACAACAAGAAAACTTACCCTGTATCCAAACGAGCTGCTGATCTATATGCTCATCCTGGGTAACCACCCACCAAGGCAGTTTCAAGGAGGCAAATCAAGATCAGCAGATGTTCAACAGAGCAGCTTTACAGATAAAGGATGGTGTCACAGAGGGCTGCACGAGTCAGTCATGGACTGTTCAACACCCAGTTACGTTGTTGTTATTATTAAGTCATGGCTTAATAAATGGGCTTGCTCCGGCCACATCCCTTCGTCATATAGTGCTAATAAGACCAAAACCCCTAATTGTATCACCGTGACAGAGGAAACGATAAGCTCTTTCAGTCAAAACTGAGCTCATGCATCCAGAACAAAACCACCCCCAGTGATTTTGCAGCCAATTTTTGTGAAGTTATCAACAGGAATATGAAGCTCAAAACACTTTCTGTATTACCAAATAACTAAGTACGTGAAGAAGCCCAGAGAGCCCCAACGGGGAGCGAGTCCATCCCGAGCCCAGCAACAGCGTGTCAGCCAGCCAAGGCTGTCAACAGTGCCATGACAAGGGTCCTACCTAATGCTGAGAACAAGAAACCAAGCGCAGGAGATCCAAGTGGAAAGAGCAAACCCATCACTCCCCCTGCACCACCTCACTAAGCTCTGCGGTAAGGGACAGAGCAGGGCAAAAGGGACGAAGAAAATACTCACATGGATGTTGCACATACCGTGCATTTTTTAGAATATTTATTTTAGCCTATATTGTCCATCTTGCCACCACTTTGTATAAATAGGTATTACCTGCAGTATAGCAAAGTAAAATAAGCCAAAGGAGTGGCCATGCCCTGGTCTTTCAGCATGGGAAAGGAGCAGAGGAGTGCGGGAGCGAGGGGCTCCTCACCCAGCACCACACTGGGGACCAGCCGCATCAGCCGCGAGACCCGGCTCGGGGTGATGGCGATCCCGGCGCAGGCAATGGGAAGCGGGAAATCCCTGGCTTCGCTCCAGCTGCCCACACGCCAGGACCCGGAGCCACTGGTGACTACACTCATATGCAGCCCCGCTGCCTTTTAATTAAATGTATATCACAGAAAAACTTCCAACTTAGAATTATTCCAGTATTCATCCACAAGTACTCCAGCTTGAAATATCCGTATATTTAAAATTACTGGACCTATTTTCCACAAAACTGGCTTCTACTTCCTTCCTTCTTCAACAATGATCCCATCATCTACTGAATTTCAAATTCCAGCTTCAATGGTTTTGGTGTTTTTGGCTCAGCACAAAGGAAGAATTTAAAAGGGACATTATTTTCACACAAAGATCCAGAAATCCAACAGACTCGGAGTTATTTAAAGAAATATTTGAACAGATACCAGGCAAGAAAAATTTCAGCTTTAAAGAACTAAAGCAAGCTATCAGTTACTGAAACACTGAAAGACATTAAACCAATAATGGTTTTGATTCGACTCCTGAAAGATTATTCATATATTAAAACAAGAAATAATAGACTTTTCTTGGAAAGTCACGTTACTTTAACACACATATGGGCTTCAGAAATGTAAAAGATCTCTTTAGGCATGTTTTTTGTAGAAGGGTTTAACTAAAGATCAGTTTCAAGTTTAAATCTTTATTTTGCTTGTGTTGCACTGAGCTGTAGGTGCAGCCGCATCGGAACAATTTGTATTCTCTTTAGTCTGAACCAAACCCTGGGACCGAGGAGGGAAAGGTGGGTCAGCCCCGGCCCCGCTTCCCCCCTGCCACCACGGTCACCTTGCCATCCCTCAGCAAACCTGGGAAAGAGCCGAGTGCCAGCAGGAGCGGTTTGCTTCCCAGGATTTAATACACGAGTCCTGCAGAACCACTTTCAGGTGTCTCTGTCCCAGCTGGGGGGGACACACGTCGCTTCGGGCTTTTAAGGCTGAAAATAACATGGGTGATTTTGCACAATAATCAGACCATTGCAATACTTCCACCCAAATGGCTGCTGTAGGACCACGATGGAAGGTGTAAGTAAAAGGAAATCTCTGTTACTCATCCCAGACTTTAATCAAATGAGAAGGATAAACTGTGTTTCCTTTGAAAATCACGTATGTGGTACATAACGTGCTATCATACCAGAAAGGTCTTAATACAAAATGAAAAAGTCAGCTCCGTTTTCTGTAAGTAGGGAAGAAGCAACTCGGGGTTATCCTTTTAGCTTATTCACACATTATGAACTCAATAGGCTAGTCTTGGTTTTCAATACGTTATTATGAATTAGACATGGCATAGCGAGAGGCAGAAAGCAATTAGAAGAAACAGCAAACATCCAAACTCAGTGCATCCCTGTCCACAGGGCTCTGCTCGCTGCCCAGCACACGTCTGGTCTCTGGACCGCCGTGCAGGTGATACAGGAGAAACACGCTCACGCTGCCGATACGGGCACGATGGGGAGAGCAGCGGGCCAGGCTTCCCCATGTGAACCGCTGACCGCCCTCTGCTCTGCAGCCGTGGGGGGGTTCGTACCTAACCGGCCACGCAGCCCCGGGTGATTATCGATTACTACTGTAGCCTTGTTTATTGATTATTGATTATTACTCTACCCTTTATTGGTTTGGTGGTGTTGGGTTGGTGGTTGGACTGGATGATCTTGGAGGTCTTTTCCAACCTAAATGATTCGATGATTCTACGAGTGCCCCAGCCAGAGCTCCCGCCCGCCGCCCGGGCCAGGCTGGCCATAACATGCAACGCTGGACAGTTTTCACCCACTTTCCTACAAATCACATCTGAGGAATGTATCTGCTTTTTAACTAAATCTAAATATTTCACATAGTAGTTGTGGTTTAACCCCAGCCAGCAACTAAGCACCACATACAAAATTTTGGCAACTGTGTATTGCCTCATTAGTGGGACATACAGATGACAAGTCATTTTGTTAAGATTTTCCAAAGATCAAGCATTTACTGATCAGAGCTTGATGCAAAAGAGGTTGAAATATTACTTTAATGTAATTAAGTTTTATTTCCCTAAAAATCACATTTTCTCCTGCAGTAGAATTGACTTGCGATAGCAATTTTAAATTAAATGCAATTTGAGCTAAATGAAGTCTGTTTACAGATAATGCTTAAGTTCATAAGTAACCAGAAGCATTCCCAAAGGTCATTGTCTGAAGGCAGACACATCCCGAGTAACTCGTGCCCAGCAAAGGTGTTCACATCACCACCACCTACACGCCCTCGGCAGCGGGGTGACCAAGCACACGAGCTGAGCCAGTGCGAGGGCCAGCAGGCACCGCCAACAGTACAGTGAAACGTCCCTGCTTGCTGCGGGAAACGTCTACTGGCGTTTAATTGTGTTCTCATGAGAAATACCAACCTGAATAAGTACCTCAATGCATTCTGGAAATGTATTTGTAGGAAACTTACTCCTGGGTAAAAAGGACTCTTGTCTACCAGAATTCACCATATAATATTGCTCTTCAGCATTACTGTAAGCTGAATTTTAGTCTTCAAATAAAAGATAAAACTATAACAATACCAAACAAAAAACTATCATATTATCTAAAAAAAGTTATGAAAAATGAAATGCAGAAAAATAAGTACAAAATTAGTACAAGAACTGTGAAAAACTTGGGCCAGAGCCTCACTGGCTGTAAAGCCGGTGTAACCTCTCTGCCCGTAAGGGAACTGCACCAACAGCTGCCGCCTCCATCCGACCACACCGTGGTTTCCACCTGCGCATCCGAAACCCCTTGTACAGGTGACAGATGGGTCGCCAGTTATCACATCTCCCAAAGTTAACGCATGAGCTGAGATAACCTTTAAACACTTAAATTGAGAAAAATAAAGAACCAAAGCAGGCTTTTCTCTTCCCTGCTCCGGTGCAGCTGGGCAGGAGCAGCACCCCAGCTGGGTGCATGCAGAGGACGATGCCCAGCCCCAGCAGCCGCCTGTTTTCGGTGCAGGAGTGGGCCCGGGCTTGCAGCCTGCCGTTCCCCGGGGCAGAGAGGGGCCATCCCCAGCCTCAGGACATCGTGCCTGTTGCTGGCTCTGGAAGGGGCCATGGCACAATTAATGCACACTAAAATGCCACGATCTCCTTCCTGCGACCTTGAGCTGTGTTTAGCAGTTCATAGAATCATAGAATCGTTTAGGTTGGAAAAGCCCTTTAAGATCATCCAGTCCAACCATGAACCTACACTACCAAGTCTACTCTAAGCCAATCAAGGGTAGACCAGACTAAGACAGTTACGCGGTTCCCAGCCAGACTGCGGCATCGAGGGCCACGCAGATGAAGCTTGCAGCTTCACAGTCAAAAAAGCTACAAAACTAATTCCGACACACTTTTTCAAGCACATCCTGAATTACTGCAGCATTAATTTATAATCATATATAAAACACATGATGACGCGCTACTGAGGGAAGCTTTTATTGACGCTTCACAAAGCCAGCTGAACAGGCGAGGCTTTCCCGTGCGCGATGGCTGGGTGCATCCCCGCCCGCTTTG
This sequence comes from Pelecanus crispus, assembly GCF_030463565.1. Lineage (NCBI taxonomy): Eukaryota > Metazoa > Chordata > Aves > Pelecaniformes > Pelecanidae > Pelecanus > Pelecanus crispus. Next base: position 48,038,913 of record NC_134650.1, on the reverse strand, counting down.
GTGAAGCCCTGCGCCTCATCCCTGCCTGCGCCCGCCAGCCGGTACATCCCCCCACAGCACGGCACGGCACGGCCCACGGCCAGCCGAGCCCCAGCACAGGGCCGGCAGCACAGCAAGGCAGCAAACCCACTTGGGCACAGTAACGGAAGCATCCTCGTTAGGCACTCTATGCAATTAGCTCAAGCCAGTTGAAAGCGCATTTTTGCTCGGCCTTTCTACATCTGCGTTTTCCCTGAAGTCTTGACTTCCTGGTTTACTGCTCAAACGCTAAAATTCGGCTCTCCCTCCGTAAAGTATTTTAATCTAAAAATAATTTGAACCATGTTTATTTTTAAGAACTTTTACCCTCCCAAAAATAATGTTTAAAAGCAAGCAACTTTAAACATTAATACAGAGTAAGTAATTGCTGTTGCTTTCATTGCAGATAAATCACTTTTAATCTAAATTTTTTTTTCAAAAAAAAGATCAAAAGTAATATTAATCGTGCTGGCCAGGGAGCAAAAGGACATTCCCAGACATTAACTGCTCTCCAAATATGAAAAACATATTAAATATCTCTCTTAAAACAAGATGTTTTCCTCATGTTTCCTTCGGGGGAAATCTGCTGGGCGCATTCCTCCCCAGGCGAGGCTCGGGCATCGCCAGCCGGGCTTGGCCGGGGGGAGCACCGGTGCATGTGCCAGTACCACCCAGCAGACCAAACCTACCCGCGTGAAGCCCGGGGACGCCCCTCACCACCGGCCCGGGCGCCGGGTGGGCTCCAGCCCCAGGACGCCCCTGGCCCGGGCAGGGCAGGATGGTGATGCTCCAGCGGCAGGGGTGCCCCACCACCTCGCCTCCATCACCGGCCCTGCACCAATTAGCCATGGCAGCAGGCCTGGTTTACACACAAATTCTGCACCGTGAGTCATCCTGATTCTGCAAATTGATTTTTTCCAAACTTTTATGAGAAAGCAGACACGTGGAAACTCCCACCGCATCCAGCTGTCGCCATGGCACACATGGATCAAACACCACAGACAGATTTTGCTTTTATTTAATCACAACCTGTGATTTCTGTTGCAATAGGATCAGAGGCAGGAGGGAGAGAAATGCACTTCTGCGGTATAAGGAAATATAATTAGGGTTAGTCCCAAATAAGATATAGTAAAACTGTTTTTCCTTCAGCCAGGTCCGCCCAGGCTGGCACAAAATCCCAGCGCTCCCCAGCCTTCTTCGCTCCCCCCGCACACACGTTAAGAGCGGAAAAACACGAGCCGGTGGAAAGGTGCTGACTCGGGCACACAACTTACAGTAGCAAAGCGGCATTAAATCCACAATTTGAATTTGTTATTAGGACAAAAAGAAGCAGGGGGGAATGATGCTCACTGCTGCGTACTGGCCACAAAGCAAAGACCATCAAAAGCATCACTTCTCCCAGAGGTTTTTCCCCTCTCCCCCCTCAAAGACTTTTTAACAGTTTCAAGACGCATCAAGAAAATACTGAAGCTTTCTTCCAGTATGGGAACTGGGGAATCGCGCTGCCCGTCCAGCCTCCTCCGCCCCATGGCAGGGCACAGCGGGTACCAGCCGCAGGGACGCCCTACGGGCGATGCCAGCAGCGGCCGGTGCGGCACACAGCCGCCCGCGCCGGCGGCGTTCGACACCTTGACGCCCGGTTTCCTTGATGCCCCCTTGCACCGCCCCTCAGGAGCCGGCGTGTCAGACCAGGCAGCTCCAGCCTGACGCCCACCAAGCCCCAGCCTGCCCGCGGCACGGCCATGCGACACGGCACCTCCGCGCCAGGCCGCCCGCTGCTCGCCTCGCCGGCTCCTGAAAGAGCGAGCTGAAAGGAGAGGGGTGATTTTGTTTTTCCAGCAATAAAGGCTTCCCACCCCCCCATCAGTAACTCCCTCTTGCCCCACACGTACCCCGCTCCCCCCAGCAGCAGGACAGACCCACGGCCCGGGGAAGGCTGCCGAGCAAAAGCCAAATCCACTGTTGGATTTGGTTTACGTATTTATTTCTAACTGAAGCCAGCCACCCTAATTACTTTTAAAGCATGTGAATTCTGGTCACACGAATTAGAGTTTTCTGTCAAAGTAATATTCCTGAAAGAGCTGTTTCTCTGGAATAAGCTCATCTGCTAATCCACCAGAGCCGCAGCCGCCGGCCTTTGCAAAACAAAAGAATACCTTTTTTTTTTTTTTTCTCGCAGATACCCAAGGAAGAATTTTATTAGGCTTTAGTGTACATGTATGATTAGAATAACAGAAAGAATCGGGTTTTTGTGAAAGAACTGACATAAAAACAATACCCAAGTCCTCAGAGGACAGGGTAGATGCTTTTTAGCAAGGAGCATTTAAAAAAAAAACCCACCAACCACAAACACACACACAGGTCCCTCACTTTTTCAATCTAGTTTCTTCTCCCTACCTCACTAGTATTTTTTTTTTTTAATACAGAACAGAAATAGTTTGAACTGTTACCGACTCCTAATGAATTAGGATTTTGCATGTTTATCATCCCTCGTAAGAAAAAATTCCCACATACCCCAGGGATAAATGGCACATAAACCACAACCCAAAGTGATAAAACTTGTGGGAAAGTTCATAAATACAGATCTTTAAAATGTTTTAATGTGAAATAGATGATAATGCTCTATTTCCCTGCACTTTGTAAAAGCAAATTAGGAGTGAGAATCACAGGATTCGTACAATAAAGCTGTTCAGTATCTCCCATCACTATGGTAGCATACGCACGGTCCAGATGCTACAAACCCTATTAAAGCAGGAATTAGCCGTCCCTAACTTACCTGCCAGCTCCCAGGCGCAAAGCTCTACACTTTGGCGACCGCTGATGGCACTCGTGTCACCCACAGACAGGACGCAGAGGACGCTTCAGCTGAGGCGTTCGACGGAGTCAGAGGTGGCAGCAAGGCTCCCTCTGCATCCTTCACACGTCCCGTCCGGATAGTGACGGGACCAATAAAATCTGTGAGATGTTTGGGCTCACAGCAATAACACCCGCCAACACCCGTCCTTGACTGCGATCAGAGAGCGGTCTTGAGGGTACCAGCCAGCGGTGCCCAGTCTGTTGGAATGCATGCCCTTTTTTGAATTATGACACCAAAAAAGGAGCCTACATAAATTATTATTGTTTTCTGATTCACTGCTAGATTAATACTCAAACAGAAGATATACAGTCTCAAGTTATTTTCAAAACATTAGGAGAAGAAAAACCAAATATTTAATATATTGACTTAAACTTCTGCTGGGCAAAAATAGTTCAGACTATACCCTCAGCTCACTGTTTGTAGGTGTGTCTATGCCACCGCCAATTCTGACAACAGGCCTGTCACATGCCAGACGCCGTGCATAATGGATACAGGAAAAACCAAACAAACAGAGAAAATACAAATAAGTGAGGCTTCTCCCCAGCCTTTTTTCCTGCACAGAGTGGATTCTCCACTATGAAAGAGACGGTTATCCCTGCTCCAGCAGTACTTAGATAAGCACACACAGAATGCCTACAGGCTACAGTTTTTCATTTTCCTCTTGGCCGATCTACAACTAAGCTGCCAAAATAAACAAACTTACCCTTCCAGTCAGGCTCAAAATGAACCAGCAAACTGAATTTTTATGTCATAAAAGGAAGCAAAAAAATAAGCAGGAACACTTAAAATGCTTAAAATATCAGTACTTTTTTCCAGAAGAAGGGAAAATAAACTTATGAAGACAAGCTATTAAGTGATGCTAATTACACAGTCCTCAATGCATCCAACACAGTATCACAATCACAGTCTTCTTTCTAAAGTCAATGGAGAGAGAAAGTTTGGCCCCATGACATCAGGGAACAAAAAATAGACATTTTAGGTCAGAAGAGGAACAAGCACATATTTTGAAAGCTAACTCATCTAACTCATTCTTTGCAGAACAACAACTTCATTAAACTACAGGTTTTTTGAGTGATGTTTTTGCTGCCCAGTGAAAGCTCCAGAAACAACCCGGAGAGGAATCTGAAGTCTCCCCGCTGACGCAGAGCTGCAGGGATGCCCCAAGGTCACCTGTGCGGCCAAGAGCCAGCTTGGCTTTAAAAAGAGCTGGTACTGATATTGTCTAGAGACACCGACTTTTCTCCTTAGGATGCAGACAACTTTCATTTCTAGACCTAATTTGAACATCTGATTAAATTATTAAATATTTTCTTGCGTATCGAAGACCCAAAAGATAAACTTTTCTAAAATGCTGAAAACACAGTAAGCAAAATTAAGATAACATAGCCCCAGAGACTACAACAATCACCTCCCGCAATGCCAGTCGGCTCATTTATTTTGGCACAGTTCTGCCGGTGACAGGCCAGTAACCACAAACAAAGCTAAGCCGTGAGATGCAGCGCAGTGTTTGCAGGTCCCCCGCCAGCACCGATACAGCGCTCACCATGTCCTGCACGTACAAAGCCACTCAAGATGTTTCACTGAACCAGTGTATCGTGCGCCGACTCGTGCGAGAGATTTCTCTGACCACCTGGTTCATTAAAAAAATGTTCCTTTTAATTACATCACGCAAACAACTTGGTCTTCAGAACGGGCGAGGCGCAGTCACCATCAGATAATGCTCACGCTGACCACTCCAGCAGGAGCCTGTAGCCCACGGAGTGCAATCGCTCCAGCAGTTTTGGCCATGCAGTGCGGGGAGAGCACTGAAGATTACTCCAGCATCCACCACACCAGCCCAACATCCCACACCTGATGGGAGACAGCTTCCCATTTTTCCTTGCAGCAAGGAAATTTCCTTCCTTCCCTGGGAAACAGAAGATGCAAAACTCACATAAGGTATTGCTATCTCATGTTCTTAGGACGAATATTTCAATGTAAATATTCATAGGGGAACACCACAAAGGAAGCCACTGGTATACATTCGAACTTTTGTTTTGAGCAGTTATAACGTAAATGCCCAAAGACCAGCACGGTAAGACAAAGAAGTCGTACAAGTAACGGGTACCTGTGCATGGGACAGCAGACCTGGAGACTGAAATTCTTTAGTTTCACTTCACTGTAAAAAGTTACACCTGTGCACTGTTTCCCAAAGTCCTCTCCAAAAGCATAGAAAATTCACTATTTCCAGGTTTGCGACCAACCTTGCAGTGCATGGTAAAATGAAAGACGAGCATGAATGTGCACAACTTGCTTTTTTTCTGCTCGTAAGATTCATTTCACTTAAGTTTATAACAGTCCTCTTTTTTCAAGATAGAAACATACAGCAAGCTTCTTACAGAAGCTGTAGCTGTATCCACATCCTTCAGCGTGTAATTTTTCTCTACATTCGCGCTATAACGGAGCACGCACGTGCTGCTTCATTTATCTCCGCTCTTCTCATTCATTACTCTGTAAAGCACTTCAAGTACTTTAAAATACCAGCGTACATTTTCAGCTTGGCTCAGTAAGGCCTAGATACGCGGAACGTCTGTGGATCCGGTATCTTGGAACAGGACTGCAAGCTTAGTCTCAAATGTATCTTGGAGCAGTCCAGCACTATTTTAACTTACCAACACCTAAGGCACCAGGGAAGTTGTACACAGCTGAGGAAATTCTCCGGCAGCAGATGTCACTGAGCACTTTGCATCAGGAAACCGAGGAAAAGGATCCCGACCAGCAGCCAAGGTCTCGGAGAGCCCTTCAGAGGCCTTCCAGCCACCCTGCCCCTGTTCCTTGCGATGCAACTCCAGTATGTGATCTTTTTTCCTTGGGGCAGGTTTTGTCATGCTGCTTGCTTATAAACACGGCCCTACCGTATTTTTTAAATTCTCATTATGGACAGGGAAGTACCAATATGAAAACAGCCCTTGCTTCTCTGCACATCATTTTTGCTTACAGTAATTAAAAGAAGTTTCTGTTCTTTTTATCTCTGCAGTGGCAACACATATAGAGAAGTACGAACTGGAGCCTGCCCTGCCTCACACACCATAAAGAGAAGCATTCACTAAGCTCCGACTGTAGAGCCCTTATTGCTGATGATAATGTATGAGACGGAAAGAAAACAGATGGGTTTTCAGAGGCCAGAGCCTGCAGTTAAGGGAAGAAGGGGTGGGGGGGTGGGATCAGATTTTAGCTCATAAACTGCAATTTTGCAGGAATCATTGAAAAAGAATGAGGATTCCATGATGTCACTTTTACAGTCAATGTTCTGACTACAACCACGCTTTACTGACCTGCCAGTTTGAAGTACTAGTACACCAATTCACCACTTTGTTGCATAAAACAGTGTAAAAATACCAATTTTAAATAAAAAGCCCATTTTGTGATTCACGTATACTAAAGTACAAATCCCAAGTACCTGCTGTGTCAAGTAAAACACATAAAGCATTATCAGAAAAACACACTGGAAAAACGTGAGTGCCACATAAAGCAGCCTGGAAGAGTAACTTAAAATGACTGATGTGATGCTTATCTTTTTTTTTTATGTGCTTTTGCCCTTCTTCCACTTACTGCACTCATTTCCCTTTTTTAAAAAAATATTCCCCTTTATACACTGCCTTTGTTCGACCCTTTCAGAGGATAACATAGCATTAATAAAATAGGTGGGCAAATATACAGACCAAAAGAAAGCACGACATATATCACATCCAGTTCCTCCTGAAGGACAAGCTTTGACTGGAAATTTGTGTGGATAGAAAGACTGAATTATCAAATTAATTAGAATTTTGTATTTTCTTTTCCTTATTATTCTCGGGGGGGAGAGGAATTAGTTCCACAACATGTATCTTAAGACAAGACGACTGCAGATCCAACGGAGAACCAGAACAGTAAATCCCTGGAACACACATTTCCAAGATTTCACTATTATTCATACACAAAAGCTTAAAATAGCCAGTAATTTGGACGCAAACAAAATGAAGCATTGTCCACAGAGATCTTTGTATCCAATCCTTGAATAAACTTAACATACAAAATAATATAGTATTATGCATATTTATAACAAGTGGTGGATTTACAATCAGCTCCGTTTGTTAGGTCCTGTGGAAACCCAGCGCGAGAGCCTGCCTGTGCCGCCTGCGACGCTAGCGCGGGCTGAGGACGTGCCGGAGGGATGGAGAGCACCGCCTGAGGCACCAGGAGAGGCACGCAGCAAGCCCGCGGCCGACCTCAGGACCACCACGAGACTGGCCTCCCGTCTTTTGAAAATAAAATAAAATAACCCAGCTGAAAACTAGTGGGAGGACACGTATGGCAAGCAGCATCATACACCTGAAACACCCGATGGCAGGTTGAGCTTGGGTCACGCAGAACAGCCTGCGCTGATGCACAAGCTCCTCTTGTCCTACCCCAAGTGCAACACGGCCGCTGCATTCCTCTGAGACCAAGGCAAGAAGCTTTTTTTGCTGAAAACAGGCTAATTCGAATTGGACATTCAGCTCGAGTTTTTGGCGATGACAGTAGTAATCGCTGAGAAGATACTCCCCAAACAGCCCGGACTCTCCACCTCCGTACATTTACAGATGAAGCTTTGAGTCCCTTTCTGAAAACAGGCGCTGAACAAAGACACGTCGCTGAGCTCCGTGGCGGTACCACGGCCACAGCTAACGGTTTCTGAAACACGGGTCAGGCCAGTCTGGCGGCAGCAAGAGGAAGAAAATTCTGATGGTTACGGACAGCTAAGTGCTTCCCTGGAGAACCAAATTTCATCCTGCCCCTGGAGAGACTTCTACAAATTTAAGCCACTCTTAAATCAGACTTGCCAGAGGTAGTCGCTAATTGTATGTTCCACAGATACTGACCTCCAGCCTGCTAACGGGGTGTCGTTTGCAGTGTGCTGTGTATTCTCAGATACTAAGTTAATGGGATTTGGTTTTACGCAGAGTGCTCAACAGCGCTAGATGCTTTGAGTCACACAGTCTAGATAATTTTCAACTTAATCTCGTGGAGATTCTGACTGAACCCTGCTTCTGACATTTCCATAATTAGAAGTGTTTGACATTGCATTTTAACAACATTCTTTTTATTTAACATTTTTGTGTGCAATTAATAACCTAGACTAAAAATAATATTTATGTACATGTACATCGCACTATGAAAACCAAGATATTTTTAATATAGTATTTCATTTGAATACTTTATTGAGGTCATGTGGAGCATCTGTCTCTTTATATGGATAACTAGAAGCAAAGAGGAATCCATCATGATAACATGCAAATAAGTACGGTGCATTCATACGAGACCAAACACTGAAGTAATAAAAAGGAAAGAAAACTACACAGCAGGACAGATATTTCCAGCATTAATGTAGCATTTTCACCTGCTGTGCAGACGCAAATTTTGTGTACATGAATTAACACTTGTTCTTATTTGTTTTCTCACCTTCTTTATAGAGCAGAAGCCCTGTGTGCATCTTTACTTTCAACTAATATTAAGAAGCATCCATAGCTGCAAAGATTATTTCCACTTCTACCCACATGTGGAAAATGTGGTTGTTATGTACAGTTCCTGGGGGAAAAATTTAAAAAGTTATGCCAAAAAAATAAGAAGAAATGTCTGTTTGACTCTCAGCCTTTTATCACTAAAATACCTTTTAAAAAAAAAAGAAAAAATCTTACATCCTCTGAATGCTTGTCCAAATGCCAATAATAAGGACTAAATCAATTTAATAGCATAACTTCTACACCTGCTGGTCGAGGAAAGCTCAGCAGGGAGCTCCTGGACTTTATGTAGGTGGAGACTGGTCTCTGATTTCTTATCTTAATGTTTTGTATTAACGTTCTTTTAAGATTAATACTAGCCTGAAAACAGTCCTGCATGTGCAATTGGGTCATGCATTTATTTTCATCATCATTCCTCTCACAAGGTTTAACTAGTTTCTTGCAGATAAGATTTCTGAAATATATGTATATTTTCATGGTAGCCAGATATGTTGTAATGTCAGAGCAAACACCATGAAAGGAGATGGTTGGGGGGGGGGTGGGGGGGAGGGAATCATTATCTCCACGTAACAATGAAAAGCAGAGCACTGCCAAACTCACGATTATCACAGCAAACCTAGAACGGACGACTGAACAACAGATCAGTCTACAAGGATGATTCATTGCCCTACTCCGCTTAATTGATGCCACTCAGGCAACAGAAAGGAGGCAAACCCCACTGTTTTCTCCACTGTGAAGGTCTCCTTGGGAAAGGCATGACAGAAAAACCAGTTGTCTGTCCCCAGATGGCAACGGGAAGCCAGAGCTCAGCCCGTTGCACCCTGCACTGGGATGGTCCTACACAGAGAATTCGGAGAGCCGCAGCTACGTCAGTGACATTTCTTGATGCACTGGGAGTATGGATGTTGTACACAGCCGAGAACCTGCCAGGGTTCAAGAAAGCTGTAATGCTTCAGCCACATACCTTCTCCTTAAGCGAATTCACTCTCAAGCATGATTTGAGCTATTATGTTCAGGCCAACACCCCCCTTCTATCTCTGTCCTCCTGCTTTGTCTCCCCAGTCCAAACTAAAATCACAGTCCCTTTCTTTCATGTGTATGTCCAGCCACAAGACTAAGGACAGTTTTACAGAAGCATACCTTTCAATTTTTGCCTTCAGGCATTCCTTGTTTCTCCTGACTCATCTTCACAAACAGTAATCACCATGTTTAGACTTATAATGTGGCCATTATGCAAGTCTCATCCTTCTACTTCTTCCATCAAATCTAACGTCATGTTCTTCCTGCCTGACGCTATTAGGACGTGACTTTTCCTTTGCATACAACTAAATGTCTTGATCAAGCCTTTATCACGTAACATCAAAACTCCTACAACCTTCTTCTCTACAGCCTTGATAAATGCAATGTTGCTCAAATTCTACCATTTAAAAAGTTGCCTCAAGAAAATTTTCTTGACTTGCTAGGGTGTTTGCATACCAACATGATACAGACAGCGAAGAGTAATGATTATGAACCACCTACTGTACTTTGAGCGTCCAGTCAACACCTCGCATGGAAGTTACATGCGACCTACAACACACCAAAGGCCCAACCTGACATATCATCCTTATAGGTAATTTTTACTGAATTAATAAGAGGCTCCAACACATGGAATTCAATCAGTTATGCTGTATCATTTTATATCAGAACATACATGTATCATACTTTACTCAGCTCAGCAAGCAAACTCCAAGTGTTTTCAAATCTCTGGTATTCTTATGAGGAGCAACAATGGAACAGTTCCGATTGCCTTTGTTCTGCTAATTAGGAGGAAAAAATCTTGGAATATGTTTTTGCCAGCAAGTGCATTAGTGAACACACCGTACAGTAATACGGTACCACAAGAAACTTCTGTAACAGATAACTCTGCCTTTCTGCTTTCTTAAGTCTGACACAAAGCTGGAATAATTAGGATGATAAAGTCTAAGCAGCCCTAGTAAATTCAGCTAAATCTGGTATCAACACAGTTGGGATACTTATTTGCATGTTTAAATTACTCAAGTGACTAATTTTATAATTTCCTTTTCAATTGCTGAATGCCTTACTTTTAAAATTAGTCCCCTGAGAAGCAGAGGCACAGCGCATGGTGCTGTTAAAGTTAAAAACTTGTTATACTTTAGAAGATTATCATAATATTGCATGCATTATTTCTTATTTAATAAAAATTTAATTGTGCATATAATTTGATAATTTAATACCAATAATTTGTTATACAAATCTAGAATACATTCTTTTTTTTTCCTTGGAAAAAAGTTACATTCAAGGTTTCTAATAATAAGAATGTTTATTCACAGAACTCCCAATTTTGCCATATTTTGCTTGCTATCTTCCTAAATGGGACAAAACTCATTCCCAGTGAAATCATATCCTCTTATTGTTACTCAAATGTCCTTAAATCCAGCCCCCTGTTCGTGTTGTGGAAGATGCAGAACACTAAGACAGGCTACCTCGCTTCGTTAATAAAGTTCTGGTGATGCTCCTTGGGCACGTCTTCAACGCAAAGACAAGGAACCACCCCAAAAAGCCGTGACAAGAATGAACAGCATTTTGTTGCCACTGGAGGCGAAATTCTCCCCTACTCCTTTTCCAGTGGTGTTCAGTTTTTAGGAGAAAGCCAGATCTCTGGAAACCATTATTAATAGCGATCACAGTAAAGCAGGACCTGTTTTCTGCAGAAGCTGACTCATCGTGACCTTCCAAAATGTCAGATTCCATACACTATGCCAAAGACCCATGCTCAACTTTATCTGTTTATTTCTTCACACAGGGACAAAAATTCAGCAATAGGAAGTGCTCAATAAATTGCATGTGCAATGGCGATTTGCTCGGTTTACAAAATAGATAAAGGAGAGAGTCCCACTGGTAAGGACACTGTCACTATAATCCTCATTTCTCCGAGGCTTGTACAACAGATGGATTTCAGAAAAAAGAAATCTGGCAGGTTTTACTATTAACCTGGATCAATCCTTGTATGACTGTGGGTTTCATACATCCACCTTCTTGCATCAATAGCAGGTTTGCAACACTGACTTTGTCAGTTCAGTGTACCCTTCAATATACACAGATGCTCTATGTAGATTTTAAAAACAGACTGCAAATGGCCACTGAAAACATCTTTAAAAGCATCTGGAAAATCCCATTCTGTTACATCATTGCCAATTACCGCCTCTGGCAAACTGGTTTGTTGACGTACAATCTGGTTTTCCATATCCTGTGGGGAAACAGCGATCTCGGGAACCTCCTAACGAAAGTAAAACTCACTCAACAGGATCACAGGAATGACAAATTAGTTATCTTCTACAGAAAGGACGAGAAAATATTTTTCTCATGTGTTCTACTGACACATTCTTTCTTTCCTATTTTCTAACCTGGCTCTCTGTGGACCTCATCAAAATCTCCAAAGACAACAAGGACCATTGTTAACAGTTCTACACCCTCCCTCTCGTATCCCCTTGAGATTTAACACCCATCTGCCTTCCACCAGTCATTCCCTATTACCGGTGCTGGTGGTGCTTCACGTCTGCATGACGCATCCAGAGACCCTAGCCTGAAACCATGGCTTCTCCGCACCAGGAGTGGTTAACGCTGCTCGGGTAAATTCTGCTCTAGCTAGATAAAAGAGCCAAATAGCAACAGGCTGCGTACAAACAAAATGTTAGAACTAGTCTCCCATAACTCATGCTTCGCTGTACTCTTGTTTAGTTCTCTCATTCTTTATTTGGTTTTAGTTTTTATACCTCTAGCTTCCCTGGCCAAATATAACAGCAAGGTTTTCAAACAGCCTGTTTCTGGTAAATTCATTTCTACCCTTTCTTCTAGAGCTCAGGAAGGCATTATCTGAACACAGCAGTGATGTAAAAGTTCAAAAGCCCAGATATTTTACAGTGCTGACATTCTTCGCTTCAAAAACAAAACAAGACCAATATCCACTCCTTCCCAAAACTGAGCAACGCAATTCCTGCACCCATGTGCCCAACAGCAAGTCATATTAATGTATTTTGTCAAAAAGTTTAATCGAGTAATTACTTCAATAAAAGAAGAATACCAGAGGATGCATTTTTCCATTGCAAACAAAAAAAAAAATCTTCAAGTCCTAATAAATTTCCACCTTCGTACAGCTGTTAAAACCATTAGAACCTATACACCTCTAACACTAGCTTTCTGTACTCGCAGAGTAAAGGGTTATTTTTCTCACAAGAAAACGAACTTTTCATAGAACGTAGTTTTCGCAGAACTACGCTAAGTTCCTCATGCAAAGGTCAGTAAAGTACACGCAGCAATCTTCTAAAGCTTGCTGCTAAGAAAACTGACTTTTAAATCTGGTAAGCCTATATGCAATCTTAATATAACATACAGATGACCTTACTAAGCTTCTCTACCTTCTATAAATTTCAATTAATTGTATCATTTTATTTAAGTTCCCAACTTGCTGTGGTGTATTAGCATATTAAAATTAACTCTGCAGGCTGTAATCACTTTACCTTAATAAAACAACTTACCAAGGCAAATTTGATAAAATTATAGTACCCCCTTGTGGTGTTACCTTCATACCCCAATAGAACATTTCTTAATATTATATTCTAAAAAAACATTCTTCTATCAAGCTCAGTGGATAACTAATTAACCTTTTCTAGAATCCAATATGAGCAAAGGGAAATTAAAAGGACTATCACCAGAATCTGAGAATGGATGAGCTAGAACGACGTTTTTCCATAAGCTGAGAAAGTAATCTTTAGTAAAACCTTATGCATTTTTACATCAACAAACATAGCATATAACGCTTTAATCTGAAAACAGCATTTGGATAATTGTCTCCATGGCGCAACACCAGTAAAGAATGCTTTCCATTAAAAAAACCCCACCACCCAAAAACCAATCAGCTTATCAGTTACAAAAGTGATTGAAGAGTTCACCATTCAATGATTATATCTCATCTTGTACAATGTTTTCCCTGACTAAATTTAAATCACTCTGGCCCTTTGATTGCAGAGGCCCCCGCTGCAGAACTCTTCAGCCTTCCATTCCCTAATGTTGATGCACGTACACAGCCCCTTCTCCTCCTACCTCAGCAGGGTCTTGTGAAAACAAGGAAACAAACAAAAAGTAACAATAGGTTTTCAAAGCAGGGCAAAACAAAAGTGTGTTTTGTATTCTCTATTCTTTCTATTTTGATTCTGAAGAGGTGTGGGATGCCATGTGTTTTGAATTTTTTGTATATCTGTACAAACAAGATGCATTTTAAAAAGATGTAATAACGATAATTAAGGGTTTTAAAAAAAAAAATCAAGATATTATTACCCTGTTTTCTTCATGATTATATGGTAATAGTTTCAACCAGTATTTGGCCAGACTGAAGTGAAAAGGCTGATTTTTATTTACATTAACCTACTGGCTTATTAACTAATACTTCTATAGGTATGTTAGTGTTTAATCTACACACGAGAAACACGGCAAAGGGAATCAAACCACACAGTTGTCTACAGCCTGACGCAGATAAGATGGCACAGTTGTTCTTAAATATCTGAAAAAAGTATTCACTGCATCCAACGTGAATTGCTGCTGTTAGCAGCAAATGAGGGAATTTGAGACGCGTGGAAGGGGTACAGGCACATCTTCAATAGCATGCGTGCGCTTCAATAACCCCTTCAACAAAACTGCCTCAGTCGGTGATCTCTACGCAGAGAGGCAAGCTTTCCAGAAATAATGCCATGGAAAAGAAAGGGATGAGCAAGTGGAAGGGAGAAGGATCTCTCTCCCAAAACCTGACTCAGGCTGGTCTCCCCACCCATCGAGCTGGGCGCACACAGTCAAATTCGGGTTGAGGGAGAGAAGACATGCAGATGAGGGAATATTTGAGAGGAGTATCCGAGGGGAGAAGCCAGCAGCAGACACCAAGCTGACCAGGGAGCGAGGGGGAGATGCCAGGCGTGTACCTGCCGCGGGTCGCCGTGCCGCTCTGCAGCGTCTAGCGGCGCTTAGACACAAGCCTGGTTCCACGGCGTCGGTTGTAGCTACAGGAGAAATTCATCTTTCTAGAGAAGGTATGGAAAACAAGCATGACATCCCTATTGCAGATGTTTCGTTACAACATAATTAACACAGCACAGCATTGAGAACAACAGTAAATCTGGTCTATAAAATGCAGACCTAGGCTATACAGGATTTGTAATTGCCTAATATTAAAGCCTCAAGATAAAGTAAATACATTTTAAGTTCCTGTTAGTTATGGAAACAGTTTTGAAAGATTGAAATGCAGTACCAATAAAGCCTTTGTAAATGCTATCCTAAAATACGTGTCTCTGAAAGAAAATAGTTGCCATAGGAAGTTTATTTTATTTTTTTCCATATTTTTCCATATCAGGCTTACAGGGAAGTGGTGTAAAACCACTTTTGTCTGCTGAAAGAAGGTGTGGTTTTGCGTTATTCTTAAGTTGTAACAAATTGGGTATTGGGACCAGTAGAGGTGGTAAAATACCCTATTAAAAACACTGGTGTATGTGTAAAAGAGGGAGTAACCATGTCGGTGGCAAAGTAGGAAACAGAATTTCTCTATCTCTGCTGGTCCCAGCATCTTTCACAGGGACCGCTGCTCCCACAAAAGGAAGTCGTTTAAAGCAAATTTGTGCTTCCTCAGTCCAGTAACATAATTTCAATACCCTTTAAACAAGAATAAACTACATCCCTGCTACCAACATTTCTAAAACATGTCCACTACAAGAATTTCAAAACTCAACACCCATATAACTAATTTTCCATTTTCTAAGTGAGACTGCTGTAACAGAATGAAAAAGTGATTTTGTCTCAACCACACAACGAAGCAGCAGCAGAACAAGGCAGAAACACCAGCTACATCAACCTTACCATGTTAAAGCCCCTTCAAGGCTAATTTACTGCATCCTCCATACCATCGTGGCCTTGGTGTCACAAGAATTCAGAGGAATCCAGGTGGTTTACATGCCTTTCACCTTTAACCATGTGCATTCAAGGGCCCTGGGGACAAGCGAACTGAGTTGTTCCCTACAAGCAGCACAGACCACTGTCAGAGAGATTTTTGCTGTTGAGCTTCGACTTCTCCACAAGTCCAGCGCTATGACAGACAAGGTGCTTGGAGACGACCACAGCAGCTGGACCACGGAGGCTGATGGAGCCACAGGGACAGTTTGGCTATCATGGTGCTTCCGTAAGATTTTCTTTGTAGGAGAGTCTTCCACTGAGCTCAGTTGCCCAAGTGCCTCGGCAGACGAGCCTTAAACGGGTACCCCAAGACAGAATAAGGAGGGATGTCTTTGGTGGGATTGTATATCATGTTTAGGGCAAAAGGCAGTTGACACAGAACCATACTAAAGCTGAGTAACTCTTTGGGTACCCAGACCAGAAAGTCTTCCCATCAGCGCCCGTTTTTTATCAACTGCTGTTTCACTGCTCTAGGAGCCCAAGCCTAGTGCCCTCCAACACCAAGTTTGCAATATGGCTTGTGTAACCTCCACAGGACTAGAGACTGAGCTTTCTCAGAACTGGATTTTCTGAAAGATTTTCTCCAAGAATTGGTAGTAAGCACTTGGGGTTTTGTCCACAGCTGTGCCCATGAGGGCAATGAAGTGTTTTACTCCTCACAACAGTAATTCTGTGCCCTTGCAATGATTATTGTGACACTTGATGGACCTTTGTCCTGTCTCCTAAATTCAGTGTCCCAAGGAAACACCTCAGCTCCCAGACTGTATGCACAAACCTCAGAGGCATCTCCTTATAGATCCCGGATAGCCTGTACCACTCCGCTGCCCTGACTACAGGCCCATCGCACGAGCTTCCTCCAGCAACAGGACGACTCACGCGGGACAGGCTTAGTGCCCATGAGCTCAGATGCCCTCCAGAACCTGAACACAAGGGAACGTGGAAGCATCCAAGAGCCTGCTCAGCGGCACTTCACAGTCAGGGAACACTGCTGGGACAGTCTTTTTGAACAATCTTACAGAACAGCTTAGACGCGGCCATGAATTCCCAGCTATTTCAATCCCATCGGCTACCAAGGGCAACACATTATCTTCCATCACGATAGAAGCATGCAAAAAAATTAACCCCTCCTCTCCATAACAAACAAAGCTTTCCATAGTCAAAACTGCATACATTCCTGATATTTGACCGCAGGTTAAGGATGGAAAAAAGAGAAAGTCTGAAAGAAATATACTTAAGGAGATTTTATTCAGGCAAGAGAGGACCTCCTGCTTAACATACACAAGCCATTAAGAATTTTTTCAACCAAATCATATGGACCTGCATATACAGTACATGTTAATTCTTCTTCTTCCTTACAGAAGTAATGACGAAAGTATCTTGGCTTCAGGATGGACTGGTTTAATTCTGCTTCAGCACTCAATTCTACCTTTCATTTTCCTACTGACTTTCTGAAATTCCATAGAAAGACATTGTTGTTAAACAGCAGTGAGTGTTATTCTCACAGCAGTGTACACTAATAATAATTCAGCGTGGTGTCATAGAAGGCTGTGAGCTCTTAGCTGAATTTATTTGAAAAATAAAGTTTGGTTTTTTTCTCGGAGATCTTTACTTAAGTCAGCATGGAACTCTTGTAAAAGATAACTACCAATAAGTCACAACTACCCAAGGAACAGCCTTTTTATTTTACTTTTTTATTCCTTGCTCACCATGACAACATAATAAATGAGCCCTGAGAGACTAGAAGTGCATAACTATTTAAAATTTTGTATTTTATCTTTCATTGTATGCTTCCAGACATAACATTCATGATCTATTTTTTAAAACCCTCTTCAGTGTCTCCAAGTGAAATACTCCAATTTTCAACTGCAATATACAATCATCAGAAATACATCTTAGCTGTGATTCTAGGTAACAGTTTACAAAACTAGTCTTACAGTATTTTTGTGATCCGGTAATAATTACTTGCTCCTGTAAAAGAAAAGCAACAAGCCAACAGTTTCAACATCTGCTTTTTCAATTTTTGTTTTGAGTTCTGTTGGATGTCTCTGTATTCTTTCATACATGACTAATAGGAAAGATACAAGACTAATAGGAAACATAACTGCAACTTCACTTACGGTTGGTTTCGGTTAACAGATGGTCTTTAAACTATCCAACATAAAAGCATTCATTTTAGAAAAACTGACCCCAAAACTGCTTCATAAAATAAAGAATTTTGATTTTTTTTCCCCTCAAAGCTTCAGGATCTTTCAAGACACTACAGTATAAGAGGCCCCAGGGTTAAAAAGAAAAAAAAAAAAAAAAACCAAAACACACTTATAATTTCTGACCTTAAATATCAGAGACTAAAGGTTTTGCAATGTAAGTATCAGAAGTAACATACACAGCTATACGAAAAGGTGGGCCTCCTAGACTACATTTTTTCTTGCTAAATTTCAAGTGCCAACATAAAATCACAGCGCAGAGATCTGCAAAATCCCTGTGCTACAGATGACTGCCGTAAGAGGTCAACCGAAGCTTTAGTTTTCCATAAGCTAGCGCAGCAGTTATGGTGGGGTCTTTTGGCTGTTGCAATAGCTGCTTCCTTCTGGATAAATAACCGCTACAAGTCAGCCACCAAGAAACATCTTTAATTTCTCAGTAATAGGCTTTCACAGGCATATGAAGTAGGGTGATAATAGTACGAGTCCTACTTCCAAACTATTTAATGTAGAGTACGGTGAATGAAAAATTGTTTGTCCCACACGCACCTTGTACAGTTGAAGAGCGTTTACTTCGGATCAATAAATGGGTTTGGCAAGACCTGTGTCGTTCCACATTTCTTATTCTGACACCGCCACTGTACGTTTGCCCTGTTGTAACACTTATCTACAAGCCTGCTGCTGACCATGGTCGAAGAAAGCGTAGCAGACCAGATATACCTTTGGTCCTTTTGTTCAGTGTTTTTGTTCACAAAACACCACATTCAGGAGCTCCGTGATAACTTTGCTACGAGTGCAATCTGCTTACAGCATGGCTTTTCTTAAAACTCCGTCTATAAAAGCAAGCCAGAATAAACCCAAAGAAACAGCTATTGTCCAAAATGCCTTCCAAGCCCATCCGTCACAGCTTGCCTAACTCGGGGACAAATGGGTGCCGCCGCAGCACTGCTGTAGTTATATGGGCACCATAGCATGGTGCTGATTTAAATATCAACAAGGTTTAATGCCTCTGACCTTTTTCAGGCTCACTCTTCCATATGTTATGACAGCAGCCCGATGGAAGCCAAAACATCAAGAGCAGCTTCACACAGTTTCACATTTACAATTAAAGATTATTATATTCAAAATTATATTGGGAAGTACTTTTTGCAAGTCTGTTCTCCCATTTTGAAGGTGCCTGTGCAACAACGCCAGCCAGCTGAGCATAACTGGACTTCACAGAGTTTTCAGGCAGCAATGCATCTCTTTCCCAGGAAGAGACTGTAGGTGGCAGCATTTTTATATGGAAAAAACAATTGACATTTTTTTAATATTCAATTTAGAGACAGATTCTGAGTCCCTGGCTCACATGCAAGGATATTTACTCTTGCAATCAGTTCCTCCCACATGGCTGTCTGTTAATGAAGTGCCCATACAAGCCATCAATATTTTGATCTAGACAAGCAGCTAATTTTTTCTACCTGCTAACATTCAAAAAGTCACTCAAATACAAGTTTAGAAACAGATGAAGCAACTGAAGCTTGCAAAATAGCGCTATACCCTAGGAATATGGCTCTCTATTTTAAATAGAGTATTTTTATTACTTCCTAACCAGAATTCTTTCAGCTTTGCAGAGAGGTATATGACCACTTTTTTTTTCTTTTTTTAAAAAAGGGAAAAAAAAAACCAAAACCAAACGCTCTAGTTTAAAAAGTGCTATTAAAAATCATACAAGAATTAGCACCGGAGAAAAAGTTAGCAAATAAACCGAAGTTGAAAGTAAGTTTCTTTCTTTCTTTCAGTCTGGTTTTCCAGATGCATCATCAGCATCTGCATGTTAGCAATTTTTCATTATTCATAAATGTATTACAGGAACACAGCCAAACTGCAAGCCAAGAAGTCCAACACACACGTTTTTAAAAATAGGGAATGTGTCTTGGTTATAGAACAAAAGAACTCATTTTATCACTTGGCTTTACCGCTTGAGAAAATGGCTCCTGGTGTGCTGAACTCCATGATAAATGTGCCCCCTCTAGATCTTTATTGCCCTTGTAAATCAAAGGACTGACAGCAGTTAATAAGAAAGCTTTTGAGTGGTTTTGAAGTTTTGCTTTGTACAAATAAAATCTCATATTAAAGAATTTGCTAGTCCTCAAGGTGTGGAAAAATGAGTATGACTAGAACCTGTTGTGCTTTCTGTTTTTTTAACTGTTTGTTTCCACTATTTTCAAAAAATCGTTTTGTAGCAAGGGTACCAAAATAAAATAAGCAAATCACTCTGTATTGAAATATAAGAATTAGAGTCAGTGACTTAGTTACTAAAAACAAAGTTTCAAATCCTTTTGGCATTTCTATACCCTGTGATGTCTGGACAGGACAACAGAATCAGAAGTGCGCAATATAAAACATGAAAGGTTTTTCCGTAATTTTACATAAGATGTCGACATTACTTCTACAAACCGTTTTTAACTAAAGAAAGCAACAATTCCACATCCAAAAATTATCAGTCAAAATTCCACTGTGGTACTGTCATAGGGAGGATAGGATTATTTGAGTCACCAGCTAACCCACAGGTATGGACAAAAGTTTTTAAATCCATTGGCAGAAACTACAGCAGTATTCACAGATGGCCAAGTTACGGTAAATAGCATGAGTTCTACTTATATATGTACCTTTTGGTCAAGAAACAGTACTCTATAGGGAAACAAAGAAAGAAATTACTACAACACAAATATTTAAAGATCATAAAGTGAACAGATCAATTTATAATTACAGATTTAGAAGTTTGCTTTAGAGATTACATTCTAGAACAGACATTTGGAAAAAATGGTTATTTGGAGGTCTTCAGAAGCAAACTGCAGTTTGGATAAGGACACTTTACGGCCTCACACACTGAGTATACAGCGTCAGCATTTCACTGAATTACAGTTTAACCAAAACAAATTAGAATTAATGTTGTGGTGGCTTTCTGTTTTGCTTCCACGGCTTGCATTATCCTTGTTCAATTGCAGGCAGCATCGTTCCTTCTAAAACAGTTTATGACACACCCTGGCCGAGGAAATCTTAACAGGAAGCTACAGTTATTTGGACAAAGCTAAACGTATTTATAGGGAAATAAATGTATTTCCTGTTCAAACCGGTAGCACAAAGGTATTATGTGACAAACTATCAACAGGTCTAAAGAAAGCCTAGCTTCTCTTGACTGGACTTTAAATACATTTTAGAAGGCACCTCAATGAAAATACACATTAGGGGACATTGTCTATTTAACTGTTCGTTCCCCCTGCCCCAATCTAGGAAAGATAAAGTAGGGTTTTTCTTTAAAAACAAAGACAACCAGTATTAAAGGAGCACATTAATAAGCATCATTTCGGATTAGGATCCAAAGTATCGGGCATCAATATTTCCCAGCAGCATGGATCTTTTGTAGCCAAAGTCCCAAGGATGTCACTTATCACTAGCAGACACTGGAAAGCTACAGAGAAAAAGCAAATCAGACTGAATCATTACTGCCTTCTGCGTGATTTACCCTCCTCCCTACACCCCGAGCCTGCCCTGCCCGCAGCCCGCCATCTGCTTGCTCAGGCAATCTTCCGTCATGCACTCTGCCCTTCGGGTAGGTAGAGGACCCTCTTTATCTGGGAGAGACTCGGTGACATGGATAATCAAACCTTTCTTCCCAGGAAGAGGCTACGGATCAGCAAACAGCAGCTCCTTCTCCGACAAGATGGAAAAATACACATCAAGAGCTACACACAAAGCAGGCTGTAGGTCTGGAGGGTGTAGGCTACCGCACAGCCATCCGAGGCTCAGTTCATGGCCTTCATGAACCGGGGTTGTTACTGTGGCATTTCCACACTGGTGTTTTCATTGAAAGCACTGTTACGCTTCTAACTCTCATCACCGGAAAGAACACCTAGAAATACAAACTGAACGTATTCAGTAAATGTATGCCTTCCCTAGTCTGTAGATGATCAGACTCTTCTGTGACTCTGCCAACAGAATTACCTCCATTTGGTTTTTTTTCCCCTATTACAAATTTCCATCACTGGCCCCCCCCGGTAGTGACAGATTGGAAGGAGAAGGCAAGAGATAAGGCCTCTAAAAGCGTCCCTCAGCTGTAGTATTGTGGTTTTATAGGGCAGCATTAGTTAAATTAGAAAACAGCTGGCAAGCAGAGACTCCATAAAGCCATGCTTGACGGCTGCCCAGAGAACATGTCACCAGTCTAATAAGGATCTAGGCCCAAACCCGACACGGGACATTTCACAGAAATAAAAGCCTAGTTTCTGAAACACCTAATTACGTCACAGTTTAAAGACAAATACTAATTCCTGATGGAAGGTCCAGCATTCCTGAAGTAGAAGTGTGATCCCCAGGGCTGGAAAAGAGGTCAGAACATGCCAGAAGATGTAGAAGCTACACAGAATCCGGGGTACCAACAGTTTTCTTCCTGCTGCTGCACAGCAGCTGACAGTGGCAGATCTTGGTTTAGAAAAGCCTACAAAGGTGTCCTTCTGGGCCACCGGTAAGTACAACCTTGCACTTGAGGAGAGTTTCTAACACCTAACAAATCAAAGGGAAGAGAATAATAGCAAAAAGTGAATTCAGAACGAAGTTACAGGAGGCACCATTCAAGATAGCGTTCACTTTCTGCAGACGAACTTTCCTTTAAAATGCAGTCGTAACTGATACTACATGAACGGGACAGCTAGCTCAAAGAGAGCAAATGTCCATCTCCACGGACAGCATAATGTTTCTTTGCTACCGACTTCCCCCTTGAGGTTCTCAAGGTCATTATTAAAGGGAGACTAGAGGCTGGTTTAACATTTATAATCATGAATTTGATTTTTAAACTACTTTATGATGACTTATTCTTATTTTTCAATCCAGAAATTATTCTTAAACCTCCGAAAAGTTATGCGTAAGTTTTGGGTTTTGTGGGGCTTTTGGGTTTTTTTTTTGTTTTTTTTAAACAAAAGCCCAACAATTAATGATGGACTCGCTTGTTCCATTTAAAGAACAAAACGCAGCTCCCTCCCTCCCCGCTTCAGGTCAGTTGCCGGGTGCCCACGTACTGCAGAACCTCTCTAAACTTGGAGCTTCAGCTCAGCAATCACAAGCCAAATCATATGTAAGTATTGATGTTTGCCACTCTACAGTTAAATTACATCAAGCATCAATGCAATCAACTCATTAGCTGTTTTTTATTGAGCACCAACATTCATTACTTACTTTTCAATTCTTTGATTAAGCAACATATTGCCTGTATTCCCAGCCTACATCTACCAGCTGATTAGCTCAATAATACTGATAATCTTCTCAAGTCAAAAGAGCTGGGAAGGGAAGTAACCGAAACCCCTATGAGCAGACTCAATTTACTCCTTTTGTGTATAACATCAATACGCTAAACTACTAGCAATACAATCCAGCAAATGAAACTTCAAATGTGCTAAGTTAGAGAGTAATTTTAACAAAAAGTCGCAGCAGGTCATTAAAATGCCCCTTAATTGTCTCTAGATCATACTCCGTTATCCTTCAACAACCTTCCTGGCATGCTGAGATTTTAAATCTCTTCTGACTGATGTAAGAACCAAGAACAGAATTGAAGTGTGATTGTCACATACGGAGTCTGAATGCCAAAGGTCAAAACAGCTTACTGGTATGCTGGCCCACTGCTCCAAATTTTATATCTTTTCTGTCCCTCGGTTATTGCCTGACATGATTTAACAACTGTAATTCCTTATTTAACGATGTCAAAGGTTTTTAGGAAATTGACTGTATTTCACCAACGATATATTTCTTCTTGATTACAGAGTGGTTAAAATGATTTTAAACCAAGACAGCAAAATAAAGCAGTAATAAAATCAATAAAAGGTGCTTAAAACATTCCTTCTATTAGGTAATGGCATTTAAAATATCCGTAGCTTGTAATGGCACTTAGGATATGCCCAAAAATCAATGAGCTAAATTACTTATTGAACTAGTTAATTTGAACATTGAGTTTTATATGTATATTGATAAAACAAGCTACAAGAATACCGGCTATATTTTAATTTCACGGTCAGATATCTCCCTCTGCTGGGAAAAAAAACTCTAAAAACTCGACCAGAATTTTTTTTTTTTTTTTTAAAGCAGCGACACTAAAGGCTGTAACGCCTGAAAGACTCCACGAGAGGTCCCTAATTCTCGTAGAGTTTGTGAGTGAACACTGCTTTTGCTGAAATCTGCCAAGTGTTAGAAGATGCTAAAGAGCAACGCAAAACTTCAGCTCTCACCCAGAGTACCGCCATTTGGTCAGACCTGAGAAATATGCAAAAAACACATAACGTGGGATATCAGAATGCTTTAAAAACAGTGAGACTGTCCTCAAGAATTTTGCTAATACTTTTCACGTTAGTAATTCCTTCATAGTCGATTCAGGAGTAACAGCCTCAGGTTCTATTTTCTCCCAGAAGTAAAGTACAAAAGACAAGCTCTGTGTCTAGCAGCTCCTACTCCTGAGGTGCAAAACCCCTCCTACAAAGACTAGCCTAAGCGCTCAGCGCAGTTCAGAGCCTGTTTTTTCTTTACATTGAGGAATGCTGTACTTCAGAGAGGAGTAACGTTCACAAAAAGGGAGGCTGAAGTCTGTTGGGTTTGTGTGCGAAACAAAACAAATTAGCCTAACATAATCCCCTCGGAAGAAAGCAAACACCGACAGCAATAAATATCTCTGCTTATTTATGTAAGCATTTGTCACTGCAGTACCGGGAGCCTTGAAGTTACCCAAAGCTCTGGAACGAGAGGCAGGGCGATGGAGCTTTTTCAGCCCAGGCTGCAGCAGCTCCCCCAGTTGCAGAGGCAGACGCAGAAGTTGAGGCAGAGCACGGAGCTAAGGCCGGGACACCAGCCTGCATGTGCCATTAGTGCTTTCACGCCCTATCAAGACGAGAAGGCCGCACCCCTGCACCCTAAACCTGCAGTCTAATGGCAATGGCAAGATTACGGCATCGTTCTGAGGCAGCTCTCTCAATTTTCTGAAAGGTCATGGTGATCAGGAGACGTTCCCGACAACTGGAAAAAGGCAAATGCCACACTCATCTTCCACGAGAGCAGCCGAGGGAGCCGGGGAAGGCTGGCCAGCCCCGAGACCACTGTCCCTGGGAGGACTACGGGGCAAACGCTCTCGCAGGCCACTCCGCAGGGGCACAAGGGGCCCGCCGGGGGGGCCGGACGCGGCTCGGCGGGGCTGCCCGCCTCCCTCCGGCCCTGCCTCCTCAGACCCCCGCTGCCAGGAACCGGCCCTCCGGGGCAGGGAGACCAGCACCCCCGGCCACCCCCCGAGCGAGGGCCGCTCCCGGCCCGCCCCTCACCTCCGGGCGGAGCGACCCGACTTCCCCAAGATGGTGCCGCGCCGCCGACAGCGGAGACTGCACCTTCCCAAGATGGCGGCGGCGCGTCCGTCTCCGCGACCTCTCCAAGATGGTGCCCGGCCGACGACGACCTCTTAAAGATGGCGGCGGCGGCCCCGCCCGCGAAGCGGGGCAGGCTGGGAGCGGGGCCGCGCGGCGGGGAGCGGGCCTGCTGCGGGCGGGCGGAGGGGGCTGGCGGCGGAGCGGGGCCGAGCGGAGGCGGGCGGGCGCCATGCCGGAGCTGGCGGTGGACCGGGTGGTGGTGCACCCGCTGGTGCTGCTCAGCGTCGTCGATCACTTCAACAGGTGGGGGCCGGGCGGCCGCGGCGCCGCGGCGCTGAGTCACGGTCACGGGCCGGGCCGTGAGGGGAGCGCGGCCGTGAGGGGAGCGCGGCCCTGGGGGCGGCCCCGGGGCGGAGGGGCCCCGCGCCGTGAGGGGAGCGGCGCGCCCGGGCCCGGGGCGGTCGCTCGGTGCCGGGGGCCGCGGTCCCCGGGTGGCGGCGGGAGCGCGGCCTGCGGGAGCCGCCGGAGCCGCCGGGCCGCCGCCGTTGTTCCCCCTCAGGAGCAGAAAGCCCGGGGGGGAGCGGCCGGTGCCGTGGGGGGCTGCGGGCGGCAGCGTCCCGCGCGCGGAAACAGGCGTGGGGGAGAAGCGGGTTTGTTCTGGGGCTGCAGCGGCTGAGCAGGGGCTGAGTCGTATCCCTCGAAACACCCGGTGTAATTTGTGCCTCTTTTAACTTAACTGCGCCAACGGACCAGCAGTCTTAATATGGGGGGGGGGGGGGGTGTTAAATAATTTTTTTTTTTTTAAATAAATAAATTTCGCAAGGCAGACGCGCCTGCCGTTGTGAAAGCACACCGTGGGTGCGCCGAGCAGGGGCGAGCTGGCTCAGTTTTTTGTAGCCCGTTGCCCTGCGGAGAGGCTGCGGCGGGGCCTGCTCTGCGTCGCGGCCCCTCAGCAGCCTGGCGCCGCGGAGCCCTCGTTCGGCACCGCTGCGTTGCAGGGTTTGGTTCCGAGGGCACCGGAACGCTCTCTCCTAGGTGTAAAATAGCAATCGGTGACAAAACAATCGGGCCTTGTCTTCTGTTCCAACGCGCACGCTGTTTAACTTGCGGGAATTAGACCTAGCGACTTGTCCGCCGTTACCGTCTTCCCTGAATCGGGCTTTTTGTCGTAGGAACTGACAGTCTTTCCCATTTAGAATAGGAAAAGTTGGAAATCAGAAGCGAGTCGTCGGTGTGCTGCTGGGCTCATGGCAGAAAAAAATACTAGATGTGTCCAACAGTTTTGCAGGTGAGTTTGGGTCTCCTACCCTTCTTCGAACCTGCTGAATTATTTAATAGATGAACTGCATTTGGGTTCTTTTAAGCCACCCTGCCAGACCACAGATTCTTCTCTCCATCTACAAATCAGCCTGTATCAAACAAAAAGTGCTAACTGCTGTCAAAACTACACCTATTCCAACTGGTCTCGTGCCGCATTTTCCCTGGAATATTGTGCAATGTGGAAAGTTTCGGGAACGGATGTAAACCTCTTAAAATGCCGGTGAATATTTTGCTGCATTGGACTTGCTGACCTCCGCTGAGCGATCAGCGTCTCGGCGTGCCGCACAGAAATCACAGCTCTTGGTGCTGGCGTAGCTGTTACCTGCTTGTGTAAAGATCTAATGCATATTTTACCTTTGCTTCTTTTCCTCAGATTTTGTCCAGTGCAATACTAGTTCTTTCCTTATGTTGTTAATAGTGTTGAAATAGTTTCCTCCTAAATACTTACATGTGACAGTAAAAGTACTTCTTGAATACATGGCTTTTGCTGACCCATTTGTGTTAGTTAGATCACTTCCTTCCCAGTGGGGCTACTCTGTGACAAAGCAAAATTATCTCAGTTTATATATGGAGTTTCACAGTTTATATGGAGTTCTCCCAAGTGTGGGCTTTTTTTTTTTTCCCCCCTCCAATTTTTGGAGGACCTTTTTTCCATGTGAGTTGAAAAGAGGGGTTTTTTCTGTTGTTTTGACAGCCTTTCAACTATGAAGCTTTTACTATACCTATAAATTAAAAGACAGACCAGTCTTTGTTCTCAGAACTGAGCCTGTGTGTCTGTGTACATGCTAATTGGTAAAATCACTAGTCATTTACTCAGTGGTAAACAGTCCTTACTTAAGTGCCTCATTTTATTCTAGTAGCCTATAGAAGTGCTGATGACGTGTTCCACACTGAAAACTAATATTTCTCTAAGTAGACTGCTGTTGATCAAGCTATAAAGTCTGCTGGGATACCCAGTTTGTCATATCAGATGCCTCTGCACACTGTTGAGTCACTTCTGTGTGGGGCGGGATTTCTCTCTGATGCTTGATGTTGTCCACTGAGGATAACCCTCAGAACGCTTTGCATTTCATTGCTCAGCTCCAAACCGTTAGTGATTATGAGACGGCCTCTACTTGAGAGAATTGACCAGCACTGCAGGTTAGCTTGTGCAGCGTAGTGTTGCAGAACGGTTGAAACTGGTTAAACTCTCCTTTAGCAGCCGAAGATACCCTAAAACATAGTGTTTGTATAAACGTTTTCAGTCTGGAAGTTGGATTCTTAAAGACCGAGATTTTGTTTTATTCCCAGTACCTTTTGATGAGGATGACAAGGATGATACCGTGTGGTTTCTAGACCATGACTATCTGGAGAACATGTACGGAATGTTTAAGAAGGTCAACGGTAAGTCTTCTTCAGCCAGGGTTACTCTCCTGGAAACTTCCAAGACTCTGTATGGGAAAGTGAATTCATAGTAAGGTAGAAAATTAATTACTTACGTCAGAAGCCCTTCCGTGCTAACTCCTTGTGTGGCTTCACTTTCGCTGATGGTTTCCATGGGTTAATTTGTGCGAGTAGTTTGTGTTCTTAACACATTAATTTATACCTTGTTAATTTTCCCGAGTCTCCTGGCGGCTTTGTATCTTCAGAATAATTCACATTGCAACAATGCCATCATTTCTGAAGAATTTCAAAGCTTTCCCTTCTATAACCTGTTTTATACAGATGTGCCCTGAAATTAGTTTTTTATGAATGAATGTTACGAACTTTTAAGTAATGATTCCAATTGCTCTTCTGTTTTAAAAAGTGTCTTCACTGCTCAGCTTGAGACTTCAGAGCTGAATGTTCAGTCATAACTTAAATTTCTATGAATTTTCTTAGCACTGGGAACAGTTGTCATTCTCATGATACAGTCTGCGTTTCTAGAATTTGTGCATTCTTAGATGTCAGAGTTTCAAGCTGTCAAATCCTGGTGTCTGCAAAATTAATAAATGATGTGAAATAGTCCAGTTTAGTTAAGAACCTAGGAGTAAAGTTGTAGACGTGATTAGTAAGCTACGATAAGTAGGTATGATTAGGAAGCTGTCTTTGTCGCTAGCCATGTCATTGTTTTGCCTACTGTGATTCATTTCCCCCTACTTTACACGCATCTTCTACACGCATCAGATTTTCACCCTTGATTTGCTAATTCAGTCTCTGCCTAAATCTTTCTGCTGTTGTCTTACCACGCGATTCTGATTTAGAATTCTTTCTGGTTTTGCTCAGCTAGAGAAAGAATAGTTGGTTGGTACCACACAGGCCCTAAACTGCACAAGAATGACATCGCCATCAATGAACTGATGAAAAGATACTGTCCCAACTCTGTAAGTGTGGCGCTTTTTCTTTTTTCCCCCCCCCCTTTTTTTTCCCCTGTCTCTCTTCCTGAATGAGGGATCTAGAAACCCTTGGCCCCCACCTTTGCTACTGGTGATAGAGCATGTTAAAGACCTGGTAGCTGTAAAATGATTGAGGAACTCCAGTCAGAGTCTTTTGAAACAGCTATAGATGTCTTCTCTCAATGCCTGAAGTTAACACCTCTGAGCAGCCAGCGTGCTATTGCTGTGGAGTGATGAGCTGACGGAGGTATTTTTTTCTAGTCCTTGAATGAAACCTGGTTTTCTGAAATGTTTGCTTTTTCCATGAGGTGTTGGTGATTATTGATGTGAAGCCAAAGGACCTGGGGCTGCCCACAGAAGCTTATATTTCAGTTGAAGAAGTTCACGATGTGAGTATTTAACATCTCTGCCTTTTACTAGGAAAAGGGTTTCCATTAAAAGATGGCTGTTGGGATTGCCTTTTTCTGAAGGACACGCATCCCAGGGCACATAGTCAGGATGTTGCACTCACTAGCGAGGGCCTGTGACTTGCAGCCAAAATCTGCTGAAACCAGAGGTTAAATCCCAGTCATAACAAGCATTTGTAACGAAAGCTTTCATCTGCCAATGCTCGTGGGAGAAAAGCTGTGCGTTACTGTTTGACCTAAGGAATTCCACAGCTCCAGCTGTCCGTATGATTTAGATGCTTCTTACCTGTTCCTGTCATGTCCGTGGCCATGAAGAAAGTCACAGATTGGAGCATTTCTAAGATGTCACTTTTACACGTCAGCCTGTTTGCAGCGGTGTTCTGAGTAATTGCGTGCTTACTCATTTGTGCCCCTGCCAGTGCTGAGTAGGTAGGTCAGGCACGAGCAACGCCCACTAATCACTGGCAGCGGCATGCAGACAAACAACATAGAGTAGTAAAACAGCTTTAGCTTTTCATCTGCAACTCTTTGATTTAAATTACATTTTGGATCTATATAAAAAACTTTGGTCCTTTTGCCTTTCCGAGACCCTCGCTATGGAGAAAAAGCTGCTCCCAGTATTGCAGAACTTAACCTGCAGGATCTGTTCTTAGTTTTGTGAATTCACAGCAGTCCCAGTGGTGCTTTCTGTTTACAGCTGTATACTGGTCCAGGTAATGGTTTTGAAAACACATGGGTAAAACTCATTCACAGAAATTCAGCCTGTGAATCTTTTAAACAGCTTCCTTAATATCCAGTGCATAAATTATAATTTTAATGAGATTGCTCCATAATAGTATTTTTTTCCCTGAAGCTGCATACATGTGTCTAAGTGGCCAAGAGCAAATATCAGGATGACAGAAGTTATCCCAAAATGTAGTAAGGTTGTATCAGGAAAGAAAGAATTAATTGTGATATTTAGTGGGACTTTCCATTCTACCCACTAGTACACAGACCAGCAAAATACATTAATTGAAAATTACACAGAGCACAAGAAAGAAGAAATTGCTAGCAACGCTGGGCTTGTGACAGCTGGCAACACTAATTAAGAAAAATCCAGCTAGAGTCTTTCCTCTCCGATGTCCTGTGGACTGTATATAACTACTTTGCTAGGTTCATTAATACGGTTTCCCATACTCTGTCTAAAATTCCACGGTTTTAAAAGGCATTGTGATCCACTTACAAACGTCTCCCCTTAGCTGTGCGCTTTAGTCCCCTGATAACTGTTTGGCCATAATTTGCCCCGTTGCCTCTTCCCGATCCTGTGGTGCAAACAGGCGTCGGTTAATCTTACGCTGTGACGCTGTGCGAGCTGCCCCGCTGTTGGCGTGCGAGACGCCCGTGCCGGCTAGTTGGCGTGCGGCGTGGTACCTGCAGCCAGCTCTGTGCTCGGTCTGACCGTGTCTCCCGTGTCCTTGCACCCCGAAGGATGGCACTCCGACCTCCAAGACCTTTGAGCATGTGACCAGCGAGATCGGAGCAGAGGAGGCAGAGGAAGTTGGTGTTGAACACTTGCTACGGTAAGCGTCTTTCAAATGAAAGCCGCCTTATGAGGCTCGCGTAGCAGCGAACGCGATCCATCTGGCATCTCCCGGTGCCAGCTTCCTGGGGGAAACGCGGCTCTTGTTAAAGACGCTACTTAAATTCTAAGAGCGTATTCATTTAGCAGTCTTGCTTGGCATATTCGCTCATCGCTAGTGAAAAGTGTGACTGCCCACTGATGAGATGATGAAAATGACATATTTGTTCTATCAAAGCTGCGGAATATTGCATGGTTTGGAACTGTCTCAGCTGTCTCCAGGCGCTGTGTACCTCGGAGCAGAACTGAATGGGATGCTGAGGGGTCTGTAGCTCTCCAGTCAAAAAAAGAGAGCAGTCGCCCTACACAGACCACGTCACCTTTTTCACCAGCCAGAAAAGCTGTTGTTTATTTCTCTCTCTCCCTCTAACTGGTGTTGCAAATATTATTCCAAAGAGAACATACGCGCACCGTGGGATACAACAGTGATCTATTTTAGATATAGTATGTAATGTACATCAGTTTGTTCTCATGCTTTGACTTGCAGCATTCGTTTCAAGTGTGCTTCAAACTGCTTTTCTTTTTTAATCGGGAAAGACGTCTTAAGTGAATGTGCCCACCTGTTAATGAGAACGCAAACTAACGTTCCAATGCCGATTCTTTCTGTTGTGGGTGTTTCAGAGATATCAAGGATACAACGGTGGGCACTCTGTCCCAGCGGATCACAAATCAGGTCCATGGCTTGAAGGGACTGAACTCCAAGCTTCTGGACATCAGGAGCTACCTAGAGAAAGTAGCCATGGGCAAACTCCCCATCAACCACCAGATCATCTACCACCTTCAGGACGTCTTCAACCTGCTACCAGACGTCAACCTGCAAGAGTTCGTCAAGGCCTTCTATCTGAAGACCAATGACCAGATGGTGGTAGTTTACCTGGCTTCTCTTATCCGTTCCGTGGTTGCCCTGCACAACCTCATTAACAACAAGATTGCCAACAGGGATGCAGAGAAGAAAGAAGGACAGGAAAAAGAAGAAAGTAAAAAGGAGAGAAAAGATGAGAAGGAGAAAGACAAGGAGAAGAGTGATGTCAAGAAAGAAGAGAAAAAAGAGAAAAAGTAAAATGTGTAGGTTTTTTATTTGTAAATTAAAAAT
Organism: Pelecanus crispus; assembly: GCF_030463565.1. NCBI lineage: Eukaryota > Metazoa > Chordata > Aves > Pelecaniformes > Pelecanidae > Pelecanus > Pelecanus crispus. The sequence continues at coordinate 48,007,157 of NC_134650.1, read as the reverse complement.
CTTGTAAACTAAATCACTCTGACGCTGGGTTCTTTTGTTGAAAAGGTCAGTGCTCTGCTTTCCTCTACTTTGGCATCTGCTTTTTGTGTTTGTCATAACATGGCTGGATAGATTTTGCTCAAAGCAGCAGCTGGTGGAACATGAACGGCTGCTGTGGGGCAGGCCTGGCCGTTTGGGTCTCGGCCCTGGGCAGGGAAGGGGTAAAACCAGGAGGAATTTTTTTTTTGTTTGTTTCACTGCCACACTCTTTCCCCCAGGTCTCCTTCGAGGACTTTTAGGCCAACAGCTGAGGATTTCTACCACATACTGCATTAGACCTCACGCTATGTGCATCTCTAGGCAGTCACAGTGAGTTTTTACTACTGCCTGAGACCTGATTTATTAGCATCAACTTATTTTTGAGCTGAGGCGGAGGTGCCGAGTTCTAGAAGCCCCACGCCACGGAGCAAATAGCAAAGAGGCTGTTGCTACTGCTGGCTGTTTTCTTCCAGCTGTACCTTGTGCTGGGCTAATAAAAATTTTTTTTTCCCCCCCCATTCTTTCTAGCTGGCCAGTGACAAGATTGGGGTTGGCTGTTTTGTTACCTGACACTTAAAAAAAAAAAAGGTAGCTAAAAAAAGAAATATATTCCTGGCTCATGTGATGCTCTGCAGGGGTGGAAACAGAGGGAAGAGAAGATGGGAGGGAAGGGTGTGCACGCTGCTGCCATGGTGTGACGAACGTCTTCCCTTCCTCCTGTAGGACAGCAGGTTGTTACCGTATTAGGCTCACAGTGTGCATACATATTTGCATTTTTCAGGACTAATTCAGTACAACTAACCAATTTCACACAACAGAGACATCTGCGTATTTAATCTGGTTCCTATCTGCGCAGGCCCTAGGCGCCGTGTGGCCTGCTGGTGCCGCGCCGCTGCTTCCACAGCTCTGTGCCAGCGAAGGAGCCGGCACCGCGCCGCCAGCCCGCCTCTGCTCAAGCGTCGTCGATAAAACATTTGTGGTGGCACCAGAACAGGCTGGCCTCTCGCCAGCACGCCGTGACAGCAGGAAGTGCCGGGGAACCTGCCTTGCGCGGCGTCTGCAGGGCAGCCGTGCCTATAACCTGCCACGCGGTGCCACGTCACCGTCCCGCACCGGGACAGCAGGGATGGGCAGTGCGGGTGGGTGCTCGCCACCCGCCCGGGCCAAAGGGGCAGGATGGCTGTGCGCTGCAGCGCTGCAGCCAAACCCAAAAGCAGCTCCAGGAGAGGGGGCAAAGAGGGACGCGATGGATGCGAGCGCTGCGGCAGCCTGCCCGCAGCGACTGGAGCATTTCTTCTGGGGCTGGGCTGGCACCGTCTGCGCCACACTTGGCACAAGTACACACTATTAAAAAAAAAATATATATATGGGAATATTGGGGGGGGGGGGGGGGGGAACACCACCCAAACCCACACAAAGAACCAACCAGCCAAGGCAGCTGCTGAAAAGCAAAGTCATGGCAAAATTACTGGCTGCAGGCTGGCGATATGAATAGTGGGTTTGTTTAGTTCTGCTTGTGTTAGATTTTCTTTTTTTTTTTTAAACTAAATGCTGCCAGCTGAAGGCTGTCCGTCTCCTTCACCTGATCCTGTTCCACCAATGCCGCTCTGGGTTTCGCACGGTGGCACAGGGAGGCAGCTCCGGCAAAGTGGCCTGGAGCTGTTTTTAGCCATGTGTGATTACAGGTTGGGCGAAGGCAGGCAGGAGTGCTGCGCCCAGCCCGACCCTCCTGCACAGTGTGTGCATGGAAGAAAAAAAAATACATATTTATGACAACACGAAGCTCCAGGTGCCCATCACAGCAGGCTGTCCCCCCCGTGTGACACACCGACCAGGGACACACGCCGCGGCAGCTGCTTACTGTTTATTGCACAAGAAGTCGGCGTCGCTGAGGCAGGATGGTGCAGTACAAAACTATCCGGTTACCGGTCAAAAGCTATTGCAGCGTCTTGCATCCGTAGCCTTCCTTTGCGTACAGCTATGTACACCGATGCTCGCGCGGCTCCGTCTCCCCGGTGCACGCTGGGGGGGGGCAGCAGCGGAGGTGGCATCCAGGCAAGGGGCAGAGGCCTGATCCTGCCCTCGCCGCAGCTCCAGGAGCTCCTGCCACCAGCCCGGCCCGCGACAGAGAAAACACAGGGAGTTTGGACTGAACCCACGAACCAAGCAAAGGCCGGATGTGCGCCGGACGTGCCCGGAGCCCCCGAGGCTGCTGCAGAGCACCAGCTCCCAGCAACGCACCGCTTAATGATTAAACACAGCAGCACAGGGGCCACACGCTTGCAAATCCAAACACGCAACGGACGTGGTCGGCCAGGCCCTGGGTCCGGGCAGCCGCGGGTCCGGCACGGGAAGGGGCCGTCCCAGCCTTCGTGCGGTGCCTTGGGCCCAGCAGCAGCAACTGGGGGTTCCCCGTTCCCTTTGCTGGGTGCAGGCTAGGGCCCAAAGGCGACTTGAGAGTTGGTTCGAGAGCCCTTTCCCCTCATCACTTGCATTTATTAAAATGCCATGAGAAGGCAGAAAACACTAGGGAGGAAAAAATAGCCTGTGCCGAAACCAGCTCTCATGTAAGCGTGTCTGCGAGAGGGTCCGGGGAGCCTCGGTGCACCGCGCGCTGCCTGCCAAGGCCCAGGGCTTCGCCCCGGCCCCTCTGCGCCAGCCCGCGCCCCTCGCCAGCTGAGCGGAGCCGGGCTTTTGCGTCCACCTCCCCGTCACGCCTCGAATTCATCTGGGGAGGGAAACGTGGACCCGTTTCCCCCGGGGCTGCCTTAGTGCAGATCTCGCCCAGGAACAAGAGCAACAGTGTCCGCAGCTGCCCGCGCGCCATCCCGCAGAGAGGGCTCGGCGCTGGGCTCCGCGGGCGCCGGCAGGCAGGACCTCGCAGCCGGCAGCGCTCCAGAGCCCTTCCCGCCCTGGGAAAGCACCAAAGCTCCATCACTCCTGTCCGAATCCTTCCGTCTCCTCAATCGCATAAAGCAGCTTCTCCTTCAGCTGTTCGTAGCTCTTGTAGGGAGGGAGATCCAGCCGGTTAAAGCTGGAGAGACGGCAGAGGCTGTGAATAGCACTGCAATCCCAATTCTCCCCCCCACCGCGGGGTCCCCCCGGCCTCAGCCACGCACAGCAGCTGCGGTAAGATGCACGGCCAGGAACAGCAGCTACGTCCCGTGGGAACGCGGGCGGAGGGGACGGGGGGAGCCCGGGGCTCCACGCAGCCCCGCAGAGACTGCCAGCGGTTGTCCCCGTGTGCTCCTAACGGGGCCAAGGAGAAATGACTTACCATGTATGGCTCCGAGGCAGCCACGTCTCTTTGCCAACTTTATCGATGCAGAATTTCTGGGGCCCGTTGCTGCCTGTTAATTATAAGCACAGCAAATGTCATTACACGACCAGGAGCTGAAAAAGAAAACCCTCCGACACACCGTCAGCCGGCTGATCACACCGTCACACGCCCTTATGATCCTAGAGACACATCGGGGCATAAATCCGCAGCAGCGCTCAGTGCCTGTTCTGACCCCTTTGCAGAGGGGACATATGAAAAACAAGAAAGGAGAAAGGTGAAAAGCATATTCACAGCACGGAGAGCAACAGCGTGGCTTCTAAGCAGGACGGTTGAATAGCAAGTGCTAAAATGTGTTTATCCATAGACCTGCAGGACTGAGCGGGTCCATCCAAGAGTTTTAAAGGACCTGGCTCAGGAAGTCTGAGTCACTGAGGTCGCTTTTTAACAGATTGTGAATGCTGGAGAGGTTCCAGGGGGCTGGAAAAAAGCTAATATGCCAGCAAGAATAGACGAGTGAGGTAAGTTAGCTGGTTAGCTTGACACTGGTTCCAGGAAAGTAAGGGAAAGGCTGGTACAGGCCCCAGAAAGTAAAAAATTAAAGGATGAGAGCAGAATAATGCCACACTGGTTTTCTGGAAAAGGGGTTTCATCACACAAAAATCAAAATTAAATTAAAAAAAAAAAAAAAAAATCACATCTCATTCAAAATGAGATTACAAGCTGGACTGGCAAAGCTAACTGTGGCGGCACAGTTCATGGCTAAGGAATTTGTCTGGGTACGGCACGCCACCGGATTAAATCGCCATGCTCAGACGTCACAGCTGCTTCACTGCTTATATGCTGCGGGCTGCCTTGAAGCCTGCGATGGAGACACGGACGGGTCCCGCCCGCTGGCCCCCGCGCACGGCCGCTCCCCCTGCTCGCCCCAGCCCCAGCCGAGCGCCTGGGAACACGCACCGATGAGCTCCGCAAACCCCCCGACGGGCAGGCGGCAGGTCCCCGTCACGAACTGCAACAGCCGGATCCTCTTCTCGTTGTCCATCTCTTTAACCACCTACGAGAAGAACGTGGCAGGAGTGGGATCCCCGCCACCCCCAAGCCCGCAGCCCGGCCGGGCCCAGGGCACCGCCCTGCAGCACAGCTCCTGCCGCGAGCACCCCGCGCCCTCCGGCTGGGCTCGGACACAGCCCGGGGCCGCGCAGCACGCCGGGCACGTGGTCCAGCCCTCGCCTCCCGTCCCGCATCCTCGAGGCCGAGCGCATCCCAAGGGGCCTGCGGGGAGCAGCTCTGCCCAGCCTCACCCTCCTTCAGAGCCATTTTTGACCCCCTTCCCTCCTGGCCAGCACGGAGCAGCACCGCCCGAACTGGCGCAGCTCCGTGACATGTCACCCCCTTCTGTCATCCTGCCAAAGAGCAGCAGCTATTGCTAGAAACACGCTGACCACTAAGTGCTGCCTGCTGCCCTCGGCAGCGGCGCCGGGGCCTCTGCCAGCCGCAGCCCAATGCTTCTCGCTGAACACGTGCTCACGGTTGTATTTCGTCCTTCCTGACAGCCTGCAAGGCTGCCTGCCCCGGGCCAGCCCTGCCTGCCCCAGGCCTCAGGCAGGGGATGATGCCGGGGCTGCGGAGCGGGTCAGAGGTGCTGCCGGCGCTGGGACTGACCTGCCAGAACCACTGGATCTGTTTGCTGTTCTTGGTGTAGTGCCGGTAGATGGTGTTCTTCTGCCAGTCGTTCATGTCGATCTCCTGCATGCCGCACAGCATCAGCTGGGGACAGAGGACAGTCAGCTTGGGGACAGAAACAGGGCCCTGCGCCCGCGCTTCGCAGCGCCAGCTCCTCCGGTGCTGGGCTTCGCAAGGCACAGGCTCCAGCACCGGGCACGGAGGTGTCCGGGAGGAATTCCTCGCCTCCAACAGGACATTTTCTCGCTAACGGACCCAACGAGCCACCCCACAGACCCAACCACCCGAGGTGGCGGTACCCCCATCAGCAGAGCCGAGGGGCAGAGGGTGCGAGCGGAGCCTGCGCGCTCCGCCATCACTGCGTGCCGTTCCCGGGGCAGCCTGCGGTGGGGCGGGAAGCACCGGCACCTCCACGTCCCCGTCCCAGCACAGGCGCCAGCTCACCTCCAGCTCCTTCTCGTCGAAGTACCGCAGCCACTCCAGCGGCACCACCTCGTTGAAGCCGTCCAGGAAAGCCTTGGTCTGCTCCTCCACGCCCCGCGTGAACCTCCAGTCTGTCAGCAGCCTGGGAAGGCAGACGGCGGTCGGCAGGCAGCCAGCGCCGCTGGCCCGGCACGGGGAACCCTCGCCATCCCTCCTGCCGGCGGGGAGGGCCCTGGGAGCCGCAGGGGTGCGTGGGGAGGGGGAGAGGGGCTCCTGCAAATCAGCGGGGCTCCCCTCGGTCCCCACTAGTGGGTTTCTCTGCCTCCGAACCTGTGAGCAGCAGACAGCCCCGGGCACAGACCAGCAGCCTTCGGGAGGGGTGCAAACCACGTCCCCCGGGCCAGAGCCTCCCATCAGCAGGAGGAGACGGCCCTGGCAGCCCCCAGCCAGCCCAGCAGCGGACAGGCAGGGTGAGCAGCCTCGGCACAGGGAGAGAAGTCTCACCCTCTCTCCCCTCTCCTCTTTCCTGAAAGTACTGGCAGCTGCCCAGCCAGCAGCAAGCCAGACCGCAGCGGAGCTCGGCCGACCGCGCCAGCCCATACTTGTCACAGGCCACGTAGCCCAGGGAAGCGGCCACGTCCCAAGCCCCACGTTCCCACCCCAGAACTGCCCTGCAGCCAGCGGGGGTAGGCGCCCGGCAGGGGCCTCGGGGCAGCCACTCACATGATGTACTCCTCCTTGTTCTCCTCCGTCACCCGGATGCTCTCGCCGCCCTCCTTCAGCTCGTGGGTGGTCACCTTGCCCAGGATCTCCATGTCCTGGATGAAGTACAGCTCCAGGCCGCACTCCTCCAGGCTGTTCTCCCTGCGGGAGGACACCGGGATGTGGTTTCTGATGGAGGCACCCGACAGCAGCGAGGGGCCGTGGGGAGGAACGCTGCCTCCCCGCAGCGGGACGGGCCCCGGGCCGGGAGGGAGCCGGGGCACTCACTTGGTCCAGACGATGGAGTTGTAAAACTCGGGGTCGATGGATTCCAGGTCCTTCAGTGTGGGCCGCTTGTTCAGCATCCGCTTGTAGAAGGGCAGCGTGAAGCCAGTATCGATGAACTTCCCATGATACAGAGCCTGCGGCCAGGAGGTGATGCCGGGTCACGGGGGACCCCAGGACGGACCCACCGGGGCAGCCATGGGGCGAAAGGGAATCGTTCCCGGGGTCCCAGAGCCGTGGCGCTCGCTCCTGGCCGACAAACGCGGCGGGGAGGAGCGGGGTCCCCCCAACAGCACTGCCCAGGGGCGGCTCGCCCAGCGCGGGGTGTGCTCGCAGCCCCTCTCCTCTCCCCACCGCAAATTCCACCCCGTCTCCTTCTCCCCTCACAGCTCTATTAAGAGCACTTGTTTAAACAGAGCTGTGCTGCGGCTTCCCTGAATCCCTGGCTTCCAGGAGCCCCAAGGCAAAGGCAGCCAAAAATAATGCAGACGCTTGTCTAGAACGGCCCAGCGGTGAGTAATAGTCTGGGGTTTTATTGGTATCCTGCAACGCGCAGGGCAGGGCAGGGCAGGACAGAGCAGGGACCTGAGCAGCGCACAGCCGCCTCCCACACACGCCTCACGGGGCCACGGGCCAGGGACCCTTCCCCACGCTCGGGGAGCCCCCGGCAGCCCCCCTGCCAGCCCAGGGCTGGGCGACCTGCAGCACGTGGGCCTTGGGGAACGCGAGACGAACGGGAGGAGCCGCGCCGGGGCTTGGGCAGCTGGAAAATCTCACACTGCTTGGGCTAAAAATAGCCCCTGGAGCTGCAGACCCGACAGCACCTGGGGTGGAAGCCAAAGACCTGGAGCCATCCCCGCCACACAGCCCCTGGGAAACCAGGTCCCCTCCGGCCCCACGGCCATTCCCCGGATTTCAAATGCATCACCCCACAGCCTTCCCCGCGGCACCCCGGCGATGGCCCGTCTCCCACAGACCCACACCTGCGTGAGACGGGGCTTCAGGAGGGCGCCGGCGCCGAGCCGAGCACAGCCGTGGCGTGGGGGGCTGCCCCTCACCCTGCTCACCGCCCCCAGCCCCTGCAAGGCCCCCGCTCCGCGGGGACGGACACAGATGAAGGCTCTTGTCGCCCGTCACCTCCCCAGCCGCTCTCACCCTGGGCTCTTACCATGGCGATGAAGCGGCCGATGAAGCGGAAGTAGGTGAGGTGGTCAGGGTTGATGGAGGAGGCAGGGTTGATCTGCAGGCAGTAGTTGTTCTTGCCAGCGTACTCGAAGAGGCAGTACATGGGGTTGAGCACCTCGTGGGACAGGAGGAAGAACCACTCCCTGGGGCGAGAGGAAGGGGAAGCGCGGTGACGAGCGGCTTGAGCAGCCGGGGTGCCCAGGGGCTGCGCGGGGACGCCGTGCCCCGGCGGAGGGGACAGCCACGCGCCGCCGCGGCACGCCCCGCACAGACCAGGCGCCCGTCTCCTCGGGGTGCCGGTGCAAGCGTTGGGCCCTGGCGTGACTCGGCGAGGGCGTCCGCCGCCCCAGGGGTGCTGCGTGTGCTTCGCGAAGGGCTTCCGGAGACACCAGCGAGAAACACCCCGGTTTGCCGGAGGCCCCGCTCGGAGCGCCGGGGATCCCAGCAGGCACCACGTGGCTCAGTCCCACCCGGGCCGTCACACACGTGCTGTTGTGTGCACCCCGAGCTGTGTGCGCACACACACCCAGCCTCCCCGCACAGGCTCCCCCCGCGAGCCCCACACCGAGCTCGAAGCGGCACGGGACGGGTACCGTCCTGGCTTTACTCCCCCAGCCACGCAGGGAGACGGGAGTCCTCGGACGCAGAGGCAGCCCCGGCATCCCGTCCGTGGTTCTACCCTGTGGTAGAACAGCATGACGTAACCTACCATAGGGTAAAACCACTGGCAGGACACAGAGAGAGGTGGAGAGCAGGAGCCCCTGCACCAGAGCCGGGGGCAGCGGCACTATGGAGGAGGAGCGGGCGAGAGCACGGCAGCACGAATGCCGGGGTGGCGGCAGGCGGGGGGAAGCGTTAGCCCAGCACCAAGGAGGATGCCCCGAGCGAGCCGGCGGGGGCTTATGGGGACACGGGACCCCCCTCCAGCCGAGACGCAGCCCACGCTCTGTGGTAACACCATCCTCAGGGCAGGCAGTGGAGGCTGCAGCAACCGCATCTCACCACGCCTGCCCCGGCACGCACCGACTGTCCCGGGAAACAGCAGGGCCTGCTGGCTGCGACGGCAGGCTGTGGGGAGAAGAGGCCACTCGACCCATCGCCCCGCCGGGGGCGGCAGGAGACCCCCAGCGGGGTCCCCCAGCCCTCTCTGCGCCAGGGACAGGCTGGTGCGATGCTTTCAGGGTGTTCCACCATTCTTAAAACTCACGCTGTTTGCCATTTGAACAGCCCTGGGCTCCTCCGCCCAAGCAGGCGCTGCAGAAAGGCCGGGGACCCCGAGGGCAGGTGCCGGACAGACTCCCGTGCCTGCACCGCCCTTTAGGGATTCGCGCCGCAGGCAGGGCGCAGCCCCGGCGAACGGCAGCCGCGTGCTCTGGCACACCGGCGCTCACCTGGCGATGCCGCCGTAGTCCAGGCCCTCCTCTCCTCGCATGATGATGTACAGGCGTCGCCGCAGGTCGTACGGCTTCATGTTCATGATCTGGGGAGAAGCAAGGGGAAGCGTCACCGCGGGCAGGTGTGAGGGCCGGCTCCACACCTCCCCGGGCTCTGCAGCCCCGACACCTCCTCACCTGCTGGAAGGAGTCCTCAAAGAGCGTCTGTCGGGAAACGCTGATCTTCACGTGGCTGGGCAACGCGTTCGACTACGAGCAAGGCAGAGACACGAGGCTTTGTGCAGGCTGGCAGAGCGGCTCCTCGCCCGCGCCTGCCCACGGGGTCAGGCTGTCCACGCACCCACCCAGCCCCGTGGCTCAGCAGCCCCCGAGCTGCCACGGCTCTCCGGCTGCTCTACTCACATGGCAGAGGAAGCGGAACTGGTGGTACTTCCAGCGAAAGCTCCGGTCGTATGCCCCCGGGGAGCCACCCTGCTTGCTCCTGCAAAAGCAGCACGGGCCGTGGTTCAGCATCCCCGTCTGCCCTGGCGTGAGCTGCCCGGCCCCAGCAGCCTCATCGCCTGCCAGGCGGGAGGAAGATCTCTGGGGCGCAGCTCACCTCCGTCAGAGCCAAATGTGGGGCCCTAAACCCACTATTTGGTGCCTTTACAACGACGCTGACCCACTTCCACTCCGTGTCACGACCACGGGAAGGCACGAGCTGCCAAGAGGCAGCTCGAGTCCCAGCTCCCACTGTGCAGCCCAGCTGCAGGGCGAGGGGCCCAGCCCAAAAGCGCTTACCCAGACTCAAACCCAGGGCGCGGGTCCTTGAAGGTGGTGGTGCGAGTGTTGTGGTCCACAAAGTAGCGCACACCCTCGTTCGTGTACTTCATCTCCCAGCCGGGCGGCAGCGGCGGCTCCTGGATCATCCTGCCGACAAGGAAGGGGTCACCAGGAAGGCACCTCAGGCATCTCTCGCCCTGAACTGTGGCCCTCCAAATTGCTGCCCTTGGGGACCACCTTCAACTTGCGGCTCCGTGCCAGGCAAAAGGAAGGATTTATGGTGTGGGATTAGCGGGAGGAAGCCTGCACCCCGAGACAGGAGCCCCTGCCTGGGCTGTGCTCTCGGCCACAGCCAGGACTGGCCACAGTGACAGCTTCACGCTGCCTGCGGGCGAGGCGGCCTCAGTGGAGACCCGGGCCAGGTCCTCAGCCGGGGCCAGTCTCTGGAGAACCGCAACCCAGAGCTCTCAGGAGCCCAAGCAGAGCCCTGCAGGAAGGCAAGAGGGCAAGAAGAAAGCACCTCTTTCTGCCCAGAAAGCCCTGCGGTCTTCCCCATCCTCATCTCCACCCTCAGCTCCCACAAGCTGAGAGCTGCCCCGCGACGCCAAGGGTTGCGGCATCCAACCCTCCCGGGCTCCGCCACTGCCCGCTCACTGCCTGCGGTTCTCAGTGCTTTTGGCTCCCCAGCGCCGCAGCCCGCTTGGTCCCCCGGCACGGCCAGCTCTCAGCTCTCGGTAGCCCATCGCATGGACCTTCCGAAATTGCAAGCATCCTCCCTGCTCTCCCCGCAGGCTGCCTACCCCTGCGTGCGAGGGTCTTCCCACTGGGTGGTCCGCGTGTTGTGGTTCACGTAATACACTCGCCCATTGTCCTGTCTCTTCTCTAAGAGAAAAGGGAGAGGAAGCGTTAGCTGGAGCGCCCTGGCCAGCGCTGAGCCCCAGTCCCGGGAACAGCCCTCCCCTTCCCAGCTCATGAGAAGTCGGCTCCCCATGTCCCACCTCCCCGCTGGTGCTGCCCTGGCTCATTTGGAAAAGCTACGATAAAAAAACCCCTACATTTCTCCTACGTGCACAGGCCAGCTTTCTCCGGTGCCCTCAAGGCCAGTGTGCGGGGAGGTGCCACAGCCAAGCCTGGCCCTGCCAACGCGCTGCCAGGCTGGCACAAGAGGCGTGCTCGGCCACGCACCTCGCAGCACGCATACGCAGCCTCCTCGGGCACGCAGCGCTCCGCAAGCGCAGCATCCCTCCAGGCTGATCCGCGGGTGCTTTCTCAAACGCATCCGATCTCCCTGCGTGGCCCTGCTGCTGGCGCACAGCTCGCGATCCCGGCGCGCGCTGCACACGCGTGCACGCCCACACCTCCTCCTGTCGCGCACAGGCGCAAAACGAGCACGCCGCTCACACCAGCGGCGCTGCTCGACCCCGCTCCGTGCCCGCAGCCTCGCACATGTGTCGCACAGCAGCTTCCCCGCACACGCTCCCCACCTCGCCCGGGCACCTGCACCCACCCCACGCGCCCACTCTCGTCCCACCTGCACGCCTGCCGACGCCGCTCTGCCTCTCGCCAGCCACCCCCCTGCCCACGCACGCTCGCTGCCTCCCCACCAACACGTGTGCCCCACACGCAACACACCTCCTCCCTCCACGTGCCTGCGTCACTCCCCGCACGCAGGGCCCTGCTCCATGCCGGCAGGGACGCCCTGCACGCACGCTCCTGTCACCTCCTGGCCACCGCGGTTCCCCTCGCTGCGTCTCGCTCCTGGACTGTTGGAAGCGGCCCCCAGGGACGTGGCTCCAGCAGACCCCGCGTACGATGGTCAGGACTGCATCCACCCCGAGGACCCCCACCCCAGGGTGCTCAGCCCCACGCAGAGCTGTGCTGCCCGGCTCTCCTCCCAGGCCAGGGCTCGCTGACGCAGGAGGTGGGCCGCCCAGCGCAGCGGCAAAGGCTCCAGCACCGTCCCCATCGAGACCCTGCCCTTGGAGACCCCCTTCCTCTGTCCTGCTCCAAGCTCCCCCCAATTTTAACCCCTCTCCTGCTTTCCCTGCCTGCCTGGCACAGCACCGCCCGTCTGCCACCCATCCGTGCCCACGAGCATCCCAGCCTGCCCTCTCCAGTGATGCTCTTGCCACGGAGCGGGGATGGCACAGGGACCTTTCAAAACATCCCGGCACATGATGCTTGGGCCATGGGGACAGGACAGCCAGCCCCGCTCCTGCCAGCCCCCAGCCCCGCTGTGGAGCGGGGCAGAGCATCCCGGGATGCACGCACGGCAGCAGGACGGATCCCTGCTCGGCAGAGGAGGGGTCTGGGGACGAGCAAGGATTTGGATCCCCAGCCTCTCCCCCCGTCCAAGAGAACAACCACAAGCACTTCTGCATTCAGTAGCAGAGAGAGACTGGGAACTCCTCCAGGAAAAGGGGGGAAAAAAACAAAAAAGGAAAAAAAGCTGGATTTCAAATCAGAAGTCGTGCTAATCACAGGCAGACTCAGCCCCACATGCAGCAGAGCACTGGGAACACTGGCTCCCCAGCCACCGTTCCCACTAACGCCAAGGACGGGAGTGAAGGAGCTGCTGACGGCACCGTGCTCCCCGCAGGGCGGGCAGGGTCCCGCTCCGGCTGACGGAGGAGCGTTCCTGGCAGGCTGTCCGGCGAGCGCGGCGGCAGGCAGGTGAGGCGGCTCAGTACTTACCCCAGCCGGGAGGAAGGGGACCGAGAGGATCATTGTCGGACGGGGCGCCGGAGGACTAGAGACAACAGAGAGGGCAAAAACACAAAATAAAAACCAGGGCAGGGACGCCTGGGAAGAGCGGAGTGTGGAGGTGAGCTGTGCAGCCTCCGCTCCCACTCGCCTCCCCTTGGCCCGCAGCTCCCAGAGAACTAAAAAAAAAAAAAAAACCAAAACAAAAAAAAACTTGCACACTCAAGGGGGGTTAAAAAAAAAAAAAGGAGAAAAAAAAAAAAAAGCACAAACTAAACAAAGGCTGGGGCAGCCAAGGGGGTGGCAGGGCAGGGGCCGTGCCGCACGGAGGGGAGCGGGATGGCGCGGCAGGGTCCAGATGTGCGCGGCTGCTCGGCTCCCGCCGGCCGTCCCCACCAGATACACCTCCAGCCTCCTCCAAGAACCACACACAAGAGGGGAAAAAATATCGCAGGCCTTTCCAATGAAATCATTCCCACAAGCCCTGTCCACGCCCAGCGCTTCCTGGCGGGCCAGCGGCCCCCTCCTCCCCGGGCAGGGCGCGGGGTGCGGGATGCGCTCGCACTGAGGCCGCATTCATCCCGCGCAGACGGGCGGCTCCGCACCCCGCCAACCCCCCCAGCAGGTTGGGGGCTGCCGCACAAAGCACCTTTCTTCTTCCCCATGGCGGGCAGAGCCGGCGGCCGTCACCCAGCCTGAACCGGGGGGATGCCCCGGGACACGGGGAGCGGGCTGGCGCGCGGCCCCGGCGTGGGTGAGCCCCCCGTCCCCAGCTCCGCCGGAGGTCCCTGGGGATGGAGGCGCAGCCCCAGCGGTCGGGGCTTCAGGGTAGGAGGAGGCCTGCAAGTGCTGTCAATGGTTAAATAAGGAACGCATTGTTACCGAAAAGGCATTTTCATTGCACCTCCTGAAACCCAGCTGCTGGAGAGAGGCCGGCGTCCCAGCCCTCCGCACTGGGCTGGGGATCGGCGTCAGCCTGGGCTCAGGAAATGCCGCCCGGCCCTCCCGCCCAGGAGCGGGAGGCAGCCCCGGGCCCAGGCACGGCCGCTATTCGGGGTGCCAGGGCCCCCCACTCAGACAGGCAGCAGCATTTGGGGCGCCCCACGGCAGCCCAGCACCCTGGGGATGTCCTGCGGCGCGTCAGGGACGGGGCTGGCACAGTCCGTGCCTCTCCGAGCTTCGTCTCTTCTACCTGACCCCACACGCCAGGACTGGGCGCAGGAGACGCTGTCCCGGCAGCGGCCAGCCCGGCACGGCATGCCTGCGGCGTGGGGCACCCTCCACTCCCTCCCTGCCCAGGCAGGCTGGCCAGAGACGCAGCCGAGTCACGTCCAGAGGTATCACCTCACTGTGACCTAAAAATAACTAATTAAAACTAACGGGGCAGAGACAGACGAGCCTGGGGCAGAGCTCCGGGGAGCCGGCCCCTCCGGCAGCTCTCCACAGCCCCTGGGAGGTTGCTACCTGGCCCCTCGCGCCAGCAAGACCCCTCGGTGCAAGGGACGCTGCGTGCGGGCACAGCCCGGGGAGCCCCGCGGCACCCGGGTGCCTGCCGGCAGAGTGGTCCCTGCCTGCACCCCAGCCCCCCGAGCTGCGGCTTCCCCCAGGGGCTGCGTGGAGAGGGCTCTGCATCACCCAGGGCCGTGGCACGGATCATCCCCTCCCCACCTTCCTCTCCTGGCAAGGAGGGCAGGTGGATGCTGGGGACGGGAGGGCAAGGCAAAGCAGAAAGCCACGGCAGGGAGGGAGGGAGGCAGAGCGGGAGCCATCGCCGCTGGCAGCAGAGAGCTTGAAACAAAAAGTACAATCGTTTCATCAGGCTAAATTTGGAGCGCGAGTCCCTCCCTCCGCACTCCACGGAGCCCGGCCAGGGTGAGTCGCGCAGCGCTGGAGCGGCTCCAAGGCTGGCGCTGGCAGAGACACGAGCGAGCGACAGGCCCGGAGCCCCGTTTGGCCTCCAGTGGAAGCCCCCTCCTGCGCACCCCTCCGCAGCGGTCCTGCGAACGGCATGCCGAGGGCAGCAGAGCCGTGACGGTCCCGTTCCTGCCGCAAGGCTCGGAAGGTCGGGCGAGCTGTCCGGAGAAGAGATGGGCAGGGGGAGGAAGGGGGCAGAGCAGCTTCCCGCACCCCCGGGGAGCGGCCCCGGTTGCATCTCATGCAGAGCAGCACCGGAGGACGGACTCTGCACCCCCCTCCCAGAGAGCATCCGAGCTCCTCGCTGGAGCACAGAGCTTTCACCAGCGCTAGCAGCGCTGCTGGGACACGTCAGCCTCCTGGCTTTCTCCAAGAGGAGCTAAACGTCAACGGGAGACTGGTCACCCTGCTCTGCCCACCTTCACTCCACACCTGCCCCACCAGACCTCCCCGCCCTCCGGCAAGAGCCGTGTTCTACACCGCAGCACAGCCTCTGCAAGGCACGTGGCCGGCTGACGGCAGAGAGCACTGGGACGTCGCCGCGCCGGGAGGCAGAAACGCTCCGGCCTGGCTCTTTCCCAAGCACTGCTCACCCTGCAGCACAACGGCCGCCAGCACCGTCCTGGTTATCAGAGGGTGCTCGCCACCACTGGAAACTGGGTCCCGGCTCCAGCAGCAAAGGCAAGACCAGGACAAAAGTGGTCTCTGCCCAGGAGCTATTGCTCTGCAGGGCTGTTGAGAGATCATTCCCTGAGCAAGGAAATGCAGCTACTCAGCCCAAACCAGGAACGAGGGGAAGAAGCAGAGAAAGCAGGAGGTGCTCGTTCCCTGCGCTCTCTCGGTCCCCTGGCTCTTGAAGCCCCTACTGTGCCAGCACTTGTCCCCTGGGCCTGCAGCTACTGCTGCTGACTCCTGCTGCCACCCAGGACCCAGCTCGCTGTCCTCAGTCCAACAGAGACGTGGGGAGGGACGAGCTCAGCCCTGAGAGCCTCCCCTCCTGCTAGAGACCCAGCTCCCACAGCTTCCTCAGCATGTGCCCAGCTCCGACAGCAAGCAGCAAGTCCTGCAGGTAAGCAGCAAGGCACGGCCGACAGGAGCCACGGGACAAAGCAGTGCCTCGCCACGCTGGCACTGGAGGGACACCCGGGACAGGCTGCTGAGGACACCTCCCACCACCCTCCAGGGCCATGCAAGCTGGTTTATTAAAAGAAAGTTACTCCCACAGGGCTCTCTGCACGCAGCAGAGGAACTCGTGGGCTCTCCCGTCCGAGCGCTGCTCCGCCGAGCTCAGCGAGCCGACAGACCCCACGCAGCCCAGCGAGCACCTCCCCACGCTCAGGGTCTCCCAGGCCAGCCCAGGTGAGACCAGTGGGAGAGCCAGGCGAGACCTCCACCGCCGCAGCCCCCGGCTCTCACCTGGTACAGGAATCTTTGGCTGAACTGCTGCATGGCTCCTTGGAGCTGGTTTCGCTGGGACTGCCACTGCTCATAGTTCCTGACGTACTCGGCCGTGGGGCGCTGCCACGTGGTGGTCCGGGTGTTGTGGTCCACGTAGTAATACCTGCCTCGAGGATCCACGCGCTTCTCCCACCTGGAAAAACCAGAGGAAGATGTCACTGTCTGTCCTCAGGCAGCTCGGCGGGTCCTGCTGGCAGGTGCCTCCAACACTATATCCTCCAAAACTCAATGCTAATGCCCATGTGAAGGCAGCAGAAAGAAACCCCGAGAGGCCGGGAGGCACAGCAGAAGGCACACACCATGGTCCCTCACCGAGGAACCTCCCATTGCCCTCGCCCAGGGGCTGCCTCCGGGGTCTGGACGTGCAGCAGCAGCTTGAGAATATCCAGCTGCTGCCCCAGAACGTGTTGAAAGGGCGACCGAGAGGAGCGCTGGGTTGTGAGCCACTTCCCCAGCTGCCACGCTCCCCTTGTGCTCCCCATGCAGCGGCTCAGCAGAGGATTTGTGGTCAAGCTGTGCCTCTCAGAAATGCAGGTGAGAAAAGCAGCTCATCGTCCTCTGAGGGAGAAATAGCCGAGAGCTGCCGGGTCCAGCTATGAAGACCGTGATTTTTCATTTCACTCTGCCACTACAGGCTGACTTCAGACTCTTGCTCTCTGGTTCCTCTCACAAGACCCTTTAACACGAGGGCTCCACTCCCAGCTCCAGCATAACCACCAGTTTCACAGCTGAAGGGGCTCTTCTGGACAAAGATCCACCACAAAAGACTAGCAAGACTTGAAGCAGCTCCCTGCAAGGGCACACGAGGCCTAGATGGGATGCCTAGACGCTAGCAGAGTTCGCACCAGGATGCCGTAAGCATTCCTCCAAGACAGCTGACCTCCGGCAGAGGCAAGGCACGGGGTTGGAGCCCTGCGCAGGAGGGAAGGAGCACACCTGGGGCACTCCAAACCTACCTTTCCAGGTAACAGCCTCCCTCTCTTAACACCAGATAGATTTCAAGCCGTTGTAGGATCAGAAAGCGGCTGCAGAGATCACAGCTTAACTGAAGGTAGTGTGTGCCCACAGGAACCTGGAGGCTCCCGTGGAGGAAAACAGGACGGGTCTGTATTTCACTTTCACACATTACGGCTGGCGGTTAAAGCACACTTCAGTCATTCCAGCCTTGAACAAACTCTAGAGAACAACAACAGTCTGGCTGGACCCACTTCTCTGCTTTTAGGAGCACAAAGAGGTGAGAATTCAACAAGCTTCTGCAGAGCACATGGCCCCAGGGCTGTGTAGAGCCTTTATGACCTGAAGGCTCTTTACTCCTGCAATGAAAGCACAGCCCTCCTGGACACGAGCTTTGCAGAGTGCTTCCTGCAGCTCTCACGGAGCTGAGCAGCAGCATCTTCTCGAGCAGAAGCAGACCCCAACGTGGCTGAGAACATAAGAGGCCCCTCAGAGAGGCCAGGGTCCAGCTCCAGGTTCGGGGCACACTGAGCGTGCCTGTTCCTGCTCACCAGGAGCTCAGCCCTCATCTAGAAGCATCTGTTTTTCCAGGTGACACAAGGCCCACCCACTCCCTTCTCCTGGTCCCTGGGGGGACTTTGCTGGCACCCCGTCCCAAAGGCACACCCCTCTGCTCTGCCCACAAGTGGTTGCACTGCTGCTCGAGTGTACAATGATTTCCATGGACTGTTTTACAAAAAAAAAAAAAAAATTAAAAAAAAAATCAACAGATCAGGAAGCTTTTCCCTTTTTGCAAACACTGAAAAGACCTTTCTGAGGATACAGGGTGTGCTTTCAGGCCAGTGAACACTTGGTCATCTCACCCCATTTCTTTTTAGGAATGAAAAGACCTTCCTGCTACCAATCCACTTCTTCCCTTTCATGCAGACTCCCATGCATCTGGTACAGCAAGTTCGTTCAGTATGCGAGATGCTTTACTTTCATTAAAAAATAATCCAGCCACCAAGCCAGGAAATATGAAATTATTACTCTACCCTTAATTGGTTTAGTGGTGGACTTGGTAGTGTTAGGTTAATGGTTGGACTGGATGATCTTAAAGGTCTTTTCCAAACTAAATGATTCTATGATTCTATGCCAACTGCCCCCAGAGCCCCTTACCCGGGAGGAAGGGGTCTCTCCCACGTGGTGGTCTTGTTGTTATGGTCTACATAGTAGACTCTACCATTAGGCAGCTCTCGCTGTTCCCACCTGCAAGAAAAAAATGAAAAAAAAAAAAAAAATCATGAGACGGTTGATACTTGCTAGCACAGAGACCAAACGCTGGCTGAGGTGGAGCTACCAAAAAGAACTGCCCGCTGCGATGCCAGCCAGAGCGGCGTGCCTCCCGCCGCACCACACACCGCGCCAGGGCCGGCTGGGGAGAGCGGCAGCCCTCGGCAGAGGACACGGAGGACACCCGAGGCAGACGAGCCAGCGCCTGTCCTCTCCTCAACCCCGGAGCTGAAGCGAAGGGGTTCAGCTGGAAGAAGCAACGTGGATCCAGCAGCCTCAGCCCCTGCACCTGGAGGGCGGCGAGAGCCCGAGCCTTGCCGCGTAGGACCGAGAGACCTCGCAGGCACCTTCATCCTCCTTAAATCGTGCCCCAACAGCCTGCCTAGCAAAACTGTTTGCATGTGCGCCCACAGACCCGGACTGTAGCTGTGCAGCCAAGCCTCTCCCACGGATCAGTGAGCCGTGAATAATTAATAATCACCTTATTACCATGAATGTCCAGGGAGCTGCATCTGGTGGATTAGCAAGCCTACCTCCTCGCACTGCTTAGCTACAGCGCGCTAACCTTTATTTAAAATAAAGAATGACAGCAGGCCTACATTGCAGTTGCTTGGCTTGCTAGATCAAGATGATCAGAGACGTGCTGTGGCAGCCTGTTTTCTGAAAACAGGCATAATTTGGAGCATAAATTCCTAATTTCCTCCAGAAAGTAGGAGGGTTGGCATAAGATTTCACACAGGGTCAGTTTTATGTCCTGTGAGTTTTTGAGGTAGTTTTCGTTTGGTTTCTCTTAATACATCTTTAAAGGGGAGCTTTTGAGTTTGGGCTGGGGCTGAATTTTCTCCTTGGCAGCCCTCCTGCTCGCTGCCGACAGATACCCCTTAAAAACATGGCATGCCCGCAAGGCACTCGCTTTGGAGGTGGTCCCTAAGGGGAGCCGGTGCGACAGGGAGGCCTGGCTTTACACAGCTACACTGCAAACCATTCTTTGCCTGCCTTCATTCATGAAAGTTTATGCCCTGGCAAAGGTAAAAGCTCCGCGGAGCACCACGCTTTCCTATCAGCTTTTACTCCGCAACAGAGAGGCGCGAGCCGGCAGCTGCTGACAGATAAAGTGTTCTCCTGCCACACTTCTGCTCCCACAGCTCTCCCTCCCGATTCAATCTTCAGTCTCAATTAATCAGCACAAAAAGCCCTAGGAAATTAATATACCGGCTTCTGTTGTGACAGCAAGGGAACAAATCTACGCTTGCAGAAAGCAAGAAGCCCTTAAGGAGGAGACGCGCTGACTGCCAATGCCCCATCGCCCGGGCTCACACCGTCCCTGCTCATCCTCAAACATTGTCATCCTCATTGAGGATGTCATGACATCCTCATTGTCAGGGGACAATGAAGCCACCAAACGGTGGCCTCAGCCACAACCACAAATCTGCTGCGACCACAGGTTGCGTGCATCACAGCCTCGAGACCGCTCTCGAAAGAGGTGGGAAGGCAGAAACGGGGAGAGCTTCAGCCGCATGCCGTCAGCTGGGGACCCCAGAGGTCCAGCAGCCACGCGGGCAGCCTGGAAAACCTCTGCCCCGGGTGGAAGGCCATCTTGCACTCTGAGCTAAGAGTCAGTTCCCCAAAAGCTGGAGGGGAACGCGAATGCCAGGCTCGGGATTTAGCAGAGAGATGTCTAACCCAAATCAGAGCTGTTGGCTTCGCTCCTCCGGGCTTCTCAAAAGTGCTGTCAACTTAATGCAGACGCAGAGGCCAGGTAACATCTGCAGATGAAAGCTACCAGTCAGCAGCACTGGATCTTTTTCATTCCTAGAACAGATCGAGGAACACCAGTGGTTATCTCCGATGGTCTCATCCATCTCCTTGCAGGTCTCTCCTGCAAGGCAGGACCTACTGCACCCGTACCCCTTTGACAGCGAGGGGCTGCCAAGCACAATTCCACCCCAAGGAGCATCCCCGTGAGAGCAGAGCCGGCACTACCCAGTGCCGTTCTGGGATCAGGAAGTCTTTGTCTCTCTGCCCGGCAGCCAGGCCTTTTCCTGGGTTACCCCTGGGCAGCGTTGGGCGTTGTCAGAGGGGAAACGCCTGGAGATTACTGTTGACTAGCGATGAACACAATGCTTCGTGAGCATAAAAGCACCAGGACAGCTAAAAGATTGAAATCTCTGAAGAGAAAATCGGCATAGCTGACGTTTCTTGAAGGCACAAGCATGTTCACCCCATGAGATGGACAGCAGAATGTCCCCGGGCATCGTCAGGGAGAAGGCAGGGCTGTGGAAGTGCCGCTGGCTGGAGAGCCATCCACTGCAAGCGCTTCAGATGGCCACCAGCAACCAGATACGGATCCAGCACAAGGCTCAGGTGGAGGAACGCTACTCTCAAACAAAACTCCAAGGCACAACTCTTCTCATGAGACTTCGCAGGAGTCGGCATCCTGCAAAAACCCTTTAAGCATCACCTTTCTGAGGTCAGTTGTACGTAACAGCCTCCTTTGGGTGGATCTAGAGACCGCAGCACCGCTCACCTACAGTGAGGACCCCCCCAGCCAGATGTCCCACCCGTTCTGTCCACGCTGACATGTAGTGCTTCAGAGATGAACGGGACATCAGCCTTGTGCACACAGAACCAGCGGTGCCAGCAGTCGTTACTGGAGGGGGCAGGTCCTCCAGGCTCATCAACAGGTTCTCCGATCAATACGGCTCTGAGGACTTGGAAGTCCTTATGGCAAGAGGCTCTCAAGCCCCCAGGTACCATTTCTGTGGCTGTAGAGACCAGAAATCCCACGATGAGGACTCCTCGAGGGCAGAGGGTTTCTGGATCCCTCAGATATTCCTCTGGGTGCCTTCGTGACTGCAAAGAGCCACGCAGGACTGGGGAGACCTGCTGGTGGCAGCTGCTTTGTCCGCTGTCCCCGTCTCACACCTACACAAGCAGGTGACAAGCTCACACGCTCCTCAGGTCAGCGGCTCCCTTGTGATCTGAAACCTTGGTTTGCCGAGGGCTGCCTCACCCTACGAACAGCGAACCACCGCCATTAAACAGCAAGCTGTGACAAACTGCTGCTATCGCTGACACAGCCACGGCCTCAGAAACAGTGGCACCGGGGGCAACCATCCTTGCTCAGACCCCCTTGCCCAGCTCTTCACAGGCTTCAGCCTTTCCGAGCTTCCCTGCATCCCGTCTGGGGATGGGATGAGCACAACGGGCTCTTCCTCCGTGGAGCCGACATCACAATAGCATTCCTCCCCCATGCCCGCGGCCACATCGCCACCGGCAAGGAAGATGGGCGGTTTAGCAAGCGCTAGATGGTGGGAGCTCTCACCCACGTGCACCGCTGCTGCAAGCGCGAAGCGCGCGACATGTCGGCCCCTGCTAGCTCCCCTCCGACTGCCCGCAAGGCTTGCGACGGCCGTGGATACAGGGAGCCGCGGCCAGTGTGAAGTGGCAGCGCTGAGGCAACCCTGCAGTCCAAACAAAACGCCCTCCTTATGTAAGAAACCACAGCCCCATGCCTTCTGCCAGGCAGCATAATGTACCTCTTTGTACGGGCGAGACAGCGCTGTGTATACACACCGTGCTAACGACCGTCTGTCCCCCGCGCGGGATCATCACTGATAGGAACCAGATGCAGGAGCCAGCAGCTCTTGTGCCCTCTCCCCTTTCGCTATCGGTCCGCTCGGAAACCCCTACGTGAGAACCGGGACGCCGCGCCGAAGGCCTCGAAGGCTGCGACCGGCTGCTCCTGTGCCGCACACGCTCCCCGGCTTCGCGAGGAAACATGCTCTGCCCAAGCCAGGAGGACGTGAAGGAGGTTCTAGGCACTATCGGGGCTGGAATTTATTCAGAACACCTTCCAGCACCCTCCAGCCCCTAGAACAGACTCCCGGTTGTGTGAGAGATGCCTTTGTGCCCGCCACATCTGGTGCAGATGTTCAGAGACAGCTATCTGAGCAGAATATATAGCTCTGAATCCCTGCATGAACCCAGCTGCTCTCGAGTCCATCTGCACGCAGCCCGGCGCGAGCAGGGAGGCTGGGGCTCAGCGCACCCACGAGCACGCAGCTAGGAAAAGCTGCCACCCCTCCGGAGGCTGAAGGGAAGCCGAGCGCGAGTGCTCCTCACGCTCCCACGGATGAAAGGAGACTCTTAGAGAACGAGGCAGGGCTCCTGCAGAAAGCCGGAGGGACAAGACGGCTTTCCAGCTGTTCAGTGCCAGAGCGACCAGCAGCTCTGCAGGGAACGTCGCTCCCGCAAGCGGCAAAGCGAGAGCGATCGCTCAGGGGCTCCACAGCGTGCTCTGCACAGCCGTCCCCGCAGGAGCCAGGCCAGCGAGGGGCTATCCTGCACCGTTTTCTGCCGAGCACGCTGCTGCCAGAGCTGAAGTGGCCTGGTTTTGTCTGCATCCCTTCTGCCTGAGACATCGCTGCCTCCACCAGCCCAGCCAGCCGCATCCCCATCTCCCAGGCTGGGCCCCAAACCACTAGTCGAAGCAATACCCTGGTGTGGCGAGCCAGCCAAAAATCCGCTGCCGTAGATCAGGTCTCGAGAGATCCCCAGAAGCTCATTTCTACCACCCCAGGGCCACAGTGTTTTGTGCAATCCCCTGTTTAGCAGATTCCTGTTTGTGCAAATCCCCGTTAGCCCAGAACCTGGTCTGGCCGCTCTCAGGGCAGGGCTCACACCATGGAGACCTCAACAGACTCAATTCCCCGCTCCCCTTCGCCTGGGAGGACCTTGATACTCGGTCTCCACCCGACCAAGCGGGTCAGCTGCTACCCGAGCCAGCCCAGCACGAGCGCGTAACTCGGAGCACACGCAAGAAGGTTGCTGCCCTCTTTCTCCCCTACAGATCCTACGGTCGGGATGGGGAGCGACAGATGCACAAGGTGCTAATCAAAGGTGTCTCCAGAGATCCAAATTCCGCAAGCTCAGCCTGGAGGACAGCTTGCTACCCCTCCATCGCTCTTCTCCAGCCATCTCCCAAAGTGTGACAGTTTCCTCCTCCTCCCCGCTCTGACACGCGTGGTTTTCTGGTGTGCGAGCACCGCAGGGAGACAGGCACAGGGAGGACATGGGCCACCCTTGCACCCGGCTGGCCCAGGTAAATGCAAGTCTGGCGTGTCTTAGAAAGCAGGGCTTGCAACCTCCCCGAGCCTCCGGAAACCCTAATCGTGAGAAACCCTAATCGTGAGATACCCGCAGGCTCCTCTCCACCCCGGGAAAGAAACAACAGCCTGTTTCCACCTGGGGCCGTGCAGAGGTGGGGAAAAGGAGACCTTCAGTCTACCTGGTAAGAGCAGAAAGGGGCATAAGCTCTGGCTGGAATAAAGACCTTTTTCAGAGCACTGGACTTTTCCAGCTGCCTGGAAACAGGAAGCGCCCAGGCCAGAGAACAGAAACCCTCACACACCCCGCATAAAGGCACACTGAGCCGTTAACCCTAATTACCTGTGACTGACACACGAGCGAGGCCCTGACCTTCCAGGCATCGCCTCAGCCAAAGGAAAATAAACAGCTCCCTTCATACGAAACACAAGCCATTTTCAGCCCCCCCACTTCTCGCTGCTTCGCATTTTCAGTCCAGAATTAAAGGTGTCTGAAATACAAGGGGAGAAGGACCCAGCTGCAGCAGGAAGGGGGGCCGAGTCCAGAGCCTGCCCGCTGCCCCCACCAAGAGCCAGCGACCCCACCGGCACGGCTCAGCCGGCCCCAGCTCTCCTCCCAGCCCCTTCCCCACATCCCACGGAGGAGGAGGATGCGGAGCATCCGCACCAGGGAGACGAACAAGCACAGCTACGAGAGGGTCCTGCCCATCTCCCCCCAGCAGTGGCCGATGCCCTGCGGTGTCTCTGGAGTGCGTTTGTGCCCGCCTGCTCAGAGGGAGCTCCCTGGAAATCCACGCTCGCTCCCTCGTGCGTTTCCTCCAACTGATCCCTTCAGCGGCCCCAGGAGAGCAGCAGCCTCTGCGGCTCCCCTGGGCACGGACACGGAGAGGCTGCTTGCCGCAGAGATGCGATTCCCTGTTTATTACCCCAGGGACCCGGAGCGGACGCAGATCAGACCCCAGCCCAGAGGAGGAGGGAGGAGCCCGCAGCACAGCCAGACGGCTCAGACAGGCAGGACAGGCTGTGCCAGGGGAGCGGGGGCACAGGGATCCCTGACAGGCGCTCCAGGCCCCCGCCGCTCTGCTGAGCGCCAGCGTTTCCTCCGACTCCTGGCGCAGCACAGCCCCCTCCCTCAAACACCCTCTTCTTCCAGCACATGGCAGTGCCCCAGTTTGCTCACGTCCCCCCGGCCATCCTTCCAGGGCCATGCTGCCCTCCCCAAGGGCCGCAGGCGCTCCATCGCGCTGACCCTCTCCGGGGAAGGGAAGTCTCCAGCGGAAGGCAGAGCTTACCCGGGGGGCAGAGCGTCCAGGGCTAGCACCGCTGCCCGGGCCGGCGGGGTGCTGGCGCCAGAGGCTGCCTCCTCTGCCTCTCCAGAGCTGGTCAGGGCAGGAAGGGCAGGAGCCACGGAGCCGTCGGCCGCGCTCGATGCCGCCACAGTCGGTACGGTCGCTCCCGCTGCCGGCCTTTCCTCTTCGATGTCCGCAGCGCCTGCTGCGTCTCCGTTCACTGGAAAGGCAGAGGGCAGAGACGTTAGCACCCAGAAAGGGTGACGGGGCGATGGCTGATCTACCGCACCCGTGCAGCCCTGGAAGCAGGGCACGTGGTGGGTGGCAGCCGCTGCCACCCAAGCACGGGACTCACGGTGCTCCCAGCCTGCAGCAAAGGCAGCACCTCCTTCACCCAGCAGTCAGGTCCCTCTATGAACCGCTGCCTTTTGGCAGAGACAAAAGCAGAGGGCACTTTGCATTTGCGCTCCGTATCTCTTCTGCCGCTTGCAAACATGCTGCGTGGCCGATGGGAATTCAGGTAATGAGCAGGAGCTCATTACTCCGGCGCAGCGTCCCCTCCCAGGCAGAGGGAAGGCCAGGCTCAGCAAGTCAGCTGGTGCACTGGTAAGAGCTAAATGTTGCTGGATTCCACTGAACTTTTGGAAAAGGGAAGGGGAAGAGACAGAGCAAAAGGAAAATTACAAAGAGAACTGAGGAGGAGGAAAATGCAGACCAAAAAAAAAAAAACCAAAAGAAAGGGAATTTGTTTGTCAAATATTTATTAGATAGCCAAAAAACCCTGAGACTTGGCAGTCCAGCAGAGGATAGCTTTCGCTACAAGACATCCTGGCTTCAGTGGCAAAGCAAAAGGATTAAAAACAAACCAGCAACAAGTAACAAAGAAGTAAGGGATGCAGACAGAGCTCCACAAGTTAGAGTTGAGAAATGTAGAGAACTGTAAGGGAAGTATCTGTGTCTACGAGCCCAAGTATTTGGAAGTATGGCAGGAAAAAAACCTCACAACGGTATCAACCCCCACAAATGGGTGACTGAAGAACTACAGACACGCTGCAGAAGAGGCGGACTGCTCGGGACGCTTTTGCTTTGCAGCTGGAGTGAAGCAGGACAGCATCCTCCAGCACCGGAGGAATCTTGGTACACAGCAGCAGCAACTAAAGGAGCCCTCAGGCAGCATCTGTGGGCGATGAAGGTTTCCAGGTCCGCAGGCTCACAGCAGCTTCCACCGGCGTCCTGCAAGACTCGGCTGAGGAGCTCTCTGACTGCTGCTCATTTCTAGCAAGCTTCGGAAAAGGCAATTTTAGAAGCTTCAAACAATTTGTGCCAATCTTCAAAGGGAACCTGCAGAATGACCTGGGTAACTACGCTGCGATCGGTTTGATCTCACTCCTGGACAAAACAGGGGAAAAGCTGATCCAAAGTTCACCAGATAAGGAAGGGCTCCAGGGAGAACACAGCTAGGGCTAAGCAACGTTGCTGTGGAGAAAACATGCCATGAAATAATCTCCTTTTTTTGTCAGATGAAATTACAGCTGTGAGTGACAAATGTAATGGGGACGTTCTTGCACCAGTCTTCTCAAAAAACACGATAATGTCACCAAAATGTACTAAAGTGAGGAGGAAGAGGATGGTTTCTAGAGGCATTCCACGGAGTGCAAGACAGGGTGTGCAGCCCTAATCCCAGCCACCCAAACACTCATTTCCCCATCCTGAAACGTAAAATCATCACCGACAGGACTTGCGAGAGACATGGAGGCTGCTAAGTGGTAAACAGCGACAAGGACGGCACAGTCATAAAGCCACTGGGGAGGCTGGGGCCAGGCCAACAAAACATGTTTTAAATAAACCAAAGCCAAGGAGTCAAGTTGTACTTGCAGGAAGAAAAACTCTGCCCACAGCCCGAGGGAGCGTCCCCTGCACAGCAAGGACGCAGGGAAGGGCCAGGTGGGCGCAGGGGACGCTGCGCAGCATTCGCTCCCGGTACAGCGCTGCATCAAACAGGGCAGAGACGAGCCGCAGCCCCAGGGAGGGGAGCACAGACCAGGAGCGACAGCCGAAAGGCAGCGTTTCACATCAGCCTTCCGCTCCCCCGTCTCCCTCCCAGAATGGGTTTTGGCAAAATCGAAATTGCATTGCTCCAGGTTTTTTCCAATGAAACGGAAGAAGGGAAAAAAAAAAAAAAAAAAATCTTCCTTTTGGGTTGAACAAAACATTTCCTTCTACCCAAAACAAAGCACTGTGCTTCTCCTTCCAGGTCCCCAACAAAAGCAAAAGGACGGACGGCAGTGCCTGCAGCAGCAGTGCAGGGGAGCGGGAGATGCCACACTGCTTGGCCAGCTCCATGGAGCCAGAGAAGGAAAACAGATAAACCACTTGCAGCTCCGTAGTCAGGCACTCAGCAGGTCCCAGTCCACGCTCTACAAGGCATTTATGGCTTGGACAAACCCAAACAAAGACAAGAGAAACCCTTGCAGAAATAAGAACCAGGCCCCTTTTGAGAGGTGGGTTTGTGCCTTCTCTGGTGCTCGACAAGACGGCTGCCCCTCCCCACGTCGGTGGGCAAAGAGCTCAAAACATTTTCGCCGAAGACTGATAGGCAAATTCAACTGAACGCTCCCAAGCCTGAAAAAAGTCCGCTCAGCTGTGATAACTGTCCTCCTTGCTGTGGCATCAGTGACGTTGCTGTCCCAGTATCCTCTTAAAAACCTGGAGCTGGATGCAGTGGTTTTTGTCAGGGAGACTCCAGAGAGGAGCCAGAGAAATTATTCGCGACAGGCAGAACAGATCTTACCAGTGCACTCTGCAGAGCTGCCCAGCTTACCAAAAGTAAAATCAATAAAAATCAAGCAATTCACAGGGAGGAAATTCCCAGGCACTACAAGATCCGTTATCTTAGCAGAAATTCACTTTCTCCCACAAAACGCAGCCCCGAGCTCTGTCCCCCCCCGCTCCCACGAGCGCCGGTTCACCTGTGCCGTTGGGTGTGCCATTGGCCATGCTGGTGTGCTGCACGCTCTTGGCCTGCTGCCGGTGCCGGCTCCTGGCGCTGGGACTTTGCTCTCCGCTCCCCGTGTTTTGCCTGGCCACTCCAGCCACATGTCGGTGCGTCCTGCAAGGGAAAGAAACACGGCGGGGGGTGAGACACACCACGCTGGCCTCGCAAAGGAAAACTCGCTCCTGCCTTTCTGCCTCCGTCTTGTGCTCCTTCTCCCGCAGCACAGCCATCGGTCTCCCCCGAGAACGGCTGGGATGCAGCCACGTGCCTCTGCTCCTCCAGCAGAACCCTGAACTTCGTGCTGCTTACTGGGACCTGCCAGCCTGCCCACGGGTCCCGGCACCCGCTTGTCCCATGGCAGAGTCCCATGGAGGAGTAACCCGGGTGCCAAAAAACCTCGCTTTTGTTTGCGGGTGCTCACCCCAGCTGCCCCACGTGCTGAGGAACAGCCCCGGGCACTCAGGGACAGAAACCTGCTTGCAGCACCAAGGCAGTTTGCTCCTTCCAGCCCTGCAACAAAGCTCCCCGGAGAGATCCCGCGCCGGCGCCAGCTCCTGCGCCGCAGTGCCGCGTCAGGTGCCGGTGGGAACCCTCACCGTGCCTCCTGCCTGGCTACAAGCTTTGCACAAAAGCAGGCGAGGAAGGTGCAAGTGTTCACCGCTGCCTGGACAGCTGGGACAGCCACGGCCTCTGGCTAAGGAGGGAACAAGCAACCGGGAAAGACGGGAGCTTAAATCATGGCGCAGGTTGCAACTGGCTTGGATGCAGCTGCTCCATCTCTCGGGGGGGTCTTCTCTGCTGCCACACCGCAGCGCCCTTGCCACCGCGTCCCCTTCAGCAAGCTCTCCCCCTCTGAGGCAGCCCAAAGGCACTCAAGAATTCAGGGTTTTTGGGCTGATTAAGAAGCCTAGCTGTTACTGCAAGCGGGAGGGGGACGGGGCAGGGCGGGAGGGAGGGTGCTGCCTTCCTGCATCTGGGGGCCTGGGGAGCAGAGGCAGAGCCCGGCCACCTCCGCCCAGGGTCCTGGCCCAGGGCAGCAACCGCAGAGGGCGAGGACCGCAGGGATTAGGAAGTCGGTTTGCCCCAGCCAAGTTCTCCCCTTAAAAGGGCAAAACCCACAAACTGTCCCCACGTCTCGGGGCTGGAGCTGGGAGGGGACAGCAGCTTGGCAGCGACAGGGCACAGCATCAGTCATGCCACCCTCACCAGCTCCAGCAAGCCCTCGGTTCCTCCCACTCGCTCCGAAACCACTCTCCTTGGGGAGCAGCTCACGACAGAGGGCAGAGGAAGGGCTGGGATCGGGAGGAGACATGGGAAAGCAGGAGATGGCTGTTGAAAATAGATCAGATAAGAGCCGCGGGCAGAGCACCCCGTGAGCAGGAGCTGCCGAGGCCGCTCCGACCAGCCACGGACCTTCCCAGGAGGGCAGCCCCGCACAGGGGCTCCTCGAGGCACTCCCCAGACAGCAAACTCGCCCCAGAAACCCCAGCTACCCCCAGGACACCTCTACGTGCTGGGGGTTTGCTTTGGCCGCCAGCAGCCGGGGACTCGGAGCGGCTGCCGGCGCAGAACGAGCTCCTCTTCCCCCGGTCAGGAGGTGCAGGCTGCCCCTCGCTGCCCGTCCACGGGGCTCGGCGAGGCACACCGGCACCACGCGCTTTCTGGAAGTTGGCCAGGACCCACCTCCCCACATTCACCCCGTGGCGATGCCGGGCGGCGGCACGGAGCCCCGGCCGGAGGGCAGCGGGCAGGTGGCATCGCCGGCAGGAGCTGGCCCTGCCGGGAGCGGCCCCCGAGGCACGGGACAGATCTGGTCCCTGCCCTTCTCAGCACAGATGAGCTAAGCGCTGCCTGGAGAGTTTTTAGAAACCAAAACAGGATGTTTCCAGGCTGCCAGCCGGCCGCACAGGGTTACCAGGCCTGAATTAGCCGGCTCGCCGCCCAGCCCAGCCCTCCTACGAGTGCTCCCATCTGGGCATTGTCTTTTAATAGATGCGTGGAAACAAACCCAGCGAGGCCACGTGAGAGCGGCGGGGCTGGGAACACGCTCTTAAAATAGGAGCGGGGAGAAAACAAGTCAGAGCGCGGATGGGAACAGCCTCTCGCAGCCACACCGGCGGGACGGAGCGGGGCGTGCGGAGGGCAGCCCACCGCCCAGGCAGCTGGCAAGACCCCCGCTGTCACCCGTCCATCGTGGGCCTCGGGGGGCTGCCCCATCGCCCCTCCTGGGCCAGAGGCAGGGGGCGCGGACGATGCCAAAGAGGAAAGTGGCGTCAGCCAGGGTGACATCGACCTTTCAGCTCCCCCGCTTCTGCCAAGGCAGAGCCCCCGCGCCACAGAGGCTGACACGGGCCCCGGGCACGAAACCCAGGAACAGCCGCCTCCTCCCGCTGCGGTGGCCAGAAGGTCCTGGCACGAGACGCCAGCAGAGGTGGCAGCACCGCTCTCGGTCTGACTCGGCACACTGGATCGCAAACTGCGGCCGAAGAGGAGGGAAGGCAGAGCACGCACCCAGGAGGCAGCGCCAGCTGCGGGGGGTCAGGCCCGGGAAACACAACCAGGATATTCCCCCTGCCACATGGGCAGTGGGGCTCAGCTCCCAAAACACGGAGCCGAGAAATTCCCCCCACCCCTGCAAAGGGGGGAGTAGGCAGCCACGTCCCCCAGCACCCAGCCCTCACGCCTGCGGTGCCAGGAGCGGAGATGGCACCCACATACCAGCACCCTGGGGCGGGGGCAGGAGGAACAGCCCCTTGCCCCACGGCAGCGGGACATGCAGCCAAAGAGACGCCTGGTTCCAAAACCCCAAACCCAGCTTATTCCTGTTCCCCACCCCCTTCCAGCTGACCCGAGACCCATCTCGCGGCTTGTTCTCCATGGCCCTGAGCAACCCCCCGGCCCCTCTGCAGCAGCAGGCAGCGCACCCGCCGTGCAGCGCTGCCTGCCTCTCCCCTGCCTGCGCCAGGGCTGCAACCGGAGAGCGCAGCTCCCCGGGCCTTTCGCTGCTGCTGTCTCACACCAGAAGCCACACGCCTGGGGACATCCCGCAGCCACGCGTTGGGCTTTGCAGAGCAGCGGGTCTCACGAAGGGAAACGCTTCGTCCGAGTGACCCGCAGGTGTGTGTCCCGCCTGCCCTCAGGGATGCTCGTGCCCGTCACTACCTGAGCGGTGACTTTTAGACACAACACAAGCGAGCAGCGAAAGCAAAGCAGGCCGCCCTGAAGAAATCACTTGAGTTTGCACAAGCTTATGACAGGTGACAGCAGTTTCTCCGAGCCGTGCCTAGATCGCAATAGCCGACGTGGCTCGCCAGCCGGAGCCTCCCCGCAGGGCAAGCAGCAAACCAGGCTACTTTATTCCCTGCTGTCAAAAGAGGCCCCTTTGGCCACCACAAGACAAACAGGGATTGTGGCAAATCTCTCGGCACCCACGGCACCAGCTCGCAGCCGGGGACCTCTGGGTTCTGTTTTCTCTCCGCGCAGAGGGCTGTGGAATTTCACACCCCGTCACCAAGATTAGCAGCAAATCCCAAGATGACATTTGTTCAGGAGAAGAAAGAGAAGCCCTGACCAAGCAGTTTCCCTTGAGGGGACAGTGTAGAAATAGCTGAGGAGCAAAGAATGACCCTTTTCTTTCCGTCCTGCCTGCGAGCGAGTTTGCCAGCATCCATCACCAAGCCCATGAAAATAAACACGGCTCTGCGTATAAACAGAGCAAACATCAAACAGCATTCCCATGTGCAAAGGATCCGTACTCCACTCCGGAGAAGGCAGCCGCCTCCACGGCGGATACGTACAGCAACGCTCTGCCCCACGTAGCAGTACTACATCAAACTGTGGAGTTATGTCCAGAACAACCCTAAATTCAGGTGGGCCTAGGGTGAATGGAAAACCAGCTACTAAGTTTCCCGCACCAGAGCAGCCATGGGATTTTTAATGATTGCAAGCACACCTGGAAGGTCTCTGAAGGTCCTCTGCAGACGTACCGGCCAGACCTCACCACACTTCTCTCACACGCTCGCGGGTCAAGACGACACCAAAAGCAGAAACCACTTACAGACAATTGGGAAGGGTCGGGAATCAGAAGTAAACAGGCACACCTAGCACCAGGCTGAGCCTCCCAAACTAGAACTTTCTTTGCAGGCTTTCTAGCACCTCCTGATAGCTGCTAAGTGGCTGCAAAGTCCAGCTCCCATCAGGACGCTGATCACTCTCTCACCCGTGAGAAGGCTGTAACACCCGGACAGCAGGAATCGAGAGGAGCAGCCGCAACAAAAGGGCACAAACTGCGCTCAGCAACCTGCTCCCAATTTCCCATCCCGCTCCCTCCTCGGGTGGGAGGCGAACACACGATATGGAGGGCCAGGGTCATTTTTTAGAGCCGAAAACATTTATCCCCTTCGCTCATCTCTTGTATGTGCCTGGCAGATGAAGGAGGAGCGGAAGAGCTCGAGGCGCGGGGCTGGTTGCTGAGAGTGCTCCTAAGCCTGGGGGCAGGCAGAACCTCTGTCGGGCAGGCTGCAGGCACCCTCTCTACGGGCACACTTCTAACCAGAACATCTGCATGGGCTGCTGGGCCACTGCCACGCTCTGGAAATATAAACAGGTGTTAAATTCAACTCCATGTTGACAGCATGACACGTCTCTCAATAACCACAGCTCCAAAAGGAGCAGCGCTGAGCCACTCCGGCCCAGCGAGAAGGCAAGGAAGGGCACCGTGCCAGGCACAGGATGGCCTGGCGCCCAAGCATCTCACTTCCTTTGGAAGCAGCTGTTATTTCCCTGCAGCTCTGCTTCTCCTGCTCTCCCTGGACCTTCAGAAGCGTTCCCCCTGTGACCATCACCCAGAGGAGCACTGTGCTTCCCAGCCTGGCCCAGCGCCTGGCCAGGGCCGTGCTCGAGGCAAGAGCTGGGGGCCCATAATCCCCGTTCGAAGGGACCCCTGCAGACCAGCCCTTTGCTGGTTTGCCTGGTCGCAGCCTGCCCCACACCTCCCTGGTAGACCATTCCCTCGGCTGCCAGTAGACCAACTGGTGGAAAAGCTACAGGCTTGGGGAAGAGTGGCTGGAAAGCTGCCTGGCCGAAAACAATCTGGGGGTGTTGGTAGACAGCCGGCTGAACATGAGCCAGCAGTGTGCCCAGGTGGCCAAGAAGGCCAACAGCATCCTGGCTTGTATCAGAAATAGTGTGACCAGCAGGAGCAGGGAGGTGATTGTGCCCCTGTGCTCGGCGCTGGTGAGGCCGCACCTGGAATGCTGTGTCCAGTTTTGGGCCCCTCACTACAAGAAGGACATTGGGGGGCTGGAGCGTGGCCAGAGAAGGGCAGCGGAGCTGGGGCAGGGTCTGGAGCACAGGGCTGGTGGGGAGCGGCTGAGGGAGCTGGGGGTGTTCAGCCTGGAGAAGAGGAGGCTGAGGGGAGACCTCATCACTCTCTACAACTGCCTGACAGGAGGGGGCAGTGAGGGGGGTGTTGGTCTCTTCTCCCAAGTAGTGAGCGATAGGACGAGAGGAAATGGGCTCAAGCTGTGCCGGGGGAGGTTTAGGTTGGAAATTAGGAAAAATTTCTTCACGGAAAGGGTGGTCAAGCATTGGAACAGGCTGCCCAGAGAGGTGGGGGAGTCACCATCCCTGGAAGCGTTCAAAAAACGGGCAGAGGTGGCACTTGGGGACATGGTTCAGTCTGGTCTACCCTTGACTGGTTTAGTGTGGACTTGGTAGTGTAGGTTAATGGTTGGACTGGATGATCTTAAAGGGCTTTTCCAACCTAAACGATTCGATGATTCTAACCAGTCTGGGCCATCACAGACCCGATATTCCTTGGGAAAGAGATACTTTAAGAGAGGCTCGGGTCAGCCGCAGCCCCCCCTCAGCACCGCCCAGCTCTGCCGTCCTCCCGGAGGTCAGCCAGCCCCCGCTGCTCCACACCTCCGACGGGCTGCTTTGCCGGGGGCTCACGGGGAGATCTGGAGCGGGGCTCACCCCACAAGGATGATCCAGACACTTCTCAGCTGCCTCACGGCTGCAGCAACCACCCAGTAATGGACTGAGAGGGGCTGCCAGCACAGGACCCTTACCTTGGTCTGCTTCCAAAGCAGTTCGTACTGGGAGGCTGGTGTCTGCCCTCTGTGGCTGCAGCCATGCTGCTGGGGTCCCGTCCAGGCACCTGGGACCCTGAATGGGTGAAGAAAAAGTGGGTGAAGACAATGACTGAGGCACCCACTAGTTCCAGCCTCCTTCCTTCCCTCCCTGCTTCCAGAAAGGGGACCCAAAAGCGCAGCAGCTCCATATAGCACAGGACAGACCCACCAGCACACAAGGAACCCCCGCCCTTACACCGGGGTGCTCTGCTCTCCCACCGCTGTGCAACGGCATAGCCCGGCCCCTCAGCACCCCACGGCTCCGAGCGCAGCCCTGGGGAAGGTAACGCAGGACTTTGCGGAACTGGCAGCACCAGGAGGGCGGACGCATTTAAGACTCCCTGATTTCACAGGCTTTATCTCCCAGCAAGGAAGGGAAGGAGCCGAGGGAAAGCAACGCACCAGCCCCTGCTCAGCACAAACTCTGCTTGCTCCCCAGGCAGCCCCGACGGGTCAGATGTCAGTCTGCGTCCCTGCGCACCCTCTGCCCCTTTTCCAAGCTGTTCGTTAAGTACAGAAGCCATTTCCCCAGCCCACGCAGGACACAGAGAGAGGGGGTTGAGCCGCACGGGCAGCCGGCGGAGGGCCCGGAGAAGGGCCGCTCCTCTCAGCCGGCGGGGAGGCAGGGCGTGAGCCTGTCGACGCTCACGCTCCCATCCCACCACACGCTCGCTCCCGTGGGAGCCCGTGCGCAAGCCCGGAGTTGGGGCGGGCAGGGGCCAGAGCCTTACCTGGGAGAGGAGGCGGCTGCTGGCACTCAGACGCTTGCTCAGAGGTCCCGGGGGCCGTGCTCTCAGCCCCACTCCTCTCCCCGCCGCTGCTCACCGCCTCGTGCTCAGAGCCGCCGCATGCATGCGGAGACGGGCGGCACTCACCCTCTGTCACGGCACTGCCATTAGGCAGGCTTCCCAGATCAACAGCAGGCCCATCCAGGAAAATCGTCAGCTCTCCGCCGGAGACAACGCTGCCTTTGTTCTCCGTCTGCAGGTCCAGGGTCAGCTGCCTGTTCTCCACTGTGGGAGACGAGGGGACATGGAGAAAGAGACCAAGCAGTCACCCCTCAGGATGCCAGCCGCGATGGAGGATGGCTCCACCACCCCGGCTCCCCCGTGGGATGGGACATCAGCCTCCTGGTCCCCTCCAGGCCTCCCCACGCCCACTAAGGACAACGTGCCCACTCCCAGCCGTCCCAGCGAGCAGCACCGGCATTGGCCCCACACCTACACGTACCTACCCGCATCACCAGAGGACACCTGGCCAGCCCCACCACCAGCTCCCCAGGAAAACCCCCCTTCATCGGCCATTGCTCGCAAAGCCGGGGCTGGAGCTGCCCCAGGGGCCCTGGCTGCAACACAGCCGTGACCACCATCGCTCACAGATCCAGAAGCTGGGGCTATAAGGGAGATCGTGGCAGGAAAGCCAAGGGGTTCGGCTGGTTTGACACAACATACGGGGCAAGAAGGGTCCTGCATGACGGGGACCACTGGCAGGTGCCTGGCACACGAAGCAGGCTGATGGCTACATGCCCAACGGTGCCCGAAGCCCTGGCCTACTGCAGAGGAGCAAGCAGCATCTTTCAGAATCAGGGGTGTCCTCATGCCACCTAAAAAACCCAGGGAAGCAGCAAAGGAAAACCCCAGGCACATCCCTCCAACCTCATTCCCGTGTATCAGTTCCACTGAACGCAAACGGCACAAAGGGCTGCCTCCAAATGCACAGAAACGCTCCGCTGCGGCATCAGACCGTCTTCACAGAAGCTTCTGGAGTGGGTGGCATGGGCTGGGAAGGCTCCTGGAGACAGCCGCCAGCTCCACTCCCCTCCCTCGTGAGCCAGTTTGGCTCCAGCAGCTTAGCGAGACTTTGCCAGTCACAGCTCCACGCGCAGCTGGACACCGTGGCTTTGCTCGGGGTAACGGCCCCAGGAACACCGCTCACCGTTCTCACCTCGGGCACGGAGCGAGGGGCTGCAGCGGCGAGGAAGGGGAGCGACGAGCCGCACGGTGCCACTCACCGGGGCACCCAGCAGCTGCTTCAAGAACCAGCGCCTGCCCTGTTTCACCGACACGTGTTGGCAGCCACGGCTCCCTGCGCCCCAGGACAGGCACCCACCACCCTTCCAGCTCCTCCGAGGCCTCCCGACAGCTCCCTACTGCACGCGGATAGCAGCAAGAGGTGTCCCTGGAAGCCACCAGCACGGCTGGAGCAAGGCACGGTGCAAAGGGGCCGCCTGCACACCCTGCTCCGCCACAGAAGGCCAGAAAAATTTGGCTGCGCCAGCCTGGGACACCGGCCCAGACGCTTCCTGACTCATTTGCTCAAATAATATTTTTATTATACGCAGATTGCTCACGACACAACGGCACCATTTTTCAGCAACCTGCTTTGTCCCGGTCCGCCGTGGGGACAGGGTGCAGTACCTGCCAGCGAGAGCAGGAGGAGAATGGGAACATGCTCCCCACGGACCCCTCGTCCCATCTCTGGCTCCGGGGTGAGACACGCTGACAGGGTACCGGGGCGTGCAACTGCCACCCAAACGGCACCTACGGCTCCCGGCTGCCAGCCCAGCGCTTGCACAGCCCCAGGGGTGACGGCGCAGAGACCACGGTGCCGCTGCGCACCGGCCTGGCCATCGCTAGCACCAGAAGCAGCCACGCACCTCTTGTGCCAGCCCGGAGAGCGGCTCCTGCCTTCCTTCCCCGTCCAGAGCTGCTCCCCGCCGCAGGGCACCTGCCGGCCTCGCGCAACTGGGACGGGACACAAAGGGGACAGAGAAGGGGTCCAGCACGAGGCCAGTCACAGCACTCACACCACGTGCGCCGGCCCATGGCTGGTGGCCGTCCTTCCTCCGAGCCGACCAGCGCTGCGAGGGGAGCCCAGCTGCAGGGCCGGCGGTTCCATGCTGGGATCCACCACCCCCTCCTCCGAGCGGTCTCTGCCCCGCAGGGCACTCAGCAGGCAGCCCGAAGCCCAGCGCCACGGGGTCTGCAGCACAGGCCGCGCTCGTGGATCGTGTGAAAGCGTCTCAGGATTTTAGTGCCAAGGAGGCAGGGTCCGGGCACGGCAGGAGCACTTGCTCACGAGGTTGGAGCCCAACTCTGTCGCTCGTTACCCGCCCATCATCAGACAAGGGATTCTGCTAAGCCTGGTCTTACCCATCTGCCTAAAGGAGTTGCTCTCAGTTTGCTTCCATGGGGAACCGATCTCGCAGACCGTTTTAAGAGCCCGAGACAGAAGATGCTACTGAGGGCAGCCAAAAACCAGAACAAATCCAGACCCTGTTTCTCCCCGGCTGCTCCAAACCATAGGAATTTGCATTTTCTCCGAGCCGTGCGGAAGTCGTGCCCGCACGCTCCGGGGGTCCCCTCCATCCCCCTCTGCGAGCGCCCGGCAGCCGAGCGCGCCGCTCTCCCCGCCGGAGCTGCACAAGCCCTCATTGTGCGGGCGCCCAGCCGAGGGGGCGGCAGCGCAGGAGCAAAGACAAGGTGTCTCCAAGCGGAGGATGTGAACACGAACCTCCCAGCCGGCTTCCTTCTCCCCCTCGCCACCCCCTCCAGCTTTTTTAAAGAAAATAAACACTAGCAGAACCTTCCATTCACTGTCCCAGTCCAGCACGCGGGACGCACAAAGGGACATTGCTGTTGCACCAACAGAGGGTCCCCTGAACGCCTGAGCACAAAGCCTGCCTGTGTCCCGCCGGCAGCCAGAATGTCAGAGGGATTATTATTATTTTGGGAGGGGGTCGGGGGGTGATTTGGTCCTGAATAAGGTCTCAGTTCAGCTACTTCCAGTGCCCCGCACGCAGCATCAGAGCTCCCATTTAGTCGAGGTGAGCTGGAATTCCCACCCAGCCCATTAAGCGGATTTACAGTTCCGCGAAGCGAGGCTGGTAGCAGCCAGCGCGATAACGGCCCTGGGCTGAGCCCGAGCGCAAGCTCTCTGGGACCTCCAGGAGCCACGCGCGTCTGACTCCTATGGGCACAAGCACCAGAGAGCTGCCAGGCGGGAGGGGGCAGCCCCTCTGCCTCTTCCCTGGCTTGGGTGGCTCCATCTTCACACACGCAGCCAGGAAGATTTCTAGACAGGCAGCCGGACGGTGCTTCCCACCCTCTCAGCTCCCCAAACGCTCTTCCACTGGATGCAAAGGCCGGTTTCCACTCAAACGGCTCCACGCGATCAAAGCTGTACCCACCATCGCCCCCTGAGAGCCGCTGGGACTGCTGCTTACGCAAGCAGAAGATAAGCAGATCCTCTGGGCTACCCTGAAACCCAGGCACGCCAGCCAGCAACCTGCCTGCCCCCCATCAATCCGCAGAAGAATCGAATCCCAGAGCCAGAACCCTGCCCTGAAAGCACCTAGACAGAAAAAGCAGGGCAGAAAATAATGTCAGCGGGGCCGCTCTCAGCCCCAGTGGGAGCACGGAGCCGTGCCGGCTTCCCCCGGGTCTCGGGGCCCCGAGCTGCCGCAGAGCTCAGCGCCGTCGGGCAGGCAGCACCGCCCGCGGCACCCACCTCCCCGGCGCTTGGCAGGTTACGACTAGCTTAACCTTTGCGCGTACCTGCGGCCGAAGGAATGACTCCATGCTGCGGCTAGTCCCTCCGGGAAGAAGCAGCGGGAAGTTAGACCTTCCCCAGCCATCCCTAAACCAAGGAGGAACCCAGAGTTTAGGGGAAGGAATAATCTTTACTGTCCCAGGTAAAAAGTAAAAGTCTCCCCAGGCAGCGGGAAGCTTTGCCCCTGCTGCTGACCCAGTCTCAGCCACCGCGGCTTAGAGACAACCGTGTCCCACTCCATTTATCTGCCAGGTATAACCAGGAGGACCTCAGACTTTTGCTTCTTTCCTCTGAGCCATCGCAGCCCTGGGAAGGAAGACAAGAGGGGAAGAGA
The DNA here is from genome assembly GCF_030463565.1 of Pelecanus crispus. Lineage (NCBI taxonomy): Eukaryota > Metazoa > Chordata > Aves > Pelecaniformes > Pelecanidae > Pelecanus > Pelecanus crispus. Next base: position 47,968,710 of record NC_134650.1, on the reverse strand, counting down.
GAGTCAAAGAGCCCGCTATCTCTGACCGGGGGCAGCTGGCTGGCTGCAAAACAGACCTGCCAGGGCACGGCAGGACCGGAGCCAGCGGACCCTGCCTACTCGCTGGCTTGGGCGCCAAGAGCGGCCACTCGTCCAAAGAGAGCCTGGAGGCAGCCAGGGCACGGGGACAGTGCTGGTGGCCACATTCCCATCAGCTCTGCAGGACGCTCGGGACACAAAACCCGAAAGGTGACGCAGGGTAGGCACGGTCTCACCCCCGCTGTGACTTACTGGCTCGGACAACCAGTTTTACAGGACTGTTGCCCAGCTGCCACAGGGCCAGCTCACTCAACAGTCACCTCAGCCAACCTGCACGCGTGCCTTCACGACCGCGCGCTTTGCAGTCGGGCCACGCAGCAGAGCTCCTTCGACAGCGTATCCACGACACGGAGGCAGCTGCGGCTTTCCAGAGGTTTGGGGGTTTGCTGCTGGCTTCCTGGAGGGTGCCGCGAGGCCGCAGCTCCAGCAGCTCTGCCTGGAGTGCAGCAGCAGGGAAAGAAAAGGCTCTGCAGGATCTGTAAAACCCTGGCATGCGGTGCCACTCAAGAAACAGGAGCCTGTTGATGTAACTTGCAACCCGAGCAGCAAGCAATAAAAGCGAGCGCTTTCATTTGCAAGCTGCAGCCTGGCTCACTCCAGCACCTGCACAGACATCCATTGCTCGGCACACAGAGGGGCCAGCAAAAACCAGCGAGGCCCAGTATCGGCTCCCAGTGGCAGACTGGGGTGCGAGGCCGGCCGGGGACGTTCCGCAGGCCTCGCGGGAGGAGCGGGCGAGGAGCTCCCGGAGCCTGGGAACAAAGAGGTGCCTCTGCGGCAGGCAGCAGCTCGGGGGCCGGGGCAGGGGGCTGTGCCATTGCAAATTAGCTGTTTTACGAGAGCCCTGGGAGCAGCTCCGCGGAAGGCTCCAGCTCATTTTCTGTGATTGAGCCCGTTCTTACCCACCTCTCCATCTCCCTGGCCAATCCACTCGGAAAGCGGGAGGGCGCTGCCTGCCAGAGGAGAGGCCCCCGCGGCGCCTGCCAAGGCGGTGGGAAGCACAGTGAGCCCGAAAGCAAGGCTGGACCCGCCCGGAGCAGGAGCTCCTGTCCGACAGCTCGGGCTGGTAGCTCCAGCAGGCTCTCCCCATCTTCCCGGGAGCTCAGGCCTGACCGGGCTCGTCGCTGAGCTCTTTTTCCAGGCTCCAGGCCTCAGAGCTGAGACTCTTCCGCCTGAAGCAAGGCACGCTTGGCAGGAGGGCCGACAGAAAGACTGGGGGGAGCTCCAGCACCTTCCTGGCAGGCAGGAGCCCTGCACGCACTGCCACGGACATCACCGGCAGCGAGAACACCACCCCTGCCCAAAAGCAGGGCAACCAGAACAATTCTTCTGCACCAAGGAGAACTACAGGAACGTAAACCAAAGGCCACAGCTACACTCACATATCAGTAACTTACGGAAAACCTCACTAAAACCGTAACAAACCCAATTAAGCTAGAAAGCGGGTCTGCTGCCCGGCGGGAGCAGCTTTGCGGAGGTGAGGGGGAAGGCACACTCCTGCTGAGTGCTCCCCAGGACGGGGAGAGGACGGCCAGGCCCCCGCCACTGGCAGAGGGCACACGCGTTTCCATGCCTTCCCCAGGCAGAGGGTCGCGGGCTGCGTTAGGACATTACTTGTCCGACTCAGGATGGCTTGAAATCCCAAACGCCCTCTGCATGCCCTTGTGTGAGCTGGCCCCTTCCCGGGGCCAGCAGGCAGAGGGAACGGGCTGCTCTCCCCAGGGAAGGGGTCTCCCAGGCGCCCAGGCTCCCACGGGACCTCTGGGGACCAGCAGCAGCCTGAGGCTCACTCAGAGCTGCAGGAAAGGCCAAGCAGCCAGTCCACAGAGAAGAGGAGGGAGCAGACGGCAGGCTAGACAAGATGAGAGCACATGGCTCGTCTGGGCAGTGCCGGCTGCCCCCAGCCCACGGCAGCACCTTCCCAGCAGGGCAGGGCAGGGCAGGCTCTGCAGCTTTAAGAGTCCTCCCTCCCAGCCCATGGTGTCAAGGAAAAATCTGACACGTTTTTTCTGGTGGATGTTAACGGACAAGCTAGAACAGCCAGTTGCCTTTTCCATTCATTTTCCACACAGCCCCCTGGGACGCCTGCTAATGAAAGAGCCGATTGTGCCCCTGCAGAGGAGCAGGCAGGTAGGGCGGGAGCAGCAGCGGCTCCAGGAGCCCAGCATGGCAGCTTATTCACACAGCTCGGGAAGAAAAAGCTGCAGAGGAGGGTGCGCTGGGGCAGAGACCCCCGCTGCAGGCTGCCTGACAACAAGAGCCCAAGCACCAGGCAACCCAGCTCTGCAGCTACCCGGGGCGGACGTTCAGGTCCTCACGGGCTTTGCGGGATGACGGCGGCAGAGCTCCCTGCATGGCCCTCGCTGCCCAAGCGGGACACGGTGCCACCCAGGGACACGGCAAAACGCCCGCCGCGGGGAGCACAGCGGGGACGCTGTCGCGATTTCGTAGCCTGCAGCTGGCAGTGCCAGGGAACGCAGCTCACCCCAGCCCCTGGCACGGGGGAGAGCCTGAACCAGCCCCGTATCCCCCCGGGGCACGGGAGGCCCCTCTCTCCACTCAATACCAGGTCTGTCTCTCGCAAGCGGCAAAGCTTTGCTTGCAAAAGATAGAGCGAGCCTTTTCCAGCCCCGCACAGCCGCTCGCGCGGCCCGAGCCCTGAATGGCCGCCTTTATGCGGTAGCTGCTGTCACGAGCCACACTCTGGCAACCACAAATGGCAGCAAATAGCTGAGGAGTTTGTGTTTCCACGCAGGCTGCGGCACCCTGGCTAACGGAGGTACGGCTTCCGTCACGCCCCAGCCCTGACAGGGTGCACAATGGCACCTTGTTCCCTCCTGGGGCGGGGGGCTGCACGGGAGCCGCCGCGGCCGCCGCTTCTCCTCCCCGCCACGCACCTACGGGGCAGGCGAGGCGGCAGGAGCCTGCGGAGCGCAGGGCCCCCAGCCGGGGCGGAGGCCGAGGGACCCCGGTGGGGTCCGGCTTTGTACGTACGTTTCCCGCCACTCTTCAGCAGGTTGCCGAGGCTGACGGAGGCGGTGCCCAGCAGCTCATTCCTCAGGGTATGGCAGCTCCACACCTTCAGGTCCAGGTGGCTCTGAGCCGTGACGTTCCTGCAGAGACCAGAGAAGGGGGCCATCACCGTGGCCTTGGCCCTGCTCTGTGCTCGGGGAGCAGGCAGTGCCAGGCCTGCCAAAGGCAGGGAGCAGAGGGAGGCGGGCAAGGCCACGGGGCAACGGGAGACCCCCCCGCTCCCAGCCCCGCTGTCCCTGGCAGCGTCCTCGTCTGGGGGGCAAAGATCCGAGCAGCCCCAGCCGACGGCACAGTGGCGTACGCCGGGGAGCGCGGGGCCAGCCCCGGCACCAGCCCCGCACCGGGGAGTCGTGGAGACTTACAGGACGAGGATCTCATTCCACAGCAGCTCAGAGCTCCCGATCTGCTTCCCCGTCTTCTTGGTCTCGCTAGGCAGCCCGTCGCCCACCACCTCCACGTAGCAGTTCATCCGCGACGGGCGGCTGTGCACCTTGGGCTTCATGGACACGACTGGGCAGGGGGGACAGGCAGAGGGTGAGGCAGCCGCAGGGGAGACCCCGTCCCCCGCCCCACACACACACACGCCCCATCCCTGCCAGCTCGGGGTGCCACGGCTCGCTGCAGAGTCAAACTGCTTTTGGGCGAGGGGGGAGCGAGAAGCGATTCTCCTGATGGCGGCAACGGCCGTATCTGGGTGCTCCCATCACCAGCCCCCGGTCACCGCCTGTCCCCAGCTTCACCCACACCTCAGCCCCACAGCCAAAGGCTGCAGGAGTGTCAGGGTCCCCACAGACACCGCCCCAGCCCAGGGCTCGTGGGCAAGGTGGGGACAAGGGGGCTCTGCCGGAGCCGCTGGGTAGAGGCACCCACCCGGCGAGGCTCGGCCACCCCCCAGGAGGCTCGGCCACCCCCCAGGCCAGCACTGCCCTGCGCAGGGGCTGCAGGGCAGAGCAGGGATGCGGCTCCAGGGGATGCGGCTCCGGGGGACGGGAGCCATCTCGCGGCCACGGGAGCACCAACGCGGCCCTGGCAGGGCCACGGAGCCACGTCCCGACGGGGAGAAGAGGCGGCGGAGCCCAGCCAACAGCCGCTCCGCTTCCCAGGGCGCCCACGGGACGCAGGGCAGTGCTGGCCTTCCCCAGCCACTGCTCCCCCCACCCAAGGTGGTCTCCCAGCCCGGGACACAGGCAGAGCACACGCCCGGACCAGATGCACCCGAAATCCACGTTCCCTGCCTCAGCGAGGCAGCGGGACCCACCTTTCACAGAGAGCTGGGACTTCTCGCAGGGCGGCCCGGCCCTGGCCCTGCTGGAGCTCGCAGCAGCCATGGCATCACCCCTGGCTGGAAGCAGAGAGAGAGGAGACACCTCAGCACCGCTCCCACCGTGCCGAGGAAGCGGGGGCTGCACTGGGGTCCCAGGTCAGCCCCTCTGGGCCCGAACGCAGCCCAGCCATTACTGCAAGGGACCCACGCAGCTGGGAGACCTGGCAATGGACAGGCACATGCCTGGTAAACGCAGGTTCCCTCTCACTCCTGATAAACCAGCCCTGCACTGCAGGCAACGGCAACGCTGCGCCCTAGGGAGAGAAACTCCCCTTCAACAGCACCGCCACGGCCTGAAAAGATCCGAGCCAAGCCAGGCAGCGCTCAGCCCTCTGGACACCCCATTTGGGCAGCTGCAGCTCACCCTGACCCAAAGGTCACTGCCAATGTCAGCCGGCACAAGGACAGAGCAGTCTCCGAAGCCTTCAGCGGATACCCTGTCTCACAGCCTGCTCGGTGCTGCGGAGCAGCAGCACCGGCTCACGAGCAGCCTGCATGGCCACTGCACCAGGGATCCCTTGGAAAGGACGAGGCAGTGACACTGGCGGAACAGAGGAAGGCCTGGTCACAGTATGGGGAAGCAGCTGCATCCCTCAAGGACAGCCCAGGTCTCTTCCTGGCAGCAAAGTTCCACAGAAAAAAAATCGGTCCCCATCTACTCTAACATACTGTGGAGGGGACGGGGACCGCAGCTGCTCTGAACACAGAGAAGGATCACACTGCGGAGCAGGCTACAAGCCCAGGCTTCCACTTCCCCAAGCGCTCGCTACTTCCTTGCTCTCTGGCACCACGTCACTGTCACCGCAAGCACAGCGCTTCCCCCTGCCCCTTCTGCTGCAGCTTCCCCCTGGAGTCACCCACCAGGGACAGGGAAGCGCGCAGGCTGTAACACCCAGGGACGGTGGCAGAACACGCGGCCGGACACCTCTGCCGAAACGACTGACCACGAGGTAGAAGGATGAGGTCACGTATCACGCAGAAGCACGAGGTGCTCGGTCTGGGACTGGAGTCAGCTATCGACTTGCACTGTCCTCCTGAGCCCGCAGGCAGCAGTCCTCCTCTCCGCGCTTCCCAGGCAGAGGAGCTGGAGAGGATGCGCCAAGCGCGGGCGCCTGCAGTGGGTGTCAAGGTCACGGACCGGAGGGTCCCTGCCTGCACAAGCCCCCAACACAGCGGGGCAGACACTGCACACCCCCAGGCAGGAGCAAAGAGAAGCCTCAAGCCTGTCTCCTGGGGTGGCAGCAAGGGCTCAGATGGTGTCGAACCTGATCCCCCTCCCAAGCCGCCAAAGCCAAGAGCACCCTCCTGCCCGGCCCCGGCCCGGAGCGCCTGCCAAGCTCTCCCTGCCCTGAGCAGGGGGTGGGAAGCATGAAGAGGGGAGAAGAGCATCTCTGCCACCTCTCCTCTCACGCAGGAGTCTCTCTCTTCCCTGCCCAATCCCCACACCCTCATTAGACCTCACCAAGCTCCACCGCAAAGCCAGGTTCCATTTTAAACCCCCTCTCATGAACCAGGGTCTCCACTCTCCACCCCCTTCTCCGTGAGACCTCACCCCCCCCCCCCACAGCACGGCAAACCCTCCCGGGACTCCGTGCTCAGCCGAGACCTGGCCGGTGCCTTGTACAATCCCCACCTCTGCCCAGAAAACCTCGCTTGGTGCCAGACTTGCCGCTGTCTCAGCTCTATCAGACGGGGGCTGGAGGCTCGCTAGCACACGCTGATCTCCCCATCACGAGTGGGGGAGAGCCGGCTTACGGAGGGAGGTCCTTCACGAGACTAATTGCGCTTGCTATTACTACAGTTACTCCTACTCCAATTATCCTGGCTCACAGATCACCCTGGCCTTCCCTTAGGATATTGTTATTCCTCGTGTTTGTTATGACTCCCCAGCTCCGCATCACCGCTTATTTCATTAGCGCCATTAAGCAGGCCCACAGAAAACAGCCGGGTGCACGTGTCCCTCCTAAACAGCACCTCCTGCGACCCGCCCCGGGCCAGCCGCCGGCCCTCGGGGCCTCTCACGCTAACGTAACAACCTGCGCCCCAAAGTCACTGCGGCGAGAGCCGAGGCTCACTCCCCTGCAGCGGGGACCCTGGATTGCCGGCGCTCCCTCGCCGTCACGGGTGCTGCTGTTGCTCTTCTCCAGCCGCCCCCCGTGGCGACGCCAGCCTCGCCGCCCACTCCACCGGAGAAGGCGATTTGGGGTTCGTTCATCACCCAGCGGTGCCTGCTACAGGGGCATTTCCACTTCCCGGCCCCCGCTCCGCACACCGTCCCCTCGCAGCCCTGCCGCCCTCCCCTGGTACCGCTGTACCCCGGTGCCGGGGCACGGGCCCAAGCCGCCGCGACGTGCCTGCCCCGTGCTCGCAGGCTCGCCCGAGCACCCCGTGACAGGAGAGGGCCCCGGGCCAGACCGGCCGCCGGTTTCCTCACCGCACCCTCCTGCGTGAGATGAGGGCGAGAGCCTTCCCGTTTGGGCTGCCTTTATCCTCTTTTCTTTTAAATCCTGACTCTTTCCCCCACCTTCCCTCCTCCCGATCCTGCACGGCTTCGCCACCGCTTGCTTTAATTCCCCTGGCCACGCTAAACACCCCGCAGCCACCAGACCGCCCGTGCCAGCGCCGTTCCCCGGGCACAGCTTTCCCCCCGGATCGGCCTTTCCCCGCTCCCGCACGCTCCATTTTCGGCTTAAACCCCGCGCCGAGTCGGCCTGGGCCGGGGCAGCAGCCGCGGGAGCCGGGCACCCCCTCGCCGCCGCCGGGCCCGGTTCGCCCCGCACAGCACCGGGCCGGGCAGCGGCGGCCGCCGGGGAGGGCGAGCGGGGCCGGAGCTCCCCCGCCGCGGCCGGGCCCCGGGGGCAGCGCGGCGGGGAGGCGGCGGCCGGGACAGCCCTCCCCGCGGGCCCCGCCGCCCCAGGCCGGGCCGCAGCTCGCCTGGCCAGGCCGGTACCGCCCCGGGGCGGGCAGAGCCCGCGGCCGAGCGGCTCCCGCGGCCCCGCCAGCCCCCGCCCGCCGGACGGGAGCGCCTGCGGGGCCGGGCCGGGGCACCGCGGCCGCCCCCCGCCCCGGTCCCGTTCCCGCCACCCGAGTTACCGGCGACCGCTCCGCTCCCGCTTCCGGCCCCGGCGCCCGCCGTCATGTGACCCCGGCCCGTCACCTGACCGCGCCGCCCGGAAGCGGTCACGCGGGCGCGCGGCTGCCGGCGGGGCGGGGCGGGGCCATGGGGCGCGCGGGCATGGCGCGCGTGCCGCACGTCGTGGCCGACACCGGCGCCTTCCTCAGCGCCGCCCCGCTGCAGGTACCGGGCCCGGGCCGGGGCGGGGGGAGCGGGCCGGGGCGGGGGGACTGGACCGGGTTTAGACTGGATATTGGGAGGAATTCCCTCACGGAAAGGGTGGTCAGGCACTGGAACGGGCTGCCCAGAGAGGCGGGGGAGTCCCCAGCCCTGGAGGGGCTCAAAAACGGGCAGAGGTGGCACTGGGGGCCATGGGTTAGTGGGCACGGGGGTGTTGGGGTGACGGCTGGGCTGATGGTCTTAGAGGCCCTTCCCAACCTTAATGATCCCTAGTTTTACTTTCATTAAAAAATAATCCAGCCACCAAGCCAGGAAACATGAAATTGCTACTCTCCCCTTAACTGGTTTAGTGGTGGCCTTGGCAGTGTAGGTTAATGGTTGGACTGGATGATCTGAAAGGGCTTTCCCAACCTGAACGCTGGCCCTGCAGAGGGGCCTGGCCAGGCTGGGCCGATGGGCCGAGGCCAACGGTGTGAGGTTGAACAAGGCCAAGTGCCGGGTCCTGCACTTGGGTCACAACAACCCCATGCAGCGCTACAGGCTTGGGGAAGAGTGGCTGGGAGCTGCCTGGCCGAAAACAATCTGGGGGTGTTGGTCAACAGCGGCTGAACATGAGCCAGCAGTGTGCCCAGGTGGCCAAGAAGGCCAACAGCATCCTGGCTAGTGTCAGGGATAGTGTGGCCAGCAGGAGCAGGGCAGGGATCGTCCCCTGTGCTCGGCGCTGGTGAGGCCGCCCCTGGAATGCTGTGTCCAGTTTTGGGCCCCTCAGCACAAGAAGGACATTGGGGTGCTGGAGCGTATCCAGACAAGGGCAGCGGAGCTGGGGCAGGGTCTGGAGCACAGGGCTGGTGGGGAGCGGCTGAGGGAGCTGGGGGTGTTCAGCCTGGAGAAGAGGAGGCTGAGGGGAGACCTGATCGCTCTGCAGCTCCTGGCAGGAGGGGGCAGGGAGGGGGGGTCGGGCTCTTCTCCCAAGGAACAAGCGATAGGACGAGAGGAAATGGGCTCAAGCTGCGCCAGGGGAGGTTTAGGTTGGAAATTAGGAAAAATTTCTTCACGGAAAGGGTGGTCAAGCATTGGAACAGGCTGCCCAGAGAGGTGGGGGAGTCCCCATCCCTGGAAGTGTTCAAAAAATGGGCAGAGGTGGCACTTGGGGACATGGTTCAGTCCGGTCTACCCTTGATTGGCTTAGTGTGGACTTGGTAGTGTAGGTTAATGGTTGGACTGGGTGATCTTAAAGGGCTTTTCCAACCTAAACGATTCTATCATTCTATGATTCTGTGACTGGGACCGGGGAGACCGGGCCAGGGGCCAGAGGGGACCGGGCCAAGCCAGGGGGGACCAGGCTGGGGCCCGGGGACCCAGGCCGGTCTGACAGCGCTGCCCACAGGACATCGCACAGAACCTGTACACGGTGCCTGAGGTGCTGGCCGAGATCCGGGACAGGCCGACGCGCCGGCGCCTGGCTGCCCTGCCCTGCGAGCTGCACCTCCGCCGCCCCCGGCCCGACATCCTGCGCCTCGGTGAGTACCGGGCCCCTGCGCCCCGGGGAGGCCCGGACCACCCGGCTCCCTGCGTCCCCGCGAGGCCCGGACCACCCCAACGGCTCCCGTCCCTTCCGCCCTGCAGTGACCGACTTCTCCAAGAAGACCGGGGACTACCCCAGCCTCTCGGCCGCCGACCTGCAGGTGCTCGCCCTCACCTGCCAGCTGCAGGCCGATACCGACGGCCCCGGCTGCCTCCGCTGGGAGCCCCAGGACAAGGTATGGGCCGTTCCCGGGGACGGGGCTCTGTCCCCGGGGTTCCCCGCCGACCCCCTGTGCTGCCTCCCCAGGTGCAGCTCAGCTCCACCCTGCGGCACCCCGAGGCCCCCCTGCACCTCGCCGGCTTCCACCTGCCCACCAAGGTAAGGGACGGGGACGCAGCGCTCCGAGGCGAGGCACTGGGGACGGGGACGCAGCCCCGCAGAGCCCCCGGCAGCAGCGGGTGAAGGACCCCCTGTCCTGCCTCCCCCCCTGCAGCACAAGCGCCCAGGGAAAGGCCAGCGTCAGCCCAGCCCCGAGAGGAGCGCGGTCCCGTCTGAGAGCGACGAGTTCAGCTCCTTCCTCTACTGGCGAGCCCCGCTGCCCAGCATCGAGGAGGAGCTGCAGGAGCTGCTGGTGAGGCCCAGAGCCTCTTCTCCTTGCTGTCCTGCCCTGGTTTCTGACCGGGAGCGCGGCGTCTGCCATCGCTGACTCTCTTCTCCACCCCAGAAAGCTGAGGGCGTCTCCGTTAGCCCAGAGACCGCTGAGGAGCACCAGAGCTCTGAGGATGGGGCCAGCGCTGAGGAAGAGGAGGAGGAGGAGGAGAGTGACGATGAGGGTTGGATAACACCCAGCAACCTCAAGCAGGTCCAGCAGGACACGGGGCACTGTGACACTGCTCCCGTCAGCGTCCAGGTCGGCTGTGTCACCACCGACTTTGCCATGCAGGTGGGTGCTGGCTGCTGCCCTGCACGGCACCGGCTCCAGCCTCAGCAGCGTGTCGGCGTGGGCGAGGGCAGTCTCAAATAGCTCAAACCTCCGGGCTGGTTGAACCAGCACACCGAGACAGAGGAGCGCGTTGCCGAGTCCCCTGGGCAGGATGAGAGCAGCTTTGTGACGGCTCCTTTTATCTTAAAAGCAGCCGGTTCTCTCTGCCGCAGAGGCCCCTGCAAAGCTCGTTGGCATCGCTTCCGTCCACCTCTCGTTGCCTGGGCTGGCAAACCCCAGTTAAAGCTCCTGGCAGTCCCAGCTGACAGTGTCCCGGTTTCTCCCTCCTCGTTGCAGAACGTGCTGCTGCAGATGGGCCTCCACGTGCTGGCGGTGAACGGGATGTTGATCCGCCAGGCCAGGAGCTACATCCTCCGCTGCCACGGCTGCTTCAGGTGAGCGCGTGTGCGCAGAGCGGCACGGGCACGGTGCTTGCCGGGGCTGGTTGGATGATCCCGCTCATGGGCAAAGCCGGTGTTCCGTGGCCCAGGGAGCCGTAAACCCGCTCCGTACCTGTCTTGCAGGACCACTTCGGACATGACTAAGGTTTTCTGTCCCCACTGCGGTAACAAGACCCTGAAGAAGGTTGCAGTGAGCGTCAGCGATGACGGGAGCCTCCACATGCATTTCTCCCGCAACCCCAAGGTGCTGAACCCCCGAGGGCTCAGGGTGAGTAGCTGTACGTGACGTGCTGGGCGGCTGCTGCTGGGACAAGGGGCCGGGCCTGCGGCCGGCGGGTTGGAGGGAACCATTGCCAGGCAGGAGCCAAAGCAAAGCTGTGCTCGTCCTCCACATGTTCCACTTGAGCAGGCGGCTTTTGGGCTTCGTTTGCTCGGTTCTTCTCTAGAGGCCTGCAGTCATCTCCGAGTCCCTTTGAGCAAGAGTCACCCCCGACGCGAGTTTAACGACTGCCGTTCTCTTGGCAGTACCCGCTGCCGGCCCCGAAGGGAGGGAAGCACGCGAACAACCCTCACCTGGTGGAAGACCAGCCCTTCCCGCAGCAGCGGCTGTCCCGCAAGGCCAGGCAGAAGACCAACGTCTTCGACCCCGACTACGTCGCCGGGGTCTCGCCCTTTGCGGAAAACGACATCTACAGCCGCGCGGCCAATCTGCAAATCCGGGACGCGGCCCTGGGCGCTGGCAGGAGGCGCCTGAACCCCAACGCCGTGACAAAGAAGTTTGTGAAGAGGAGGTGAAGGCTGGGACGGGATGGGACCCCCGCAGCCGGCGCTGCGAGGGAAGGACCATCCACCCGCGCCTTGCGTGTTGCTGCCCGATGGCTCCGGGAAGGCGAGGCCTCTCCCAGCGCCCTTCCGAAGGCGGCTGCCCTGGACAGGGGCCGGGCTTTTCCTTCTGCGCTTCTGTGGTGCCCGAGGAGTGGCTGGGGGTGGTGGTTGTCAGGTTGGGGAGGCTCTGACCCGGCCTGGCCTGCCAGAGCCGGGGGAGCTGGGCAAGGTAGCGGCTTCCCTGCTCGCCCCCCCAGCAGTGCCTGCCGTGCTAATAAACACAAAAAACCCGCAGCGCCCTGGCTCCGTCTTGTTTCTGTGGCTGCCTGTGCCAGGCTCACGGGCCGGCGCGTGCCTTTCTCCGAGCCTCGCGAGGAAGAGGAGGCTGAGGAGGGTTTCTGAGGGTGTTTTCTTTTGTCCCATAGCACCACAGTGGCACTAATGAGGGGGACGGATAACGAGTGCCTGCAGCAGGGCTGGCAGCTCCGGGGGGGGAAAGGCCAGCGGCTGGGGGTTGCGTTTGCCACGTCTGACCGAGGCACTGGGGCAGCACTGGGGGAAAGCCTTTCGGCTGAACCTGCTTCAGGCTCTCACAGTAAAACACTCTGCCCAGCTCGCGGGGCGATTGCAGTGTTTATTCTTACCCCCGTTGCAATTTCTCAAAATGACTGACCGGGACCGGAGGTTACATCCCTGCAGGTCAGCAGGAAGGGGAGCACGCACCTGAGCTCAGCAATCCCCAGACCGTTACAGCACCAATGCCCCAAGATGCAGATAAAGCGGGGCTGTGCTAATTCTGCTGGAGAGGCCGTTCATTCCAGGCTTCTGGCATTGCCTCCCTGGGGCAGAACAGCCCGCAGAGCATCCCGGGGGAGACCTCTGCATCTCCTCTCGGGTCGCTCTGACACAGAGCCCTGCTTTAGGTGGACTACACAACTAATTTCTTCAAACGCTCTGTAACTTGCAGTGGGGTGTGGGTAGTGAAGATGGCAGTAGAGATGGTTACTTTGGACTTAACACCACAAAATCTGAATGAGACATTGCAGTATTTTTTTAAAAGTGCATGTGCAACACGGTGCCTTTTCTTATGCAACGACACAGCGGGATACGCCACAGGCACAGGTCATCGCGGGCTCCCGGCTTTCCCAGCATTTCCGAGCACCGTATGGATCCCAGACGGGTTTGTTCCGTACTGAACGGACGCCTTCTCCCAGCAGAGAGGGTGCCCTTGCAAAAACCACAACAAGACTTTACACTGCAAAATGAAAACTTTCATTGTTTTATTTTTGACTGCAGCTGTTTACAGAAATATAGTTGCGAGTATACAAATGTCCCAATAGAAGCAAAATATTTTTATTTTTTAATATTCAACAAGTTATCACAGGATAGCTAAAAACATAGATGCAAATGAAATATCCCCTCATGGAACAAACTGAAAACACCGGGTATCAGTGCTTTGGAAATCCCAACTACGAAAGCCATATACACAGAAATGCACAAAGGAATATCTGGTGCTACTTTCACATTGCAGGACAGTGGAAGAGGCAGCTCAGCAGTCGATCAGTGCACCCCAGGAACACATGGCAGAAAGGCGGGCAAACCACTCGAAGATGCAGCTAGCAACAGAGGTAGAAAGCTCTGCTCTGAAGGGTTTTGGAGCTTACTCCTTAACAATGAGCTCAGAAGTAAATATTTCAAATTACAAATTTCAAATGTCCAGAATTTTAAAAAGAAAACAAACAAACAAAAAAAGCTTTGGGAATACTGTGGTCTACTAAGGAGGATCCCGGAACGCGGCCCCAGTTCTGCAACACCCAGAAGTGCCGCTCGCGCTCCTTTCAGAGGGAGCTTCCCCCGGGCGCCGTCACCCCGACCTCGGGACCACCCGCCCAAGGGGCACGGGGGCCAGACCCTCCCCAGCTCCGAGGGGCAGCGCCAGGGACTAGGAAGCAGTGCAGGCCACGTACGTGATCGGAACGCAGGACCCTTCCTAATCTGGATCCTGGAGCACACGCACGCAACCGGAATATAGAATCATAGAATCATGGAATCGTTTAGGTTGGAAAAGCCCTTTAAGATCACCCAGTCCAACCATTAACCTACACTACCAAGTCCACACTAAACCAATCAAGGGTAGACCAGACTGAACCATGTCCCCAAGTGCCACCTCTGCCCGTTTTTTGAACACCTCCAGGGATGGGGACTCCCCCACCTCTCTGGGCAGCCTGTTCCAATGCTTGACCACCCTTTCCGTGAAGAAATTTTTCCTAATTTCCAACCTAAACCTCCCCTGGCGCAGCTTGAGCCCATTTCCTCTCGTCCTATCGCTTGTTCCTTGGGAGAAGAGCCCAACACCCCCCTCACTGCACCCTCCTGTCAGGCGGTTGTAGAGAGCTATTTTACAGTGGGCTGCTGCTGGGCGTCAGAGCTTTGGAGCCTGAACCAAGCGCTTGCAAGAGCGTCAGTGAGTGTCCTATGGCAAGCAGGGAAATCCCCGGATTCCTCACCCCCATCCCAGTACACCTGAGCATTACGAGGCAACTTCATGAACTGCAACAGCAAAAATTACAGCAGCTCTCCGTCTCCAGAAGCAGCAGAGATCAGACCTGCGAACTGCTGGCTCAAAGAGAAGAAATAAGGGCATCTGCCGTGGCAGAGGTGCTTCGATAAAGCCTGCACCAGGACAGTAACGTCTATCGATCAACCTAATGCCACCCCGCACTGGAACACACCTCATTTGGCGTGACGAGTCGTGCTGGACAAAATACACGCTACTGATTTTACAATCTGGACTTCTTTTAGAGTTTAATTTCTCACATGATCTGTAAGAAATCGGTACAAGTCGGGGCAGGGTTCCTCACAGCTAGAAACCAAGGAGAGCTTTCACCAGCTTTCCAGGAGAGTTTTCTATATAGTGACTGCTGCAGTACAAAGCCAGTTTAAAAAAAAAAATTAAAGATACCTGCCTTTATCAGGCTAGAGGGAAGAGGAACGACAGACTAAGCTTCACCTTCCCAATCCAAACCAACCCAGCTGAGCAGCAGCCGGGATCCGTTGCTCTGCAAGAACGATGAGCAACCCCACCGGGAGAGAGCCGCTGGTGTCAGTCCAGCTCCTCCGGAGCAACACGGCCACCGCTGTTCCCTATCGGCACGAGCTGCTGGGAGAGCGAGAACGGAAAAGGTCCCGAAGTCAGGAATCCCTGGAAGAAAGGGGGCAGGGGAGCAGGCGGGTGCAAAAGCCTGCGCTGCTGCTGCTGCGCCTCCTGAGCCCATCCAGCGGGCAGGCTCTCAACCAAGGCTGTCAGCTCTACCGGCTTGCTGACGCCACATCTGCAATTATTAATAAAAAGATATAAAAAAAATACAAAAAAGCATACAGCTGGTTTAAACCCATGGGTATTAGTGACGTTCACAAGCAGAGCGAGTTTCTGGAGCAACGTTACCAACAGCGCCACGTGTACAGTACTGAAAGGTGTTCATACAACTATTAATGAGTTACTACAAAAACCCCGGTAAATAACCTCATACTAAGGAAAAGTAATATTGTTTCAGGTTTATAAAAAATGTAAATATAACAGTATTATATGCATGTGTCTACTAATTATTTATACATAATAGATACATGATTCCTCTATTTACATATATATAACCCTAGAATATACAGGCACTGTGTATTTACATACCTATACAGATTATAAGAAAGGAAAAGCCTCTCCTGTGTAACCCCTCAGAGCCTCATACGAACTGGAGAATTTTACCAGTACGCTTTTACAGGAGTTTATCTCTCTTTTTCCTGCTGCATTTTTCCCTCGTATCTAAAGAGCGTTCCTCACATTTCCAACAGGGATCCCCCACGCTCAATTCTCAGCCTGCAGCGGGCACCGACAGGCGGCCTCTCTCCGTAGGCTCCGGTGGCTGCTGCCGTACGCAGCTGGCAGACCTGGGCTGAACGTGAACCCGAAGTGCTCACCGTCTATCCCAAAAGACTCCAAATGAAGACACAACCCCCAAACAAACCAAGCATCTCAGTACCAGTGTCCTTTTAGCTCCCGAAAGAACGGCGCTGCCGCCAGGCCCTCTGGAACACAACACCCACCTATTCCCTGAGGAGACATCTTGCGCTAATGAGGAGTCACCAGTGACCAGCATTTCTCCTTCTCACCTTCCACCTGCAACTCAGCTCACAGCATGCAAAGCAATTCCTTCTCCTTGCTCTTGCTCTACCACTCGGGTCAATGTCCGTAACCCCTTGTACTCCTCTCCTGTCAGCACCCTGGAGAAGTAACCCAACAGTTTGCCATACGGAAGCATGAGATTCAAAACCAAAAATTCTTTTCTAACTTTTAATGAATGTGCACGTGCATGCCTGCACACACAGACATACCCTCGGGGGAAACCGCGCGGAGCTTTTTTAGTCCGGTAACAACTTCTTTGATTTTGCTTTTTAATAAATCGCCTTTCCTGCTACTCAAATTGCGATTTCAACTATGTTTTAAGACAAATGCAAGCTTCTGACTTGTTTGATGTTCTTTCTGAGGACTCTGGGAAGATAGTAAGAGAGTAGAAAATCTATTCAGACCAGTTTTCTTCTTAGACACTATATCCTAAATCAAAATCACAAAGGAAGAGCTTTAAAAAAAAAAAAAGTTCAACTATCTAAATTAGGGGAATGTCCACTGATACAGCTGCCCAGACTCTCAGTATTTCCAGTAAAAAAACCTGCCAAAGTAACAAACACTTCACTGTTCGTGCTTTATTCTATCTTAAAACTAAATAGGAAGTAACCACCCTGTCAGTAATTAAAAGTAATTACAACAAAATGGTTGGTGATTAAACATCTGCTTCAAAACAGCAAGGCTGAAATTATTTCTTGAACTATTTTTATGTTAAAATAATAGCAAAGCATTTGGCTTGAGTAACTGCTGACAGATCAGACAGTGAGGAGGCAGTTAATAACAAAACGTGGACTTGCTAATTAAGCACAAAGCACCAATACCTTCCTACCAGAGGAGAAGTTTAGCTAATAACTACGTATTTTGTGTTATTCATATGATTTTTAATACATATATATACACACAGTGTATAAGCGGACAAGAGAACGTATGCAGAAGTCACGACTGGCGGCTAGCAGGTACGCCTCCCTAGATTTTAATCTGTGCCAGGAAACGGCTGTTCTGTAAACCACCACGTACCGCGGATGCCGCGCGGACCGTGGGCGCTGCGGGGGCACATGCAGCCGGAGAGCGCAGCCCACGTCTAACCTGGAGGATCAGATTTAACGATTCTTTAAGAGCGAGCTCAAGCAGCAGAAAAAACAAGATAGAGGAAACCCACGCCAGCAGTGCAGCTCTGCAGTCTGTCCTTTTTCACCCAGTAATATCTTCTGTATTTAATCGCTGCTTTGTGGATATGACAGTAACTTCCCCTTTGGAATAATGTCAGGAACTTTCAATTTATAGAGACGGATGTCTCGGTGTCTTCTAACTGTCTCAGTCGAACTGGGCTAGACCCGATACCAGCACCTCAGCTCTGCAGGCTAGCGCTCCGTCTGCTCAGAGCTAGCAGGCACGCCGGCGAGCGTGCAGAGGAGTGAACGCAGGGATAAACAACCAAAAAAAAAGCAGAGTAAGCTCCAATTATCAATAACTGCTCAAACGACAGAAGCGTTCAGGACTGCGATAAATACAGATGTGGCTCACACTGTTCCTGGGTCTTTCTGCCATGAAATCCTGCAGCCTGTCTTTAAGCTCTTTATTGGCTTCTCAAAGCTCTCTTTATCCTGTAACAGCTGTTTGCACGCAGCATTCAAACACTAATCAACCGCTGAGCAATCTCTTCATTCCTAAGACAAATACTTTTTGTAACCAAATCACGTGTTCAAAGTGTTGTACATTTAAACATTGACCTAAAATGAACAAGGAAAATTTAACACAAGAAAAGAAAGGTGTTATCCAGAAGTGAAAAATGTGATAGCACAGCCCTTTTTTTCTTTTTTTTTTTTAATTTATTTTTTTACTTTTTTTTTTTTCCCCTCTTCGTAAGCGACCTAAAATACGCACACAATCCAAACATACCCTTCTCCTGGAGCTGTAGCAGTCTTGGTATGAAGTTCGCTTTTGGACATCCATCCTGTTGAACGGAGAATTGGTCCCTGGTGACTTGGCACTGACCAACAGCACTTCAACGTAAGGATACACCTTTTTGGAACAACGGAACAAATCGAAGCAGCACACAAGTGAATTTATCATTCCTATTACTTCTTCTGTGTATGAAGGCCCCAGGCGACACCCAGCAGCTTGTCCTGGGACTGCGATCCTGCAAAAGCCACCAGTTCATTTTTTAATAACTGGTTATCAACTTCCACGACCATCTGGAAGTTGTTTCAGTCCGTAATTCTCAGTCTTTTACATAGCCTCGAACAGCATTTAGCCAATGCTGCGAGACTGCTTTTTTCGCGTCATGAACCATAACAGGACCTTGTTACTATTTTGTCTTAGCAGGTAAAAAAAAAAAAAAAAAAAAATCACAGACAGAAAAAGTATGGTTCAGGGTTATAAAGCAGCTCTGGACATTATGAAATTATGAAGCAGGGAATTCTTTTTACCATGATTAAAATTTTAAACATTTTAGCATAATCATAAATTAAGAGTTAAAACACAGAGGCGCTAATAATAAAATATTAAATAGACAATGATAGTGGATAAAAGCTGAATGGCTCATTCTGAATGAAACCCCATTATTTTATATACGCCTAAATTCCTACGGGTTTCCTCACTAGATCGTATTGCTGAGTGACAGACACATCAAAACACACAGTGAAGCTTCTCATAGCCAGTCGGAACAATAAATTGCCTGATGGAATGGCGAGAGATGAACAAGTTATTTATGTTGCAAAAAGTACTTAAATACTCAATATAAGACATAACAAACCCCACCCCACCCCACTGTTATCAGACGCCACGTTGTGGTAGAACATCAGACAAACTCACAAATTTACCACAAAAATGTGTGGCAGAAAGAATATTTTATATATATGTATATATATAAATTTTTATATTTATGCCAATGTACTCACTCAGTACAAATAGCAAAATAGTATACCATTTCCTAAATACAAAATATAGCTTTCCAAAAAAATGAAACACACATTAGATATAAACCATCCAAAACTTGAACGATTGAAAACTGTATTCAAAATTAAATGACCCAGAGCAGGTCTCTTTCTGAAAAGTTCCCTTCATATCGGCAAGAAGCCTTACTACTGAAAACGTAATTCAATGCCTCTCAATGAGAGAGAGAAAGAGAGAGACAGAAAGAGAAAGAGAACGTTATGACGGACTGACAAACAGGAAAAACCATTAAAACAAACAAAAAAACTCTACACGGCTCAACTAAGCACACAAGTTAAGGGAAAAACACACAGTAAACAGACTAGAGTAACTTAAAAACCATTTACAGGCTATTTTTTGTTATTTAAAATAACAAAAATGAAAAATGACATGATACCAACTACACTCTACCAAGGCATAATAGCCATACGTGACAGCTGTTTGGCTCTACCTGTAGCAACAGCTTTCTACGTGCAGGAGGAGAAGAAACCGATGTCTGAATGAGGCTGTAGTGAGAGATCACAAAACCGTCCAGATAGTTGGAGCACCCAAAAAATTCACATGCCTCACAATACAACTGCATGGTCTGGAGTGGGTTGGTTTTACATTCTGGAACATCAGTCTTTTTTTTTTTTTTCTTTTCTTTTTTTTTTTTTTTTTGAGACACAACAATCTAGAAACTAGACTTGGGGACTGTTGGTATTTAAAAAAAAAAAATCACTTCAAAACCGCAATGAGCTCAATATGCTACAAAGATGCAACAGCTCAGGATGAAGTGAAATTTTCAAGAATGCTTAAAAATGATATAATTTGCTCCCTACTTGGAGTAAAGTCAAGCTGAAGATTTACATCAGTAACAGGAAAATGACTGGTTATGGGGGATTCCTGCATTGAGAAGGTGGTGGAGAAATTGCTTCCTCTTTCCTTAACCCTTGATTATTTGTCAAAGTTTCTCCTAAGCAATTTAATGCCGTAGATTCCTAAAAGCTGCTTCTGATCTTTAAAGCCAGCAGGATATTTATGTCTTTTTTAAAAACACAACATGAAACTGAGGGAGAGAGAAGGAAAATCATGAGAAGAATGAAAGGGAGAAGGCTGGTCCGAGAACGGATAACACAGCTTTACCGAGCTCTAACCCATACAGCCAGAGTGAGAGACACCGAGGAGTTCTCTCCTCGGCCAGGCAACGTTCCTTTCAAGCTGAAGGTATTTTAGAGGATAAGATTTTAAGAGCAAAATTTAACTGAAAGTTCCCCTTCATTTCTTCATTTCTTTTTTTTTAGAGCCACCAAACCCTTGCTCTGTGTACACTTACGTGTAAGAGACATGGAAAACCATTAATCACCTTCTCCGGTGGGAAGCACCCACCTCCGGCTATCTACAGTAGCAAGCAATTCTCCGCTTACTACAGTTATCAATATTTTTCATTGCCACCTACTGCAATTAACAAATCACAGTATTAGCTCTCCCACTCAACTGTAAAACACGCGATCACTTACTGACAGCTATGAGTCACGGCTCACGTCACAGGCATTTGATGTTTCTGCTTCACAAGCTTTTCTAGTCAAAAGAGGGGATGTGGAGGAAGAGGAGGGGAAAAAAGTAAACGCGGTAACATATATTACCTTCTAACAACAATAATAACTGACCAGATATGCTTTCAATTGAAAGAGCACCCCACTGTCAATGAGGCTTAGGAATCTAGTAACAGTACAATCCCATGCCCTAGTAAAACAAAGCATAGCTTTTCAGCATTATTGGCACTACAAATCCCAAATACTATGGTCGTAGCCTTAGGTGCTAGACGCTGCAATTGGCCATGTGTGTGCTCTTTAGAGAAGAGGGCCACTTTTTGACAGAAGCAATCAGTTCCACACAGCCTAATCCAGAGTTGGAAGGTCTGAGAGGATCTGGGAAATCGTCACTTTTTTCTTCACAGAATTTCTGCAGGAAAACACAAGCGAGCAAAAAAAGTTAGGCATAACTAACAAAAGTCATCATCTTACTTTTGTGTAGTTCCTTCATCTTGAAAAGTGTCCTTCGCAAGAAGACATGGAACTATGAGCGAGTATCAGAATGCAGCACTCTTCATAAAGCAGGATTACTCTCCTTCCACTCTCCTTTTTAAAAATTTTTTGAAGTTCGTAACTTCATATACAAAACAGTTTAGATTAGAAAATGGAGTGTATCGCTTAAGTGAAATTCATGGGGGATTTAGGATGGCAGCACAGTTAACTAGAGCCAAGTTACACACACACTGTGGACAATGCTGGATTCCAGCGTCGTCCTGGTTCTTGGTACTCATTTGTAGTCAGAGCTCTTTCACCTCTCTGAGAAAGGCACCTTCTAAGAGCAGAGCGTTTCCTAGTAACAGCTGATTGGGACAGCTCACTTTTAACAAAGACTCAGCATGGGGCACACTCCCAATAGCCGCCATACTCTACCGAAACTTGTTTTCACATTATGTTATTGTAACCCAGGGGGCAACTTCAGAATTGTACAGACTTGAGGTGGTGTTTACTCGGTAAGCCTTACGTTTTGAACTGCAGTCATATTTCATAATGCTTTGATCTGCCAAGCCGTCGGTGAGCTACTCTCCTCCCTAATAAAGTACTGGACCGTAACAGCAGATGACAAAACATACAGCAATTGAATGACAAGACCCAGTCTCAACCGTTTCTTACAAATTCTGACCTCTGGCTGGTTTTTAATAACTCTTCATTCTAGCCACTGGTATTATAGTCTTAATTCAGCAGTACTGGTATTTGAGCTGACCCCTTAGAGCATGGCAATACACCCCGAAGCAAAGACTTACTGAACAAAAGTATGCGTGGCAGGAAAGAACCCAGGAACCCAAACACATTACTTACTTGACTAATTAAAACGAGCCAGCCATATTGTTCCCCTGGTTTTGCAACGACACAAGCAGATCATCTATTTTCTCAATATTCTGGTTGGTTGCCATGGCTGAAGGTAGTGGCGAAGTCTCAGATATCTGCTGGGAGAGCAGCGTCGGCACGGCTGTTTGTCCCTCGCTCTGTGGCTGACCTGGCTGGCTTATAGCCATCAACTCATCCGGCAACGTAGCTGGTCCAGAAGTTAGCAGCTGCCCACAGTCTGTTAAACAGTAAGCAAAGAACAAAGGACCATTTAAATTAGGTTAATACATGCAGTGAGTTAGCCAACTTCTTTACAGACATCCATATTGCCTATAAACTGCGTACGTAGAAAGTAACATGCACTTTTGTTCACATGACCACCTTTGCTCACCGCTCCCTCGGGGTATAAGCACAAGTTCAAGGTGTACATATTGAATATATGGACTCTCTATTATGACCAAACACTACTAATACCCCAGACACAGGACAATACTTAGCTAGAAGAAAAACAAAATGCATGGCCTAAGTGTTGAGTATGCCCATCCTTTGTCTTTATTAATTACAGATGTGTCTTTTTCACTTCAGCCAAGGTACCCACTAGCTCCTCCTGTAGATCTGCAAATGGTGTCACATCTCCTGCCATTTCTAGCATTGCCTTCAGCTTCACGGAAAGGCTTGGCTGCATATGGCCCGACTGTCAAAGAGTTCATACAGCAAAGCACATCTTCAGGTATAACCACAGACTAAGCACCCAGCTACGGCTTTCTGTCCAGATCTTTTCTAAGATGCTACAATCATCATCTGCATCTGCTACTTCTGGAGCTTCACAGGTATGTACAGCCCTTTACAGACAGACTAAAGTCTGTCTTACGTCTTTGTCATCTACGTCCCAAAGACCTTGTCATAGAGGCTAGGTTCAGAGAAGAGATACAGAAAAGTGACGGCTTATGAAGTTAAAGGAGTTTCAAATACACTTCAATACGCAATTCTCCGGACCACACAGCTTAGAAAAAACAATCCTTCCTTTCAGTGGAAATCAAATGCAGCAAGAGAAGGATTAGTGGAGCAGTCTTAAGAGGGTGTAACCTCTTTTTTTTTTTTCTTTTTTTAAACATGTGTGTATATGTATTTTATCTATTATTTGTATGTGTGTTGTTAATTATACATAATATTTCTATATAAATATACATACAATTCTAAGATGGTTTTGTCACATGTTAATCCTCAGTGTAAGACCACCAACAGGTATTTAAGCTAAGAGTTCTCATGCAAAATCAGCAACCTAAGTGTACATGCAGAGCAACATGATGAGGATGTATATTCTCAGTTGCAGTGCTACATTACTTATTTCAGGATTTTTTTTTGGTAAGGAAGTATCTTAGAATTGAATAATCATTGTCTCGCAGACTCCAATTAGTAGCTCTTCTAAATTGCAAACTCAGAATCAGGCATCTACCACTTACTGTTTTGAATGCCAAACAGGAATATTCCTGATGTTTGCTGAGATGAAGCAGGAGAATTCTGCAGCTGGTTGATAGCACCTCCTGCCGCGTTGTGAAATAAAGCAGCTTGCTGCTGTGGAGGAGAAGCCGTTCCTTGCATTCCTGCCATGCTGTTTTGAGAAGAGTACATAGGCGACTGCTGCAGCTCTTGCTGGCTCATGCTATTCTGCAAGGCAGACATGGAAGCTGAAGAGATGAAGAGGGTGACTTGTTGCTCTTGAGAACTCGGTGACCCTTGGACCAACTGAATCTGGGGTGAGTTATGGAAGATGGCTGGCTGCTGTGCTTCAGCCTGGTTGGATCCAGGATTCTGAAGAGAAGACACTGTAGTCTGACTCTGGAATTGCATGGGCTGCTGCTCCTGGTTCATTGATGCCATGTTAGTCTGTGGATGAAAAATGGACTGGCCTTGCTGCTCCTGATTGGTAACTGGATTTTGATTTGGATTGAAAATCATGTTCTGCTTTTGAGAAGCAATTGTACTCATTGCATTTTGGTTACTGAACATCATGTTCTGCTGCTGTTGCTGCTGCTGTTCTTGAGATGGAGGACTACTCTGAATAGCAACTATTGAATGCTGAGGCTGGAAGATAGCCCCTTGTTGGCTCTGGGGAATTGAACTGGACTGGATGGAGCCTAACGACACTTGAGACTGAAACAAACCTTGCTGAGCAGGCTGAGTCTGGGGCTGTTCTTGGGGAAGCATAGAACTCTGGATATGAGATATCTGTGTCTGCTGCTGGAAAGAAGTCTGCTGTTCGGTGTTCGTTCCTGTCTGAAGAGGAGAAATGGAATTTGGGCTTGTGAAGAATGACATCTGTTCTTCCTGAGTTGCAGGGTTGCTCATTGAACTCTGGGAAAGGAACATGTTGGCAGACTGCTGGTCTTGAGGAACTGAAGAGCTCTGTAACACACCCATGGCATTCTGCGAGTGGAACATTGAAGGCTGCAGTTGGTCTGAGGAATTAGTACTGGTCTGGTTGTGGACAATGGAATTTGGACTGTGAAAAATTGAACCTTGTGCTTCCTGTGATATATTTTGAGCATCACCAATAGGATTCTGAGAGTGAAAAAGCTGAGCTTGTGAATGTGGAGACTGCTGCATAAAGCTTCCCGACTGAATAGACATCATTTCTCCACCTTGCTGGAACAGACCACCTCCTTGTTGTTGAGTTCCACTTGCCTGAACAGTCATCATGTTTTTGGTAGATGAAAAGAGATTAACTTGGGACTGACTTTCTCCACTATGCTGCATTTGAACCATCGTCTGAAATACAGTACTTTGCATCTGTTTACTCTGACCTGAAGCTTCTTCTCCATCTGCAGAGTTTGATGCCTGAAACATAGCAGACCCATTGTTGGAGACCTGCTGCTGAGCAGCAGGAGTACTCTCACTTCCAGAAACACCAGGAGATGACGAGAATAATTCACACTGCATTTGCATGTCTTCGCTTGTTGATAACCCACTCATTATGTGAGAAGCCTGCTGGTAAACAGGTGACTGTTGGAGGGCTCCATTCCCCGAAGTTGTTGAAGAGAACAAATCAGACTGCATCTGCGTTGCAGCTTGGCAAATGTTTTGTTGGATTCCTATCACCATTGCTGCAGAAGTCTCCATCGCCTGCTGCTGCTGCTGCTGTTGTTGCTGTTGATTGGACAATGCGTTTTCAGGCTGCGAGTGAACATTTTCAGCTCGTCCAGGCAAAAGGTTCTCTGGTCTGGAATGGACAGCTGTGTCTGATGAGGAAAATATCCCAGAACTGACACTATTTTGTATCTGGCTAACTTGCTGAAAGATATCTGCATTCAGCTGATCCTGAACATCCTCACCGCTGTCTGAACCAGAAAATAAAACAGAAGATAACTGCTGTTGAGCTTCCAATACCTGTTGCACCAAGTCAACATTTCTATTGCTGCCAGTGGCAGTGTTAGTTGGAAAATTTCCAGCTTGCAGTTGCTGTATAGTGTTCTGTAACTGACTCACGCCGCTTGCTGATGAGAAAATACTTGATGAAATCTGTTGCTGCAATGCCTGCGCGGGTTCTGAGAGCGTAGACTGTTGTTGTTGCGATGCATCAGTTAATTGTGACAAAGTGACCACTGTGCCATCTGATTGCAAGACTTCCCTGGTTTGGGAATCTCTTGTCTGGAACTGCGCAGCTTGCTGCAATAATGCATCACTGTTCTGCAGCTGACCCGGAGTAGAGACTGCTGAAAAGCTGCCGGGCTGGGAAATGTCCTGTGTTTGGATAGTAGTTAGTGTCTCCGGATTATACACCTTCGGCTGTATTTGTTGCTGGTTTTCGTTTTCAGAAGGTAAATGGGAAGCAGAAGTTGATATGCCGGACATACTGTTTTCCAATGTTTGTTGAGTCGGTCCAACCACATTTGAAGCCTGAAAAGAGCGATACATTAAGTGATTCGTACACTTACTCAGGTTATTGCTTATAAAATTTCCACCAATCCGCTATGTTCAAGAAAGATCAGACAGAAGATGTGATGGCTATGTAACTCTTCATACATAACCAAACAAGTGAGCAAATGACTAGCAGTGGAAATGCTACTTCGAGGAAGGAGTCAAGGTATACTTTAACGAAAGCAATGCTAGGAAGTGATTAAAATACTATTCTTACAGTAATTTACTAGTTCTGTGT
This sequence comes from Pelecanus crispus, assembly GCF_030463565.1. NCBI lineage: Eukaryota > Metazoa > Chordata > Aves > Pelecaniformes > Pelecanidae > Pelecanus > Pelecanus crispus. The sequence continues at coordinate 47,943,101 of NC_134650.1, read as the reverse complement.
CACAGGACAAAAAAAATTCATCATCGTTTCACTAACCGATCGATCTGTTTGAATGAAGGAACAAGGGAAGTTACTTTCAAAGGAAATTGTCTATTATTTTAATCATGCTCCGTGATCGTATGTTTTGCCCAGACCGATCTCGGACATGACATTTTCCCTGTGTGTTACTCTTCTACACTATCAGAACACGGACTGATGGGTAGATGTAACTGAGACTATTAAAGCTACTGTCTTCGGTTCACAACCAAACGTACCTTGAAGACAGGGGGAGATCTTCTTTCTGCACTTACTTCCATTGGAGCCACATCTTCATTCTTAATCATACTGCTTGGCATGAGCGGAGTTATCAAGGCACTAGGAAGAATGTTTACCTTCTCCAGGTTACAACCAGTGGCCTTCACTGCTGCAGTCATAAATGAAAAATAAAAGAAGGGCAATGGAGCGTTAACGTGCACTATGCAAAGAGTAGTTCTAGTGGTGGCCTGCTTCCCGTTTCACTTTTCAGCCCTACCACAAGAGCTCTCATCCCCATGTAAGATGCTAATATGCAGAGAGATCGTTGCAAACATTTGAATACTTCAAATAGTCCTAGAAAACCTGAAACTTCAAAGGTTATTTTTAAGACTAACGGCAATGCTGTAGTTTTGTTTTTCTTCCATTTCGTATCTTTCTAGAGCAGGACAGCCATCCACCGACTGCTTAATCTACAAACATAAAAGCTCAAGACATCTTTCCACAAATGATCAGATTTTAAACTTCACTGCATTTTAACTGTACAATCTCTATTTCATTTTGAAAAATGTCTCTTTTCAGATAACCATGTGAACAGAGTGCTCAAAGCATTCAGACTGTATTTTTAATCTGTTAAAAGACTAATCAAGCAAAAACTTGATAAATCTGCATGCCAGCTCTGTAGCAAGAGCAGGTTGTTATTTTGCCTTTGCAGTGCCTATTTTTTCCTTTTTTTTTTTTTTTTTTTTTAAGTAGAAAGGTGGCTTCTTAAAATTAGTTAGACCTTTTAGTTTTAATTTTAATTTTTCCTGATCCACATTAAAAAATATTACATAAGCTGAGATCTTTGCTGTAAATGAAATTGTCTTTCTTGACTTCAAATACTGCTGAAACTGAGCTTAAAACAAACCAATGGGAAAGCCTGTAAAAACCACAGCTCCATAAGTACTTTTAAGTAAATTAAAGAATTAATCTTCAACATAAAGCAACAGATCTCCATGCTTTAAACAAATCTTACAATAACATGGCAGTAAAATTTCTGCAGTCCTTGTGTGTTTATTCTATGTAAAACCAAAGACTCTCTCCTGAAATGGTATTTTCTGTCTTCAGCAATAAATTCTCAGCCATCAGTATGGCAACAGCTGTCAATATACCAACAGCCAAACAAACTCTTTCCCTCCTCCTGTTACCTCGCGGGTTTGGGGTGGCTGGCTCCAGAAATACAAGCCCCGTGACCTGACGTGTTGGGCTGTGCTGCTGGCAGGGAATGCAATTTGAGTGAGACTATTCTAAAATACATCTACTTCAGGACAGCTAGTCATACAATGTCTTTAAAAGACAGCAATCAGTGTTTTTTCTATACCATAGTCACAATTTATTTTCTCTTCTATGTGCTTAATCATGTTGCGTTCATCAGAAAAAGTTAAAAAAGATTTATGTAAGCAATTAAAAAAAAAACCCAGTAGTATACAGACTAAGATTCTAGCAATGGTACGTTCATTCCCAGTGACGTATTTGGTTGGAAGAATGAAAAAAAGAAGAAAGATTAATAATGAAAAAGAAGTTTCAAAAGCAGAGAAACACTGTTGATTTTGGTCTTTTACTGGAGTTTTGTAATACACTCAGTTTAGAACTTCTGAATAGTTACCATGTTGTCAAGGCATACACACCCTCTTTTCACTTTTCTCCCAAGGCTGGAAACCAAAACCTTCATTAACCACTCAAAACCAATGCTCCAGCACTACTTCAGTGTCAGAAGGCAAAGACCTGAACTACACGGTTGTCCATACGCCCCCATCCTCCTCAGGTCTTACAGAACAGCTTAGAATTCTAAATTTGTCATCTTGAAACATAACTTGTCATTGAAGTCTGTCAAATCTGCAGACTCTTAAATGTTAGAGCTCAGAATCTGTAACGGCTTTGGGAAGCCACGTTTTGGTTTTTTACATATGCAGATGTTGTAACAGGAACGGTTTTAAAGAATATTCACAGATACCTGAGACAAAGATTGAAATTGCCTGTGGTAGGACGAGAAAGGCCCTGTAGCTCAACACATCACTGTACGTGTCCCTGGCAGCAAAAGTTCATTCTATTTGGGCAGGGCTGCTGGAAATGATGCCGCTTAAGAAATTATGAATTCTAGGATTTTGCTCCCAGTGAAAGGAAACAGGAAGGAAACAGCATCCCACCGATCCCCACCTGGTCTATCATCTCAGAACAGTGAGGAAGGACGGGCTGGGACACATGCAGAGACAAAGTACAGAAGGCAGACAGAATTGCCTGACCTCTGGTTCATGATCAACCTAGAGCAGAACAGGTACAGGAATGAACCGTCAAAAAGAGAGCTGGCTAGCAGAAAACCCACACGAGAAAGTAAATTAAGATTTATCTCATAAATTAGACGGAGGACATTAAGCAACAGAAATAGCACATTGTGTTCTTCCGAACAGCAGATGTTCTCCTGAAGCACTTGGTATCTTCCCTTGGTTAAGCCTCCGTACTAAATCAAATGGATGTAAGGCTCGCCCTGATACATTAGTTATTATTTTCCTCATCTCTGTAACCTCGCTACTAGAAGTCTTACCAGTCCTTTTATCATCTTGTTTAATTGCCCTAAATATTTCTGCATATTTCTCCCCCAAATATTCTCTGCAGGTTTAAACTCATCATATCTTGTATCATCCTCCCTAACAAGTTGTAAAGTCAACTTGTAAATATATCCCCTGCCAAGACCAGGCTATTAACTTCAAAAATGAGCTTCATGATTTTAACCTGAAGCTATGGATTCCTATCAAACTTGTGATCACATTGTTAATTTGCTTACCTTTCAACCTGCTTTCACCAGAGCAGGCTATGGAAATTTCCATTAAGCTCTGCACACTACCACAGTTTTAACAATCAACTAAGAAACATTTCCTTCCTCTACTTTATTTCAATATCAGAAGGATCAATTAACTCACGCTTAAAAACAAGGCAAACCTGCAACTTGCTCCCTTGGAACAAAACGACAAACTTTGCAGGGACAGAATGGTCAGGGGAAAAAAAACCTCACTGAAGGGAGTAAGTTGAAATTGCCAGAATTAACATTCTTAACTCGACCCACTGAAGGCAGTCTTATAAAACCATTGGACAGCTTCTGAAAAACACCAAGTTGGCACGTTTGTGTTTTTCAGTACTCAGTTCTTCCCTCACCACCACCTTTATGTGTGTTTTTGCTTAAATTAACACTACACAGTTTCTAAATTCTTTGTATTAACTGCCATCTGAGGCTGCTTTCTTTTTTTCTTTCCTTGCAAACATATTAAATGAAGATTAGACTGCAGGGCCTGAGGCACAAAAACAAAAAAAAATTGGGGGGTTTTTTTGGGGCAAAGTTTTGGTTCTATACTAGCTCATGTTAAAATATACTTAAAGGAATACAGTTACAAAGTAAAATATTCAGAATCAGAAAACAAATCTCACAGTAAGAATATGGCCAGATTTTATAAGCACAGACTTATCTTCACAGGACATCGGATTCATTCCTCCAAATTTGGGTAGAAACTTATAGTTGAATTATTAACAACAATGATAAGAACCAATTTAGTACCTTTTATAGCCTCTTCAAAAGAACAATGTTGGGCTGGGCTAGAGATTTCCTTCTTCACATTAACATTCAGAGTACCAGCTGCTGAGACAAAGCACATTGAAAACTTCCTTATGTTAAAACAACAAACAAGCAAAGAAAACAAAGCAAACCAAACCACTTACTTATACCTTAAAGAAATTAAGGTTCTTTGAAACCCAGAGAAACAGAGTTGTACGTAAACGTTCTGTTCGTGGCTAGGAACGCACCCACGATCCCAGCGTGCAAAATACCATTTTTGCTTCCAAAAACGAAAGAGCCAGTCACCAATTGCACCACGTATTGTAATATACATAAACAAAAATACACGATATGGTCAAACTTCAACATTCCTTCGGATAAAGCTCGGTACTATTTTTCGGTTGTATTTGGTGCACTGTATGTAGTATGTCTACTTTTTTTCCTGCTCAGCTTCATTTTGAACCTTATACTAGACATGGGTGCTACTTTATAACAACAGCTGTCTCCATGGAGCTGAAATTTGAACTACCTGCCACATAAACGTGAAAAGCCAAGCGTTTCGATTTCATTATTTAACAACTGCAAACCTCGCCAAAAAGAGGAGTTTGAAAAGATCCACATTACTTAACGTTTCTGTTGTACGGGCTAAATACTACAAAATCGCAAATGAGATGCTGAGCAGGTGAAACTGTCCATTCCTTCCCTCAGATTTCTGTTTTACATACATGTATCTGGAGTGTACGTAAATGGTTGCACATCGTGTGATCTTCCAGCATTGGTCACCACATATATTCCCACAGAAACAGCTGAGGTTATTTGCTGGTCATGATATGGTGGCACCTTCACAATGAGGTGATTCTGCAATGCAAAAACAATTAAAATACCACATTAGAAACCCTACTTTATTGACTTTAATTGTATTTACATCCATCAAAACAGAGAAACAGACTGATAAAACACCAGAAAAAGCAAAGACATTGGGGGAAACGTGATCAAGTTACACTTTCAGTAACTAACTTGTGCTAGAAGAGAGTTTTCAATAATCTGCCTATATGATGTTTATTGCCAACTTAGAGCTTAAATAGAAGGTGAAGAAAGGAAAGACATATAAAGTCCAGTACTTGAAACACAAGCTTATGCCTAACATGCCTTACTGAACTGCAATCAGTTTGCCATCAAATTCTGCTGGACTCAGACACTCCACTGTTTTGCTGAATCAGGACTTTCTATTCAGTGTGAACAGATGGAGGATGCAGCTTCATGTTACACTTAAGCGGATTTAACACTGAGCAGACATCAAAAAATAGGCTTGCAGTCATTCATCAACAGTAATAGAGATGAGCGATCTATAAGCTGTCTATTCCCCAACTATCTGTCCCGCTAGAAGTGAGAAATCATTTCTACCAGCGCATGCATGGAATACTGCCTTCAGAGGTGGGAGCAAGATGACATCTGTCGGATGTCTAAGTCCAACTAAGATTTATATCTAAGTTTCTCTAATTTCAGTCCAATAGTCCATAAAGACACTCAGTTGTGTCAAAAAGAATAAACAAATATTTTGCAAAACGTTTCAAAGTGGAACCAAAATTCAGCCACACAATGTATTTCCACTCAGTAGTAATCTAATGTGTCCTTAGGAAAGCTGCTGGAAAAAACTGTATTAGGCCTTTTAATTACTTTGTATGTAAGGGCAAAGACCTGCCTACCAAGTTCATACGCCACACTCCTATGATGGTATTTAAGCTCCCAATTAGAAATTGAACAATTATACTTGTGTAAACCCAAACTAATGATACTCTACCAGACTCACTAAAGAACTTATTTGAAGAAAAGGAATAATATTTCTATAAATGCACAGGAAGAGGGAAAGGCCTATTTGATTTTTCTTTGGAAATAGAGTTGGAGTCTTTTTTTTTTGTAATAATAATACAGAAGTACCTGATGAAATAATTCCATGTCTATTTCAGCTTCTGCCTTCCAAGAATTCTCATCTAAACGAAAGTTAAAAAGCATAATTTATTGCACATCCATATAAAGCAATTTATTTTAGTGCCTTTGATGCTGCTTCTCAGTTTGTTCTCTACAACTAAACTTTTATCAACCAACGTAAACCCAAATTTGCTCTCTTCAGCACCCCAAGCCATTACTACTTTCACACTAACCAGAAACGTTCTCCTGGAAAATCACTTTTGTTCCCTTTAGAAAGTTCTTGCCAATCAGAAAAACTTCCTCTTCGCCCTTCACTGAACAACTGTGCAGACTTTTCTTTAGGATCTCTGGAACTCCTGCTGGTTGAGCTGTGGTTGAAAAAACACAGAGTTTGAAATCAAGAAAATATCATCATGCAGAACAAAAAGCTTCTACTTACGGGATTATAAAGGAAAGAACAAAATTCCTGAGCATCTTCCTTTACTATATCATTCATGACAAAACTTTTCAGAAGATAACCATTTCTATTATTTCCTCACTAAATGTAATGACCTCTTAAAAAAAAAAAATCACACTTAGGTAAATGACCCACTAATAATCTTTTCCCTTTTCTCCTGCATTTATTAAATCTTCAGAATGAAACTTTCAGCACTTGACCTAAAGCTCAAGAAGCGTTCAGGAGAGAAGAAAAATGGGTTCTGTAATTTCCGGGCATAGAGCGTGACAAACGAATGCATCAGCCCTCAGATACAGCTGAAGTACACCTTCAAATTTATCGTTAGGCTCATAAAAAAATTTTTTATGAAGCTTGTTTTGTTCTGCTGTGCAAAAGGGTAGAAGAAGTAATTCCCATATTACCTGGGTCTTTTTACAGAATTTTTTTTTTTTTTTTAACATGACGTAGCTTTCTGGCTGGTGCAAGAACTAACCCAGGGCTTTGAGCAACCCGGTCTAGCAGAAGGTGTCCCTGCCCACGGCAGAGGGGTTGGAACTACACGATCTTTAAGGTCCCTTCCAACCCAAACCGTTCTATGATTCAATGACTTCCTACACCTATATACTTCAGCTAATACAAATCCTTGCAAGAGTCACATCTCTGCAGTTGGGGATTATAGCAGTTTATATCCTATAAACTAGCAAAGAGAACACGGCTTACAGATACACACCCCTGGAAACCTCTGCCTCTCAGCCAGCGATTCAGACGATGATTTATAAAACACATACTACAAATCGCCTTTGCTGCAAACTATTTCCATGCTTCTTTAAAGCATAAATCAAATAAAACCATGTGTGTTAAATGAAAATGAGCACCAAAGACAATTTAAGCACATACATTTTAAAATAATGTATTTTGACTTTGTCACATTTAATATGTTATAAAATAATTCCAGTATCTAATAAAGGTTTCTCAACCACCTTTTCTAGTCACTGTAAAATCCTAGTGGCATAAACTTGTGCTTTGCACTTATGTGACCCACTTTTGGTGTTTAATAACAGTATTCTCTGGGCTTACTACACAGAAGAACACACATACTGTAACACTCCAAATTATTTAATGACCTTTCAGAAAGGATTTTTCTACAACTGTTGCAGCAGGTTCCTAGGCAACCATTACGCAACTACTAAATATGCTTCAAGGAACATGAACTTCTGAAAAGAGTAACTGGATTTAGGTTTGCTAACAAGTTAACAAAGCCTATTTAAAACGCAGACCCTAAATAAAGGGCCTGCATCTACTTAATGTCTTTCCTATGGTTTCAGGAACTTTTGACAGCAATATTAGTTATAAAACACAACATAAACAGGCTCCGATTAGTGAAAATGTAAACCTTATTATAAGAAGGCGCAGTACACATCGGTAGTAAGATGTATGTAGCAAACAAACCAGATGTAATATGCTGGAGGAGATGATTTATATAAACAAATAACTTAATAAACAACAGAATTTTATGCCATATTGATCAGCCAGTATATGTGTACCAGCACTATTTGGTTGGCTAAGGTCTAGTGCAAGTCACCATAACTTCAGATTAAGTTTAGACAGCAGAAGCACAGAATCCTGGAACGCAAGCCTGGCAGGAGCCTCAAGAATTCCCCCCTCAACCTTTACATCATGATCAGTTTTACCCACATCAATCCTCAAAAACACAAGTCTAACCAGAGTATTTGGTTTCTCTGTTTTAGACTTCCAGCAAAGGATATGCTATAAAATTCCTGGGCAATCTCTTAGCAACTTCCATAATTTGGAAGATTTTCTTATCAACTGACCAAAACCCAGCTTGCTAAAAGCTAAACCAATTTATTCCTTACTGGACTTTTTTTTTTTTTTTTAGAACTTTATTTATGGAAAGATAACTTTTATTTCCTTCTTTCCTCCTTCCTTTCTTCTAATGTCCTTAGCATGTCATCACTCTCATATATTCTGCTTTTTACTCGCTGCCCGTATCTCAAAACATAGCTACTAATGTTGTGGGTATAAACGGATGCATTCAACCGAAGACTACAAGGGACCCTCATAAACCAGTCCCGGGACAGCCTTACCAACAAGCTAAGCAGGAAGTGCATCAAATACAGCTTTTTTTAGCTAAACAGCCTATTTTAAAATCACTCTCTAAAAATATTTCAGACTCTCAGCTTCTACTTACAATAGCAAGTTTTGGATTGTCCTGTGTTTAAGAAAACACCAGATTATTTCCATTCCCATTTCTGCTACGATTTAAATAATTTAATCTTTAACCAGTAAGTTAGTGATACAAACAAAATGTATACAGAAATAGCTTTTGGAGATTATATAGAACTGGTTTTTTTCTTAAATCTGAAAATTAGTATCAGATACTACAATGCTATACTGACTGGAATGGGGCTACAGCCACAACCATATTTCTAGCAAATGCACTTTGTATTTTCCAGCAACATAAATGCATACATCCGAGAACTCCACCAGTTTAAAAAACACTGGAAAAAGAAAGATTTAGCAAAAGGTGGCTGGAGGAGGAAAAAAGAGGGACGGGAATGCCTCAAGCTGACCTTTCTGGAAGAGCAACCCAAACATCAAACTATTGCCTAAAGCACAAACATGGCTGAAGAGAGGAGAGTGCTCCCCTGCATCAGCAGTGGCACCTCTCTGGTTATCAGCCTTTGCAGGGTTTCCGCAGGGTCCCCGCTCTCCCCACGTCCTGCACAGGGATTCTCTGCGAGAGCAGAATACTGGAAGGAGAGATGTGCTACATGGCACAGCTGCCGAATCGCCTGTTGCCTGCAGCGCTGGAATCGCACCGTGGTATCTGATGTGGAAGCTCACATGTTTCTAATTATCTCCTCTTCCAATCTGTTCTTTCGCTGGCAACAAAGCTGCAGTTTCTGATGAGTTGAATAGGAGCCCTGACACAATAGGTACTGACTGTTTAGAAAAAAGAAAAAAACACCAAAAACAATAACTTCTTTTCATACAACGGAAAGAGCGCAACACAAGCGCCCAGGAGCTTGCATAATCACGTTCCACGCATGGAGAAAAAGCTTTCTTATCATCTTGTTCATCAAGAAGTATCAATAATCCCATCAACAGCTGTATTAAACACATTTCCCTATCTCTTCTGACAGCTGAGCAGAGTTCCCTGTAACTGGAAGTCGCTACAGGCAGCTCCTGACGTACTGCAGCCTCCTCTGATTTCCCTGCGGCTCAGTATAACCTAACCAGTCGATCTGTGCCCGGTGCTAAACAGAGCATTTTAATAAATAGCTACAAAAAGTTTCATTCTTGCACTGAACCAGAACAGATTCAGCCTCTGGCCCAAGAAACTACTGCAACTGTAAAAGAGCCACGCTTACTAACTTTTTAGAAGTCCTTTCTATCACTGAAAGCTGAGAGATGAACGTGATAATACAGAAGACATTAAAACCTGTATCAAGAAAGTCACACAGTAAGTTCAAAGCAATCATGACAAAAATTCTGACCTTTTAAAAGGTAAAAATTAATTTGATAAAAGTTATAACTATTTTTAAATACTAGTCAGTCATTTAAATAACACCACACCCCCAATAAACATCAATCCATGTGATCTTAGCCATAGCAATTCTGAAATAATCACAGATTAACATTGCGGGGTTTTTCCCCCCCCAAGGCACTTTATGGCAATCACACTAAAATCCAGAGTCCTCCAATACCAACTTTTTGCTTTGATACTTACTGCACAAAATTGGGGAAGAAGGTGTCTGAAGAGTCAAAGTTGAACCATCTTTGCGAGTGATGTTAACACGAAATACCAGCCTAGCACGTGTGCTTTTTTTCTTGGAACCAGCAATCCCTATCCTAGCTTCAACATCAGCATTTCTCAGCTTCAGTATTCCCACGCAATCAACCCTAACAACACAAAATAGTTGAGAGTTTAATAGAGTTTAAGAAGTTCAGCATCTTTAATAATCTTTGGACTAGTTACACAAGCCACAAAGTCAAAACTCTTGAAATAATTACTGAAATATTATTTATTTATTTATTTACATGAAATCTCTGTATGACCTTTCTCATTATATAGCCCAGTTTTCAATTCATCCCTACGTAATTTAGATGATGAATCATGGGAGGAAGGAATATGAAAGTAGTATGAATAAAACAGAAAACGCAATGTAACGAAGTCATTCCGGTAAGCATTCAATTTATAATCACAGGTCTTCATTCTTCCATTCCTGGGGATAGATCTGGGTTTGTAAGATTATTACTACAAAATGTTCTGCATTCACTTAAAGCCGTAGTAGAAGAAAACTTACTGTAGTCATATTATTTTTTATGGTCAGTAGAACTTGGATGTGATAGATACGTCATACCATAACTGTGGTCCTACGGGAAATGTATACAGGGCCAGGGTGAGAGAGTGATGCAGTGCTAACTTTCAGAAAGACACGCTAGATGCAAGATTATTTCAAGCAAAAAAAACAACCAACAAAAAAAACCAACGTAGCCTGATGCGTTAAGACGAATACTGTAAATTTACCAGGATCTTAGGCCCTACAGCCAAAAAGTACAGGGACCATCTGATACCTAATTTGAGTGGAACAAATTTTTGTGCTACATCAGGGCCAACAAGCAACAGCTAGGGAGCAGAGAGGAGGGGAGAGCGTGGTTCAGAAGGTGGCACTGGCATCACCATCAACAGAGAGGTGCTACAGCACCACTGAAATACTAGGAAGACTTCTTTTGAGACATCAAGATGTCTCTCTTTTGAGAAAACAGCCTAGACAAAACTCTTCTTCCTAGATAATTCCAAATTCATCTTTCTAGTATCTGTGTACTTACATGGTTTTACATTAACACTTGAGGACAATTATAAAATTACTCACTAAGAGGCAGTTTCCAAACTTATCATGGGAATGTATTTTATATTTAAAAAATCAAATTGATTCAGTCTATTAGCAAACTGTACTATCCTGCTTAAGAAGTGGACACTGTAAATTGAAGAAATGTTTCTTCTCCTGAAGCAAGACAAGCTTCTAAGTAAAGAGTGGCAGCTTTCAACCACATACGCATTAAAAGATATTCTACTGAAAAGACTGCATTGAAAGAAGATCACTCCCTTTCTACGTATCATCTTATAGATAAGCTTATCAATAAGATGTGATAAACTTATCAGGGAATTGCTTATATCTAAAGTTTCTTGGAAGATCTATACCACACAGGCAGATGAGGCCGCTTGCTCAAAAATCTGCTGCAGCTCGGTACCGCCATCGGGCAGAGCGCATCCCTTCTCAGCAGCGGCCATGCGCTGCCTCAACGCGGCTGCAAACTGCATCCAAAACGTCACCTCCGCTTGACCAGCCAAGCTCCGGAAAGGCAGCAAAGCAGGAGGCTTCCGTGGCAAAGGACTATCCGGTGGAAATGCCAGAAATGGAAGAAGCAAAGCAAGAGAGGAGAAAAGCCAGAGTTTAGCCTCGCCAGCCACAACTCCCAGCCTTTTGGGCCTAAAGGGATTGGAAGGTGCCAATATTCTCCTTCCCTCTTCTGATGAGCAATTCTGTACTTGTTAAAAGACAAGACAACCAGCAGAACCAGTGACCAGTCTATAGGTCACAAAATGCTCGAATGTGCACATCATTGTTCAAAGAGAACATGAAACTAATGTAACAAAATTAATTGATAAAGTTTTAAGAAAGACCAGATTAAGCATTAAGTATAATAAACACACTGACAATGCGATTTAAAAGCTTTCCTTATACATGTAGCTTCACTAAGTACCAAGATGTTCCAGACTTTTAACTACTAACCAAGCCAATCGGAAAAGGAAAATCAGTTTCTGAAAACACGCTAATAAATGAAAATATTTTTTAAAAATTAAAAAAAAAAAAGCTACTCACGCAAGTGTCATATTGTTGCTCGGGTCCAGTCCAACCTCAATAACAGTAGTCCCCTCGATATCCACTTCTTTGCAGGGAGTAGTGTTTCTCCCAGTAACTCTGCAGGCCTGGTAGAACCCGTGCGGCTTCACTCGACCGGAGTCGTTACCCACAAATACCTGCAGCACCACCGGCTCGTTGTGACCTTCCAGCTGAAACACGGCAACACAAATTAGACATTTCAATTGGCCAGCAATGCCTCTTAATTAAAACAGGAAACATTTTATGCAGCTGAATTTGAAGTGAATCTCTTCCCAGTGTTGCTGGAAACAATCCTAAGGGAGGAAGGAACAATAATTTTTCATCTAGTTTATAAACAAAATGCTAATACCTGGAGGCATTTGAAAGGCATGTAGATGTGGTGCTTAGGGACATGGTTTAGTGGTGGACCTGGCAGTGCTAGGTTAACGGTTGGACTTGATGATCTTAAGGGTCTTTTCCAACCTGATCGATTCTATGATTTGTTCTTCCATTAAAAGACAAGTCAGTCATTTAATAAACAGATGATTTTTTTTTTAAATTATTATTTTTAAACCAGCTTGAATCCTATCTATCTTCACGCAGAATTATCCCAACTCCAACCTTCAGGTCTCTTACGACCTGTTACTCTCACTCCAGTCATGACCATTTCCCCACCTCTTCCCAGGATCTTCCTTCCCCACCAGCATCTACATCCACCAGTCACTGAGAAAGCGAACTTTTGCTGTGGCTGGTTCCAAGTATGAGAATTTCCTGGTCAGTACGTGCATGCCAATCAATCGATCAGCATGCTCTGCTTCTAGGATCCCATCTTCATGCCCGCCACACCTCGCAATCTTTATGAAACAAGATTAAAATTGTCCAACGCTTGCAAAACCGCTGGATGAGTCAGAACAGGATGAGGGGGAAAGCAGAGGGAGGAATGGGACGAATGATTGTATGGTCCAACCATGCAAACCTCATCTTCCTTCAGACACCAAAACAAAAATAAAAAATGGCAACTTGACATCTCCTACTTAAAGTTTATGAACGTGTTAGGATTCATTGAAACACTTAATAAATAAAAGCAGGTCAGACATACATTTCACATAATGATTTAGCAGTCCTCCTGCAATCCAGTGTGCAAGCCATAACTATCCCAGAACACATTAGTGAAAAATGCATTTGTTTTTATAGCATCGACATCCTAGCATGGAAGGGTTTGTGTCCTTTTAACGCTTTTTTATTAGCGGAATCCCACTGTGGTGCTACATACTAAAAATACTCTGACATAAAAATTAAAGTAGTCTTGAAGTAAACCTGGACATTATATTACGAAGTAACCTCTCATTCTTTTTAGGTAATAGAAGAAAAATACTTCAAGTAAAAAGAAACACTAGATCGCTGCCAAATTCCCAGGCCAGAGATGGAAATTCTTTGCCACAGCATTCTAGGAGGAGATAAAACAAGTATTTTTAATGTTTTCATTAAGCCACAAGAGGATTTCTGGGTGACAACATTATGTTTCATCCTAGGCCTGGAAGTCCAGTCAATACTTGCAGAAAGCAGCTCAATCTTTATTAGTAAGGAGATGCAAATGAGAGCAGAATCCTCCAGAGGATCTCTTAGGGCATTAGTCCCCCACACACGTAGAAAATTTAGTTCTGCAGTTCATAGCAAGTTTGAAAAAGAAGGAAAGAAAAAAAAAATCAGCAGATACTGATAAAATCATAGTATGCTCCTCATGTCCAATAGGAGCAATCAGCTTACAGCAGGTAGGTGGGTCATGACTGTTATGGATGGGCAAAGCCAAAATATTTCTGGAGGTGGCCTAGTACAGGCTCCCACGCACGAACCACAGGCTAACGGGTATAGTTCGTATCAAAGAGCTCAAAACCCAAGAGACCACAAAAAAACAAGAGACCATGAAACCTGCCAACGGAGGACTTAATGTCACCAGGTGGTCAAAAGGAAGTGGGGAGTAAAGGGTACTCTGATATTCTACCATTGAATCTCTTTTACATGGCAAGCTGAGTATTTGCGTCGTGTATCTTTGTGTCATGTCACCAAGGTCTCCTTGACTAGAAACAGCATCGCCACAGCTAACCAGTGTTGCTTTTCTTCCCCGGTGTTCTTGTTAGAAGAAGATATGAAAGGTGTGCAAGAGCATCTCTCATCATCTGGATGGTAACTGCTCCAGCTTTGCGATGCTGTTAGCAAGAAAACACAAAAATCTGCTACTGATGGCTGGAATACCTCCACTGACACTTTGCATTCAGGATAATCTTTCTTTCGCCAGACAAGTCACTTGACTAAGGGTTGGTTATACAATTTTAATGTTGCATATTGATTGCAGACTCTCTAGTTCTAAGTCATCAAGTAACATGGTTTTCTTTAAAGGGCCACAGAACCTGCTTCTCCTCCTCGGTCTGCTTAAGAGTGATGCATCTGAACGGCTGCCCGTCACAGGTGCTGCCAGAGAAGAGCAAGCACCAGATCTCTGCTGAACTAGCAACATTTTTACACTATTCTTCCCCATCTTTAAAACAGACCCCAAAAAACCCAACTGAAACAAAAAGCCCTCTTGTCTTTCACATATTTTTTCCACTAGCTCAGATTTCCTGAAGATCCACTGATTCATTTTGCCTCTCCAACCCTGGCTGACTTTTATATGCAGAGTATGAACTCGTTTGCCTACTGGTAAAGCAAGCTTGAGCTTCCAGGAATTCAGTAACACGAGACTCTTCCAAACAGAATTTTCACTGATGGGTGCTAAAGGGTAGCTGGGAAAGGAACTAAAAGGAAATTCAGATGAACAAAGGCCCATTAAGAAAATTCACATAAATGAGCACTAAATCACCATAGCAACAGGACTATATGAATGGATTCTTTTCTTACGAAACTTTACTGGATTTCTACATTACTCAGGAGGACTGAGCGAAGTGTTGGAGATGTTTCTAACACCACTGAACAGGACTTTAAAGATAAGTATACTTCTATACTCTGTCAGCAGTAGTCAGCACAAATTTTAAGGGCTGCATCATAAACAAACATTTCTTTGTGGTCCTGATAAATTAGTTTGGGCTGAGAACTACTTGGCTGCTTTCTCAAAGTGGCATAAGTAAGAAAAAGTATGAAAGGAAATGTCTTTATTTTTCCTATTTGTATGACAACAAATATAGTTGTCTACTCGCTCGACCTGCTGGCCACACTCCTCCCAATATAACCAGGACGCCGTTTGCCTTAGTTGAGTGTGCAACGCTGGCTTGTATTCAGTTCGGCGTCCACTCTCGCATTCATACTGTGGTCACTGCAACTTCTGTGACAATATTTGACATCCGTTCTTCTGTTTGTCTCTGTGTAAGTCAAGTACGGCATTACTCCTAGTAAGCCCCTCTACCATTTGCATCAAGAAGCCTTCACAAGCACAGTCCTAAAGTTCTTAGATTGCTTCCACCAGGCTAGGCAGCCATCCTTGCAGATGGACAGACAGCTGAAACCTCTCACGATGAGAGAGGTCTGTGAGCAGGAGGCTCCTGTTAGTTACCTACAGAAAACATCACCTATTCTCTTCTCCGTCAGGCAGTCTGTAACGGGTACCAAAACATTATCCCTGAGCTTCCTCCCTCCCTCTGATCTCAACAGGCCAGTCTCCAATTTCATGCTGGAGGTCTGTGCAGTCAGGGTGCTCCTTAGGACACACGATGTCCTCTCTTCTTCCTAAACAGCTGCCGCACATCCACGACTGCATTCCAGCCACGTACGCTACCCCAAGTCTCTGCGATTCCAGTCAAGTCACAGTCCTGTGACTACACAAGGGAAGAAACAAGACCTGCAAGTTCACACTCTGTACATTAGTGTGCAGTCACTGGAGAACAGCCGCTGAACATTCTCCCTTTTGAGCAGGAATGTGAAAGACCTCTTTGTAGCCTTCTTCTCTCCTCCACTTGTAGCTCCTCCTTCCCTTCTGGGCTTTGGTCCCTGTCCTCTGACGAACTCACAGGAAAGCCCTCCTCACCAGGCAGGCAAACCCGATCACCAACAATTTTTCCCCTCTTTTAGTAAGGTGAATTACATCAGTTGTCCTTTTCTCCCTTCCAAATGAAGCAAGATGAATAAAGAAGCAAAATGCTTCCTGGAGAAACCAGCTCTGCGGCCAGGCCCTGGATCCCTGGCTGCATCTGCTCTATCCAGATCCTTTCCCTTGATCGGGGGGACTGAGGACACCATTCAGTCCCGTGTGCCGCTCATCCCTGCCTCAGAGCAAGCGACCACCAACACCCAAACTTTAAGGCATCAACAGGCTGCATTTAAGTGTGCATACGGCTGCTTCCTCTTTTCTTCCCCCCATTCAGCAGTTCTACTAATACACACGTACTTCACTACCGCTAACCATACTGAGCAGTACGACCATGAAGTACACCTCAGATCTTTATGACTCTTCTTGAAAGACAAGACACTGGGTATGTGGATTCAGATACTTCTTATTAAAAAAAAAAAAAAAAAAAACCAAAACCCCAAACGCCCCCCTTTTAATTTATTTTTAAATTAAACCTAGTTTTATGTCCTTACCAATAAGGCATAATGATGACCCACTGTCATCAGCAATCAGTTACAGCATTTCACCACCCTAGTTTTGTATGCTTCAAGTGTCTATCTATTTACACAGTTCGTGTAATTGTAGTCTAACAGGACATGCATCACAGATTACACATCATTGCCTTGACATAAAGCTTCCTTCCTCCTGTAACTTTGTGATGCAAATAGACTTCTTGTTACCTGCAAGAAGAGATACAGTACAGTCTCTACAGCAGAGACTGCAAAGTCTCCCCACTTCCCTCTAAAAACAGAGATTCGAGGCCTATTTGAACTGAAGCAGCTCCCATTCTACCAAAGCATCCCTCGGAAAGGAGTCCCCGTAGCACCCAATACTAAAGAGCCTACCTTTACAGTTGGAAAGCCTTGCTGTGTCCGGTCTTTCACGGAGCCTCGGCTGCCTTCGGTCAGATAACGAGCCCTGTGCTGGGTTTCTGGCTGTACCACTATCTTCAGCTCCTTCCCCTCACTCTTAGTCGGATACTGACCACACAACATTGGGGTCTTCTTCCCTCCAGCTCCCTTCTGGTTCTCTGATGCTCTGGGAAGTCAAAGCAGACCATTAAAAAGATCTTATAAGCAGCTCCCCAATAAAAACAAACTAAATCACAGAAAAGCTATAAAGATAAAGAGTGTATATTAACAGATAGAAGATTTATAGCTGAGAGCAAACTTTGGAATTCTCTTTCTGACAGAGAAGGAAACCTGCAGGATGAAGAGGAACGGTGCTTCCCTGCCTCCTCCATCCAGTGCAGATAGGAACTGCTTTTCGGAGAGTAAACATAAAGGAAGGGAAAAGCAATTAGCATTAAACTATGTTAACAAACAGAAGGCAGCTCATAACCTGCTTTTTCATAGTATATGATAGAGCCTGATATTATCTGAATGAGCTGTTTCGCTTCTGTAACAAATAATACATATGTACACACACACACTGAATGGATTTCAAGTTAAATGATACTTCTTTAAATAGGAAAACAGCCTCATGCCTGTGTCCGCCTGGACTTGCATATCCATGCAAACTCCAATCTATCAATCTGTTTTGACAGATTTTAGTATTTATCTTCAAACCAAATTAGTTATTTTAAAAAGCTCTGACATAATTGCACCAATTTTAAATCCGCAGTGTATGCAAAAAGACTGCTTCTTTCCAGGTGCGTACCTTAAGATGTACTGTATCTTGTGTTCAGTTCCATAATTAAAACCTGAATGAAGAAGCCCTCCAAAGTATAACGTCATGTGATCAATTCTGTGTTCACTTTAAAGCGCAATGGAAAACAAATCTCGATCTTATAGAGAGCAGGTTTGTATAATGATCCTGACCTGAAATCTAATGAACCCATTTAACACTAGGGAATGTAAACATGCCATGGCAAACGGTACAGGCAGAAAAAAGGCTCAGTGAGTTTATGCAGAACGTAATATTCTTTTCTACTACCAAAAAGTAGTTTCTAACAGCTAACGACTCTGAAGAAAGCGGCTTAAAATAACAGGCGTGAATTGCCTAAAAATAAATCCTGTTCCAGCGTGCAACATACAGGAAGTAAATTATCCAGGATTTTTTTTTCTCAGGGAGAGGGGTGAACAAAATGCTTTTTTCTTCAGAATAGTTTACTGAGAGCTTTGCCACTGCATGAGTTTTTCACTGACCTGAAGGCCGGGGCAACCCATAGTGTTCTCTTCCCAATTACCAGCCGATTTATACTAACAAACGTATCGGCACCTCTCCTGAAACTCCTCCCGTGCAAGGAACAGCACAAGGCCCCGTAGTACACAAACACAAGCCGGTCCGCAGCGCCTGCACGCCTGGCCCAGCCCCCTTCCTACAGAAGGGCCATCTCCTGCCCCAGGGAAGGTCGGGCGCTTCGCCCCCCGGTTCCACATCTCATACCCCTCAAAGTCCTATTTGCCACGCTCTTATTTCTACTAAACCCTCCAAAACTTTTTAATGTACGCAACAAAGGGTTAAAAAGGGCACTGCTGAGCTGTTAGGAGGTCTGGGCTTGGTATGAATTTCACTCGTGTTTTGCCGTTCGCGGTTAACCGCCTCACCACGGGACTGCTCATCCAGCCGAGCGCGGGCCGGACGCCCAGCGCGCGTCCCCGAGGCCCCCGAGCCGCCCTGGCTGCCTCGCGCGCTCGTCTGCGGCCCGGTACGGCAGAGCGGCAGGGCCCGGAGGGTACGTCTTCCTGCCAAGGGGTCCCCGTTACTCTGCCACGCTCTAGTCAAACAGGCTAAAGAAATAAAAACGCTATGGAAAAAAACAGCTTCTTTTAGAAAACAAAGGGGCAAAATTCTTCTTCCACGTAGCGTATACAAAACCCGCGACACACTAAGCAAGCTGCAATTAACACCACTACGCCTTTTGCTTCTGTACAAGTTAAGCAAAACCCCTCATCAAATCCAAGCTTGCTAGATAATCGCTTTGTTCTTCCTGTCAGGACATTACTCCAGTGGACCTTCACCGAAAGCCTTCCCTTTTTCTTACTCAGAATTTTAGCTCACACAGCTGCAGTCCCTCAGCTTCCCCCAGGGAACGCGGGGAGGGCCGCCGAGCGGGCTCAGCTACGAGCTCCACCGCGTTATTCCGAAGGCCGTGCCTGCCCCCGAGCCTCCTGCACCTCCGTGAGGCCGGGCGCTGCACCGTCACGTGGATCGCTTACCCTGACCTCGGCACGCTCTCCAGCCCCATCAATGAATGCAGAAGACTGAGATATTATTGAATTTTGAAGGGAAGCGTTAGAGAGGCAGCCGCCAAAATTAAATTCACGTTAAACACTCAAAATGCCAAGTTTAGCAGCGTGACATTAACACTTTGGCCTCCCCAGCACAACTCTGTGTTTTCCTGACATTACTTTACTCTTAAAACCCAAGTTACCTTAATTGTCAACACACTAATATTTTATCCACTGTCATATTTATGTGAAGAGATGTTGCCTAACAACTACTTTGAAAGTTTTCCTTCTAGAAACCTAAAGTAATCATTACTTTCAGTCAGATTAGCTGAACTTGAAAGCAATTGTAAAGCCTTCACCAGAACTTCGCAGTGGTCTTTCTTCTCAAATTACCAGGCTACATCATTTACACATGCTTTTAACTTAGTTTATTTATAATACTATTATTTATAAAACTAATTATAATACTAATATCCACGCACATACAAATACTAAAATATTTCATACACGCACATTTATTTATTAGCTTAACTGCTACCAGAAAACGTCTCCTCAAAGCTAGCACTTCTTTTCTAAAAAAGCAATGCAAGTGGCAAACCCCATGATTCTATTAAACCAGAGTTAAGGTTTGCCTGGCCCTGTGCTGGCGTCGGGGCTGTTCCCAGTGACGACCTGAAAGTGAAAGTGAGACCTGTCGCCGATCTGAGACTCTTGGCCCTACATCACCATCAATTCATCCGCTTCTAAAAAGGCTTTCACAAATTCCAGCAGTTTCCACAGGAATATATTCTTTTTCTTCCTAGCTTTTGAAGACAACTGACTAGGAGTCTCTTTTGAGGCACTTTGCAAATTAGCAAGGGTGCTTTCCTTGCTCTTTTCTTAAAGCCAAAAGGAAAGAACTCCCTTGGCTGAACTCCATCAGGCTGGAAAGTTTTTTAAAAAAAAAAAAAGTCACTACCGTGACCTAGATTTGTAATGCTGCATCTCCATATTCCAGCTGCAAATTTAACTTTTCTAATATCTTGGCCATTTCTTATCCCAGAGCTTTTATTTAAAAGGACAATCCTGTTACGTCAGAGTTTTGCTGCAGTTCAATCTAGCCTGTATACGACACGAGGAAAAAAAATTATGCTTATCTACCCCTGCGTTCGCAGAGTATTGCTGACGGTACGGATGAATGTTCACTGGTTAGCCCCTAATATTTTAGGGAATGTTACAGTCTTGTGACGTTCTAGACTGAGATCATATGTGCTGTTCCGGAGTTTACCAAATCTCCCCTTTCTGTCCAGAGATCACATTTACGGTCACACAGTCCTTGCCTTTTGACAGTTTCTTCCCTTTGTAAGGGAGAGCCCGACTCCTTCGGGTCCACCATGCGCTAACATGTTACTTTATTATCCATTTCAGCTGGTGAAAATGGGAGATGCGGGACACCGGCAGCCAAGCTTAGAGCAGTGGTTGGACAGGGGGACCAGAAGACCCAGAGGTCCGAGGAGACAGGAGCGGGCGGCAGAGCCAGCGCTCCCGTACCAACCAGCTCGGCTTTTCCCGGCACAGCACCCAGGCCAGCACACTCTGGAGAGTTTCTCACAATCACTTTCTCACAGTGAAATTTTAACTATGGAACTGCAACAATCCTGGGAATACAGACTCCAGGCTCTTTCCCTTTGGAATATGAGAAGTTCATAATCTTTCCCATCAGTCAAATTTTAATATTCACCATTACTGTGATGAACATTAGAACGAACTGCAAGCACACACATAAAAGTAAAAACAGAAACAAAATAACCCCCCCCCAAAAAAGCCACAAAATAAAAAAGCCCAATCTATCCACGTGACCATCCATCTTAAAAGTATTAAAGAAGCCACAAGTTAAAAAATAAAATAAAATAAAAATATGTATCAACACGCTCTTGTAAACTGATGGACTTTTTCCTCTTTAAGCATCTACTGAAATGCATTTAGTGAACAGTGTGAAGTGGGAGAGATGAGAGACCACCACCCAGGCGTGCCCACGTACAGACACACGCATGCACACAACCCAGAAGCACAGAGAGAAACAGGATTAGAGATTTATTTCTGAAAAAATCAAATACAGAAGTGAATTCACAAGAAAAAACCCAAAATTTTGGTTCACCATATCATCTTAACATTTTATAAAAAAGTAAAGGATGTGTTAATTTAAATGATGAGAAATCTTAACAAGCCGTTAACTTCTACTCCCATCGCTCTCTCTATTTGATAAATAGAGAGATGAACAGAAGCAGGTAAAGTGCACAGCCTGAAATCCTCACATAAAATCCTGCAAAAAACATTAAGATTTAGAGTGCGCCCGGTCCACTTCTGCCTTTCTTTTTAAACACACTAACGTTTTCGTTGCCATTTTATGAATGGAACTGTGCAATCTTTTAGCAATTTCACTTAAACAAGAATACAGATGAGCTCATCAGTGCTGCATCCAATTGTTGCAGGAAAGCTCAGCTTTATCTTCTAAATAAACATCAACAAGTCTAATGAGAACTTAATCATGGGCTAGGATGCAAAAGGGAACAGCAGACAAGGGAAGGGATTTATGTGAGAACCTGAGTAGAACACTTGACGGGGGGTGGGGGGAGTTTTATTAGTTTGGTTTTACATATGGCGATAGAACTTTAAAAAAAAAAAAGCAGATACCAACCCATTTCCTGCTTTTGAGTTGCTTTTGCTGTCCGTGCTGAGCTGAGAAAGGACATAGTGAGGCGCTTTGGCGCTGTCGGCATCAAATATATCCATGTTGGACTCTTCACAATCTCGACGTTTGATCCCTGGCCTCTGCTTTGGATTTCGTTTGCGTGATTTACGTGGCACCTCAGTGTTATCATTGTAGGAACTGGTACTCATGTTACTGAAGTTGGAGGGTGAATCCTCCATCCACATACTGCAGCTCTGTTCTGACTCCAATCCACAGCCCTCATCCTGGCAGGACATCCGACTGTTGTCCAGCAAGTCCTCGGGTGGTGGCGAGATGTACAGGACTGTGTGTCTCTTCGGCGTTGACTGCTGCTGCTGGGCTGTGTTACTGGTTAACTGCTTTTCACTTACCCCTCTGGTACTTACCCCCACGGCTGAGGAGCAGCTCTCCACTTGCATAGCCTTGCTGTCGGTGACTGAGGTAGAGTAAATGGTAGGACTGGAAGAGGTGGTAAAGGAGCTGCAAGCACCGCCCATGGAGGAAGAGGAAGGAGCTGAAGAAGCATCTGCGGTGTATAATTCAGAAGTAAATACAAGATACATGGTTCTGTGTGCGCTGGCTATAGCAGTCCCATTGAAATAAAGCGATTTATAAACAGATTTCTTTCCCCCAACAAATATTTGGAATTTGGTTACGTTTTAGAATGTAAATGCGTAAAGCACTACAGCCTAGCCAGTACAGTACTTTGGAAATGTCCAAATAAGACTTAGTACGATCCACTGTAATCAGCTTTTTTTAAAACTTAATGTTAATTCATAAAAATGGCTGCAAGTAAACAGAGCTTTCGTTGCCTCAGCTGGACTAGTTATTTGTGTAGAAGCCATTTCATCTAAAATAATGGAAGCCCCAATGCAAAATGCTTATAATCCACATTTAACGCCAATTAAACCATTTATTGTTGGAATTTTTTATTTTTGAAAAAGACGGGACTGTGCTTAGCCACAAAATATTAAAATAAGTTTCTAACCTATGAAGCAGAGAACTACAGGTCATTTTTAATGCAGACACTCCCTGCTTCAGAGGCAAATCCTGGAATAAAAATATGAGAAAATAAATGAGAAAAAGAGCTGCTGATTATTCCATCATAAATGAGAAATAAAATATAAAATCAACTGAGTTGGTAGGCAAAATGGAACTGGTATCAGTCACTATGACACAGCTGTTTATTCTCAAGGTTCAAAACAGGGATAAAGTAGCTGTATCGGCGACGTGCTGATACAAGACAACATGAAATTTCTGCAATTTGACTCTTTCAGTCACTGAGACTGATTTCTCTCAGACTTTATTAGCCGAGTCCCTTATGCATACAGAGACGGCTTGGGAGAGACCTCTGAAAAATTCATATTCAGCAGGATATTTTAAACAATGCGACTGTGACTTCTCCGGAGGTCACACAGCTCCGTCTGGTTTAGAAACATGAACGGACAGCTAAATTCAGACAAAACTCTGAAGATTTCTGGAGAACAACGTTATCATTTCCACTGAAGAATTTTAATGGACAAATCAGCTGAAAACGCAGGCTGAAATGTTTGAGGGGAAGCAGTGCGGACAAACATAGGGCTTTGTTTCTTTATCTGAATCAGCTGTAGCTTACTGAGGAATAACTAACTGAATTTTATATTCAGATTTAAACTTCCTAGGGGGAGATGCTATTGTCTGTACTTCTGCACTGCTGACCACACCTTACACAATAGAACCACAGAAATAAGCTAATTTTGGAAATGAATTGTACATACTCTATATACACGTAACGATACAGTATGTTTGTTCATCTAGTTACAGGTGATGAAGAGGTAATACCTATTATTAAGAGGAACACGATGTTTTCATTTTTGCTGTTTGCAGTTTTGTTTAAAATCCAAAATATTGTATTACTCTCTCAAGCCTAAAAGGTTTAGAGATAGTTGAACTATTTTATCCAGTTTAAGCTATTTAAAAGTAGCAGAATAAATGTTCAGCCATGATATATATATTTAACCAACAGCAAAACTTAGCAAACCTTCCTATAAATCAGCCTACCTGTAATTACCAGGGGGTATCAATGACTGGTGATTAGGAATTATTAAACCGTTACTGTTTCTTACAGCTTTTCTCTGCTAAATGAATTTAAAAGTAAACCTACACTACTTCAGATTGTAAAATTTAGTGGTCATTACAGTTTATCAATAAACTATTCTGCTTTTATCTTCACGGGAAGTCCCTTCCCCGAACCTCCCAGTGAACCAGGAGCAGATGAATGATACCAGTTCCATTTTCCAGCTTGTTCTTTGGCAAATACAGTGGCTGAAACTGGAGAATTCAGTCACTTTGAACTGCATTCCAATTTAAAGGCAAATTTATCCTTTCTATATCATGCATTAATGCAATGCTTTTTTCAAAAACATTTATAGGATTGGCAAGAACTATTAAATCTAGATAATAATTTCAGTGACAATATTTAGGAGCTGATTTGCAGCCACTTTGAGTTGAGAAAGATCGTTGCTAGTTGGGATGTTCACTTTGTTTTGTTAACATAGAATCCGTTTCCATTCATCGTTTACACACTCAAACAGAAAGAGAGAGGGATAGGCAAATATGCTGCATGCAAGTGTTTGCAAACGGAATACACGGAGCACACAGCAGTAACGCTGCAGAACTGGATCACTGAACAGCAGTGTATTTCCCCCTTTTAAAATCAATTTTTCTTTTAACGGATGAAACCGAGTATCGTGCACAGTACAACGCAGCGTATGCACGTCTCGTGTTTGCCTGTCCGTGACAAAGACTTTGACAAATAAGTAATTATGTACATTGAACCAGGCAGCAGGGCTCTAGAACTGGAAGACTTCTCCTCCAGCAAATACTGGGAATGTTCTAGAAAGGTCTTTTAAAAGACCTAGAAGAAAAACTGCACGTGACAATCCATAGCCAGGTCTGCACTGGAACAGGTACGCCAGACACTGATCACACCCTGCATATCAAATGGTTCAATGCATACCCTGCCCAGAAATGCAACTACTGTACTTTTCCCTCACTTTCCTAGGGAGGAAAAAAAAAAAGAAAAAAAAACCTAAACAAAATACTTTTCGGTATAAAGCTAAAAGAGCTGGTAATGTATCATTATTTTAGGGTGCAGCATTTTGCAATATTTCAGTTGCTATCATTATTGCTATCCAAAACAATTTGGATATTTGGATATAGAAGTTTAAAAGCATGTATGTGTATTAATATGTGTATATGTTCTTCCTTTACACACTTGAAAAGGAAGGAAATACTATCCCTTATAAATTGGTTATACTCTCCTCCGTTTATCAGACACACCCCTGTGTAATAGTAAGATTAGATTATATTATCAAAACAGTATCAAGCTAAACAGTAATGGCAAGAAAACCTCTCTCTTTAGCCTTATATATTCTCAAAGGAATGCCATTACCACCCACAAACATGCAAGTGTTTTAAAGCATCTGCGGGCTCTCTAGCATAATAATTAAAAATATGTAAGCAAAGTATGACAAATATTATTATAGCCAAGGAAATAAACTGGCTGTATTAGAACAATCAAATATGCAAGTTTAAAAGCTATTTTGGGGGATAAATTAGTAATTGCTTTAGTAACATTTTTTAAGTTACACAAATACTAAGAAACAGAGTAAAATTTATGTCTTCCTGACAGAGTCTGCAGCAGGCTTTTAGCCAACTCATCTTCCTCTGAACTGATAAATAAATAAATGGGGTCGACCAAATAAGAATTCGCAAAGTTACCGTAATGAATAAACCACTATACGTTTCACATGGCTTCCATTTTGCTTTACCAGTTTATTCTGAAGCCACTGACAACACATGTGTATCTGAGACCCAAAGGAGAGCTCTTGCTTGAACAGGCTGCATTGGGGGGGGGGGGGGGGGGGGCTTATTCTAAAGTTTTCAGTAATTCAAACTTGACTGGTATTGCTTTACAAGGCGAGAGCATTCTGCATTTCCCGGTTTTGAGGAACGAAGTTCTCCCCAACATGCAGATAATAAATAAAATCTAACTAGTGGGCATTCAGCGGGAGGGGTGTAGCTGGTCGCTGGTCTGTCGGGTTCAGAGTGCAAACATACACACGCCTCTCCCAGTTTAAGCATTTCTTTTATTTGAGGTTATTTTCTTTAGACACGTTAATGGGAATTGTTACAGGTGGCTCTTTCGTTTGCAATTTAACAGTGCTTGCAATGACAAATACGTAGTTTAAATGAGTACGTACATTTTGAAATATAAGACTGAATATATTTTAACACAGGCTCAAAATAAAAATTCCTTTCAGAGCGACACCACTGACTAGAAGCCAAGTGCATGTTATGGCAAGTATGCAGCCACAGTATTATAAATGAAACGTGCACCAGCATCACAAGGTGGGTTTTTTTCCTTTTTTCTTAATTAAAAAAAATGAGAGAGAAAAGAAAACTACTTCCACATCAGAGCGACTTTGATCACTGTTGAAACTAAACCTCCTGAATCTATTCATTGCCATGACTGTAACATGTAAGGTAGTTGAAATAAGTAATTTGGAATTTGTTGCCTGTCTTACAAGCTTTTTTTCCCCTCTAGGAGCGGCAAAATGATATCAAACAGTTCAGCATAAGAAGTCCTGGTGCTGGTTGGGACATCGTAATTTACACACCAGTAACAAGCAATTGTGCGATGTGTAAATGAAAAATCGAAAATAATCAAGAACTAACAACCAAAGTGGTTAGTGCTGGAGTTCAGAATGCAGATAAAGCTAACCAGTCCCTCCGCACTACTCCTGGGAAGACTACATTTCAACGGAATTCCAGGTGGTCACGGTACCAGTCATTTGTACATCTGCTTCCCAGAAAGTCTGAAAACGTGCCTACCGCTCCCAAACATTCACCTCACTTTCAGGCAGTGAACGGAATGACATTCACAACCGAGAGACTGAGTAGTTCGGGTTCTTTCTGAAAAGAAAAAGCAGCCAAAAAGCAGGCAGCGGACGAAGGGATGCAACACACGTGGCACAAGTGCATGCTGCTAAAAACCACAGGCTGACAGAGTATCAGAGGCTAAGGGAACGCACGGCAAAGGGCGTCCCCGTGAGCAAATCAGCGCACTCTTTTGCTTTTCAATAACATAAAGCATCATACAGAGAAAATGTATTACTGCCTGAGTTAGCAACTAAAGCAATGACATATATTTCTATATCCTATTATCTTGTGGAGTCAAACAAGGCATTCAGCCTCTAAAAAAGGTCTGAAAGGCAGGAGAAAGAAAAAAAAATATCACTACTTGGCATTGAGGGAGTGTTGTCTTTAGGTAAGACTTAGGTGGAGCCAATCCTGAAATCCTTGTTCATTCTTTCCAATGAGATCCTTAAATACAACAAGGATTACCAAGTTCTCAAAAAGAAACAAATAGTGTCCTGATGACTTTTTTGTTTTATTAATTATTTTTGCAGCTGGAGTGCAAAGCAAGTCATTTCCCAGACTGGAAAGCTTAAGATTGCGAACGCAAATAAACTGGAGATGGTTTTGTTTTTACAAGTTTTTCAGCCACCTGTGCACGAACAGCCAGGACTAGCAAAAAGCCATCAGAGAACTCGCCTTTTTCTCAGACCCTAGCCTGCATCCCATGCGATCCCCTACGCTATGTTCAGAAAACAATTAAGCGTCAAAGATGAAAACTCACCACACAGGGTGATGTTTAGGTGGTGTATAAGCTTAATATATGAAGCATAGCCATTTATTAAATTTGTTAATTTATCTAACGTGTCATGTTCTTGGGAAGACTTTTGATGTTAATTGGTTTATTTGAACCACTGGAAACAGAAGAACAATTTCAGAACAAAACCAGAAGGATACTATGTGCAAAATTTCCACCATCAACCCTTGTGTTGCCAAAGGTTTTAAAGGTAAAAACCAGAACTTACAAAGTGGCTGCAAACCTGCTTTCAACACCTCACATGCCAAACTTGGGTTTCTACTTTTCTTCTTCTTGTATTACTGATGTAATGTCAAAAACTTTTCCAAAAAGTTTAGTTTCAAATCAGTATCAATCCACTATTTAGAAATAAAACAAAACAAAAAAAAAAGAAAGAAAGAAAAGAGACTTATGAAGAAGTCTGAAAACAAGACCGACCTATACCCTGGGTGAGATTGGATGGGTTAAGTGTCTCTGGCACTATTTGTCTTCACTATTGACAGACACTGTCACACAACCCACCACTCGATGCCTGTCTCTGAATGGCGAAGCTAGAATGCAAGTTAAGTGTATTAATAGAGAAAAAAACTAGCATCCCAGCAAATATAATAAAGCAATCCAATTCACCAGTTATTAAAAACACTCAGATTCAAGATAGGTAGGTTAATTTAATTTACATTAAGCCCAACAGTGTAAATTCCCCTTACATTCACATGCTGAACCGAGCAGTGCATTATACTTTGGGTAAATACATCAATCAATCTGGTTTTGTTACAAATGACATACGTTATTAAATTAACACTCAAGTTTAGGTATCTAAGTAGGACTTTTGTTAGTGGCTCACACGCATCAGTTCCATGTATCTTAGATGCTTCCCCACTCGGAGCGATATCCGGCTGCATCCAAGCAAGTCAGAACTCTAGGACCCTCAGCTGCTCTCTCCAAGCTCTACCTGCCACCTCCTCAGCTCCCTCCGCAGCCCGCTACCCTAAAAGAGCGACTACGATGGCGTCAGGATCGATGGATCTGACAGAGAACACTTCCATTGAAGAAACAGGCTCTTGTTCTTTAGATACACAGTTGGTTTTTTCCTAAGACATTAGGAACTCCTCTTGGCCTTCATGAAGTCTTTGATGCTGCTACCACAAGGAGGTGCCCAAATAATAGTACAGGAAGATCGTTCTCTTTCTGCCCTTCACTGGCTTGGTGTTTCATTATTCATTAAGGAACAGGGAATTCTCTTGTCACAAAGTAATTCTCAAGCCTTTCTGATGCAAGAATAGGAGCCGCTTCATGCAAGAATTTGCCATAAAAGACCTCTCAGAATGGTAAAACAGCTGGTCTTTGGTTGAACAGTTCTGGAAAATTGGGTTTACTGACTATATGAGACTCAGGAAGACTGAAAATACACTTAATTTAGCAAAGAAAGTAGTAGATCGATGTACTCGATGTACATCGATATAATCCTTTATAGGTAATTATATGGAAGCTCTGCTCCACGCAGAGGAGCCGGTATGCACTCAATGCACATACAATCCCATACAACTACAATGTTTTAACCGAATGTGCAGAGAACACGTCGTCTAAAAAGTTTCCATAGAATGGAACCAGTAAGAGAAACGTTTTGCTTTCGCATTTCCCAGCGAAGACTTCTCACCAGCCGGCAGCCTCAGAGCGACGAAGGAACCTCTCCGCCGCCTCCGAGCCGTATCTAATCACGGCCCGGCCTCTCCCAGATGAACGCCGTGAGCTCCACCGTCGCTCCTTTGGGCACACACTATTGCCAAGTTGAAGTTAAAGTAAGTTGAAATATTACTTCAACTTGTTCACACAGATGTTCGTGCTAACAAGCCAGAGCGGCCAGGGTACTGTATTAATAACATACAGCACCATGAAGATGCATTTTGAAACAGCATTAGGATCTGGTTTAAATTAATTCTGAAAGAAAGAAGTATTTGACACATGGCTGAAGCAAGCACACTGCAGGCAGAAATCCCTGGAAGACGTCCTCCTAGGAAATTACGGGAAGGCATTTCCAACTGGGAGGGCGGTGGGAAGGGGAAGGGAAAAGCCTACAAAGAAATGGAAGTTTTTATAGTCATTGGAGACCAACTACAAAGAAGAATCTTTTTTTTCCTGATAATTTGTTTACAACATATAATTATAAGCCCAGGATAACAGAATTAGTAGCAGCACTGATATCCCCTTTGAAATCTCTGGTAATTATTTCTGTATCAACAGGAAAAACTGACTAATGACACCAGGAAGGGTGATAAATTGACAAAATATTTTCATTAAAAATAAAAATCAAGAAGCCTGAATCTAGCTACTCAGAGAAACAAAAAAGCCAACTCCCTCATCTCCATTTTCAGGCTTTATTACAATCTTTAGCTTGAGAATCATGAAAAAGCCTTATCTTGGCAGTGGAAAACATGACCCATATCCCTTAGCACCCAGTCTCTACCCCACAGATGATGCAAGTATTTTCATCCATTTCTCTACAGTAGCAATTGAGAGGCAAAGCCTTATTTTCATAATTAAAATGACCAGAAGTGCTTATGGCAAGTATTTCAATAACAACTCTGATCAAAAAAGCCAATTACACTTGTTTGGGACAAGTAGCTTGTCCCTTTAATTAAAAAGAAGAACAAAATTGACATGACCACAAAAAGGTAAAGCTTCATCCTTTACCAAGTATTTTCCCAGGATATTTTCCCAGGATACATAGATGTTTGGGAGCCAGAAAAATTTAATACATCACAGATTAATTGTATCCAAATATGAAGAATGCAAAAAGAGATCAGTAAATACATTTCCGTGGCATAAAATCTGTTCCCCTTTTGTTACAGCAAGAACATAACTCTTTGTGGAGAATTCAGTTTGAGGTAAGAACTGTAAATGGTCAGAACGGACACGAGGCAGGAAATACTGTCCTGGGGAGCAATACAAAAATATGGAAATATATATATTTGCCTCTGTGGAAAATGGAGAGCCGCTTAAGAGATCATCAACAAGCTGAAGCAGCTCATTCCAAGATCTGCTCCAGAAAGAAGGAACGGATGATAAGCAAAGAAGCAAGCTTCTGTAAGTTTTCTTCACTGGGGTTCAGAAGGTTTGAGCATTCCTGTTACTGAAGATAAAAGATGAAAATGCAACACGTGTTTAAAGCACATGGTCAAAAAGACTCCTGAATCATCCCCGAAAGACAAGAATAAGGTGTTGACCTACCAACTAGAAAGACACCTTTGAGAAAGGACTTAAATTAGCAGTGTGAATTTTAAGCATTTGAAGCACTTGTTCAATGTGTCTTGATCAACACGAAAAAAATTGTTGAACCTTTAAGAACCAACTGAAAAGAATCAAGCATTCCTCCATGCAACTGGAGCTTAAAAATATTGTGTAGAAGGCATTATTAAAGCTTCAGGCACATTTATTTCATATAAGAAATCTCCAGGCACAGCTTACAATGACATTTCTCAGCATGACACCCTCATGCATTTCAAGAGTCTAGAAGATGATTCATATTTTATGTGTTTATGGTACCGCACCAGGCAAAATCCTCCTTTTCCTGTCCCCTGAACAAAGACGCTTGTAATTCAAATAGCAAGCACAGAGAACAGTTTCTAGCAGTAAAACCAGATCCTTTTCCTCCCTTCTGCTTTCCAGAATAACAGAAGCTTGAGGTAGCAGCTTAGGTTGTCAACATTGCAGCTCAAAATCCTAGAGTTCTATTAAATTATACTTGCCTGTTTGATATTCAGAGTGGGTAATACCTCTTGTCTGGATTAATGAATACGAGATACACATTTATTAACAAATTAATGAAAATCCAATCAGCAACATTCCATTTTAATACTCTTAAAACTGTTCTGTAAATCACAAAACAAATTTCCAAATGGAAGAACTAGAAGTCTGCCCCTGGAAGGTCATCACTGCTAAAAACAGCCCATCCTGCTCCTCCAAAAAAACCAGGGAAGTTAACTGCAGCAATATGTATTTCTCACCTATAATGTGGTTTATATGGAACAAAACCCCACAGCAAAGTGACTGTCAGAAAAGCCTCAAGTAAATTGAATTTCAGCCACATACTACCTTACCCTGTGTTTTGGGAAGCGGAAAACAAACTGTGTTAACTATTACAGGAGGAGTAAAAAGCTCTCACCGCTTCGGATCATTCCCTGTAATGTAATCCTCTCATTATGGAGAGTAATCATATCTGCAATTGGCTTCTACATAGTGTCGCTAGCAGCATTTCAAATTGACCCTTCCTTTTAAAAACAAGAGTAAATGAAATTACCTACAACACTATGGAGACTGAACTATCATTTCCCAAAAAAGTGAGGGTTTAGAGCAAGTAAGAGGTGACATAAAAATTGAGAGAGACTTAACAAAACAAGGGAAAGATTTCACATACAGGAACACTAGGTTGCCAAAGTCGCCTTTCCTCCTCACCCTGTCATCTGCGCTGTGTCAGCTCCTCGAAAATGTGCCTATGGTCTGCTACTAAGGACTTGGTATATGCAAATGAATAGTCAACCTTGCTCTTTCAAAATGTGAAATATAAGTTTATGTTTCCCTGTACAAGCATACAGACATGCACAAAGCCCAGGCTGATTTTCCTCTTATTTTCCTGTTAAGAAATCAGAGCCCAGCCCAGCCAGACTTCTCATTACTACAAGAAGCAGGGTGACAGGGCTTAAAAACGTGGTAGCAACTTTTCAAAGACACTGCAGCAATCCTAAAACAATTGAAGAAAACAGTAAAACACAATACACCCTTTTATCTAGAAACACGGTACAGCTACAGCAAGAATGCAGCCCAAACACTTGTGTCCCATTCTCTTGAGAAAGTGGAGACGTGGGTGCAGAAGAAACACACAGCTAATCTCTATGAAAAGCAAAAGCGCTCCTGGGATTCTGGAAGTCGACCGAGAACACCGGAGAACGCTCCTGCCCCAAGGTAGCTGCGTGCTGCAGGTACCAGCATCAGTTCAGAAGTGCTGAGTCCAAGATGCCTTAGAGGAGGAATCCTCATCAGCCACCACACAGCAGGAATTTGTGGGAGTGGGGACTATAAAACAATCCACTGAGATCCACCGCAAAGAGTAAATTCACCTCTCCTTGTCCCCCACCTACAAACTTCTGTAGACTTTGATGTTCTTTCCTCTGTTCCTAAGAGTTTGTCCCCAGCTTTAAAGAGAAAAGAAGTCAGGCCTCAGACCTACCAGAAATACCCAACCATCTGTCCACCCTTGGGGTATAATATATATTTTATACATTTTTTAATATATATTTTTTTTTTATATATATATATATATCTCCCAACATCAGAGGGAGGAGCAGGGACTGTTCTTTTCAGCTCTCTGCTCTGTCTCTACAGTTTTGGAACGCAGCCTACAGACCCGTTTTGCCTGTAAACATCCAAGATGCACGTATTGTCTTTCAAGGATGCAGCGGAGGACAGGAGAAAAACATAAAAAAACCAAAACCCCCACTAACCTCTTGCACTAAAACTACCTGATATTATTCACTGGCCACGATGCTGAGGCTGAGCCTTCCTGACGCCCGGGGAGTTCGGCACCTGCTGCCCTCTAACAGCACCAGCCGCACACACGGCTTTGGGCTGGGCTCACCTCTGCGTGCCTGGGCACACAGCACAGCTCTGTTCAATTATCCCGGTCATCACAACTCCCTCTGTTTATAAAAGAGCAAGATTCAATTGTTCTTGCGCTCAGTGTCGTGGAAAGTGACATAAGCAATGAAAACAAAACGCGTCTTTGCTCTGCTTGGGTTTTTTTGTGTGGTCGGTTAGGTTTTTTTTTAAAGAAAGTTTTTAACAACTTGGAGAACTGCAGTTGCTTGTGCTTAATACTTCTGATCCCGATTTTAACAGCACCCAGAAACTTAACTGTCTCGTCACAACACTGATGGAAGGCCTCCAAAGCCACAGTTCAGTAAACAGTTTAAACCAGCACAAACTGACAGCCATTGAGAGAAGCTAGCTCCACCTTTTCCGACTGCTCCTTCCTCCCCGCGTTCCTCCTTTCTTTGTACCACCAAAAGCACTCGTGCAGACCCGCAGTGAACCCACCCAGGACAACTCTAACCTGGAGCGGGTCCCTGATCCGACGCACTCCGCAGCACGCACATGGAAAGCTCTTCTGCGGCGGTGGTATCAGCTTAAAGTCTTTGCGAAACTGCGCTACCTCTGACACTGAAAAGTGTTCCTAACCGAACAAGTACGTCTCCTTTCAGTGTTAAC
Organism: Pelecanus crispus; assembly: GCF_030463565.1. NCBI lineage: Eukaryota > Metazoa > Chordata > Aves > Pelecaniformes > Pelecanidae > Pelecanus > Pelecanus crispus. The sequence goes on along the minus strand of NC_134650.1, from coordinate 47,909,075 downwards.
AAAAAAAATCTCGACACTATTTTTTGAAGTTTTTCATTCAAGAAAATTGTGCTGCAGTTTAACCCAAACACAGCTAACATTCTTAGTTTTTTCAAAAGGAACTGGACTGGCTGTTAGCAGACACTGAATACCTGGAGGTAACAGACATTTAGTTCCATTCAAGTTTTTAAGTCTTTTCTGTTAGATACAGAATTCATTAGCAGTTCATGTCTATCTGTGGATTTAGAGTGTAACAGGGTTTGTGGGATTTTCTTGTTCGCTTAAGACACACGTTTCTGCAGGATTTGGTTGCTGCTATGTCTTTGAACCAAACCGATCATTAAATATCTTGATTTTAGAAATAGACACCCAAATTATTTTTGAGTAAGTGTTATAAAAATATCAAATCCTTTCAATGTAAAAAATAAAAACATCAAATTCTTTCAATGACTGAAGTTCCACTGTGCACAGTTAAATCCACAGGTTCTCTCAGAAGAGGTCTGGCAAAACACGAATGGTGAGCAGTGCTGTAAAGTTTCTCTGACAAGTCTATAATCACTTCGGTTTCTGATCAGGATTCCTGTACCATGCAAATCTGGGAAACATTCTCACACAAACATTTAATGCATATGAACTCAGAGAGAAAAAAGAATAACGCAGCTATCTGAATCCTCACCTTAAATATACACCTTTTTCTCAAGCAACAATTTAAGGCCAATTAGGAAAGTGGAACATGACCTTGTAAGAAATATGGGGATCAAATTATGCAAAAAAACCTTATCCAATGAAGAAAGATGCATCAATCATGAGCGTGATCATTTTCCCTTTTTTCCTCATTGCACAGATGTTCACTAATATATATTAGTGACTGACAAGTTACTGACAAGAATTCCAGATGCAAGCCAGCGCTAAGGCTAACCTCACAAATCAGAACTTTGCCCTCAAATCCTCACATTTTTACGTTTAATGAAGATCAATGACAGAATCTTTAGACTAAAGTCTAAAACATGACTGGGAGTAAGATAAAGATGAAGATAAAAAGGTCATGCCTCATTTTTATATGCCGTCAATTAGAAAAATAACTAATTTAAACTTATCAGTTTATAAAAGTGCCATCCTGACATATATGGTATTCTCACGTATCTGAGAATTTTGTAGTACATTACGATAGAGAGCTATGTGTGAACGGAGTTTAAATACTACGCTTTCTCAGGCCTCTTAAAGGAAAAGATGACCTTTCTTTGTCCTTACAGTTTGGTAAAAGCTTCATGGCCCAAAAGGTAATCTCCCATTCCCTTCTTTATCCTAGCGAGAATTTGCTGTTGTACAGTGGGTCAGCATTATGCCCTAGTTCCAAATAGGTATTCATCACCTCGGAAGGCAGAGTGCATTCTAGGAGTTAACAGGCCTGCGCTGTGTAACAACAGAATAGCAAAACGGGTAACTTGCTACTTATGAAGACACATGTATGAAATACAGCAACCATTAACATAGAATACCTGATAATTTCGATCACCCAGTTTAGTTTAATTTGCATTACCTAAATTCTCCTAGAATGAACTCTGTTACTTCTCCACAAGCTCTTTTTTTACAATCAAAACTTTGCCAGCACTGTTCATGTTGGCCAGAACGTGACAAACCTTAACAAAGCAACGGAATAAATGAGAATGCTTACCAGCAGCAACTACAGCTGGAGGCGGTGAACCTGCCTCGCCACCACTTGTTTGGCTCATGGATGCTACAGATGTTTCTCTGGAAGGTGGTAACTGCAGCTCCTTTGGGAGAAGGTCATAGACAGATTCTGTGGAACAGAGGGAAGACAAAAAGGATTTAATCAAAAATCTATTCCTGTTCTGCAAGAGAAAAGAAATAATGTTTTTGCCTAGAAGATATGAACTATAATCCAACCCTTTCAGAACCGTTTGAAAAAGTTACATTAAGCTCTTGGAGATCTTAACATCATGGAATAAAGTTATTTCAGAAAACAAACCACCCACAGAAACGTTAAGATACACGTTCTGAAGATGGAAACAAAAGGACACAAATTTGTTCAAAGAAAGAAGTAATTCGTGAACTTCCGCAGAAACCGTACTCATTTAGAATGAAGGGGCTGACAGCACCTACAACAAATCACGCGAGAACCAAAGACAAACCCGTTCTCAGAATTCAAACTGTGCAACTGACTTCCAAAGAAAGAGAGACTTAATTTCGTACTGTCACCTACGGAATATCCTATAGCGTCTTCCCAAAAGCGTCAATTCTTATTATGTAAGATCCCCTACTTCCATTTATCTGCAACTTTTTGGGGTTTTTTTGGCCTCAAACTCTCCTGTAAACTCATGCAGATGCTCCAAAGCAAGCAGTCTTCACTAACAACACGGCTGGTGCCAGCCCATTTTACACAGAAAGCTCTTTGATACAACTGTGGCAGACCTGTGCAGTAGTACAACTTCTAAAAAATTTTTTCACGACTTCTCTACTGTGAAATAGCTACGGCCACCACACAGCTCACCTGGCAGAGCTTCAGCAGCCGAGATGCAAGAAGTGAAGTCAATGGCCTCACGTTCCACCTGCGTCTCCATGCTTGCGGATGGCTCAACGCAAGTCACTGCCTACAGTCAGACGGCTACTTCGGAGTTGGATGAGCCAGAGCTCTCGCTGCACCCAATGACTGAGAACGTATGGCTGAGTTATTCCGAGAGAGTAACAACTCCACTCAGGCATGAGCACGCAGCTGTAAACGCACCTCTTCCGGGGGATGCACCAAAGACGCAGCATTTCAAACACCCCATCTGGAGACATAACTAACCTAGATGAACAGCTGTAAACTGAATCAACAACTCTACACCACAAAACTTTATGAAATTCCTTTATATTTATTGTTTAGGTGCCTGAGAGATATGGAAACCTCCACGTGCATTTTTAAAGTTTTCTATCCTATGAAGCAGCAGTTATACTCAACTGATCCTAAGAAAAATATCCTTGTGCAGCATTTCTGTAAAAATAATTTAACTGAAAACCCACAGAGTTGTTAACTAAAAAGCTTTATCCACAATTAGGCCCTGCAATAAATGAAGCATACTCAAGACAAATGCACAGGTACGTACACTCCCAGCGACATGTAATTGTATTAAAAATATAACACATACCAACTGCTGGTTATGCCACGAACCAGAACAGTTACCATACCGGGTAAGAGTGAAAATACTCCCACCATGAAATGGCATTAAAAGAGCCCAAGAAAACTTCAGTGCTGTTTACAGGGTACTTTACGCGCAAAGTCACAAGCAACTACAACAGCGGCTGCAACCTGGCGGTGAGGTGCAACCGGAGTTAGCCCCGTGCCCATCAAACCTCTTCCCATCTGCTGCAAGATTTCTTTTTTAATTATTTACTTTTTGGGTTTTTAGTTACACCCACTTTTTGGAGAAATAACTTTTCAGTGCCATGACAAATAAACAGAACAGAACTTTTTTTATTATTATTATTTAAACTGATAATCAAAACATTGGCAACCAGAGATTACAATCCAAATCCCAAGCAGAGACCTCTGCAGAGGTTTTCTGTAAGAGGTGAAAACAATGGTGAAAGTAAAATATTTTGAGACAGCTCAATTTAACCAACCATAAATTCATAGTTTTATTCTTTGGAGCAATCTGGGGGAAAAAAAAATTTACTTGTGCTTACTGAAGGTCTTAAAAGGTACGAAAGGCAAAAGGAACAGACAGACGTTTGTTCATATTTTTGCTCCTGTTTTACTACGAGGAACAGCTGCATTAGCATTTCCCTCAAAGAGGAGTTCCCTTTTTAAAATTAACTTTTTTCCTCAGCTATTAAGGCCCTTTCTCACCCTTCTGAACTAATGATTTTCAACACCATAAAACTGGTTTTCAAAGTAAAATAAATTAGACCAGTTTAAAATTGGTTATGTAAAGATATGGTTACAATGATGCTTCTCATTTTATACTTCATTTACTTTTCCCAAAAAAAAGGTTAGTTCTTTTTTAGTGATAACATATTACATTTGATTAAGCAGGAACATTGTGTACTTCTTGTGTGTGCGAGCACTTACGTAGTTTAACCATACTCCAAATTCTAGCCTTTATTAAAAAAAGGTGAATCATGCCTTTATTTTTCATCTACCAATTTTCACTTAAGTTACATGTGCATACAGACTTGAATCCAATTCAAAAATTAAAAACCAAACTAAATTGCATTTAAAATTGTTACTAGCCAAAGACTATCTCCTTATGCCTGCTGTGCCAATGGGGGGGGGGGGACGGGACGGGGGTTATAAAGGCACAGTTCTATTTTATGATGGGAAGGGAATGCAGAAAGTACAAGGAAAAAAATCCATTGACTAAATCAAAAAGAAGTTATACTGATATTTGAACAAGAATGTCTGAGGAAAGTGAAGGAAGTAAAATTTTTTTTATATTGTATTGAACATACTTCTGCCAGTGAACCACAAGTGCTAAATTCATCGGAAAGAGAAGCAAGAGGGGTTCACTCTTAGAACAGCAGGGACAACCACAGCACTAGAAGACCAACTGTTACCTACTCTGCCTTGGGTACAAAAATTTAAAAAAAAAAAAAAAAAAAATATCTACCAGTCAAGTTCTGGCTGGACCATCCATCCACTGAAGAAGAGTGGAGCAGTTGAGCATCATCTGGCTTGCAAAAAGGAGCACGTTTGATCTCATATGCTTTGGGACTTATGCAGTTGTATTCACAGCTTTAACGCCAGGGAGGACAGTGTAAAATCCAGAACTGGGAAGCCAACAGGCCCGGTTACTTCTTCAAATAGCCACTGTCAGGCAGTTTCTGCACTGGCACTATGAGGACAACGCAACGTATCAATGGGTGTCATCGTAAATTCAAATCTGCTTTAATACATGGAAGCATTAGAGCGAGAACCCTATTAACGCACTTACACTGACCGCTATTGGGGCTTTTCAGCCTCAGTTCTCCTCTTTCTTTCATAAGCCGTGCAGTCAGTCCTCACGTACAAAGCCCAGGGAAGTTATATGAAAGAACAAAACACGCGTGTTCGCACCTTTTTAAAAACAAGCCAGTCTAACTCATGTTCCCAAGCCACCTCTTGCTCTACAAGCACAGAAACGCAGCCAGCGCTGCATATTTTGTAGACATTTGTTATTTGTCATGCTGCGTTCTGAGAAAGCTTCTGTGAACCACAAAATCCCAAGCAGTTTTCAAAGAAAATGTTTGCTTATTTCCACCTTGAATGGCTCCTATAAGCTTGGCCGCTGGCAGAGCTATCAATATGTCAAGAAATTCTCCAAGTAAAACGTGGCATTTGGAAACCACAGGATGTGTGTGGGGCTATTTTCTGCTGAACTACAAGTTTTCTTCAAGATGAGTATCTTCATTCAAGAGACTGAAGAACGAAAGGTTCAGATTTTGTCCCATCGATGAAAAGCACAAATACCAGCTGAAGAAAAATACGGTTATGACGTGAGAGGGTGCTTCCCTACTTGACACCCCTGTGCCTCTGAGCATTATTGCCCCTGCAAGGCAGCAGTTGGTACCACAGCTCCAGACAGCAACCCCTTGTAAATGAGCACCAGCCTTTATTCTGGCTGGCACTGGTACTACTACCTACAGGAGGCGAGTAAAATCCAAGCTCACTTCTGTCAAAAAAACAGCCATAGGCAGATCTTCGGTGCTGGAGCAGCCGCCGCGCTGGAATTAGCACCCAAAGCATCTGTCACAACCTCTCGTATGGAAAATTATGCCCGTTCAGCTTTGTTGACAAAAAGTGCTCTTAGCTCCAAGTGCACTCTGCAACAAATTCTTCCTACTAAGTCGTCCAAGAAACCCACACGCTTCATGGTGCCAGAGCTGGGGAGGCTGCTGCCTCCGGAGTAGTAGCAATATTTAAAGCTGCTGCAGTCACTTGACGGGCAGCCCTGCTTATGCTGAATATTCTTTTACACCTAAGACACTGGAAGCAACTCGCCAAGTATTTCTGTTCTGCAAAATGTTTGGTGACGGGCCCCAAAATGAGGGACATGGCACATGTGTGTGTGCCTGTAAGTAGAGAAACCTTTACATTTTTACGTGTATGTTGTATATCTATACACATACATTTTCATTCCTTTCTGTTGTCTCTCACTAAACCCTCTTTGAGGAGAAAGTTGCTCATCACCATAATTCTGTCATGACTCAGAAGATATTTGGTGTTAATTACAAAGCCTCATTTCCAAAAGCTAAGTTATTAGGCAAGAGTGAGCTTTCTCTTCGGGTTGGTTGTTGGGGGGATGTTCAAGAAACTTACTGTTAACTCTCAAATGTGACAAAGGTTCTGTCAATTTTGCTGCTTTAAAGGGATGCTCAGGACCAAAACTCTCACAGCACATTTTTTTCTCAGGGAACACATATTTCAGCAGCAATCCACAACAAGCACAATTATAATCTTTGTGAGTAATTCTAACAATGTGATAAAGAGAGGGAGGGAAGAAAACACTAGCATTAGAATTGAAGCACATACCCAAAGATCACAACACCGTTAAGAGCAAATCTTCAATTTCACGCTTCATTGATAAAAGACCGAACTACTTGAAACATGGTCTAAAACATGACACCCAGCTTTTATCCCAATACACTTGGATACCACACCTAACATTGAAGATGAACCCTGCACTTGGAAAAGAAGCTGGCATTAGCCTGGGCAGCTGTAAATATGAGAGGACGGAGCAAGCTATTAGGAGGGAAGGGAACACCGCTATTGGAACATCACTGTGGGGTGCAGCCAGGAGAACACAGATGTGGTGGAAGAGGAGCACAAACAGCACCATGAAGGTTCAAACCAGACTGCACAGCCCTGGCCACCATCAATGCCTCCTCTGCCTCCCCAGTTCCTCCAGGCCTATCTCCCCTCTGCTCTCATGGCTCCCCATAACATCCCTCCCCTCCCAACAGTGCCAGAAATACTGCGTAGGGAAGTCACAAATAGCAGTGAGAGAAAACACGGGAGGTCTACTGGGTAACACATGAGGAGGAAAAGAGATCAAAACCATGGGATGAACACAGCACAGGAAAGACATGGAGCTGTTGGAGCAGGTCCAGAGGAGGCCACAGAAGCGACCAGAGGGTGGAACACCTCTCCTATGAGCACCGGCTCAGAGAGTTCGGTTGTGCAGCCTGGAGAAGAGAAGGCTGTGGGGAGACTTTATTGCAGCCTTCCAGTACTTAAAGGGGGCTTAAAAGAAAGATGGGGACAAAGTTTTTAGTAGGCCCTGTAGCAACAGGACAAGGGGTAATGGTTTTAAACTAGAAGAGGGGAGATTCAGACTGGATATAAGGAAGAAATTTTTTACAATGAGGGTGGTGAAACACTGGAACAGCTTGCCCAGAGAGCTGGTAGATGTCCCATCGCTGGAAACATTCCAGGTCAGGTTGGATGGGTGCCTGAGCAACCTGGTCTAGTTGAAGATGGCCCTGCCCATGGCAGGGGGATTGGACTAGATGACCTTTAAAGGTCCCTTCCAACCCAAACCAATCTGTGATTCTATGAACACACGGAAAAAATTTAAGGTCAAATCCAAACTTTAAGGGGAAAAAAACCCAACCTCTTGGCTTTTTTTCAGAACAGATGTAGCTTCATAGTCTAAAACACATCTTCAGCAAACTGGATTTCTAGGAACCATCATTTCAACGCTTCCCTGAGGAATCCAAAATTGCTTGGGTACCTTTAAGAAAGCCTGCTGCAATAAACCTGCTCTGCACAAATCAGACTTCAAATGAAACTTTGTGTTTTCACCTAAACACAGGCCAATGTTTATATATGCTGCACTATAAATAGCATTAAAGCAAAATCTGACAAAGTCCAGAAGGGTTAGAGTTGTCACAGGGAAACTAATTCTTCCCCACAGGATATAGTTTCCCTCCACGCCTGGTATCATTTAAATAGCTCCAGCTCCCTCTCCTACTGATCAGCTCGCCTCCATCACCGTGTTTTACACACACGCGCGCACAGTGAGTACATGAAACTTTCTGCTATAATTTTACATTTATTTATGTGGAAAACACCCACAAAAAGGAAAAGGTTGTTATATAAATGCAGTATTACATTTGAAGGCAAAAATAAAAATTCAGCATCATTACGTATTCCTGCCTAATTAGCAAGAAAAAATGTGTAGACAGAATTCCTGTTTTCAGCAGCCACTGTGTTGAATCAACAAGTCAAGTTTCAGCCAGCTGACAGCACAAAGTGTCTTTTAACTTATTGCCGATTTCAAATCCCTTTGACCAATCTATTTGTTGATCTCAAGTTTCTGGGTTTTTTGCTAGAAGTAGCTCCATTTATACCCAGCATCTCCCCTTAACACGTTTTCTTTCTCCATATAGGAAGAGAGGGACATGCATTTCAGCAACACTGTTATTATGAAATATAAACAAGATCAGTACACCAAGTAACAAAACACTAATGATCAGCTGAGTCTCACACACTCATTTCCACATGCAAACCTTCACCTGCATTCATGTAATCAGTTTTTAGACATCCTATTTACCATAAACTTCTGAATCTCGTATCTTCCCTCAAAATACCTCAACTAGACTAACTAGAGGAACCCAGGCTTCACAAATTCTACTACTGAAATCAAGGACACATGAGGACAAGCAGATTTACAAAAAGTATTTTAAGTGTCAAATTTCTTCAACTGCCCTTTATCCGATTATCCTACCCCAATAATCTCTCATCTGAGATCAGCTGCTTGTAACTTTGATCTGCCAGTTACACTGACAGTTCAGAAAATTCTATTTCCCATGGCTATACTGACCAGAACAGCATCAAACAATAGGTCAATATCCAACACCACAAAATTTTAAATCTGGGGAGGACAAGATTCTGTTAGTGCACTGCTTGAAACTGCACAGAACATTCCAAATTGAAATATTAATGAAAAAAGTAATGGTATCAGACTTGCTTGTTATTGCAGCACATCAAAACCAGCGCACCCGAGCCAAACAACAAGCATTCCAGTACACTTGGCTATCAGCGGGAACCGAGCCAGCATCCCGTCGCAGGTGAAAGGTGCCCACCACCACTTTTCCCAAAGAACCGCAAGGGCAGCAACAAATCCCGAAGGTACACGGAAGGATATACAGCACTGCTAGAAGGGATGCTCACCTACTACACCCTGCTACACACAGCTGAAATCAGTTCATTTTAAATTCAAAGAATTGAACAAAAGCTATCTGTGAAAAGGCTGGATGCATTACGATCAGTCTGCACAAAAATCTGTCCTTGGGTCAACATGTACCTGGATCAGTCACAGCAGCGGGTGACAGGAGCTCCGTCTTTGAGGGATGGGCCTAGGAAAGATTCAGGCAAAGTCACTCGGAGAAGGTAGGAGACGGTGGGTGAAGCCGACCTGATGATACTGCAGTGGAAGCGCAAGGTGGTTCACGATGGCAAACAAATTTGTAAGTGCTCCTTCTCCTCCCGTTTTCCTCAATTCACCGTAGTGCACACACACAGCTGCCCCTTTTGTAGGAACATTTTTAGGTTTCTACACACAGACTAACCAGGCTAAATTACAGACATCTGGGCTTACGGCAAAATCTAAGTACCCTAGCCTTTCCCCATCACCACCAACAAAAAATACTAAAACTTTTAAACCAATCTCATCATCGCAGTATCAAATGACCTTTCAGAAACACACCATGCCTTGTGACCAGCAACATTAGGTTCCTCCTTACTAACCAGGAAACTGTGATTCTATTTCAACTTTATTCTTAGGAACACAGCAGTTAAGCTTATGGAAGCAAAGGGAACACTACACAACTGCTTCCTGTTTGGGGGTGCTAAGACAACTGGAAGATGCTGTGAGAAGTCACTGCAGCTTCGGACACAGCCCAAAGAAAGCCCCGCTTTCTCCAAAGCATACGTATTCTTACCATGGAGAGCGCTCTCCCTCATAACAAAAAAGGAGAATTCTTATTTCAGAATTTCAGATAACATCCTACGGTCAGAACAGAAGCCACTTTCAAGCAAAAGGTCTCTTGTTAAGTAACACAAGTTTAACACTGAAAGAGAGAGAGATGCTGTCACTTCAAGAGGACAGAAGGCAGGAAGAGAAAAGAGAAGTAGTTTTCCCCAAAATAGCTAATGAAAGTAGTTGCAAATAATCAGTTTAGCTGTAATGCAGCAAATCAAGTACACATGGATCCAGTATTCCATCACATGCAGCACCTGCAAGACTTTTCTGCAGCTACTCACATTTAATGAATCTTGAATGACTTTTCGATTGCATCTGCATAGGAATTTCAGCTATACAGATTAAGAAGTGCAATTTCTAGTAATTTAGTGCCTCAGTAACTCACACTGTGCTAGGACTGGTTCGTGATGTTACAAAAGAACTTGCCTGTCCTTCTCAAACTTCTGTGAGGCTTTCTTAGCCTACCAGCAAATTTAATTGAGATCCTTCTGGTCACTCAACCAAAGGGCTGCTTCTTGTAACTCAGCACTTGGTGACGCTGGGAGCACAGAAGATATGCAAAAACAGCTGAGAATACCGGTTTCCAATGTTTAAAAGCAACAGCAGGCTCATCCACGATGAATGCAGACATCCTCATTTTGTCAGTACCACCAAACGCCTTGAATGTTATGGAATGCTCTTCAAATATACTGATGATTTCTCCACATTTTGCTATTCTGTACCAGAAGCAAAGCCATGCCACCCAGAACTTCCACGCGTGGAAGCCAAGTTATGAACTTGATGGAGAACTTTGCCCTGAGCTACTAGCGAATGAGGCCATAACTAACACAGCGGGAGACTGATACCACCATCTGAAAAGGTCATCCACTCCAGACTGCTGCAGGTCTACAGGACCCTGCTACAGAACTGAGAGCAATATACAGTAAAACAGCCATTTCTGCTTTGCATGTAATCCCCTCCTCCCTTTTTTTTTTTTTTTTTTTTTTAAGTAATCAGTGTAAAAATCAGTAGAATAACCAGTTAACCTGCCAACATTTCCCCACTATTTCAAGTTTATTTTTGACACCATGTAGTTAAGAACACGAACAAGGAACCCAGGAAAGAAGCACTGCTTCTGCCTTTAGCTGAAGCCATCCTTCCACTGCATGTAAGAGCCTCTAAATCAGTTGCTGATCATGATGCGGAAAATCCCTTTTTTTGCTACAGTTTTCCTCTTAACAACGAAGATGTCAGACATCACTTAACCTGTGCAGCTCCAAGGCCTACCTCAGTGCCACTTCTCCAAGTTGTTCCCCAGGCCCAGCCTCGAGGAGGTCGCTGAAATACGGCCCCGGCTCTCCCCCAGCCCGCCTGCCTAGCTGTTCCACCGCCGTGGTCTGCTCCTGCGACTTCACCCCCTCCAAGTGCCGGGGGCTTCTTCAGCAGCACCCCTTTTATCTCTGCCCCCAGGCTAAAAGGTAATGACAGCCTTCCTGCTCAAAAGGCAACCATGCGGGACAGCACGATCAGTAAACGGGTGTCGATGAGAACCAGCCAAATTGTTTGCAGTAGAGGCAGAGAGAGGGCATTTTCCACCTGGAGCTGGCATTTTTTGCCTTTAAGGGTAGGTACCATCCTGGAAATCCCTTACCGCTTCTATGACCTCACGAACAGCAGCAAAGTTAATCCTCGTCTTTTAATAAGCTCCCTGCACTGAACGGCTGCCCATTCGATCCCCACTGATACTAGTCTCCTCAACATGTTTTAATACCCGTACAGATTTGGCTGCTTCTTCCAAAGCCATTTCCTTGCTGCAGCACATGACAGTCACACCAGAGATTAGACAAAACCTTGGTGTACTTTCTAATCAGCTGGCAGCATCCAAGCAGAAATCTTTTCTAATGATGTACTCTAAGCTGATCAAAAAAACAAGCAAGCAAACAGGCAAAGAGAGTTGTTTCTATGGAACCAAGATTAAAAAACAATGAGAAATACAGGAGCCTGCAAGTAGCCTCTGTTACATGGGAGGTAGGTGAGAAAAGTAAAGTGCAGCACGCATGCTCAGCAAATTAAAGAAACTCTATAAAGGAGAAAATAATGGTGTTCATATTCCACCGCATCCCCAGCTAAGCATACGAACTGAGGTTCAGAGTACCCGTACACACATGTATAAAATTCTATGATGCTCATCAGTTTATGTTAAGACACAGTTTTGGGCTAATCCTCTATTACCAAGGTTGCAAATATCAACTACGGGCCTGACTGTCACTCCTCACTCCAAAGGTAGCTGCATTTTAGTAAAACTACATATGCAACTGAGCAGCTTTCAAAAACCTTTGTGGGTAAGAGATGCTAAACCCCAAATCTATTCTGCACCTGAAAAATCTAGCCCTCTGAATCTGCCAGAAGACCTTGTGGCTTGTTTGTTTAACTTGAAGTTCTGTTCTACTCAGAAGCCCAGTGTCTACGATAAACAATATTGTTTAGTGGTGTAGTTTATTGTATGCCACCGATTCCACCACAATAGCTTAGTTCACAAAGAGTTTTTAAAGAATGATGGGGGGGAGCAGGGGGAGCGTTACATCAGCTCTAAATATTCAACGTCTAATCAAAGCCTTGCTTTGTTGCAAAATGTTAGTGTCCGGTGACCCTCGTGGATTCTGCTGTATACAAAAGCCTGGGCGTGGGAATACTTTGAAGCGAACTACTCCGCCTGTCAGGAAGAACCTGTAAGAGCCAGCTGATGGGCACTCCAGTTCTTAGCCCTCCCCACAGCTCCCTCCAATACATCACCAAAGACACACAGGTTCTCCTGCAGATCCCAGGAGAAGAATTTACTGAACATGTTTGGTTATTACAGCACAGAGAAGAGAAGACACGTTTCAGAAACCTCAGGCCACGCTCACGTGGAACAGGCATTAGAACCAACACAGAAACTCCACGTTACACGGCGCAGCGACTGCTCTCACTTCATCTAGGCTAAACTGGGAGAAGTAACATCAGGACCCACCAGAGTAAATTCTGAAGTGAAAATACAGGCAGTCTATTCCTTTTTTTGTCTCCGAATTAGGAAGACAAAACATTACTACAGCTACCTTGAGAATACACAGCTGTACCTTTGTGCAAATGAAACAGAATCTGTACGTAGCTGGTGGAATATTTTAAGAATTGCTGCTCCATGAGATGGCACGTTGATAAGGGGGCTGGCGCAGGGCACAGGAACAGGGACTGCAGACAGGAGGCCAAAGCAGGATAACGAGGACTCAGTAAGAAGCTCAACAGAGGAAGCTTTGAGAGCCTGAGAAAGGCAACTAGAAGAAAGACAGAGAGCCTAGTGCATAAAAACAGAACAGAAACAGACCGAGACAGGCACAGGCCAGACGAGTCTGTGACCACTAAAGTACTTTCTACTCCAGCGTGGTGGTTTTGTTGTTGTTAGGGTTTTGGGTTGGGTTTGGTTTTTTTTTTTCTTCCTTTCTTTTTGGTTTGGTTGGTTGGCTTTTTTGAGCACTCCATCAGGGATCCAAACTCTCACTGGCAGAAGCGAGAATCACAACTGCAGACAACAGCAGCGCTACTTAAGGTACAGCACAGATTTCGTATGGCAAAGTTACAAAAAAGATTTGGACGAAGGAAAGAATAGACAACAAAGAGTAAATCAGCTTTTGTTCTGTATCTGTCAAAAGAGGATTTATGATATATTACAGGCTATTTCCTAACATCTTTGCAACTTCAGTAGACTTAACACAGGCTTGCTTAGCAGTAGTTAAAATGAGGCAAACAGCCCTGAAGACAGGTTTAAGTTTCATACGGAGCAAGAAGGGAAGACCCTACTTAAGCATACATAAGAGTAGGTAAAATGCAGCAACTATTCAAAGGTACTTGTCGCATAAGTGCATGGCAAAAGCCAAAGAGCAAGAAAAAGCCTATACTGAGTGAAGCTGAGCAAAAGGACACCATACAGCACTTCATAGTCTCGATGCAGACACCTTAAACTTCTTACAAAGTTGTCAGTCTGATTACTCCTACTTTTGCAAACGCAGAAACTGAGTCGTGGGAAGAACATAACTCAGGAGGCTCCCCAGCCAGCCAGCAGCAGGACACAATCGAGTTTCTCTTACCCAGGCTGCAGTCCAGTGCTCAATCCACTAGGTAACACTTACTAAAACAATGTTTTTATTTCACGTCTACGAGCACGTCTGAGAATAATGTCATTAAACATAAGACTAGGTTCAAATTGACAGTGCAACCTAAAATACGTAAAGACTATTTCCTTCTGTTCCTGTACACGTTAACGTACTCTGAGTAAGTTCCCCAACACTACCTGGACCGCTGTTTCTCGCACAGCTCTCAAATGAAGGTACGTCAGCAACACACTTGGCATGCTTCCTGACGTTGTACCGGTGCTTTCATTTCAGCAGCGCCTCTGAAGAGACGGCAGTGGAAACGAGCTAGAGAGTACTATTCCCTCTCTCTTTATCTGCCATGCTATATTCAGAGCATCTGTAGATGGTAAAGCAGTAAAAGACTGGGAGCAAGTCTTCCCGCCAGTACTCCTGTTATTGTCAATACTGGCAGAACTATATTGCTGCTACAGCAACAGTGGCAGGTTTTCAAAGAAACTGCAGTGTATACAAGGATGTTTTACACAGCCAAACAGAAAATCTTCCTTCCAGTTCCCTCTGGCTTCAGACAAAAGAAGCAAACCCTAAATCAACACGATTCATGAGCACATACGGAAAGGCAGATGTCACAGTTCTGCCTGCATGAGGAAGCTTGATGATTAAAAAGTTTATGTTGGTGCAGCTCCGCTCTGAAGAATCAGCAGAGGACCTGAGCACTCTGTGTTGATGATGTAGCACTGGGCGCTGTAAAATCCAAATCTTGCCTGCAAATGCCGCTACTCCAACACCGAAATGCACATTACAGTGTGTTAGCGAAGATGAGAGAAGAGTTTGCTGAAAGACAGCTACTTCTATTTTGGAGACAGGTGATCAGTAATATATTATCAACCACCAAAGTCATTAAAATTTTATCACAACTGTAATATCATTATTTCTTGTACTTAAAAATAAAAATGGAAGCTAAAAGTTGTTTCTTGCATTTTTCTAAAGCACAAGTACTAGTGCCAAAAATGCTAGTATGAAAAAGGTTAATTTTGCAAGCAGTTCATAACTGAACAAAAATCAGTTACTGCAGTATTCCACTAACCTTCAGAAAAGCTGTTAATCTCAATATTCAGGATTCTGCACAGCAGGGTAGGGTTGAGAAATTAATCCTTTTAAAGTTGAATTTCAACAACTGACAAAGGCATGTGTTAGCTGAATTCTATTTATGGCATTCATCCAAATATCAAATAAAGCTTTCCTGGCTGTGTTTCAGTCATCCCCATTCACAGCTCAAAGAGTACTTTTATAAATGTAGACAGACAGTATAAATCCTGTGTCTTGTTTGCATCCAATTTTACACATCTCAGAAAGAGAGAACAACATTATTTAGTAATTGTCACTTCAAGAAATGGACCTCTAATGACTTACTGAAAAGTCTATCCTATGCAGTTGTAAACTCCAGACAAAAACCCAAGAACTCACAAGACACTACTAAAATACCACAGCGGGCAAGGCAGAGCAGCTAAGGGCTGACAGAACTGCACGTACATGAATGTAACAGGGCACCGCTCCGCTGAACGCTTAAACCCTTCAGCAACGTATTTGAAAGGTTTTACCACATATGAGGAGTAGTATTTAAAGATGCACATTTCTCTCATAAATAACCCAAAATGGGGGGGGGAGGGAAATCAATCCGTTCACAGTACCTTAAGAATTAAAAAAGAAATAAATCCAATGTTGCCATGTTTTAATCTTCCAGCATGCAGGAAACTGAGCTAAGCTTATGTTTGGAAACAATCCAAATATGATAGGTATGAAAATTCAATTAAGGAATTCAAACAACCTCATTTTGCCTTATAACCCCGTTATATACAGTTGTTATAACAACGGCCTGCCTTTATTTGTGATTCTATACCACACTGAGTTTTAGGCATAGTTGGTTTTCTCCCCATCTTCACATTCTGTCACTACAAAGACTTCATTTCTCAAACGCCCAAAGAAACCCAAATACAGCATGACCAACGAATATTAATACTAGCTATTTATTGACCACTTTGAAACACTGCTATTGTTTCAAAGCCAAAGTTCACCAGAAACACAGAGGTAATCAGGTGCTCCAGCCAGTTATGCTAGTTCCGTAGGTGCAATGCATCATCCAAATTCAGACACACGCAGAAGTCCGCCTGGCCCTCCATTTACTATTCGCTCGGAACAATGTTTCTCAGCCTTTTCAGGTTTGCACAATTTTTTCCAATGGGATTATTTTTGCCAGCTCTTGCATTCGCTGTAGAACAAGAAATGCAACACCAGCAATGAAAAATATATGCACTTTTTTTCTTTTGAGGCTATACCACAATATTTGACCTTGAAGAATAAAAGTGTACGGGTATTCAGACAGACTGTCAATACATTGCAACCACCTCTCGGATTCAGTATTTCGCTATAAACCTGGGTGTAGAGGCTCTGTTCGTGAGACTTTACATGTCCTAGAAACTCCTAGCATGATGTCTAGCACCTTGAGCCCACAAACTATCTTCACGCCTCCTTCCCTTTACTCGTTTTAGTAAGACACTGACATTAAAAAGGTTTTTTCTTTCGTCATTCCCCAAAACTGAGAAATATTTATGCTTCCCGCCATCATTTTAGTTTCTAGTTATAATTCAAGTACTATGTTTGATGATAAACATAATTTTTTAAAAACAAACATGAAGTAATGTTTAACAAACAATACTCCTTGGCACAGTTAAAAGAAAGCTCTGCTGAAAGTCTGACATCCGTAACATAACTTCTAACAAACTGATCAGGTGCGTGAAAGCCATGTTGTGTGAAAGCGATGGAGCCCGAGACTCTTGCATCTCACCAACCTCTCTCTGGTATTGCAAGATCCCAGATTAGGAGGTAAAACTGCATCGGCGTTTAAAAAATCGTTGAAAGTAATGAGAGGCAGCCTGGATGCTTCACACACGTTTCACACAGTCACAAGGCATCTCGGAGCACGGCACACGAGTCCCAGATTGCCTGCTCAGCTTTCTGTCACGTTCAGCACTAACAGCAGCTACCCTGAACACGCTCGTGCTGGAAATGGGAAAAAAAAGAGGGAAGGGAAAAAGAAGATTATAAATAAAATCCTTTTTAGCGAGCCTGAATGACAGAGCAGCAGCACGTGTTACGGACAGCATTTGTTCAAAGTAAGCTTTCATCAAGCACAAGGTGCTGCAGCCCGAGCTCGGGCTCGGCGTCGGCCAAGGTGCTGCAGCCCGAGCTCGGGCTCGGCATGGGCCAAGGTGCTGCAGCCCGAGCTCGGGCTCGGCGTCGGCCAAGGTGCTGCAGCCCGAGCTCGGGCTCGGCATGGGCCAAGGTGCTGCAGCCCGAGCTCGGGCTCAGCATGGGCCAAGGTGCTGCAGCCCGAGCTCGGGCTCGGCGTCGGCCAAGGTGCTGCAGCCCGAGCTCGGGCTCGGCGTCGGCCAAGGTGCTGCAGCCCGAGCTCGGGCTCGGCATGGGCCAAGGTGCTGCAGCCCGAGCTCGGGCTCGGCGTCGGCCAAGGTGCTGCAGCCCGAGCTCGGGCTCGGCGTCGGCAAGGCCTCTGCTCCTTCCGACAGACTGACTGACAGACGCCGAGCCCCCCAGACTGCAGGTGAAGGCAGATGCAGCTACTGAGGCACATACTCAACTGCAGGCAAACCTGCGAGAGAAGCGCTGCACCCGGGAGGAATCCCGCAAGGAAATAAAGATGCAAGTTGTTTTTAAAAACAGGTTTTGAAACTATTAAGCAAGTTCTTCTGCAAATAGGTTCACACATGACTCAGGGGATAAGTGGGAGCCTAAGCCAACCATTTAATGGCAAAACGTGGATAAAAGATTCCTTTCTGTACTACAGAGCTAAAACCCTAACAGAATCGAAGGGAGAGCAGCAACGAAAGAATCAGTGGTATAACTGCTCCGGAACCGCCAAGTTATGTAAAACTTAAGGACGGTCATAACAAATCACACTAAATATTGATTAGCCCACATCTTTTCTCTGATAGCAGCAAACTATAGGGAAAGGTTTACAAGAACCAGTAAGCTTAGAAGAGTATTTCTACCACAGTATCTTCCAAATTCTGACAATCAGCTACAGACTAACTCCCTAGTTTATGGGCTTCCCTAAATAGATATATCCTCTACAAATCTAACGGCTTCTTGAACCATTTATCCTTTTACCACCCAAAACATCTGCCAATGGCTTCCACAACTAAACTGTGTACAAAAAAAAAAAAAAATCTGTCTTTTGTTTTAAATTGCTGCCTGGTCATTGCATTGGGTGTCTCTTATCTCTGAAGTAATGAAAAATAATAAATAAGCACAGCCTATTTATCTGCGCTATACCATTCACAGCTTTCACACTCCTCTCCCCTCCACGCAAATCTTCAGTTCTGTACCTACAGTTAGACTGTGCACCACCTTCTATACGCTAAAGCTTGACATTGATTCGAGCAAAGACAATATAATGGAAGAGGAGTCCCCTGAGGGTTGTGGTTCACGGGGGTAACTGGCAAGCGTGCAGATGAAGATCATGGATACAGCGTACCTGTCAACCGGTTCTGGGGATTCCAACACCCCTTGGCTAACGCTATCCCTCCCCACTCCCCCACAAGCCGAGCTATTACAGTCTGCTATGACCAGCTTCTCAAAAGCCAGATGCTGTAGTACTTCAAGATCTTCAGCTCAATTAAATTGTCTTTCCTTACGGGACTTCGAAGAGGGCGGGGAGGAAGCCTGTACTCAGAGTTTCTTCAACAGACAACTAGTATCCCACTATTTAAAGTGTTTGTTTTGAACGCCCAGAGTACTTCAGCTGTCTTGCCTCTAAAAGCTGACTTCAGTAAAAATAAAGCCCTTAGATTCCTTGGCTCAGGTGCAGAAGGGTAGTAACCTTCCTAAATGAATTCTTTTGCTATTGTATTAATGTATTGAAACACCTGCACGGCAAGGCATACTTAAATTTACTCTAAACAATATAATCCCTTCCTTGCTACCACACCTCCAAAAGCACCTTTTTTACTTAAGTGGCAGCAAATAACTGAATTACTGGAAGCTTAAACTGAATCCTTTCAGGCCACAGAATAAGAAACCAAATTATTTCCCCATCTGATTAAAGAGCAACTCCATTGCAGGTGCGGTTCAAGTTTCAAGGTGAGGCAGATGGCCCTGTCTAGAACCGAGATGCCCTAAAAGAAAAACAAAATAAGATTTATTCCCAAATGAAATCCACACACAGGCTAAGGACGGGCATTGATCACACTCGCACAAATATACTTACAGACCAGAGATGACGGAAGTTCTTTCTCTACCACTAAGAAATGCAGAGAAGAGTTTAAAACAGCTGAAGGCGCTGAGTGTGCCTGGAGCACAGAACCCCAGGAATGCCCAGAAAGCCACTTTCAAAGGAATGCGCTCTCGATAAGAAAGGGGGTTACACTCCTTTAAGGGAGCAACATGGCAGTCACATCTCCCAGGAGGTTCTGAACCTAGTAGATATCCTCAGCAAAACTGATAACAGGATACAAAAATCTCAGTGCACATTTCCTACAGATTTCAGGACAATAAACAGCTATATTCCAAAGGGAAAACCTGACTTAGTGCCCAATAAGCAAATGACCGCACCATAACGCTAGGCAGGAGAATTTCTGATGTGGGAACTCAGAAATGTCCCAACAATAGTAAAAGCTGTTCAGAACTCACACTGATGTGCATTTAGGGCCCCGAAGAGGAAGGGCCTGGAGCATCTTTCACACAAGGAGAGGCTGCGAGAGCTGGGACTGTTCAGCCTAGAGAAGAGAAGGCTCAGCGGGATCTTATCCATGTGTATAAATACCGATGGGAGGGAGCGAGAGGCTCTTCTCAGCAGTGCCCAGTGACAGGACAAGAGGCAATGGGCACCAATTAAGACACATTAAATCCCATCTTAATTACCTTAACCATGAAGGTAGCCAAACACTGGCACAGGTGGGCCAGAAAGGTTGCAGAGCCTCCATCCGCAAAGGCAGTCCCCAACGGGACACGGTCGCAGGCAAACTGCTCTAGCAGGCACAGCCTGAGCCGGGGTTTGGATGAGGCGATCTCAAGGGGTCCGGGCCAACCTCAGCGGCTGCGTGACTGAAAGCTGGCACTGCCTCCAGAAGTGCTCGCCCCGCTCCTTCCCCACCCCCTGCACAACCGGGACATCTGATTGTTTTCGGAACTTTAACCTCAATCAGATTCCTGGGGTCTGTAGCATTTACTTATGAGATACAACCAAGACTATTAGGAACTGGAACGGTAAGTTCCTCAGTAAATCTGCTCTAATAGGAATACATATTCCAAGCTAAGCCACCTTTCTTCCCCCCTAAGAAACGAAAACATACTCAAATATTTTAAACCAGGAGACCTCCTCATTCCTAATATTAGACTGAAGAGAGAGTAAACTTTAAATGGAAGACAAGAAATATTTCTTCACCAAGTATACAATTGGACCGTGGAATTTCTTGCTGAATCCAAAAACTAATCACCAGTCAAAGAAGAACCGAGTAAGATCCTAGATACTCCTGTTACACCCCAAATAGTTAAGCATATGCACGCACACATACAAAGGGACCTCACCGCAAAGGCAGACCTACCCAAATTGGGAAACAGGCGCTGTCAGTGGGGCTCGCGTTACTCAAACGTATGGATGCACGGTGCTGCTCGGCATGAGCTCTGCTACGGCCTGCAGCTCGGAAGGACAAGCACCGAGGGAAGCGGAATGCAACTGTAACGGAGGCAGATTGTCACTTACAACTCGCATCTTCCTGCCCCACTTTGCAAAGCAGCTTTCATGACCACTGTGAGCAAACAGGTCATGTTCCCCTACGCACCAGAAAACAGAAACCGTCATAGCTAATAGAACCTACTGAACTCTGCAGCTTATTATTTTCCAATCACTCTGAAGCGCTACTATCAAAACTTACAGATTGTTCTGCTGAGTGAATCCATAAAAAAAAAAAAAAAAAAAATCAGGCCTCCAGACAATGAGAGACTGAAACAACTGGCTTGTAATGTCAGTTTTCTGAACAGGAGAGGAACTCCAACATCTGACAACTTTTTATTACTGTTTTTAAACCTCTTTCTTTCCTTTTCACCTTGTCTGGGCATTAGTATGAACTGCTATCCATCTTCCTTTTGTTTGCCAAACAGCCTGAACTTCACCACAACTCAAATCTGCTTTTAGTATCAAAAACTTTGCATTACTTTGGCATATTGCATTCGTTTTATAAACTTTGTAAGGTGACCCAAAATTCTTTCTAATTATTTACAAAGCAACTGTAAAACCTTTCCAACTGCTGGAGGGACAAGTAATCAAGGGGAACTGGAGAACTATCCTTCACAGCGTATTTATGTAAATAGTGAAAACATTCCTCTTAGTCTGACGCAGTGATACTTGCCACACAGAACTACAGAGAGTTAATAACATAACGTGACTGATGTTGAGCATTTACATTTCAAACACTGCATGCTTTTGGAAACAGCAGTTACTTAAGATTTTCCTACGTGCCCATTAGAATCCGCTATTACACCACAGTTCAGAGTTAGATCAGAAAGTTCATTTCAGCCAGTTCCTAGAATAATTGCTGCACTTGCTGACGAGAAAGCCAAAACTTGTCTGAATATTCAACCTCATCAGTTTACTCTTTACATAAACACAGAGAAGATAACAAAGGTGATAAACTGCACAGACATGACCACATACCTTACTTCACCCACACTTTGGCCACTCACCAATTTGTGCTAGGGTTTACCACCGTATCTAAACTTCAAAATGAGTTCAGGCCGTTGCCTTTTTGTATAAAAGAAAGCATTACTAGTCTTTCGTTTTCTCCAACTCAAAAGAAGTACATTTCCACATAAAACTAAGTAATCTGTGTACTGGTGCAAATATCAGATCAAGGCTCCGCCTGACAACCCTTTTTAGTCAACATACCCAACAAAAGGTAACTACACTGTTGAAAATTTATCAATAAAGATCAGATGCATTATAAAAAATTGAAAAATCTTAACCTACAATCTGGGAAACGTACGATAAAAAATTTACTTCTTGATTGTACTAAACAGCAGTATCCTATGGATTCCCCTATTAAGCTGTAATAGATTTCAAATATGCAGGTCCTGAACTAACTGAAGCACAAGTACTCTTGACTCCTAGTACTTTCATATTCTAAAGACTCTCAGATCTCTATTAGAGCAAGTGTCAAAACCGCACAAAGAACTTTCCAGAAAAAAACAAAATACAAGGGATGCCCAGTGGCATAACCTCGCATCAAAGACGAATGCAATGAGGCGGAAAGACTAAAGTAGGAGGAAAGAAAGTATTGGGAAAGAGTGTCTTCCTCTAAAGCATATCAGCAATCAGAAATATCTGCACAATAACTTAACGACAGTTTTCCAACCTCTGGGTCCCTGAGAACCCCCCAACATTGCTGGATTAAAAGGCAAATGTAGTAAAACGTACCCATTTGACTTTGCAAGTGGAAGAAGCCTGAACCCAACACACCTGATCACGGGGAACCCCACATTCAGGGCCTGCAGGCTTCACCAGCACCCCTCCTCCCAGAGCAGCCCTGGCCGGCAACATGCCGGAGCCCATTTCCTCGCGAAACGGATCGCTGCGACACTTGCCACGCTCATGCCGAGACCTCACTAAATCAAGTCCAATTCAAGCTCTTCATTGCAATATTCAAATCCTTCCATGGGATTGAAATACATTCTCTCCAATTACGGTTTCTTTGAATATCTAAATTTAAACAGGACAGGAGAATTGGGCAATGTATGGAGATTCTCTAACAGAAAAAACCCTACAACTTTTGTAGAACTACGTAAAGTATCCAAAAAGAGGAAAACTGACAATGAAAAAAATCCAACTAGTCTTAGAACTACAGAAAAAACTTACTTCATTCCTCTTAATCTCCCCTACTCCTTGATCCACGGCACACATTTACACGCGGATACAAACAGGCAGCAAAGGAGAACCCAAGGCGGGAACAGAGCCTCACGCTCTTCCATCCACACCTGCAGCAGGAGAGGTGCTGCGGCGTCCTGCCCGGCTTCCCGAGCTCCAGAAATGGATTCCCTCGCCGATCCCCAAGAAACCAGCCCAGGCAGGAAGCCTGGCTTTCCCGGTCTCGGCACAAGAGCACAGACACAGCAAATGCAGGAGAAGGCACAATGCGAGGAGCGTTTCTTTCCATGGCAGAGCCAGTTTAGCAGTTCTACCACATCTGCCACCTCCTCTGCCATGTAATCCCAGTCCTCGATACCCCTTTTCTTGTCCTGACACCACTACTTGCGCAGCTGCACAGAAACTAGACCAGGGAGCAGAACAATGCTAGAAAATCCTATCAAAAGTACAATATACTCATTCTAGATTGGTTTCCTAATCCCATTCATCTTGCAGCCACAAAAAAAACAATTGTGCTGGCACAATTCAGAGAACAGTACATGGGTGAGAACAGACAGCAGGGAAAAGGGTCTGTTTGAACAGCTCTGTCACTGGAATATTCAAATTACAGTGGGAAAAGCTGTGTATTCAGAGTCCTCCCCCCTACCCCCAGCACCACGCATAATCACCTCGCAGCAACGTATTCTGTAGTTCTGTTTTTAAAGGCAGTAAACTAGGAAGATTCAAAGTAGGAATGGACATTCACGAGGCTGACACAGAATTTAAGGAACTTTGGTAGAACCCATTTCAGTTGACTCAAGTCAGAATGCCCTGGGGGCAGCTGGAAGAGCTGCCACGGGCAGATGTACGCCATCCGTCCCTGACGTAACGCCCAGCACTGCCTGTCCAGCATGGCACCTTCTACGGGTTACGAGCAGCAGCTAAGTGTTATTATAAAAAGAAGCTAAGTATTATTTCTATTCCTAAAACCTGCTAGTACTAGTTCTAAAGTTCAAAACTAAAAGCAGGCTCTTACTATTTTTATAAAGCATTTGTTCCATCCCTCTTTGATAAGAGGGACGTGTCTTGCCAGAGTTATCTCTTGGATCATGGAAAGAAAAAAGTTGGCAGGGGTGGGGGGATCACCAAAAACTACACATTGTATCAACAATTCTCAGCGAACACAAGTAGATTGCCATCATTTAACATTTAAGCATGCAGGAAAATTGAGTTTTGACTGTATGACATTTTTAGTGCAAAGGAGCTATTTAGGAGACTATTAACATTTTTCTTTTCTTTCTGGAACAAGTTCCAGAAAGTCTCACAGTTTTACAGTTACTCAGTTATGTAAAGCAAAATGGGGGGGGAAGGATAAAAAGTTCTGATCGTTCTTGCTGCAGTGCAAAAATGCAACTTTATTAGTACACGTGTTACTTTGTAATTCTTCAAAATGAATGCATTAGCTAAATTAATCACACATTTAATCAGTTCAGATTTAGTACCTGATGTCTGATGAACTGCTTTAATCGCAGTTTTTCACCTCTGCCTGTTTACAATGAATAGCTAACTTCGCTATATTTGAATGTTGCATATGATACTCAACCACAGAACAACTAGCCTGCAGGTTTTAGATTTTATGCTCCAGTGATTTTTCTACTACATTACTAATTTGTATGCACATTTGGGTTGTTTTATTTCAAAAAGGCCAGTAGGTTATGTAAAGATGGGAATTAAACCTATTACTTTCTAAACCTTTTCAGCATTCAAAAATGCATACATTTTTGTATATCTCTGTTATCTTCTTAGATACCATCCTTCTGC
Organism: Pelecanus crispus; assembly: GCF_030463565.1. Taxonomy (NCBI): domain Eukaryota; kingdom Metazoa; phylum Chordata; class Aves; order Pelecaniformes; family Pelecanidae; genus Pelecanus; species Pelecanus crispus. The sequence goes on along the minus strand of NC_134650.1, from coordinate 47,884,293 downwards.
AATGGTTACAAAGCATATACCTCTGTTTAATATTGATTATACATAAACCGACGGGGCTTAGTCCCGAGCACAAGTCAGTTCCTCAGGAGCTGTGGGGATGAGCTTCAGCAACAGCCCTTGGAATCAACACTTTGCATTTCTTTTATTTTTAACAGCTATAACCACTCACATTCCAGAAGCCTGCAACTTCAATACAGTTTCACTATCATTTTAAGCCACTATAACCCGGCACTGCTGCTGAAAGAAATCGTCCCACCCTTCTCCACTGCTAGTTTTCACATGTCCTTCCCTTGAGTCAGCACAAGCCATTCACAAAGACCCACAGCAAACATGACCAGGATACTCACCTAGTTAAAAATCAACATTTCTCTTCCCCTTTTCCTTTTTGTTGTTGGGGGGCAGGGTAAGAAGGAATAAGGGAAAAGCTGAGTTAATTTTACCACGATCAGTTCCCCAGTCCAGTTCGCTGCATGGCCACGTAAATGTTGGCACGAACAGAGCAGCAAGGAAAAGACAGGGGACAAGACTGCTTTAACTCAGCAAGTGGGAATTCCTACTGGCTGGAACTGCTCACGAAACCACACCTACAAGAGTAAAAACTAGGAGGTAAAGTATTTAGATACTCAAAGAAAAATATTCTCTTTCCCAAGCTACGCGTAAGTGAAAAGAAAGGACTCGAATTATCAGATCAAATTTTAAATTAAACGACTCTCCCTTTGTCTGTATTGCCGTTTCACCTTAGGTTTGCGTGCTTTTAGAAGTTCTGCTTAACATTTTTAAAGGAATATGAAAACACAAATCTTTATTGAAATAGCCATGCAAGCCAAAACTTTAACACACAGCGTGGGGACAGAGTGATGACGTAACTTGGTCAGTCCAGAGAACGGGACAAACTATACCATAAAAAAAAATTGCACGAGCATAAGCTACATCTTGACTCACTGCGTTTTCAAACATAACTTCACTTTTAAGGGCAGGCAAGTATATTTTAACCAGCACACTAAAGACTCCTCCACTTTTACTGCAATAAACTCTGTACGTTAGAAAACCTCAGTTACTCCCAAGACCACCCCAATCTTTCAGCTTCTCTCACTTTCATAATCTTTGTATTTCCAAAACATCACAGCGATCATCATCGACAAATTTACAAGACCGGTATCATTAAACCGCAACCATCCCGACGCGCACACAGGAATGCAATTCAGAGGAAAAGTGACTGGCCCCAATTCAATCTGCGAGCTGGATTCCAAACTGCGGGGTAGCTGTATTTCTAAAAGGAGAGCAGTTATGAGAAACTACATGCTCCTAACACACCCTCATCACAAATGCATATTTGTGGCTTTCTCACTGTGTTCAGACCTTTCCCTTTATCTCATCAGTTGTATTCATACTCTGATCCAGAGCATTTGTCCACAGGACAAGTTTATCTGTATCTATCCGGGGGGGGGGGGGGGGGGGGGGGGGGGACGACGGGGGGGAGCACACTGAAGTGTGTTCCGATTAATCAGATAACCACTAATACCTTTTCCTAAATCCAGCTAAAAATCGTACTAATATACCTCACAGCAAAGAGGATCACTGAATTATTCATTCTGTAAAAGTATATTCATTTGTTCCAAATTTTAATTTAAATTAAATTGCATTTCAACTTAACATCTCCTTGATCTTTTATTATGACAAAATATGAAAAGCCAGCCTTGCTTTAACCTCTTTATAACCGTTCACTGCTTCATCCTATCATATGCCATCTTGTTTGACTCAAGCAGCTCATTACGGCCACTCCTAAGCATCAAACATCCTCCTCTAGGCCTTTTCTAGCTCCGAACCCACATCAACGCCACTGGAAGAAAAAAAAAAAACATACTCATGATTAATCAGTTTGAGATCCTTTTCCTACCCGAGACAGACACTCTACCATATAAACAATTTTGAGAATTCACAGTAAGATTGGCGAGTTCAAAACTTCTGCTCAATTAAGCATGAGTCCCTGAAGAAATTTCACAACTTACATGGAACCTTTTTATTTTAAATGTTTTGCAGATCACTTCAACGGTGCACACTTTTCAAATTTCCAGTACAATAAACGATCGTTTTGAGAAGGTTTTATCACCTGTATTTTTTACTCAGAACTGCCCTGTTTCAAAATACTCTTTCCCTTCTACTGCCCTCCCTAGGACTGGAACCAACGGGAATACACACGTGTTAGCCAACAGGAGAGCCTGAAACCCCTGTAGTAACATCTTTAACAAAATTTACAAACTATTACACACCGGTAATAACTTTAAGATCTCTGAACAGCGAGACAACGACTTCGAGCAGTTTGAGAGCTTTAAAGACGCGCTTCGACTCATTAAAGTCTTTTTCTTCTTTTAGCTTCCGCACTAACGACACACACCTCCGAGTTAGTGAGCTTATTACAATTAGTTCAAAAAATTTGAAAAGAAAAAACTCTTTCCTGTAATAATGTTAAGCTCTAATTAGCTACCTTCACTTCAGGGTAATAAAAGACTTTCCATTTCTTTTGTCGTATGTCCCCAAAATTGCTCCCCGTCCGTGGTACCGCGGGCAGACACGTTCGACAGCCTGCGAGGAGCGACTGTCGCGTCTTTTAAATAAGAGAAAAGGAGTTAAGAACTTGCGCCGTACGTAACATTTGCCCTCACGCGTACCCTTGCTGGCGTGCGCTTGTCAAAACTAAAACTCGGGGGTTATGAAAGCGTTCGGTTCGTTCACGTTCGCCGCTCCCTACGTTGCCCCCCGGTCCCGACCCTCCCCGGAGCATCGCTCGCCGCCGCAGCCCCCGGTGCATGGGGCTGAGCCCCGGAGCCCCGAGCCCCCGGGACCGGGGCCCTCGGCCGCGCCGCAGCCCAGCCCTCCGCCCCGCGGGCTCTTTGCCCGTTTCTAACCCAAATCAGAACGTCCCCGGCCGCTCGTTCCACCGAAACCCTCTTCCGAGAAACTTCACGAGCCGCCCTCGGGGAGATCTCACGCCGCCCGCGCTCGCCGTGCCCCGTTACGGCCGGTCCCCGGTCCCCGGTCCCCGGCGGGGCTCGGCCCGCAGCCCCGCGGATGCGCCGCCGAACGGCGAGGCCAGGGCGGCGAGGGGGCCGCACCCGCGCTCCCGGCCCGGCACCGCCGGCCGCACAGCAGCCCCCCGCCGCCGTGCCGCTCCCGCGGGGGCCGCCGCCGGGCCCCGGGCGCAGGAACCTGTCGGGACACATTCTTGAGGCCGCCGCGGCCGGGCCAGGAATGCGGCCGGGGGAGCCGGGCTCTGCCCCAGCGCCGACCGCGGGGCCCCTCCGGCGGGGCGCCGGCGGCCGAGCATCCCGGTGCGGCCCGCAGGCCGGCGGCGGGGGGGGGGGGGGGGGGGTGCTCGGGGCGGGCGAAGCTCCCGGCCGGCCCCGCAGGAGGACGCGGGGAAGGGGGGGGGGGGGGGCGGCGGGCCGAAGCGCGGGCCCGGGCGGCAGGGCCGGCCGTTAGCGGCGGTTAACGGCGCGGGCACGGCGGCCTCCCCCCCCACCCCCCCCGGCCCCGCCTCCCCGGCCCGCTGCCACACTCACCCTTGGAGTAGAGCGACTTGGGGGACTCGAGGTCGAGGTCGGCGCTGAGCAGAGAGATGAAGTCCGAGGGCATCGCAGCTCCGCGGCCCGGCAGGGGCGAGGGGGGCGGCGGGAGGAGGGGGCCGGGCCGGGGGAGGGGGGGGGGCCGCTGCTGCCTCCGCCGCCCCGGGCTGGGGAGGGGAGACACCGGCAGGCGGGAGCGCGGCGCTCCGCACGTCGGGGCCGGGTCGGGCCAGGCCGGGGTGGGGGGAGCTCCGCTCGCCGTCGGGACCGGGCACCGCCACCCGCCGCCGCTGACAGGAACCGGCTGCTGCCAACGGAACGCGCCCGATCGCCCCCTCCGCTCCCGCTCTGCGCCTGCGCGGCCGCCGGGGAGGGGGCGCGGGTGAAGGAAGCCCAGGGCCGGCGGCCCGCGCATGCGCCCCGGCGGGCGGGGAGACGCGGCGGCGGAACAGCGCCCGGGCGGGCCCGGCGCGCCTGCGCGGAGGGGCCCGGGGCCGCGCTGCCCCCGCCGCCGCCGCCAGCGCCGCAGCGCGCATGCGGGAGGGGGTGGCGGGCGGCGGCCGGAAGAGCCGCCGCGGTGGCGGGGGGCGCGGAAGCGTCTAGAAAGGGGCGGGGGGGGCGGCCCCCGCAGGGAGCCCTCGGCGGCGCGGGGGGGATCCGGTCCTTTCAGGGAGCCCTCGGCGGTGGGGGAGCATGGTCTCTGGGGCAAACCGGTCCCTCAGGGCAGCCTGGCCCCTCAGGGGAGCCCTCGGTGGCGGGGGGACCCCGGTCCCTCAGGGCAGCCTGGCCCCTCAGGGGAGCCCTCGGCGGTGAGGGGACCCTGGCTCCTCCATGGAGCCCGGTCCCTCAGAGCAGCCTGGCCCCTCAGGGGAGCCCTCAGTGGTGGGGGGACCCTGGGCCCTCCAGGATGCCTGGTCTCTCAGGGAGCCCTTGGCGGTGAGGGGACCCCAGCCCCTCCATGGACCCTGGTCCCTCAGGGCAGCCCAGTCCCTCAGGGGAGCCCCCGGTCCCTCAGGGAGCCCTCAGTGGTGGGGGGACCCCAGCTCCTCCAGAGAGCCCGGTCCCTCAGGGCAGCCCACTCCCTCAGGCTGCCCTCGGCAGCAGGTGGCCCGCAGCTCCTGCAGCCACGGGCTGGGCTGTCCGACGGAGGCGAGGGGCGGCTCTGGGGATCCTGGCTGGCGGCTGCGAAGGAGGCCCCGAGGCCCGCGTTGCCCACAGGCTGGCCTGGCTGCAGGGGTGCCCTCCCCAAAGCATGGGCGGGCTGCGGGGGTGGCCCCTGGGGGGCTGCGGGCAAGCGCTCGGCACTGCCTTCCTCGCCCGGTGTTGGGAGAGGCGAGGGGCACGCCGCGGGGCAGCCGCCGTCGCACCTCCGTCCATCGCACCTCCGTCCATCGCACCTCCGTCCATCGCGGCCTGCCAGGGCTTGGCCGCCCTTGGTGCCAGCGGTCCAAACAAACTCCTGATTTGTATTGTCCCAAATAAAGAAGCAGGTATTTCTAAGCAAACAAAATGGAAATGCAGAAAGAGCGTCACTGGTGTGTTTTGATTAGGTGAAACAAAGCCGGCATACACCTTAAGAACAAGTACCCCAGGTCTGGGTAACCTGGGGAACATAGCTAGTAAAAAGTTGAGGGGGTTTGGGACCCCTTTCCCTGACTAAGAAGGTGTAAGAAGGGGGAGGAGGTAAGGAGAGGTCACCCGCGTGGATTTAAAATTAATTTTCCAAGGTGATAAAAACCTGCTTTGGAAAAGGGGAAGGGATCGGAAAGCGAGAGGGCTTGCCGCGTGAGTGCATGGAGGTGCCAGGCAAGTGCTTAGGCTGTGAAAAATGGAGGAGGAAGGAGCTGTGAACAGCTGGCGCGCACCGCCGGCTCGGCGGAGGGTCCGGTTTCCCCGCGGGGATTGTGTCACCGAAAGGTTGGCTCCCGTCCCTCCTGCAGCCGGCTCCTGTGCCAGTCCGCTCTTGGATGCCAGCGAAATCGCTTTCCAAAAACACTCGGCATCTTCCAGAAACTCGCCGTACCCCACCAGCCGGGACAGCGGGGCTCGGGAGCGTTTCTGGAGCCGCCTTGAACGTCCGACCGCGCTCGCGGCACCGTTGCTGCGGTGCTTCGAGCGCCGGGTTGCGTTCCGCCGTCTTGCCCACGCAAGCAGGGCTCCGAGACGGTGCCCGTGGAGTCGGCGTGGCCTGGCACGCGCGCGGCGGCCCGCTTCACGGCCCGGCGGAAGAACGATGGCGACTGCGCGGCACGCGTTCGGTTCTGTTTCAAGTCGGGTATCTCTTTCATCCCAGACGCGCTGCTTTAATCCCCCGGAGCGGTGCTGGCTTTTCCTCCCCTCCGCCTGACCTCGTCGTCATTCGTGGCATTTCGGGAGGGCACGGTGCTCGAGCCGCGGAGTACGTCTACAGATTTCAGTGCTGCCCGAGGGCTCATTTGTGTCCAGTCTCTAATGTCATTTTCTGTCACCATCTTCAGACTCCAACGTCCTTTTCTGTCACCATCTTCCCTACCATATCTCCTCCTTATGCCCCTCTCGCGTACTCGCCCATTACACTGTTGCACCGACTCGTGCTCGGGTGCGTAAGGATTTGCCCAGCCAGGCTCTCCTCCACCTTTTCATAGAATCATGGAATCGTTTAGGTTGGAAAAGCCCTTTAAGATCATCCAGTCCAACCATTAACCTACACTACCAAGTCCACTCTAAGCCAATCAAGGGTAGACCAGACTAAACCATGTCCCCAAGTGCCACCTCTGCCCATTTTTTGAACACTTCCAGGGATGGGGACTCCACCACCTCTCTGGGCAGCCTGTTCCAATGCTTGACTACCCTTTCCGTAAAGAAATTTTTCCTAATTTCCAACCTAAACCTCCCCTGGCGCAGCTTGAGCCCATTTCCTCTCGTCCTAACGTTCCTTACGGAGTCGCCCTGTCGCCCGCTAAGGCAGCCAGCGTGTGCCCTGGGGAGCGGGGAAGCGCGTCCCGCCGTGCGGAGGCCGTCACCCCGGGGCCGTGTCTGGTGACCACCCCTTGCCCGAGGTCTGCAGGACCCTTCCCTGGGCAGTTACTGCCCGGGCACGGCCATCCCATTCCCCAGGGAGCGCTCGTTCCTGCACACCGTAACTCTGGTGCTGCTTCAGAGTGCTCAGCAGCGTTCACCAATACAGTGAAAAAAAGGCAATTGTCATTAAATGTGTTATTTTTATCATGTCTACAGAGCAGAGCATTTCTGAGGCTGAGCCGCAGGTACAGCAAGGTGGTTTTCCTTCCTTCACGGTTAAGCACAATCATCCCTGGGAACGGCTCCGGCTGCTTGCGTGCTGCCGTGCGAAACGAGCAGCCCTCGCGCGTTTTGCTGGGAATAGGCTGTCGAGGCCTCCTGGACGCGTCCCCGGCTGTTCGCTGCTGCCAGCAGCGCCGTGCTCCTGCCTTTCAGAAGCGCCAAGCAAGCTTCTCCGCTGCCTGCGCCCGGAGCTTGCGCAGGCCTTTTCCTCCGCTCTCGTCGCTCCTGTGCCAAGTGGAGCGGGCAGACGGCATCACGCGAGGACGTTGTTCGTTTGCTTCAAGCCAGGCACAAGTATCCTCCCGAGTTAAAAATCTTCCAAAGGGTTTTGCCGTAATCACTGCGCTATCACTCAGCTGGCAGGCAACGTTTCCTTGTGGCAACCCGGCTGTCTGCTTCGCAGTTTCTTAAGTTGCAGCAATGGCAAGGAGGGGTTACCAGCTTTCAGAGGGCGGTGTGCCACTGCCGAGGTTCTGGCGTGAACGACTTTGGCAAAAAAATCCCTCACTGAAAGGAGGTGAGGAGCACCCAGAGAGCAGTGCTTCAGAGAGCTGATTCTGGAAACGGTACCAGAGCAAAAAAATCCTTTTGCTAATGGAGCGAAGGGAAGCAACGTGAGGCAGACCTGAAATTACAGCTGAAGGCATTTCATGGCCAGTTTCATGGTCTACTAGCCCTTGAGAAGCTGTATGTGATTTGAGCTGTCGTAGGGGTGAGGAGATGGTACGTGCACTCTCCAAAAGCGGCTGACACCCTGACAACAAGCACAGCTCCCAGCTGGCAGCAGGGGGAAGCCGGGGTGGGCAGCACGCTGCTTCGGAAAGGGGAGGGACGGCTGATGCGGGGAAGTTGGGGGTCCTTAGTGGAAGATCACAGGCGCAGGGAGCTCTGTGTTTCACCCAGGCACTCACACGCTGCATTCAACTGTTACCGGTTGCTGCCGCTTGTTCGTTGTCCTGAAAAGACATGGTTTCATCGCGCAGGGGATAGAGGTGGCTGCAAACGGCAGGCAGCAAAGCTGCAAGGATCGCCGCTGCCTGTTGAAACAGCAGCGTGTGAAGGAGCTCTGCCAGGAGATACCAGCGCTCCTTTTCTGCATGGTTCGGAAAGGGCACTCTGTCCCTCCTGTGCTGAATCTTGGGCTTTTTCTTTATCTGACCGATGAAAGTTAAAATCGAAACCCTGTTTGCTGTCCCTGGGTATCCTCCTGTGGCACTGAGGCACGGATCATATCGCAGAGGTGGAGGCTGTGCTGCAAGGCGCTCTGGTGTGTTTTCCAGCACGTTTCCTTGCGTGACCTGACAAATTTAGCTCCGAGCAGCTGTACCACCACCACCCCTCGTGAACCACAGAGCAGCGCTGACCGAGTTCAGCGTGCCGGGTGCTGCAGTTGAGCCGATTTCATGGTTACTACAGCTGTAAGGGAGGAGCGCTGCTGCTCCCACCACCCGCTGCTGCTGCGGCACGAAATGCTTCTGCCGGACCCCGCAGCCCTGTCCTGCTCTGGCCATGTCCTCATGCCGTTTGCGCTGGCTCCACTGGTTGTCCGACAAGTGCGTGCACGGAAGGCCCTCAGCAAAACGTCGAAGGCGGACGCCAAAGCCGATGCAGCAGGCGTGGAGGCTGGCGGTGGGGCAGAGGCAGCCCAGTGACAGCCACAGCTGCGTCACCGCATCGCTGCAGCGGCGACTGGGAGACTGTCGCTGCAACGCGATGTTGCTGGAAGCTGCCGTAGGACGAGGTAGTTGTGCCCTAAACCACATACCTCACCCCCTCCCCGTGCCTGGCACCAGAGCTCCTTCAGTCCCGTGGCAAGCGGTGTTAATTAAGGAGCCTGCCTCAAGCTAATGCTTCTTTTTTGTGAGGTTATTTTGCAGTGGGGTTGGTTTCCAGCTGGACTCTGTCCTGCTCGGCGCTAGTGCCAGCACAGAGCAGGTTGTGCAGCGGAGAGGTGAGGTTTGCTCGGGGCAGCCCACCCACGCCCGGCTCAGCCCAGCGCGACCGCAGGAGCGCAGCCCACCTGAACTGTTAGGCTACCTGAGAATACAAAAACCAGCAAAGCAGTTTGCCAAACATAGCAACGCCAAGGGATTGAAATAAGGTAAAACGCCAGCCATAAATCCGAGAAAGCAAGCATTTCAAAGCGCGAGTCTAAAGGTATTACTTAGCTGAACTGCACAAGGGCCTTGTATGGCTGTCGGAGCACGCAGGAGAAAAGAGGAGAGCTGAATACACACAGCACCGTGCAGATTGGCAGGCTCACATTCTATGACCGTGGAATTAAAAGGATCCGCTGATAAATTTACTGAACAACTGGCAATTTTTTCTTATGGTGGGAAGTTTAGAGAGGGGAAGAAAAAGCTGTGGAGCTGTCCCATTCGGAAGAGCTGAAGAGAAGGATCCCCCCTTGGCAATGGCGTACCTGCCAGCCCTGGGAGCGAAGGTGAATTCATCTGTGCCAGGCGAGGGCTGCCCTGCCCTGCCCGGCGAGGGAGGAATGCCTTTCCCTTGGGAAGAGAGCGAGCTACTCCTACGCTGACACTACAAAATCAAACCATTTGGGTAGCATCCAGGGGAAAAAAACATAAGACGGTGCTATAACCACCTCCCGTCTCAGTACCGAGCGAAACAAAGGCTTTCTGAGAAGGTGCTGCTAACAGACGGTCTGGCAGAGAAGAAAAACGCATCTTACTCCCGAAAGGGGAGCGATGAGAGACGGAGCAAGCAGGGATGGAGCAGGCAGCTCCACTGCTTTTGGAGGGCAAAGGAATTCATCGCTGGCCAGCAAAACCGGACAGCGCCGAAACCCCAGACGCTACCGGCACAGCAGCAGCAGCGGCGCGACTGCGAAGGACGGGCGCTGCAGCAGGGACGGGTCGCCCCGCGGCCAGCGACTGGTTTAATTGCGAATACAGTCGCAGGTGGCACGAGAGCATTCTCCTTATGGTCGAGAGCCAAGCTAAGTGCCTCTGCCCGACCGAGGCAAGCCGCGTTCATGTCTGGAGCCAGCTTCTGCTGCCCGGTGATCCTGCAGCCACCGAGGCGTTATCCTGGGCTTCCCGCGGCAGGCGTGCCCGAGCAGGACACGGAGCGGTGGGAATCATAGAATCATAGAATGCTTTAGGTTGGAAGGGACCTTGAGAGATCATCGAGCCCAATGCCACTGGCAGGCAGAGTTCCCAAGTGACGGTGTGTCCCCAGGACTGACTGTGCACCTGAAAGCGGGGCAAGCATCTCTGGACGCAGCTGAAGTCACAAGAGCAAACAGCAAGCCACAACCGCCTCTTGCAGCCGCTCCCCACGACAGCTCGCTGGCCGCATATGGCCGAGTCTGCGGCTGGGTGGCTTAGGGAGGGCTTTTGGCTGTGAGGAGCCTTGCAGAGTGCCGGGAAGGGCAGAGCTTCTAGGGCACGAATGACAACACGGAATGAGGGGAAAAGTGGAGAAAAAAGGAGCGCCGATCCTCTACGGAGTGAGGCAGTAACGGCGTGGCTCTTCAATCCCCACCTGTGGCTTACCCAGCCCGGAGTTAACTTCTGAAGCAAGGTCACGATGAGAGATGGAAAGCAGAGGGGCTGGGGGTGGCGTGCCTGGAGACAAGCCCCCGGTGCTCCCGGGCCCTCCGAGAGCTGCGCGCTATCGCCGGAGAGGGGGAGGCGATGGGCAAAGGCCAAATTTGAAGAAAGAATAGATAATCTGCTGTTTGGGAGGAGAGGGCAGTCCTGTACAATTAGACTTTTTAATGACTGAATGCGATTAGTCCAGGGTACGGCACGGAGCAGTGCTTAGCAGTGGGACCTGGGGAAATGACCGCGCCGAGACAGGTCAACAAAACACGAGTACAAGGTTTATTGGAGTCCAGCTGGAGCCATAAACTCCTCCTGTGGACCGCTGCATGTGAAAAGCCGTGTGGAGCACACAGCAGAGGTGCTGCCAGGAAAGGTGGGACGGTTCCTCCTTATCTTACAGTTTTGAAATCCAGCTTGAGTTACAAGACACATCGAAAGGGTCAGCGAAGCAAAAAGAAGAGGCGCGGGCGGGTGAACGAAAAGGCTTCGCAAGCCAGAGCGCAGGAGGATGCTCAGGGCATTGCACAGAGCCAGCGCTGAGGCGCTGACCTGGGATATGGATTTGCGTGCAGGCAGTAAGAGCTGTCGCGTTAAGCCGAGCCGCTGAGCGACCACCCAGCCGGCCTGCCAAGCGACGCGACGCCCGTGCCTTCGACAGACCTTAAGGCAAGCGGTTATCCTGGGTGGTGCATGATGGCAATACGTGAAAAACAAAATTCCAGCTGCTCCTACCCCAGGTGCAGCAGTGCAAGGTCTTGCAGCTGCAGCAGGCAGTGGCTGCAGGACGTGGCCGAGGACCCCGCGGCACACGCGGCACTGACCGCGCTGGCCAGGGAATGCTGTGAAGTAGCACGTGAATCGTGCCGTGTCTCAAGGTTGCCGGGTGGGTAGCAGTGGGCAGGACTGACTGACAGGATTTTTTTTTTTTACTTATGTTTTTGCTTCTGGTGGACATGCCCTTGCACTGAATTGCAGGGGAATTCTTGAGGCTGTCTGGAGAAGACCGGCACCAAGCGTTGCTGGTGGTGCTAGGTCTGTACGTACCACCCAGGGAAAGGAAAGCTGCGACCGCTTCCCAAGACAGAGAAAATTTTCACGTGAACAGGATGAACCTGATGAAGCAAGGCAAGAGATGTTTACCTTTACCAATGAATCTCAGCCAGGACCTCAGCCTCCAACCTCCCTTGTCTTGCCCAAGATCTGGGTGAGGTTTAAGCTACAAGAGCAACTACAACGTTTAAGCAAATCTTTCTCCTGGGTGTTCTCAGCAGCCCCAGGCCACAGACTTGACATCACGCTGCGTTGCTGTGCTGTGCGGACACCAAATTATACCCAGCTTGTGTTCCCTGTCTGGGAAAATGAGGGGACGGTGTAGGAGGGATTCATACCAGCTGCTCCTGAGGGTGGGTGAAGGTCGCCAGCGCCCGGCACAGCCCAGCTGTGTGGTGCCAAAGCCCAAAAGTCAGCGTGGGACCGAGCCCTCCGGCTCCACAGTTGGTGCTGGGCTCGAGGGCTGGATCACAAATAAAACTGGAAGCTGGAGAGGCTAACATGCCAAAGAGGGTTGTAGATGGATGACCACCGAGCTTGTTGTGCATTTTGCTTTATTTTTAAGAGTTTTGAATATTTTGTGCCTTTCACCTTGGGTAACCATCCCGTTTCAATGCCAGCCTAGGCAGGTTTGCTGGTGGATTCTTTATCCGAGCTCTGTAGATCCTTTTCAAATGTCAGTTCGGCTGATGGGCAAAACCTGTAATGTCCTGAAAGGGCAAACTCCAGCCGGTCCCTGCGGTGGAAACAGTGAGCAGGAGCCGAACTGTGGAAGTGACACAAACAGTGGAAGTTGAAATAACACAGTAAAGGAAATCTGCGTCCCGTTTGGGAGCGGGGGGACCGCAGCTGGGGGTGGCACGCGGCTATCGGGGGGTTTTCCAGTCACCGCAGCAGGGATTTAGATGGGCTGCACTTGGGATTCTGCCTTCAGAGTCTGGGGTCGGGGAACTGCCGATCCCCAAAGCCTGGCACAGGGGTGGGATCCCCGTCCGTGTCTGCTCTTTTTCAGGTATTTCTCCCCGGAGCGTGCGCCGGTGGCCGCTGCTTGGCAGGCGGAGGGGGAACCTCGTCCGGCTCCGGTTCAGGGATCTGAACAAACTGAGGAGCAGCAGCGCGCGGCCGGGGACGCGGCCGAGACGGCACCTCAATGAGTCGGTTCTCGCTCGCACGTCTGTGTAACGTGGCAACGTGTTCTGCCCGCGTCTTGATTTTGCAATTACAATATACGGAATAAATGTAACTAAAATACACAAAAATCCTTACCAATTACCTGCCAGGCACTGAAACAGGAGACTTCCCATTAAAAGTTACGTGTTCTGTGTAATTAAGGTATTCTCTCTTTTTATAATGAAGTTGTTCTCCCTGCATAAGCAGTTGGATAGCGGCAGGTGTGAGGGGGAAGGGGTCTAAACCAGGATCGTGGGGATAAATTTGCAGGTGCATGCGTAATATCGCTAACCCCATTTGCAGTTTCGAAGCCTATGTAGGTGTTTTATTTTCTAACTGTGTTAGAAGGACTGTCAGAAAATAATTAGGCTCTGTCAACAGTTCCCCTATCCCCAGATTACTGCTTCCTGACTCATTAGAGCCGCTGAGGTTGGCAGGAAACTTGTTTTATAGTGATTTCTGTTAGCGGTGGAGAAGAGACAACACCGAGCGTGTGACACCGGCGTTGACTTCATCCTCGTGACGGAGGCACGGGGCGGCGGGGAGCCGTCAGGGCTGCCACACGGCGTTACCGCCGGCACGAGACACCAGCGCCGCTGCATCCCCGTGCTGGAGCCGGAGCCGGGACGACTGCGGATCCCGGGCTGCCTGGCTGACGGCCGGGCAAGGTTCCATTTGAAGGACTAGGAGCTGGCATGCGTGATTTCCTGGTCTCCTGAATATTTGGCCGGTTCGTGAGGGTTTTAAAAAGAGAAAAGCGAGGGGCCGCTTAAAACCCATTCAAGAAATGGGTCTTCCCGTTCAGTCCCAGGAAGAGAGCCACAGCAGCATCCCCATCCTCGCCTCCGGGAGCGGCAGCCAGGATGTGTAAGCGCAAGCGGGCTGCGTCAGGAGGCACCTCGGCTTCTGCGGCCCGCTGGCGGCAGGGCAAGCGTCTGAGCCGGGCTCCGCGCAGGCTTCGCGGCTGTCTGAGCACATCCCAGGGCAGGAGTTTGTTCCATACGGCTCTCTGTCCCTTATTTTCCCCGTCCCATAAGTACTGAGATCATTAGGCCAAAACCGGGTATTCACATTGCAACAACGCTTCAGGTCATCTTCATTAATCAAGCAAAAGAAAGTGGTGCTTGGTCTAAATATGAGCAGGATACATCCTCTGTCTGTAACAGACAGCGCTTCTTGTCGGGTGCTAAAGGAGGCGAGAGCGATTTGAGTTGGTCCAGTAAAAACAGGTTTCTTTTCTTTCGGTTGAAAGCTTTAATAATTGACTCCATCTGCTAAGGATATTTCCCAGTTTCTGAGGAGCTTACGACGTTTATCAAAAGGATTTGTTTCTACCTGCTCCCCTCCTGCAGGCTGTCGGGAATAAGCTCCCTGTTTGCACAGTGCTGTCGCCTGTAACACGGCGGCACAGAAACATCGCCCGGCTTATTCGGGCTCCCCTTCCTCCAGCTGTGACTACTCAGAGCTCATGCCGGAAGGAACAACGCTGGGACAAGCATGCTTGACTTCCAGCCGCCAATTCACTAACGAGCAACATCCCAGCATCGGTTTCTAACAATTTGCCACTCACCGCAGCATCAGGCTCTGACGTTCAGCGGCCCCGGGCTGCGCTAGCCGGGACGCGGAGGTTGGCGAGTGACTTACCGCCCGGAAGAGCCGCAGATGCGAGGGCCCCGCTTGCAGCTAAGGTGGCTGCGCTCCGGGACGGGGAGGACCGTGGCATCGCTCCGAGGACCTTTTCGTCCCTCCGGAAGGGCCACCCTGGTTCCCCCCGCGCCGGGGGCAGCCGGGCCCCTGCCTGCCCGCGCTACGGTTCGGCTGGAGCACTTCGCGCGGAGATATTTCTCCGGGGTTTCAGAGACTCCCTGCTTGTCCCCTGGCAGAGCAGTGGGTCCTTGCCACCACCCTCCTCTGCGGGCCCGGGGGGCGTCCGTGATCCCGCTGGGTCGCAGCCCCCACGGACGACGCGGGAGATTTCTGTCGCGCTCGGCTGCACGAACCGGCTTGGCGACTCCTCGGCACAGCTTGTCCAAGTTAAACATTTTGGCCTTTCTGTCTGTTGTCCTCACTAAAAATTAACTCCCTCCAGAATGGTATCATTGCCAAGAAAACCTTCAGGTCACCAGCCGGCGGCTGGAGAAGAGCCCAGCAGCGCTGCAGGAGCGGCAGTGCCGAAATCCCGCCGCTGCTGGGCGAGCAGGGCCGGTAGAATCATCGAATCATCGAATCATAGAATGCTTCGGGTTGGAAGGGACCTTGAGAGATCATCGAGCCCAACCCCCTGCAGTGAGCAGGGATTCGCGGCGACCGGCCGTGCTCCGAGGTGAGCGACAGCACCGTCCTCCCCGGCGACGGGAGCTGCAGGTTCTCCTCCTTCCCCCGAGGCAGCAGCCCCGCGTCAGCCCTTGCCGCGGCCTCCCCGGCGCGGGGGGAACCGTCGGAAAGCGCACGGCTTTTCCCAGGCGTTGCTGGCTCTGCGGCGTCTTGAGCATCCCCACAAAGCTGGACTTCAGCCTGGGCGCTGCGGATCCCGGCCGGCGCACATCCCGACGGCTCCTGTGCTGCTGCACCCACGCGGGGAATTTGGCCCCAGATAACAATCCCGTTCGTGCAAGAAGCCGCGCGGGCGCTGCGGACCCGGCGGCCAGGACCCATCCGGAGGCGCAGAGAGCGGCAGCCTCCTCCCCGCACCAGTGTCTGCTGCACCCGGAGCTGCTCCCCCTCCGCAGCAGTGGTGCGATGCCGGGAACGCTCCCAAGTCGGGCATGTTTTCCAAACTGCTTTACCAGGAGTACCACGGCTCAACAGGTCAGCCAGCGGGAGGGCTGCTCGCGTTCTCAAGCACATCTCTCCCCGCGGCCGGCATGAAACGTTCCTGGAAAAGGAGCAGTGTTTTGGGCAGCGGTTAGCGCAACAGCGCTCCTGTCCCCCTCCAAGAACACAAATTGCACTCGTGTTTTCTCTCCTCTTTTTCCCTTCCCCAATGCCCCATTTCAGCTGGAAACAAAGCCAGCACCCGCGGACTGGTTTCCTCTCCGGAGCTCTGGGTACGGCTTGGAAACCAGCGCAGGATGGTATTTACGCTAAATACGCTTCAAATCAATAGAGAAGGGAAATAAGATACTGCCCGTGAGTATGAAGAGCTACAGGTGGTCGGCGCGGGAAGCCGGCGCGGCGTTAGCAGCAGCGGAGGCTCTGGCCCAGGCGCCCGCCGCTGCAGCCGCTGCTGGGGACGGGGCTGGGAGGACAGGGATGGACCAAACACGGCCCTTGGGGTGTTTCAAAGCACTTGCTTCTCCAGCTGATGCCTCTTTCGAGGAAGTATCAAAAAAACACTCTTTAATGTAAAAATAGTCTTTGGAGGGGAAAAGAAATACAACGCTAATCGGAGGTTTACTGATTGGGAGCAATTAAAATGTAAAGAGTAGCTGGCTTCATTAGAAATCAAGACGGGACGGTGCAGACAGACCGACGGGCTGATTTCGTGTCACCTCCTTCGCCATCACAGGCGCTGGGGTGACTTTTCGCCCTCTCTCCGAACTGTCTCAGTGTTCCCTGCACCAGCGAAGGGCAACGTACAACTGAATACAGAGCCAAGGCTGAGACGCAGGACTAACGAGAGGCGCCGGAGCATTCGGACTCCCCTCATTTTTTATCATCTCTGTCTTGGACACCCCGCAAATTCTCCTCGATGTTTGGAGAAGCCAGACTGTGCTCGGTATTGACCCCGCAGTACTTGGAAGCGGTAGTTCAGAAGTCTTCTCTTTATTTCTGTGGATTTTGGATCCAATTCCTCTTGATCGAAGATAAATAAAGTTTACAGTGGAATAGTGCTTGCCAAGAAAAGAATTCACAACTTTCCTTCATGTTGCGAATCAGTTCTTCCTTTCCTACGAGCACACCGCGGATGCCCTGTCCGGTGGCCGCAGCTTCTGCTTCCCAGGCCACAGAATGGTTTTAATACCCAGACCCTCGCGAAGGATGCACCGCGGGTTTCGTGCACTATCCAGCACCGGTTACAAAGCGCTCCCCCCGCTCTGAAACCTCCACTTCCAACTCAGTTAGCGGCCTTTTTTTTTTTACCTACGTGATTTCAGCTAAAATCCAAGGCCAAAGCAGACAGTTCCCACTGACGTCTCCTCGCCCTTTTGTAAAGTCAGCAGCTGCTGGTTACCTGCCTTGCTGCTCTCTTGCTCCCTCCTGGGATGATCTGACCGGGTACTGCTGCCCGGAGGCTGCTGCGACTACCGTGAGAGCCGCAATTAGGCAAATTTTTAAGAGCCAGATTCTGCTGACAGCCATGGGAGTGGGATGTTATTCTTTCGTAAGTATACATGTAAATAAGAGATGCATTTTGTGGTCTCCATTTCCATCGAAAGCAACCCTCCTCTGAGCTCTTCTTGCGGTGAAGAGTCTGTGCTCCCGTGCACCGCCGGAGCGTAACTGGGCTGCTGGTGGCACCAGGCGATGCTCTGCTCGCGAAGCTCACGCAGAAGGCAAGAGGCGGCACCGCTGTCACCGGCATCGCTGTCACCAGCACCGCTGTCACCGGCACCGCTGTCACCGGCACCGCTGGTCACCGGCACTGCTGGTCACTGGCACCGCTGTCACCAGCACTGCTGTTGCTGGCACCGCTGTCATTGGCACTGCTGTCGCCGGCACTGCTGTCATTGGCACCGCTGTCGCCAGCACACGCTTTACGGCTTCTTAGCTGACAAAACTTGCTTCCATATGGCTTCTTCACCGCTTGCTCATCGCACTTCCTAAGAGGCACCTGGAATTCAGCAGGATTACGCAGGGAGCCCTCGCAGCTCCCCTGCTGTGATTATCAAAAGTCCCGTTATCATTACAGTGTGCACGACTGTACAGAAGCAACAGGCGCTGAAGCGAGAGTCGACGTTCTCGAAGCTGGAAAAGCAAGACAGCACTTGGCAATGTAAATACACAGAGATCTTCGTTACAAACAGTCGTAGAGCAGAAGGAGAATGATTGCATAATGCTTAATCACTGCGAGCTCAGTAACGATCCACATTTAGATCACTATGGACTGAATTCTGTAGAAAACCCCATTCACCCCTAAAAAACGAGCGGCCCTGCTTGCACAGTGCTTAGCCACAACGGGCCGCTTCCCCGACACGCTGCGAGAACAACTACATCGCCCGGGTACAGCGCTCTGCAGATCGCCTTTGGCCCAGGCTCAGCTGTAACCGGTGCCGTCTGAAAGATTTTCCCTCTACTGACAAGAAGACAAATCCTGCGTCTGCCATAGCCCACCGCTTTCTTAGCTTTAACGAATAGTTTTAAGCAAGACAACTGCCACAACCAAAATTTCCGCCTCCAACCGCGCTACGTCTACACATTGCCATTTTCAATAATTGGAGTCAGCGCTGCGGTTCCCTCACGCCGCCGCAGCACTGTTCGCACCAGTGTCACCCCACTTAGCGGAGCGGGAGGATTGTTCCGGGAAAGAGCACGCAGCTGTTTCCCCCCACCCCAAATCCTTTTGCCCGATTATAATTCCCATTGAGGTGCAGTAGAGATCCTGTGCCTCAAATACCAGCGACGGGAGCTCGCCAGCTTTGCGCAACATAACAGACGCCGGGTTCTCCAGCCCCACCAAACGGGCGCCCACCCAAGCCGGCAGTCGAGCGGCACCTTTATGCAGGGACAGAGCGACTAAACATTTTGGAAGACAGAACCGTGTGCTTGCTCGTTGCACCTTTACCGAACACGGAGAATGCGCATCCCAGCGCGTCTCGCTGGGCGGACGGTCTGCGGGTACAAGAGCCGGCGTTTCGTGGGCCCGCTGCCTCGGAGCAGAGCGCTGCCTCGGAGCAGAGCGCTGCCCGACCGACCGCGGCCTCCCCGGGGCAGCGGCCGAGGCTGCCGGGTCCCACCTTGGCGGCACAGAGCGCTCTGCACCTCGTTCCCTCGCTATTCCTTCCCTGTATCAGCTGGTTTCAGCAAAACCAGGACCACGCTCAGACCTCCCACCCACCCTCCGCAAACCGTCAACCCGATTAACAGTTCCGTTCTGCTTTCTCAAGGAATTTGGGTGTATGGAGAGGCAGAAGCAACCAGCACAGTTCTGCTGGCGTTCCCGAGGCAGCCGTAACACATGAACCATGGAAGCCGCCTCTGTGCTCGTGTTTACAGTTCTTCACTCAGCTCCTCTTCCAAAGCACCTGAAGGAAGCAAAGCACACACACCCAGCTTTAGTTTCACCAAGAGAGTTTTTTCACCCTGTGAAAGCTGAGACAGCCACCTGCATTGTGCGGGGGACCTGGCAACAAACATCGGCTGTGCGAGAAGTTCAGCATAAGGACAAAGATTTGGAATCGTCCTTTTTAACCCTCAACTACAAACAGGTAAAACAAGCTCCGTTAATGCCTCCTTTTGTTGACTGAGCAGTTTCACACCTGTGGGACCCGTCGCTCAGCGAGCCAGAAGAAGAAAAGAAGAAAAAGAGAGGCGAAGAGGCGGGCTGGCCCCTCGCCGGAGGAAGCGCGGGGCAGGGCGGCCGGGCACACCGGGCTCGCTCCGTCACGTGCGTGTCGTCCGTCCAACCGTACCCAGCTCCGGTGGACAGCGCCGCGGGAAGGATCCGCCAGACGACCGGCCGGTAAAACTGGCAGCCGTGCTGGGCGCACTGGCAGACGCTGTTCTAAGCTCGTAATTAACGGAGAAGTGGGAAAACTTCGATGTGGCTTCTGTAAATGTGTCTCAAGCACGTCGAGACCTCTGAGGGAGCCGGCACGCGTGCAGAAGAGGGGCGGCTGTTTGGGAGAGGCTGCTTGGGTTCCCACAAGGCGTTGGACGAGGCTCTTAGCAGCTCTCAGAAGCTCTGGAATGAGACTGAAGGGCTCCCCCGGGCCGTTAATCGGTTAAAAGGAAACAGCAGCAACAACAGAAAGGCTCTGTAACAAATGGGAATTAACAGGCAGTTTTCCCAGCGGTAAACAGCAATGGGACGAGATCTGATGATGGCAAAAAGTTATCTGGAGTCACCAAAATGCAACTGAATGTAGAGAGCGCCAGGAAAACAGTAGTTTTTAAAAAAAAAAAAAAAAAAAAGTATGCACGCCAAAATCCGTGTGGAAGCGATGCCTATGGAGAAAACAGACGCGTTTCCCCCATCACAGCGGGCGCCGACACCAGCCCTGTTCCTCGGGCTGATCCGAGGCTCCTGGAATCATCCCGGGTGATTTTGCAGAGGGCCCTACGCTGCCCCCACCCAACCCGACTCAGTGGGACGGTGCTTTAGCCAACACGTGCCTTCCAGCTTCAAAACTTTCTGTCGATAGAGAACCCACTATAAACCTCACTAAGCTTTTTTCATGGTTAATGCCTTTGTGATAAATGTGAAAAAGCGCCTATTTCCAGTTCGAACTGCTCCAGCGTTGACGAGCGGCCTTTCTTAGAGCACCGTCCTCTAGGCCAGAGCCCGCTGATGGAGTTTCTATTCCACGTGCAAGCACCCCCATGCTACGATTTTGTAGTTTTCCCTTCGATAAGCTAGATTGGGCTCAAGCGTCTCACCATAAATAATGGTTTCCAAGCTTTTAATCATTTACACGGCATTTCTCTGGATTTTTAAAAGCCAAAGGCACAGTCATACCATTCCTCCACTGCAGCGAGAGTGCCAAACACGGACGAGCCTTCCCGCTAACGCCCGAGAGGAACGCGCCGGACCCTCGCCCGGCGGTGCCGCGTTCTGCCCCTTCCCTGGGGCGATGCTGCAGCCCCACGTCCAGCGTTCCCGCTTGGTTTGGTTTCCCATACACAACCCTGCATCGCTCTCACCAGCGACCCAGACCGCTCCGCGGCAGCGGCTCACCCTCCGTTGCCAAGCTCGCCGGTTTTCCAGAGTGCATCTGTCTCCTTTCCGGGTCGCTGCTACGTCTTAAACAAGCACGGATTGCTCTTTGGGGTGAATTTGAAATACGTTCACCGCCTGACTGTTGCCCTTCCATCGTTTTAATCTTTCCGTTTTCAAATTGCACTTGTGGATTTTTGTATTGGTTTTGTTAAATCAGGCAATAGACTTTGCAGTATGAAGGCAAATGCCTTGCAGAAGCCTAAGCAGCACATGAGTGTATTTTCAACTAATCTGGAATATAAAAATATCATGTCGGACTGATAAGATCTATTTTCCATAAGCTTACATTGACTGACCCATTGCTGACTTTAAGACCTATGTTAATGTATGACTTTGTGACCTCTCACCTTTCTCCTTTAAGATGTAGCTAAATAGAGTCTCCCAGGTCTTTCCCACTGGATTTTCCTCAGCTCAGACTTACGCTGTTCTGCTAGACCCTTGTTAGGACAGAATAAACAGAAACGAGACCACCAAAGCGGCCAGGGCAGAATGAGGGACAAACGTAGCTTGCAATAGGACAGCCACGTTGGCAACGGTGAACTCCAGGTTTCCCTGGCCAAATAATTCACCATAAGAGACAAAACAATCGATGGCAGTGAAAAAAGTCCTGTAGGAAGACAGACCTCTACGGGGACTTCTGTTCCAGTGACTCCGCGGTTCCTTGGCCTTTGTTTTGGAAAGAAAGAGTATAATTCCTCATCCAAGAAGTTCTACACAGCCTTCTGGGGAACACAGTAGTTTCACGGAAGAGAGAGGAAAAAGCCCAACCCATGGGAGGTTTTCGCAAACGGGACCCCAGTATATCGCTTCCCTTTTTGCTGCAATTCAAAAAGACGATCAGCTGTGCTGTAACATTTGAATTAGGAACCAGTGTCAGAGCAGCGCCGTACAGCACTGCAGAAGGACATCGGACACCAGAATGCGAGTGCCCTTTATTTAGCAGATCCCAAAGCCACAGACCAACGTGCTGGAAGAGCTGGAAAGATTCATGCCGCAACGCATGAAGCGTACCTGACGTTGTCCCTGCGCTGCTGGAGGCCAACTACACGACACACAAAAACAGAAGAAGAAAGAAATATCCTCTTCTGTTCCAAGACAAAAACAGCATTATGCACAAATCCCAAATAGATTTCTTTTCCCTTTTCATTTAGGGAGAGGAGACTGGATGTATTTGGATTCCCCCCCCCCATCTGGTGTGAATTCACAGTAAGTAAGAATGAGTTTTGTTTCCAATACGTGTCAAATCAAGACCTCATGGAGAAAGAAAAATCGGCATTTTGAGAAGCCACGTCAGTCCCCATTTCTGGCATTGCCACACGCAGCACAAAAGCACCCAAACAAACCAGGATTCACAGTATAAATTGTTTCACAGAATCTTCATTTTAAAGGGACAAATACAAATATTACAAAATGAACAGAATCACTTTTAAAATACTTATATTTGTTTAACCGTTAAAAACAGACACGTACAGAAAGAGGTAGCAAAGCTAACAATTTCCTGCTGCTCCAATTAGTGTTGCCTGCATGCACTGGGAAAGTTACCGCGGAACCAAATCTCCGGACATCTTTTCTGGAAAGGACTGTAGACAACTTGCAGTTTATTTCTGACAATGCTACGTGAAGGACTGAGGCAAACCCACAGGCTCACTAGCAGCTGTTTCACGTTGTCTGGCTTAACGAAAAGGCATTGGGGAAAAAAAAAAAAAAAGGTCGTCTGGGGTTTACTTCAGAGAGCAAGAGAGAGCACAAGAGTGAGTTCACAAGCACGCACACACGAGGGAGACCACACACAAACGTAAGAGAACACCGGGAAGTTGCACTCGCCCCGCCACCGCAAGAGGAAAGTACGACAGGTCCGTGGGTCCCAGAGTTGGGATAGACTGCGTTTGCTATTAGCTTGGTCCCATGGATATCCACACCACCTGACAGACTCAGAGCTAAAAGCAAGGCAGAAAAAGTAAAGGGAAGCAGAACTCCACGTGTTGCATGCACGCACTCTCCCTCACACCCTCTCTTTCAGGCTTTCTGAGGTCCCAGCAAGGTCAGTTCAAGAGGTTCTCCCATCCAACACGTAATAGCGATACATTAAACCTACGACCAGCGCTCCGAAGATGGGGATTAGCCATGTTGACCAGAAACTACGGGGAGAAAAAACAAAACAAATACACACAACATAAACCAGAAGCAAGTATCAAGTTAATAATTCATTCAAGATGTTAATCGCTTATTACACGTCTGTTGCC
This sequence comes from Pelecanus crispus, assembly GCF_030463565.1. Classification (NCBI taxonomy): domain Eukaryota; kingdom Metazoa; phylum Chordata; class Aves; order Pelecaniformes; family Pelecanidae; genus Pelecanus; species Pelecanus crispus. The sequence goes on along the minus strand of NC_134650.1, from coordinate 47,861,537 downwards.
ATCTAGGGAACTCTCTGTCTCCCACCAGCGCGCAGAGCAGCCGCACGGGCCTTGGCAGCTCCAGCAGCCCCCGTGCTCCGGGCTCTGCCCAGCCCCTGTCAGAGGCCCCTACGCCTGCAAGGGTGGCTTGGTGGCTTATAAAATAGCAGCTGAATTGCTGAAGTTTCCAGCCTGGCACATACAGAAACCAATTTGGGGTTTTTGTTGTTGGTTTTGGTTTGTTTTTTTTTTTTCCTTAAATAAGTCAGACTGTAATTTGTGCTATACAAACAGCTGAGTTGACTCAAGGATGGAAATTGCTACAGCTATCCCACAATAAATCTTCCTCACTCACAAACCAGAGGCCGCAGGCTCACCTTCAGCAGCCTCCTTAGCAAAAAAGTCCTGCATCAGCTACGAAAGATGAGGACCTTCTTCTGGTCGTAAGCACTCCTGGATTTTCAACTAAAATGGGGCTGGTCAAAGTAAAGATCCTCCAAAAAAAAAAAAATGCACATCACCCCATGGCCTGCAGTGACCACCCAAATAATCGCTGTAGTGCAAAGGGACCGCAGCCGCAGTTGTGTCATGTGAACACGTGGGCCAGAGGGTTCAAGCTGCGGGACACCAGGATGCCCGTGCAGCCCAGCGTGGAGCAGGGGACTTCGCACCGCGGGCTGGGTCTCCACACCCAACAAGGGAGGTGCACGCCCTGGCAGCTGCAGTTTGGCAACTTATTTTGGACTAGCTGCTTGCTGGAAGGACAGCCCAGTGATATCCCTGTTTTGTTTTTTTTTTTTCCCCTGACCATTAGAGTTAATATGCAGTTCTACAAAGGGAGAGTCCTGACCCCTCAACTTCTTACTCTTGTTTTAAGAGGATACTATACCTTGCTCGGCCTGAGGATGTCATACTTGGATCCTGAAGGAAGAAAGAGGGAGTTAGGGGAAAAAAGAAACATTAAACACGTGCTAATAACACTACAAGACTGAACATGTGATTACAAATACGGAGGAAAAATAACCCTCCCCTCCTCTCGCAAACACCCTGTCACGAGCGCGGATGTTTCCGGGGATGTTTGCCCTCGTCCTCACTTCCACGTTCCTTCCATCAATCCAATCCCTCCCACCCAGTCCTCAACTTGACACTGGAACCTGCACCCCTCTCAAAAAAATTACCCCGCAAACCAGCCTGTTCATCTCGCATGCTATGGGCAGCAGCTGGCACTGATACGGGCGGCCCTTTCGCTGCGATCCCCCCGCCACACCCCTGCCCGCGTCCCGTTCGCTATCCCGCTGCCTGACCGCTGAAGCACACAGCCACGACGTTCCCTTCAACTCTTCCCTTGCACGCAACCTGTTTCCAAACTTCTGTGCTTCTCCTTTCATGAAACTCTGAGAATTTAAATACTTTTTCCAGTCAGCTGAAATTCTCATCCAGGCTTTCATCAACTCTGCAGCCTCCTCCTCCTCGACGGCTGTTGCTGCTCTCCAGTTCAATCAATACCTACCAGCCAAAAGTCACCTTTCCTGCCCATCCTCAACACAATTATCTCCATTTCTTGAGAGCCTTAGTGCTTCCTTTTCTGCCGTAATACGTTCAGCGGACGCTAAACATTGACACTTATCTGTGGGGAGCTACCTGTGAGCCGCACCACAAGAGTATACACGTACAACTTTTTTGTGTGTGTGTTTCCCCCCAAGTTTATTTTTACGTTGCTGACTTCTATCTCTTGCTGCTATTTTTAAATTATACTCAGGCCTGCTTTTAAAACAGATGTTGTACACTGGAGAAAGACCTTAGCTGTACATAACTCACTGGACTTTCTCCTCAGAAGAGAAAAATATTTGAAAAAAATATTTAACTCAGATCCAAGGGAGCTACTCAGATTACTCCTTATTTCTATGCACATTTGAGGCATGTGATTCTGTTTATGAAACAGAGTTGAACCAAACAATGAATTTTAAGGCGAATATACGCATAACTATGCAGTCCCGTGCTATAACTAAGCGTAGGCTTTAGCCAGCCCAAGTTAGTCTTTCTGTGGCTGACTACAGCAAGCAAACACTCCAAAGAGCTTCAGTTGCCACCCTCTCTGTTGACAGTTTCCTTCTTGATTCCTGCTCCTCTGCAAGCAGCCCTGCTTCGAACAACAGCTAATGGAAGCGTTGTTGAAGGCAGAGCTGTGCCTGGTCCAAGCCTTCGAGCCAAGCGAGAAGAGAAGCCAGCTGCAAGGCACATGTTTACCTCTCAGATGGGATTCTATTTGTTACCGTTTCCCTCTCCCCATCCATCTCAAAGGCATTTTTGCAACACTGTGCCCCATTCTAATCCAGGAGTACCTGAGCTTTAAGCAACACCAATGATTACTAGGGCAGTTAACAGAGAATTCTTGTTTTACAGCCAACCCCACGGTGGCTGTGCCTGTCTCCTGGCTCGAATGTAACAACACTAACAGTTCAGTGGTCAGGACATAGCGGGTAATGCAAAAAAAGGGTCTGTGGCTCAAGGTGTGCAAATAACATTGCTGATGTCAGGGGAGAGAGAGCACAAAAAAACACTTCCAATTTCACACTGAGGTGACTGCTGAGCTTCAGAACAAAAACAAAGGTATAATTTGCTTGGAAGATTTATTCATTACTGTAGTTTGTGTAAACATAAAGCCACAAGCTCCACAGGAAAAAAAAAAAAAAAAAAAAAAAAAAAAGAAAAAAAAAGGTGTGTGACAACTTCTTTGTTCATTTTCTGAGCATAATATTGTTTCCACAGCATTAAATTAAAACGGAAAAGTAAAACACTAACAGCTTACCTTAGAACCTTCTTTTTTACGATCATGCTGTCAAGGGGAAAAAAAAAAGAAGAAGAAAGATAAGCACTGACTTCAAAAGAAACCTGCAGTCTTTACGAGGGAATTGTTCTGTACAGTCCTCATCATAAGGGTAATTGCCTGGACTCGGTTTTCAAAGGAGTCATTCCTTCAGCACCCAAAGGCATCGTCTTTGTAGCAGGCAGGAAGCTGGTGTTTGTGCCATGCCCCTGTGATCTCTCACCCTCCTGAACTCTAAATTACGAGGCAAGGGGAAGTTATGGTATCACCAGCTAAGGAGGGAACCGATTAGATGAGCTTCTTTAAGTGCCACTGATTTAATTGCAATGAGAAATCTGCTCTGAATGGTGGGAAGAGAAGACTAATTTAGTTTTGTTTCTTCAAGAGAGATCCTCTTTCCTCAAACGAAATCCTGGACAACACAGAGACTGCCTAAAACCCTTAAGTACTTACTTATTTCTCAAGGCGCATGTTGTTTAGTGGGTTACGCAAAGGAGAGTCACACTTTTACACAGTCCCATCCTGTGTTTGAAAGAGGCTGTCACAGCCAGCTGGTCCTTACCGGGTGGATCTCCCCTATGTAGTACTGCTTGAGCATCTCCCTGGCATCTGTGGAATGCCCAACATCTTCAAAGCTCTCTGTGGCATCTCTACCAGCTTGTTCGAGCAAAACCTCTTCTCCACCTGGATGCTGGAAGAGAAGACTTCAGGTGAGCAAAGGGCTAGATGCAAAAAAAAGTACCAAGAGTGTCAGCAGCCTTCCTTCCAGCCTCTTCCATTCAACACAGATGCCTCAAACCAACATCATCAATAAAATCTTCCAAAGATTCAATTGTCCAACCTCTCCTTCAGGAATTCACAGAGAACAACGTGTACTGCACAGCCTGGAAAATACCTTGCATAATAAAAATCCTTCCAAAGAAACAAATCTGCAGCACACACGGGGAAGCACAGCTTTGTCCCCCACAGCCAAGCTATCCCTTCTGTGATTCTGTAACAGATTTGGGCAAGAAAATGATACAAAAGAAAGGATATCCTCATGTAGCTTTTCAGGGGCTTCACTGCATAAATCAGACTCCCTTGCTTGCAGAGGAGCCTCTCCTGCATGATTTTCTCAAGAACTTTCCTGAGGCATCTCAACCGCTAGTGAAGCACAAGACAACACTGCCTTTACAGACACCAGTGGAGGAAAGGATATTCTACTTCTTCAGATACTACAAAAAATAATAGTATTTGGCTGCCAGCCTCTCTCTGCACATAGCTGTGCAATGAGGAATGGAGAACAGAGGAGAAATGCATTGTTTTCTAGTGGCATAAAAAGCTACAGCTCTAGTGTAGCCCCAACAATACTGAACTTGATCCAGTGTACAACCACTCAACGACCAGGGGAGAGGGGGAAAAAGAAAAAAAAAAAAGTGTCACAAAAAATTATACTGTTTGACATCATATACTGATTTCAGAGATTCAGAAGTTGCAACAACAAAAGTACCAAATCCACAGGAAGCTCCACGACACTGGCCTTTCCGTTGCTGGCAGACGGTCACAGACAACCGTCAGACCAAGCGGTACGAACTGAGAAAAAAAACCTGGTGCGATTCTGTTTTCCTGGATGGGTTGGGCTCTTCTCTAGCACTGTCAATACCATAACTCCAGGAACAGATTGGCAATGGAAAGCGCTAACCACAAAGCCAGCAAAGTACAATCTCTTGACAGTGTGAGCGTGAACAAATAGTTCAGTTCAAACTATCAGCTAATCCAGTTAAACCGATAAAGTGGTCAGGCTTCTGAGCGCACACACAGGGACTAACCCAGTTTTCTAGAGCATCAGGCAGCAAGCGCTGAATGCGCTAGTTGAGAAGATGAGACTTGATCGCTGCTGCCTGAAACGCCTCTAACAGCTACAAGCCTGGAACTGGAGATGTTAGACTACGTTTCAGATCAAAGGACTCGCACACCTGCTTTTCTCTGTAATATCCTTTTCCTTCCCACAGACACAGAACAGTTATCATTGCCCCTCTTCCTTCAGCTTGTCTGGTTTTGCTGTCAAAAGTCTAAATATTCCCACTTGGCTATCACACCTCATACCAAACATACTCAGTATGGACACAAAACCAGCCTGGTTGTTTACTCCAGTCGAGTTGCTGCAGCCCATTCTGCAACCCTTGTATCAGAGCTCTTTATTCTGAATAAATCCCTTTATTGTCCAGGTATGTAACGAAATCTACGTGGAGCTTTCTCAGCAGCCATGAAGGGCAAAGTCTGCAGTCCTAGGACACAGTTTGGTTAGCAGTCAGTTATTACATTGCCTTAGCTGTAAAACCATGCGAGGCTCCACTCTGCCCATTCCCTCCGTGCCTGGCTACAGGTCTCGCTGCCATTTCTCCCACACTAACCCTGGTGCTCACTTGATCTCTGAGGGAGTCAGATCAGGGACTACCCTAGCAGAAAACCCACCCTACAAAAAAAGAAAAGGAAGCAATTATCCGCTGGGGTAGCTGTGAATGAGCTCCGTACAGAGCTGGATGCGCATCTCTGTTCACGCAAGGGAGTTAACGGGAACGCAGGCTGCAGCAAGACCACCCTGAGATCATTTCTGCGCCCCTTAGATCACGCTCTCGGACCTGGCTGCAGTGGTAGAATGCCGTATATTGTCTATGCATATTACTCGGAACAACTGTCCTATTTTCAGCTATTTTATAAGCATGCTTGCAAAGAGCCACAGAAATTAGGGGATGAAAAGCTGGCCATTTACTTTAAGCCTTCTAGAAGAACTCCTTAGGGATGTCTCACCCAAACTCTCATTTCAGATGGAAAAATGTCAGAACTGAATTTTAAGAAGATAACCTTGCTTTCCTAATATCCACCCTAAAAGGGCAGACAAAAACCTGCAGTAACGGGGAACATGTGGTGGATATTGGCTTTCGGTGGCATCCAGTCTTTGCATGTACAAGAGACAAGAATAATGGTACAGTACAAGAGACAAGAAGAACAGTAAAGTTTACTCCTCTTCACATCTTTGGGTCTGAAGCCTTTCTACGCACTTGCTAAATCCACAAGTAAGAAAAAGAATTATTTATTCATGCACATCTGTCCTTCACTGTAATCACCAAGCCAAAAGAAAAAACTTCAAAACATTTTGGCATACCATATTTCTGAAAGGACTCCTTAGTCTAGACAACCACAACTGCAGCCAGACAATTCCTACCTTGTCATACCCGAGCGAATGTAAAACCAGACTATTTATACAGGAAGTCATTTACTCTGCCACAAAAGTTCTCAAAGCTACAGCTCCTGCAGGAAAACATAAGAACTGAAAGTGTTGCAAACTGTGGGGAAAAAAAAATGCACTTCCAGAGGAAACAGTGGCTGAAAAATGTCTTGTTTCTGAAAAGAAACAGACAAAAGCAAACAAGAACAAGAGAGGTGGGCCCAAGTGCCTGTCCTCAGTTTTCCTCAACAACAGCAATAGAACTGGAACCTCCTTGTCACTGGAGCCTCCGGCATACACAATAAATAAAGTACACATTGACAGCAACGTTAATAGTCTTGAAGCACCAGTTCTGGAAGGAACGCCACTGAGCAGAGAAAACAGTTTTACAGGGAGAAGCCCGTCATTTGGCAGTGGAAGCACGCCAGCCGTCACCAGCGTAAGGCACCCTCCAGAGTCCCCGGCCCAGGCGGGGCAAAGGGAGGCCAGCCCGCTCTTACCAGTCAGGAGATTGAGCGGGGAGAAAACCCAAGACTTCCTCGTGCTCTGCAAGACTCACAGCTACAGCAGGCGCTCTCAAAAGCATCACTTCAGCGTGATCTTTGAATCAAGTTCTCCAAATTCCAAGCTGGGTCCGGAGAAGAACAGCAGAAGTAGGGAGTTGTACAACCCCATATTCAGTCCAAGCTCACTTTCAATGTCACTGACACTCTAAGGTGGCGAGCAAAGAAAGTTTGCCCTTGATGACTCACTCCCTAATTAGCAGCTCATCTTCTCTGTTCAGCCAGCAAAGTTGTACTTATTCATGAGACCTCAGAAGACGCTCTATCCGCGTAGCCTTTAGAAGAGATATGGAGCGAGCAAAAAGCAGCAGCAAGCCAGAAAGCCTTTAGAAGAGATATGGAGCGAGCAAAAAGCAGCAGCAAGCCAGAACTGTAGGCACACAGCGAAGGCTTCCGAGAGCGCAATGCAGAAACTCACTGCAGAAGGCGAGAGCCTAGAGCCATCTTTTCACAAACTCCAAGTGCCTGTCTGCATACGTCTGGCTGGCAACTGCTGTTACAGACCCACTGGAAACTACAAATGAGCTCAGAAGCAATACTAAGGTCTACAGCTAATTAGGTTACTGGATCAGGTAAGATGCAAGATCATCAGGTTGAGGAGGGATGCAAAAGCTTTCATTCCTAGCCCCCAGTATCAGAAATAAACCAGGAAAGGGAAGAGTAGTACTGTGCAGTAATAACGTGCCAGTACCATACGAGCCAGAAAACAAGGACAAGCAGCCACCAAGACAAACGGTGTTCATCAGGCACACATCCTTCAAATCTTGTTTTAAGACACGGAACAGGTTTCCCCGAAAACATCCTTGCAAAGCTGGAGCAAGTCAGCATGAGCAAAACCAGATCTCTGACATTCCTCCTTCTCCTTCACAGAGTTCTGGTTTCAGATACACCAGAGTACGCAGGAATTAAGTGAAGACAGACAAAGGAGGGTATTCAATACTGGTTTCTTACTGCTGGTGCAGTAAGGAGGTAAGAATCTAAAAACCTGCTGCCTCTTTGGTGTAAGCAACCATCTGATACTTCCCTCCTCTTTACTTTCATCTCAATGATAATGCTCTTAACTACCAGCTCTTCCTTACTTCCTTACTGTTTCCCTTCCTTCCAGACTCTACCTTAGCTATATACTGGCCTGGAAAGAGCATAACTTCTGTTAGAACCATGTGATTTTAAAGAGAAGCTGTCACTAGTAGAATACTTCCTTCTTTTGAAACATAGTTTGAAGAACATTATACTTGAAACCAACTGACCAATTTGGGTCAGAGTTGTCACAACCCAGGCTCATTCCACTTGGGAACGGGTTCAAACAGATTTCTGGTCACACTTATCACGGGTATCAGAAGCAGCGGTGCATGCCAAGACACAAAGCTGCGGTGGCTGCTGCATCTTGCGGACTCAGATAACAGACAGAAGGGTGTACTGAAGAAACACGTAACACCAAACTCTTCTAGTCAGGCAGAAAAATGGAGATAAACCATGTCCCTCTGTCATAAGAATGCTTGTGAAAAGAAGTCTGTTACAGATTGCGCACAACTTAAAAACCACAGATTTTAATACCAGTGTGGTGAGGGCATAAGCGTGGGCAGCACCAGACCTCCGAGAGCCTGTCAGGGAGGTACGCCTGCCTTCCTCCGCTTCCTCACTCATCGTTCACACCCACCTCAGCAGCCAGCCCTTTTTGCTCTAGCCATTACGCTCACTTTTCTAGACTACTGCAATCAGGAGTAATAACGTGTATTCTGGTGGTCCAGAGACCTAGATTTGGAAGAAAATTACACGATCGCCATAAGGCTATCTCAGATTTCAAATAATCACACTTCATTTCAGGCACTTACAGGCTTTCTGAAGCACAAGAGATGGCTGACAGTCTCTCAGAAACATCTACGAAATTCCAGTGGCCGTCTTTGCACATCTCCTGCATTTTGTTCACGTCCTTATCATTTGGTAGACTTTTGCTATGTGATGAATGTCTTAATTGTCGCTCCTATCACACAGCAGGTAACATAAAGTAAATTGGAAGTTTAAACTGATCTATGCTTAAAACGACGTACAGATTTTGAGTTGGCTAGCTAATGTCTGACCTGCTGTACCTAGTTTGCAGGAATCGGGAAGCAAGATTCGACAATCTTTTAGCAGCGAGGCTTCTTCAAGATTACACAATCACTCCAAGGTAACGCTCCAGTGGAATCCAGCAATCCTGTTCAAATAATCTGTGACCAAAGGCCAGGAAAGGCAACAATTAGACACTGCTTCAGTTACTACACAGGATCAAGGGGAAATACTACCCACTGAAGCCCCGATAGCGGCAGTTACAGCAACTCAGAGCTCCAAAGCAGAACAGCTCACCAGACAACTGCAACTTTTAAACAGGACAAACTCCTGGTTCCGATCAGCTACACATCGCTCCCCTGTCACTCGACTGCTTACAGTGGGGTAACAGATATAAAGTGTATTTTTGCCAATAAATTAGGCCTTGATCTACGTTTACAAGTTTCACTATGTCAGCGAGGAGTATACACAGTAGCCTTATTCTTCTTCCTTTCCCTAGTCCAAGTAGATCTTTTTCATGTCAGAAAAACACAAGTGGGATAAAGGGCTTGGAAAGGGCAATGTGAAATATTATCTGAAGGTAACATTCAGGGCACTGCTGAACCTGGCTTGCTGGGGGGGGAGTGAAGCATTTTTCTGGGCTCATCTGTAATTCTGGAGGCGTGCCAGGGAGCACGTCCCAGATGCTACCTGACACAGAGAATGCCGAGATGAAGACTGTGACCACCATGCAGTGTCCATGCTCTGAAATACAGCATCATTCACACCGGGGTAAATATCTTGAAAACGTTTTTCTAACTATTAAGTCTGAAAAGCGATAAGCAGCAACCATAACTGAAACACGGAGGCAAGTGTAAGACAGGGCACACAGTTTCTACAAGTACCGCAGCTGGTTTTGGCCCTTCCTAAACCCGCAGCGTTTTGTTATTTAGAAACCAGCAGCGAACTGCTTTTCCACATTTTTGCCTGATCTTCCCCTGAACCTGCATATAACCTTCTCGCATCTGCAGCAACCTTTGGCAAGGAGGTCCACTGGTCTGCTCCCTGTTGCGTGAAGAAACACTATTTGTTTGTTTTGAACCTGGCTCCAGCCAGGTTCTCTGATATCCTCTGGTTCTCGTACTATAATTGCAGATGCAGGCAAACATGAAAGGTTTCAGAAACTAGCGGAATAACAAACGTTCTTCAAAATACACCCACGTCCCTGCCCATTTCAGCAGCAGAGGTAGCTGGGCCCGCAGCTTTGTACTCTGCTGCACTCTCTCAGGAATTTGACAGATGCCAGATGACAGGTTTGGCCTAGTGCCGGGGAGCCCAAACACCGGAGGGGGCGTGCATGTCGAAGGAGGCAGTCAGCTGCTCAAAAAATCCTCACGTACCAGCTGGAAAACTCCTGGTCTTGTGAACTGACCCTGGAATAGGAATCTGAGTACCTTAATTCTGCTCGTAGCTCCACCATTTAACAGCTTCCTGAGTGAGAGTCACACTCAATACGATTGTCTTCTTCCCACCCCAGCGATAAGCTCTTTACAGTACAGTTTGCATCTTGTTGTAGATGTATGCAACTAAACGTGCAACCGGTCCCTCACCTCGGCCAGACCTGCAGGCTCTCCTGTAAAACAAACAGCTGAGCAGCAGCTGATAATTCTTCATGCCGCTGCTGCTCTGGAGCACCACAGTGCCATGCTTCCACCAGGCACCATCCCACCATCCTACGCACTTTTCTTTCCAGCATGCTGGGTGCCCAGAGTCTCTCTCAAGTATCAAAGACCCAAGAACAGCAGCTGCTCAGCAGGCTCCTTTTCAGATCCTGCACCTGACACAGAGGCATCTGTAAACAGGAGACACTGGTGAGCAAAGGAGCAAGCAGCCAGGATCCATTTACGGTCCTGTGAAAGCAAGATTTTTCATTATAAAAGATCTAAACAGTGCAGAACTGGCTACAGCAAAGGCCAGCTCAAGCCACCATAGTAAAAGACGCTCCCTAATTTGTTCACTGAAGTACCTTAGAGGCTCTCTTAAACGTTGGGCAGGAAGACTCAAAGCGCAAGTCAGATTCTGAATGAAGCGTTATGATGCTGGATCCAATGAAAAAAAATCGATTGTGTCCAACTTTATAAATAAATACCGAAAGCTACACAGAAAGCCACTACGTCCAGCTGTCAGGCCACTGTAAAAAAAACCTGCCAGGTTACCCTTCTCTCCTCCTATCTGATAAGCCTCTACACCTGACTAAGGTAGCTTTGTCATTATATGACTACACAAGCAGACATGCTTTAATCGTATATGCCTGGAGGAAAATCAGAGTTCAATTTAGACAAGCAAACCCAGCAAGCAGCAACATGCACATTTCCAATGAAGCGCTCTTCTTTTAGAGCTGATTCAGACTCACTTTCGTACATTACCCTGTAGATGCTACAAAGGGTTTGGTGTTATTTTAAGCTGGGATAAAAGCCCTTTGAAATTGTGTTCCCATTTCTTCCCACTCTATTTTCAGCACCAAACACTAACGATACTGCTCTCAACCTTCTCAAAAACAGAAGTCAAAAGCATCGAGTCTAGAAGCAATTTTTGTCCTCACATCCAAGAGAACTGGAGATTATGCAGCCCCCTGCATCGCTTCCAAATCACTCGTGCACAGTCACCTCTGGGAAGGCAGTAGCGCGGCAGACGCCCACCTACTGAATCACCATTACTTTCTCCTTTAAGTTCTGGGGAGTCCCTGGAGATATCAAATTTAAAAGTACTGATCTAGCCCGATACTGTTTACCCTACAAGACCAGAAGTGAAGTAATGTGGCTTACGGAGAACTGGACCTCCCGTGTAAGGCATGCCTGAATGGATTTCCTAAGAAAACAGAAGTTGACTCAAATGAGTAGAACAACATTGCCAATGTGACTTGCCATCACTCTCCTGTTTCTTGCACGTGTCTTTGACCAGGGACAGGAGCTGTCATGGAATAGAATGATAGAATTGTTTAGGTTGGAAAAGACCTTTAAGATCATCCAGTCCAACCATTAACCTGACACTGCCAAGGCCACCACTAAACCAGTTAAGGGGAGAGTCATAATTCCATGTTTCCTGGCTTGATGGCTGGATTATTTTTTAATGAAAGTAAAACTAGGAAGCACTAAGGTTGGAAAGGGCCTCTAAGATCATCAGTCCAACCATCAACCCAACACCCCCATGCCCACTAAACCATGTCCCAAAGTGCCACGTCTGCCCATTTGTTGAACCCCTCCAGGGCTGGGGACTCCCCCACCTCTCTGGGCAGCCTGTTCCAGTGCTTGACCACTCTTTCTGTGAAGAAATTTCTCCCAATATCCAATCTAAACCTCCCCTGACACAGCTTGAGCCCATTTCCTCTTGTCCTATCACTTGTTCCTTGGGAGAAGAGCCCGACCCCCCTCCCTGCCCCCTCCTGTCAGGAGCTGCAGAGCGATCAGGTCTCCCCTCAGCCTCCTCTTCTCCAGGCTGAACACCCCCAGCTCCCTCAGCCGCTCCCCACCAGCCCTGTGCTCCAGACCCTGCCCCAGCTCCGCTGCCCTTCTCTGGCCACGCTCCAGCACCCCAATGTCCTTCTTGTACTGAGGGGCCCAAAACTGGGCGCAGCATTCGCGGTGCGCCCTCCCTGTCCTGAGCATATAAACCGCACAGCTGGCCAACAGACGGGCCGGTCCTGGGGCCCCTCCTCGGGACTTGTGCACCCCTCCCTCGGGCAGCGCTGGGCCGCTGAGGCCCCACAGCCTGGGGTCAGAGAGTTGCCTCAGGGACACCGGGCCCCCCCCACCCCACCCCGGGGCTTACTCGCAGCCCCCCCCGCTCCGGGCCCTCTGCCCCCCGGTACCCCCCCGGCCCCTCCACTCCTGCCCCCCAGTCCCCCCCCTCACCCCCAGGCCCTCCCTCCCTCCCTCAGCCCCCCGCCAGGCCCCGTCCTTCCCCCGCCGGCCCCTGAGGGGCCGAGCCGAGCCCCCGCCCCGCCCGGCCTCACCTCCTCCAGGAAGCGAGTGACATCGTAGACGCGCCCGTGGATAACCAGCCAGGCCTCGCGGCTGGAGTTGCGCTTCCCCACCTCCTCCAGCGTGAAGACGGGCCCAGCCTCCTCCCCCTCCGCCTCCGCCGCCGCCGCCGCGCAGCCCCCGGCCTCCGTGCGCTCCCCGGGCTCCATGCTGGCAGGCCGGCAGCTTCGCGGAACGGCAGGCTTGGCCCGCGACAGCCGCCGTAGCGATGGCGGCCGTCCCCGGCCGCCCCCTGTAGCTAACGGCCCGCGGCGGCTCCCGGCCGAGGCCGCCGGCCAATGAGGAGCGAGCGGCCCCCGCGGTGGCGCGACTGCTGCCGCCGGTTGCAGCCAATGGGAGGGCGCAGCGCCGGGCGTGGGCCAATAGGGAGCGGCCAGAGCCACAGGGCGGGAAGGCGCCGGGCCTCGCCTCGCCGGGCCTCGCCTCGCCGGGCCTCGCCTCAGGCGGAGTGCTCGGGCCCGGCGCGGCCCCCAGCCCCGGCTCCCCCCGGCTCCCCCGGGGCAGGGCTGGCGGGCAGCGGGGCGTCGGCCGTCCCGCCAACCCCACCCACCCGGGCCGCCGGAGAGCGAGGTGCCCGTCAGCAGCCTGCCCGCGGCGGTGTCCGTCCCTGGCCTCCGGTAACTCTCCCCATCCGGCCTGTTGGGCGGGTGAGGGGAAATACTTCTGTGGAAACCGGGATCTCCTGGCAAGCGCCTGTTCTTGTCAGGGACCGTCCGAGCTCGCCTGAGCGCCTGCGGTCAGAGCTGCAGCACCCTTCCCGGAGCCGAGCGGGCTGCGACAGGCCGCCTCGGGGTTGTCCGCGGTGGCAAACGCGGCTGGAAGGACGGTGCGGCACTGCCGAAGGAGCAGTGCCCGCCATCTGCAGTGGGTGCGGCGACAGGGAGCCGCAGGTAGCGGCTGTTTCATCAGGAGAGCGTGCGGGATGTGTGCGGCAAGAATCGTTTGTCGGGGTCCCTTGGCTGAGCTGTAGCGCTCTTTGGTGGGCTTCGGATTCCACTGCCAAGCAGAACAGCTTTTTTACTGCTCCTTTTGTTTTGTTACTTTCTGCCTGTATGTAAAATAGACGGCCATCTCGCAGATCTGTAAACTGAGCCAGTGCTGCATTTGTATTGTTTTCTAAAGGATCATGTGCAGGTCTGATGCAAGTCACTCGGTAAGCTCTCTCTTCCCCGCCAGCCACGCTGAACAGGTTTAGGGACAGAGGGACTGTTTGGAAGCTCAGGAACCTGAGTAACTTGTAAACCTGATGGTTTTCATTCACGGCTGTGGAATTTATTTTCTTACACTTGCCGTACAGGTATAGCGCTGGACAGTGGACTGTTTGTTTTAACGGAATTGCTGAGGAGGCAGAAATGCCCTATGATGTAAGAAGTGCTAATACTGTTACCAGCACTGGCTAAAGGTTAAAGGTATATGCAAAGAGAACTTGAACAGGCTAATATCCGTGCTGTTTGCTACAGTTGGGATTCTAAAAGGAGCTCGAGTGCAGTAGGTACCCGTACCTGGCTTGCCGCTAAGCTGGGATCTCTGTGGGAATGAGACTTACCTAGTGATACAGTCTGGGAGATTATTCAGCTCAAAGGTGTTAGGGTAACTAACCGTGCTATCTGTCCACATCCACTTCAGTGCAAAGGCAGGTTAGCTCCCTGAAGATCCAAGGTTGTATGTCAAACAAATTTTCTAGGTCACTCTCTGGTAAGAAAGAAGGGTATCTTTTATTACTGGAGAGAAAGAAATCGCTCCAGTGGTGCCTGCCAACCATAGTCTCTAATCCAATTACTGTTGTAACGCACAACCTTTGCAAATGGCTGAAATTCTGGGCTGCGACCTGGCATGGCAGCTGTTTTTCATATGATGGCTTATCCTGGCCTTGTTCTGCTGGTTTTGTACAAGGAAATGGGGATCGAGGTGCAGTCAAAGAAGTAGTAAGGAAATAAAGCCACTGCACTAGAAAGAATAAAGCGTGGGGAGAGAAGGCATTCACGTCAGATCAGTCTGATTTGTGTAGGATTCAAATCCATCTCCTGCTGTCGGCATGTTCTCTGTCTTAGGAAGTAAGCTATAAATCTGGATACACCACAGCAATCGTTGAACTTTACCCAATGTTTCACATCCTTTGGTACCTGGTGAGGTGGTGACTTTCCCTCACGCAGGCTGTTGTTCCCTGGTACCTTAAGAGGCTCGGTTCTCATAGCTGTAGCAGAGTGTTTGTCTTCATAAGTGCATTTACTGCCTTGTGTTGACTGGTGAGCTTGTGGTCTTTCATCAGAATTCTCACTCATACTCTGCTGGCACAGCAAACTGGGGTTTCTGCTTCTCCGAAAGCCTGGTAGGTAACGCAGCGTGTGGTTGCCTTTGCTATATTGCTGTGGTGAATTGTAGGCTTTTGTATGGCCACCTTCTAAATTAAACTCTATGTTACTTTATGCCATTTATTGAGACAGCCATAAAGATAGAATATTTCTCCGTCTCTCAGTGCTTTCATCTGATAGCTTTTTTTTTTCACTGAGGCAATGCATGCACGCTCAAAGCCCTCCTTTAAATGTACACGCATTCCCCACCATTGCCCAATGAAGCCTGCAGTGACTTCTTCCAAGCCAAGCGTCAGAACCAGCACTCTGTCTGTACGTGCTCAGGCTATGCAAAGCAGCTGCTGAGGTCACGCTGTTCTTGAAATCCTTGGCCTCCTTTTCCTCTCTAGCTTCGTTACAGGCTGGAGGGCGCAGACCTCACAGCTCCCCCTCCAGCTGTCTCCCAGCAGTACAGATACTCACCTGAATTTGCATTTACAGGGGATCTTCTCTATTTGGGCAAGTCCATACATTTACTTAACCAGATATTTGTATATTGGTAAAGTCTTAGCCTGTTCTGAAACTTCTCCACAGTTACCTAATCAGTAGCTCAGTCTCAACATAGCTTAAATACTGAGCTGCTGCTGCTTCTTTTGATCCTTTCCGTATATCTTTTCCCAGCCGTTAGGGATGTGTCCCTGATTCTGTGCGTAACCCGCGTATCCTCTCTGACGTGGAAGCATTTCTAGTTCCTTGCACTGACTGACGTACGACCGTGCAGTTCCCTTACTGTGTAGCGTTGCTAAGAGGGAAGCTCCCCGCAGCCAGGCTATGTACTGTAAGCTAACGTGGTATTTCATCATCGTGCACCCCCGTTGCCACAAGCACCTTCTGCCCGGCCTTGACAAGCACAGTCATGTATCGTTTCACAGAGAGCTGCTGTAAAGATCGCTCTACCCTCTCGCTTTGACTGGGCTACCCATCTCTTGGCACGTTTCTGCTGGCCCCATCCCTTGGTTGCATCAAAAACTCCGTCTCTTTTTCTAGATCCTTCCCATCACATCCCTGCCTGTTTGGATTTCATTATAAAGTACTTTACCTTTCCCTCGAATTGGTTGACAGCATCAGTTTCTATAACCTGCTTGATGCATTAAATAAGTGCCTTTGTGCTTTCTCCTCTGCAGCTCTCATGCTCGGAGGGTTTCTCCATATGTTTTGCAGAGCAATTTCATTGTCCTCCTCAATATTTCCCTTTTCCACAGTGACAACTGTTTTGTTGCTGCCCATTTTTCTGAGTCTGGCCACTGCCTTTCCAAGACTACTCGGCGCAGTATCTGTTTTGCACTCGTGTGTAACACAGTGGCATCCTGGTCCATGAGTGGGCCTTCTAGGCACATTAGCAACACAAATAATGAGCATGGTAACAAATGAGTTCAATATTTATTTATTGAGCAACAGAATTCAAGCGCTGCTCTTCCTTACCATTATCAAGCCCAAAGAGAAATCCGAAATCTGTCGCATGTCTGTCTAGAGAGCAAGCCCTTTAGGGCAGGTGCTGTCGTCTTCTGTTTGGTGCCACACTGCGCACGCAGCCGGAGCTCTACAACAGAGAAGAGAGAGGAGCGTGTGGTGACCAGGTGCCCCTGATCATTTTCCTGTTTTGTTTTCCACCGTAACTCATACAGAAAGACAGACACGAGACCGCAGCAACGTGCAGATCTTGTTCCCTGGAATGTTTTCTTTCATCTGTAATCACTTCATCAAAATCCATAAATCAAATAATTCAGACTAAAAAAGCACAAACACGACTGTAATTTGTGCCTTCCTGCTCAGTGTTTCATTTGGCATGCAAAACACCAAACCTTTTCCTGAAAAAATTGATGGTGACACCGGGCAAGGGTTCGGTGAAACCGGACAGCGAGGCCACTTGCATTCCAGGTCCACTGCCTGCTTCCATAACCCCTGCTTCCTCTTCATGCATTGTAGAAGATTCGGAGAGTAAAACAATGGTTTGTATCTCTGTATTTACTCTGGAATTCACAATTTCAGGCTCGTTTCCCAGCGCAGGGTGCCGTTAACACGTAATTGGCCCAGGCAGGCCGCGAAACCGTGTGGGAAGGAAGCCTTGACTGAGACGCCGAGGCTGCGGCCCCTGCCACGGGCCCTCTCCTGGCTCCAGCAGCGCCTAGGGAGATTAGCACCTTCTCAGCTGCCCTGCGGCTCCGCTGTGGTGATTACCGCTCTCTGGCATCTGTCAGCGTGACCACGCTGCGGCTCCTTCAGCTGCCGCTGTCCAAACCAGCCCAGGAACTGCAGAAACCTCATCCATCTTGTCTAACCTGGAGCAGCTCCATCTAACAGGGTAGAAAGTGATCTACTGAGCAGCCCTCCTCGGAGATCTGCAGGGATGAAGCCTTCGCCGGGGAGATGCTGGTGGGCACGAGGAGGAGGTGATGGCAGCCCCAGAGGGGCAAGGACAGGAGGCTGAGGAGGTGGGCCTGGCGAGCAACAGCTCTCCCGCTTTTCCTGAGTGAAGCCTGGCTTGGAGAAGGCAGGTGGTCCCCGAATGGCTTTGTCCAGGCATCTCGGAGAGAAAGCTTGCTTGCTTTCCCTTGGGAGAGGACTCCGGGGACTCTCTTTTCTGATCTTTGAGCAGAAATAAAGGAAGTCGCTCAAAATCCTAAAACCTGTACTGGCTGATGGGGTCTGCCAAAGTGGCTGGCACATCTAGTTGGAGTGATGTGTATCTTGGAAAGGTGCAGAAGCTACTGGGCTTTTCAGAAAACATTGCGTTTTCTAGTCAGGAGAGCAACGGCAGTGTTTGAAAGGCCGTAAGGACAACTGATCTTACACGCTGTTGCAGTGGCTCATGGGCCTCTCCTTGAATTGAGGGGAGAACGGTGAAATTCAGGAGTCCCAGCCCTGTCACCTGCTCTTGCATCTTGTGACAGAAAAAGAGCAAAACCATTTTGCTCGTGAATATTTCATACGGAAAAGTATTTTAATCAAAGCACGTCGCTCTGTCATCTCCTCTCGGCCCAGGAAACAGCCGCCGGTATCTCTCTCTGCATCCTTCCTAACATTTAATGGCAGTGACTCGCTGGTCGTGTGACACGGTTGTACCGCGTCCTGCTCGCACAGCTCCCTTTCTGCACTTGTGCTCCCCGGGCAGTCACGCTGCCGGAGCTGAACAGCCACCCTTCTTTCTTGCACAGATTATTTTTATCTCTTCCTTTGTTTGCCAACAAAAAAATCCCTCCCAGTTTTACCGTTTTCCATTTGACACACCGATTTTTCTCATGTGCGTTTCCTTCTCCTCTGGCCAGGGCTGGAGGGAAGGGAGTATCCTGGATAACCTAATGCGAGAGGAATTTTCACGTGCTTTTCCACCGCAGGTGAGATAGTCTCCAAAACGGTGTCAGGGATGTTCCCTGGGCCAAAGTGATGCTGTGTGTGAGTGAGAGAGATCCTGGAGTGGCAGAGAACCACCCCGTAACCCAGAGGATGTGCTTGCCAGCGCCTTGCTTGGCCTTCGCCTAAACCAGCCTCCTTGGGGCACCAGTTCTTCTTGGCACCGGCTGGCTGGGATCGCTGGGAAGCCAGGGCTTCCAATTCTGTACGCAAAGCCTGAGTGACTACGGAAAATCCTCTGCCCCGAGACGCTCAAACAGGGCCCTCCTTTTGTTGTTACAGGTTTGAGAAATGGGATTTGCAGGTGGCTGGAGTACAAGAAACAGGTGTAAAGAGCATATAAAAATGTCCTGGCTGTTCAAAAGACTAGAATAAAGAGCATAAAGTAAAAAATGCCAAATAAAGTATGCAATAACAACTCCTATCTAATACTAGAGGTGTTCAGTTGCACCTGCAAATGGAGGTTGTGCCCAAGCCTTAACGAGTGAGGTGTGGGTGCTCTAACGTGGCGGCAGATGAGGCCAGGCGGGTGCATGTTGGGGTTTCCATTGCTGTGTCTGTCGTTAACCCCGAGCAGCATGGCTCTGCTTCGCAACGCAGCCCGTCGGCTCCGAGCATCTGTCCATGCTGGCAGAGGTGGCACTGACTCTCTGTTTTAGGTACGAGAGCAGGTTTAACAGACATCTCTGCACCTTGCCAGGTGCCCAAGGTGAAACACTCGGCTCGGGGGATCTCTCATCATTTACAGATGGCGGTTTCCCTTCTGTTCCACTTTTCCCAGCTGAAATAAGGTAATCAGCGCTCCAGAAAGTGCCATTTCTGCTGGAGAATGAAACCTGCAGTTGGAAGAGCGTGCAGAAGGCGTCCTCCTTCTGTCCCTTGCTCTGTGTTTACCTCTTGACAGGTGGAGAATGACCTCAGAACTCATAGAATCACAGAATTGTTTAGTTTGGAAAAGACCTTTAAGATCATCCAGTCCAACCATTAACCCAACACTACCAAGGCCACCACTAAACCAGTTAAGGGGAGAGGAATAATTCCATGTTTCCTGGCTTGGTGGCTGGATTATTTTTTAATGAAAGTAAAACTGGGAATCACTAAGGTTGGAAAGGAGCTCTAAGATCATCAGCCCAACCATCAACCCAACACCCCCATGCCCGCTAAACCATGTCCCAAAGTGCCACGTCTGCCTTTTTTTTTCATAGAATCATAGAATCGTTTAGGTTGGAAAAGACCTTTACGATCATCCAGTCCAACCATTAACCTACACTACCAAGTCTACTCTAAGCCAATCAAGGGTAGACTAGACTAAACCATGTCCCCAAGTGCCACCTCTGCCCGTTTTTTGAACACTTCCAGGGATGGGGACTCCCCCACCTCTCTGGGCAGCCTGTTCCAACGCTTGACCACTCTTTCTGTGAAGAAATTTCTCCCAATATCCAATCTAAACCTCCCCTGACGCAGCTTGAGCCCATTTCCTCTTGTCCTATCGCTTGTTCCTTGGGAGAAGAGCCCAACACCCCCCTCCCTGCCCCCTCCTGTCAGGAGCTGCAGAGCGATCAGGTCTCCCCTCAGCCTCCTCTTCTCCAGGCTGAACACCCCCAGCTCCCTCAGCCGCTCCCCACCAGCCCTGTGCTCCAGACCCTGCCCCAGCTCCGCTGCCCTTCTCTGGCCACGCTCCAGCACCCCAATGTCCTTCTTGTGCTGAGGGGCCCACAACTGGGCACAGCATTCACGGTGCAGCCTCCCCAGTGCCGAGCACAGGGGGACGATCCCTGCCCTGCTCCTGCTGGCCACGCTATCCCATACAAACTCGTACCACCCTATATGAGCATATACGATGCTCAGCTCTGGTCCGAGCATAATGGGCAGCAGTGGGCTGTGCCCCGGAGCTCCCTGCACCTGCTGGGTGATGCGTGCGCCGGTGGGGCCTCTCCGCCACGGAGGCCAGGCAGTGCGGGCGCCGGCAGGAGCCCGCCTCGATGCCCACGAGTGGGCCTGCCTGCAGCGGGCCTGCGGGCGGGCCTGCCTGCCTGCAATGGGCCTGCCTGCAGCGGGCCTGCCTGCAATGGGCCTGCTTGCCTGCCTGCCTGCAGCGGGCCTGCCTGCCGGGACCGCCCGCCCGACAGAGGGCGACAGCCCGGCCCGGAGCCGCCGCGGTGCACGCCGGGAGCTGTAGGCGCGGCGGGGCTGGCGCGGTGCATGCCGGGAGCTGTAGGCACCGGAGGGCGGGGCGACGGCTCGGCGGCATCGTCACTTCCGCCGGACCGCGGCGTCAGTTCCCGGCGGGATGGCGGGGAAGCGGGCGCGGGCGGCTCGGCGGGAGGGGATGGCGGCGCGGGGCGGTGTCCCCGAGGAGACGGTGAACAACTGGGTCCTGCAGTTCTACTTCCACCAGGCCATGGCGGCCTACCGCTCCGGGCGGAACCGCGACTTCCGCCAGCTCCGCGACGTCATGCAGGGTGGGCCGCGCGGGCCGGGCCCGGCGGGCGGGCTGCGAGCGGGAGCCGGGGCGGCGGGGGCGGCCCGGGGGGCGGGAGGCGCTTGGGCCGCGGGCTGGGCCGTGCGGGAGGGCCGGGGCAGCGGCGGGGGGCAGCTGGGGCCGGGCCGGTGTAACCTCCCCCTTGTCCCACAGCGCTGCTCGTGCGGCCCCTGGAGAAGGAGCCGGTGGTGGCCCAGATGCTGCGCATAATGCAGTTCCTGTCGCAGATTGAGGAAGGCGAGAACCTCGGTGGGTCCCCAACCCTGCCAGCAAAGCCCCGGGGACGCCCCAGTTGCGGCTCGCAGCCCGCTCCCCCAGCCGGAGCGTGCCCCGTTCCCTGGCTGGGTCCCCGCAGCTCCCAGGAGCTGTGTTCCCGCACAGAGCGGGGGTCTGGGCTGAAGCTGTGAAGCCGTAGGAGCTTTCCCCTGAGGTTTAGGGGCTGGTGAGCGTGGCCGTTCATGTCTGCGTTGCGCTGCCGCAGCAAGTGCGAGGCTATTGCTCTTAGCCGAGAGCAGGGGGCTCGAACGCAAGCTCCGGGGCTCGAACCCAAGCTCCAGGGCTGTCCTGCTGCCTGAACACACCCCTCGTAGCTTCTGAAACGCTCCCCCGGATCAGTTATTTGCAGCCAAGCGGCACTTCTGTAGGTTTGCATGCTTCCAGGGGGATCATGCACGGGTTAGGTGCTTGGCAGTCAGCCTGCCCTTCCTTCCCGTCTTCATCGTCAGTAGCTCTAGAATTTGCAGTTGCACGGAGGAAATAGAGTAGTGCTCTGTAAGGCATCACTGTGAATGCCTCGCAAACGGACAGCTGTGAATTCTTGTAGATTGCACCTTCGATAAAGAGTCGGAGCTCACCCCGCTTGAATCAGCGATCGGCGTCCTGGAGCTCATTCAGAGAGAATTCTCTGTGGCTGAGAAGACGATGGAAACTGTTCA
The DNA here is from genome assembly GCF_030463565.1 of Pelecanus crispus. Classification (NCBI taxonomy): domain Eukaryota; kingdom Metazoa; phylum Chordata; class Aves; order Pelecaniformes; family Pelecanidae; genus Pelecanus; species Pelecanus crispus. The sequence goes on along the minus strand of NC_134650.1, from coordinate 47,839,776 downwards.
GAAAATGGTGAAGGAAGCTGTAAGACCTTTTTCTTTTTCAGTAAATGCTCTGCTTATCTTTTGTCTTAGAAAGGTCTTGCGTAAATGATGGTGGGAATTGCCTCGCCTGTAAAATACCGTCGTTAGTACTGGCTTGGCCACAAACGCCTATCTTCAGTGTATGTGCCTCTTCGTCAGTTAATGTAGAAGGTGTTTCTCTGCATCAGTTGGTACTAAGCTGTTACCTGTGCCGTGCTTGATTACGATACGTGCTTTTCCAAAGCTGATCTAGAGACTATGGTCAGTTCAGCGTCAGCAGAGAAACTGGTATTTGTTTTCTTCTGTAGGCTGTTATTGTCTGCATCAAAAACAGAGAGTTCGAGAAAGCTTCAAAAATTGTCAAGAGACATATGGGGAAGGAGCCCAGAAGCCAGGTGAGTCTGCGCCAGAATGAGAGACGGCTGTTTGAAAACTGTCCGATAGGTCTTATGGGGAGCGGGGATATTTGGGGGTGGTCTGATATGTCTTACGGGGTATTGGCGGGCAGGGGGGTGCTTGTGACACGTATCGCAGGCATAGATGGTTTCCCTGGGAAGCGTGCCTCTTGGGGAAACCTGAAGGAGAAGAAAGGGTAAGGGTGATGAGATGGAAAGAGTCCCCCTTGAAAGGGGGCCCTCAGCGTTGCGTGTTTCTAAAGCATGTCGATCGTCACTTTGGAGCTCCCTCTGTTACTCGTGTTCCCTCAAGTATCTTCATGGGTCTTCCAGGCATCAACACTCATCCTCTGCCTCAAGGCAGACTCAAGCTCCCATGTAGAGCACGAGTTTGTAAGAAGAGTTGGTTCTGAAAGCAGAAAGAATTCCTGTTTCTGTGGGCGGTGTAGCGTCTTGGGCACTGGACGCAAAAACTCAGAGTTGCTGAAACAACTCTGGCCTTTTCCCAGCCTTATGTCAGCATAAATTGGTTGCGCCCGGAGAATGTCAAATGGGAAAGGCCCGATCCTCGCACAGATCCCAGCTCCCGCAGTTGTCATTTATACCCTTGTACCTATTCAGAGTATTCTTACCTCTCCTCTAGAAAAAGAGGAACGAGTTGCTGGCTGTCATCCGGGAGAAGAATTTCAGTCATCCAGTAGTCAAAAACTTCTCTTACAAGGACTTCCAGCAGAACATGTTTCAGTTCCTGAAGACCTATGTGGACGACTCAGAGCCACTGCTGCTAACGGTACATGTCTGCCCTGCGTACCGGGCTTCCCGTCCTGCGCTTGCTTCTGCCCCAGCGAGGGGCAGCAGGAAAGCAGCAGGAGGTGCAGATTTGGGGAGAACTGACGCTTACTTTGCCACGAGGCAACGAAATACAGTGATTTGGCTTCTATGTGCCTTCTGTGCCAGTAATGAGTTAGTGTTTAGGCACCTAATTAACAGTGGGTTAAATCCAAAATACTTTAAATTTGGTCCATTCCTAAAAGGTTTATACAGTTGAACACATTTTTCAATCCGTGTAATGAGTTTTAATTGATAGACACGAACTCTGTATGTGGTGCCGATTGAACTGCAAGTAGCAGCTTAAAATGCCTTTGGGAGGGGATAAAATCGGATGGTACTGTGAGGAATCACCTTTATAATGGTTATGTGTTTTTTTTCTCTGTCCAAGATAATCAAAAAGACTTTGAATTCGGAACATGCCCAAGAACCAAAGTACTCATCAGGGACTCCTGAGTCTGCAAATGGGCCCAAGGACCAGGCAGCGGCTCGGGAGCCCTCGGGAAGGGCACAGGGCCGAGCAGGAGCTCCAGAGCCTGCAGAAACGGCAAAAGACCCGGAGGGTACTCCCAACCCTGCAGAAGGGGCAGATGACCCAGCAGCAGCTCCAGAGCCTACGGAAGGAGCTACTGACCCAGCAGCAACTCCCGAGCCTATGGAAGAAGCTACTGACCCAGCAGCAACTCCTGAGCACATCACAGCAGCAGATAACATCTTGGAAGATGCTTCAGAGCCTATGGAAATATCGAAAGAACCAGCAGCAGCAGCTCCCGAACTTGCAGGAGTGTCCTGCAGGGACTCGGAAAGGTGGGCAGAGGAATCTGGCCCTGCGTTGTGGATGAAGTGTGGCAGCAGTTCTCTCCTGAGGGGTACTTTGCTCTGTCCAGGCAGCTCTTAACTTCCCTGAATGCCAGCCCAAGCAGGTCTGCCCAAGCAAACCCCAAAGGCTATCGGTGCAAGACTTCTGTAAAGTAAAAATGTTCAGGTGGTTTGGTTTTTTTCTCTGAAGATGTGTAGGACTGTAGTAAACTAGGGAGGGCGGGCAGCGGCTGCCAGAAGGCTTGCTCTCGTGGAGCAGCATTTGGTATCTGTGTGGTTCAGCCCTTAGTCAAGAATAGCAGGGCATCCGTGGAGCATGGGCACGTCCTCTGCTTCCCCGGTACACCGCACCGATTAGGAGGAGGGCGGACCGAAGGGTTGGGAGTGCCCTCTTCAATAGATTTTATTTGCGCCCTAGGGTTAATTGTTGAGGGGCACAGCGCAGGGGAAAAGCCTGATTTCAGTGGAGTGGAGCCGCCTTGGTGATGTCTTTACAACCTGCTCAGTTGTGTTTATTTTGTAGGCAGCCCTCTGGAACCGTAACCGCGTATGGGATTTCTGTTCTGAGAGAAGCTTTCAAGATCCTGTCGGACTCCCAGGATTCTGACGCACTCTTCGCCAAACTGGACGAAACAGACTTTTCTTTCCCCAAGCAACTGTCTCCTTCTGTATCCCACAGAACCAAGAGACGGAAAGAAGAGGAGAATCAGGATTCTGAGATCTCAGACCCTCCTAAAATACCCCATAAGGGCAAACGCTTGTTGACCATAAGCAAACTGGTCATGGAGCAAGACACCCAGTACAGCGAGTCGAGTGAGAGCCCAGACTCTTCCCAGGAGCCAGTTGTATCTTCTGCTTCCAGACCTGTTCAGAAATTGCATGACCAGCCTGTATCTACTAAGAGTGCCAAGTATGAAGCCCATCTCTTGTGGTATATTCTAATCTGCACCCAATCTTTTGACTTGCAGCTGACATCGGTAGCATGAACAACAAAAACCTTTATCTTTAATTCAAGATGAGTATATTGACCATTTTTGGCCGCTAGCATATGTGGAGCTGGGCAAAGTAAACACCCTGTTTTCCTTACACTTTACTGTTTGGTTAATGGGGAGGAGAAAATGATGCAGCTGCCACTGGCAGCGAGTCAGAGGTGCTGCAGTTAGTTTTGGTAGGTGATTCCAGCATGCGTATTGCAGGTAACGCGTGCTTCTCTGCGCTTCGTTTAGTGATGCTGAAGCTGGAAAGAGTTCGTAGGCGCGTCTCGTGGAACAGATTAAACTGTCCTTTCCACCTCTTGAGAAATACAGCGCTGACCTTGCTTAAGCTCTTTTTTCCTGTAAACTGTGTTGGTTAAGAAACTCCTAGTTGTAGCTTTCTGACTGTTTCTTCAGTCCGAGTTGTCACTTGCCTTGCAGCTGAAATGACTGCAGTAAGAGGTAGGGGTATGTTAGGGTTTTTTCCTTTTTATAAGGATTTCCCACAGAAAATGGCAAAGTGGGCTTACCAGCAGAAGTCTAAAATTAACTAGACTCTTAAGCTGAGTCTCATGACTATCTCCTGTGGGCCGTAACAGGGGTGTAACAAAGGTTCCTGCTTAAATGTCTGTGTTGCTCTTCTTTTGCTTAGCGAAGTTGCATAGCAGCCAGCAATAAGGATGTTTTGGATCCCCAGGAGTGAAACTGGGAGGATTGAGGAGAGCTTGATGTGTTTGAAAAGATAACTAGAACACAAGTTCCCTTAGTTCCTGGCTTAAGAATGTCAACACAAAGGTTTGGTTTTGAAGGGCGGGCAGTAAAGATCCCGGTGGTCTGTGCAGCTTGGCTGCTCTGAGATGGATCCTCTTTGAAGCACAGGGGAGTGGCAGCAAGTAGAGGTGTGCTGCAGTGTAGCTGGCATCGATGCAAACAGCGGTGAAATCTCTCGGACGCCTGGCTGTGTGTCTTGCTCAGGGTTAAGCTAATTGTCAGAGATGACGCTGAGAAGGGATTTCCACACCCACTCCCCCATTGTCTGCTTCTTCGAGGCATCTGGGAATTTTACTTCATGAATTTCGTACGTTTTCAAGCACTTGGAAGTGGTGACGCTTGATTGCTTCTGCTTTTTTCCAGTTGCAGCTGACGTTGCTGTCCCTAGGATATGTCTGGAGTTTATTGTGGGGTGCTGGGGAACACCGTGGGGATAGGATGATGTTTTGTGAGCTCCTCCAGAGCAGAGTGCTGTGGCTGACTGCAGTGGGAAGGGGCCGGACTCGGTGACTCGAGTGCGACGCCTTCCCGACCTGTGCTAGGTGCCCAAAGTGAGGGTCGGTGCCGGATCAGGAAGGAGCCCGGAGTGGGGCTGCTGACGCTGGCTTGAGCAGTTCTCAGGTTCAAGCCCTGCCACTGTGCAAGTTGGTTTCCAGTTCAGCTGGAAAGTGATTTATTGTCTGTGCTGCTTGTGTGGATGTTTTGTCCTGAAGCCTTTAAGTGTCAGGACTCTCTTGGTAGCAGTGGTGCTAATGACATCTGTCTGGAGATCTGATCCTGCGCATCTCTGCCAGTAGCTCGTTCTCAGATGTTTGCGTGCAAGAGAGAGGCGCTGAACAGTGCAACTTGTAAGAATAGAGAACAGTATTTTCCTGTAATTGCAAATGGCTTCAATTAGACTGGATGTGACAGCCAGGGATGAACCTTTTGAAGGTTTTTTTTTAACAGACTTAATTTCATCTCCCAAGCTTGTGCGTGAGGATTGGAAGCAGGTGACAGCACTGAGGCACTTGTTCTGACAGAGAGGCTTCTGGTGCTCGGTTGGCCTCAGTAGTGTTAGTAGTGAAACAGTAAGAATTTAAATGCTTCTTGGGGAGACTAAAGGCGTCTGGCCTGAGCTGTTGGCAAGCCTGTGCCGTACACGAAGGCCTGGGAAGTCCAGCTATGTGTGTCTGTTTGCTGTAAGCGCTTAATTGTGTAGTTAATACCCAGACACTTGTTTTTGCAAATGCTGGCTACAGAATACAATACTCCACTTGTAGTTGCGTATATATGGCACGCCATACCTTCAGACAGGGGCTCCGAAGGATTCACCCCCCTCAGAGGGGAGCGGAGGAGGTGGCGGCGTGTTTATGTATTGCTTTATGGCTGCATTTCCCTGCATTGCGTGCTCATCGCAGGCCTGCCTGCTGTGCTCCAGGTGTCCCTGCACCTTCTCCCCCTAAAACATTCTCCCTAGCCAGTAGCCAAAGTAAATGCTTGCCTGTTTTCAGGTCCTTCCAAGGAAGGTGGAACAGCTTGTATGGCGAAGAAGAAAAAGACAGTTGGAGTGAGGAGGACGAGCTCTTCTCAGATGCGGGTAAGAACGGAGCCCCTGCCACAGGTGTTAATTGATGACGATCCTGGCTTTGGGGCTCATTCACGGGTGTCTTGCTACCTTCCGTGTGACTGAAGTTTGCAACCAGACATCCTAAAAGCCCAAGAAAATAGGTGTCTGTCCAACTCTGAGATATTTATTCTTTGTACCTCTGACCTGAAATGCATGCTAAAAACTTCTGTTCAAGTTTCAGACTGACCACGCTTAGCTTACAGGATGTAAATATTGGAAATACAGCTCTTTCCCTGTTCCCACTGTAGTGCCATGAAATAAAGGTTAAGTTTACCTTTTCAGCTGGATCAATTTTCCAGCCCAGTTCCCTTTGCAGCTAGATACGCAGCTTAGCTGGTGAAAAGTAGCAGACAATGGATGTCTAATTCCAGCCTCAACGCACAGCGTAGCCACATCCTGGATGGGTGCCCCTGTTCTTGATGTATTGGCTAGTTTAAAACAAAACAGGTCTTACTGGAAAGCTTTCACATAAAGCAATTGAGGCTCAGAACGGAAAGGCTGTGCATGCTATAGCTGCAGAAAAGGGAGGGATAAAGGAATTTGGTTTTACTGCCTGTCCCGTTGTAGGCTGACTGCACAGTTCAGCAGTTAAGCCCAAGGCAGTCTCTCGAGGAGGTCTGTGCCTCCTGAGTTATGGTGGAAGGTAATCCTCTTGCCTTGTTTTTCAGCATCATTTGGGACAAACAGCCACAATGCTACAGTCTTCGGTTCCAAGAAACAGGTAATGTGGAGCCCTTAAGTCCTTTCAGTAAGGCCTGAAATTGGGACGTGTTCGTATAGAAGAGCAAACTGTCAGACGATTTGCAATATGTTGGTGAGGATACTCTGCTGCTCAGCAGCCTGCGGTTCGCTGCAGCAGGGCGAGCTGCTGCGGTGTGTTAAATGAAGCACCGGAGGCTGGGTTGGAAAGCGATGCTTCCTGAGGCCGATGCTTGCAGTGCCCAGGCTTGATCCGAGTTGTGCAGGTCTTTGCATTCGCAGAGCTGGCTGGCGGCTCTCTGGTAAAAGAGCCCGGTTTGGCCGTTGGCTAAAGCGGTGCGCATCCCACACGCAGGCACCGGGTACACGTGCGAAGTCCCTTGTCCTTGATGCGCGTGGTTCAGAGCTAGGTTTGCCGGGTTCCCCACGCGCTGGGGAGGTTCGGCGTCTTGTTCGGGTGAGGGACGCGCATGCGGCAGCTGTCCCCGGGAAGAGGTCCCAAGTTTGGTGCTGCTAGGAACTCTCTCGCCCTTGCTTGTAGGAAGATTGCTGCTGGCTCTCGTGCTGCAGTACACCGCGTAGCACTTTGTTCCTGGTAACTGCTTGCTTCAATTATTTTGTGTTTTGCCTCCAGTACAAAAATTCAGGGGACCTGCAGACCTGAACTTGCAGATTAACACTCTGCTTGTATGCTGTTGGGCAGGGCGTAGGCAGCGAGTACTTTGTATCTCTGATGCCTGCTGTTGCATCAAAGGGTAATTCCTCTTTTACGTGATCAGTACTGTGCTTTGAGAAGCAGAACTACTCCTGAGCTCGTGCTGGAGCTTAGCGCTTCTCTTATTTGTAAGAGTTTTATGAGAGCACATCTATAGTGAAGTGATTATCGAGTGTCGTGTGTGCTACTGACAGGACGTCTCTGCTAACATGCTTGCAAGGAGATACAGCACGGTTCTCTGCCAAGTGCAACCCCTCCCTGAAGTGGCACTCTGTACTCACAGAGCGCTGCTTACCCGCTCTTTTGTAGAAATGGACGATACAGGAGAGCGAGTGGATCAAAGATGGCGTGAAGAAGTTTGGCGAAGGGAGATGGAAGGCCATTTGCCAGAAATACCCCTTCCAGAACCGCACGGCAGTGATGATCAAGGACCGCTGGCGGACCATGAAAAAGCTGGGAATCCTCTAGAGTTGGGAGCCACAAGACCTTCAGTGCAAAAACGTTCTGATTTTTCTTCTGAAAGATGGACCAGAGCAATAGTAGCGGAGAAGCTGCTGTGCTCATCCCTGATGTGTGTTGGGGCCGGCGTGGTTGAGCCCCTCTGCCTCGTGGTACCCAAGGCTGCAGCAGCAGACGGAAACCGTGTCTGACAAGAACTGAGGAGCCTCGTGTCTCGAGTTGTAACTGCAAGGTTTAGGTCTTCTGCAGTTGCCAGAAGCCGCGCAGCCTGATTGCACATGCTCGGAAACGGTCTGGATTGGGACTTTTCCTTTTCCGCATGACAACTGCAGCCTTTGTAGAATGGATCGCAACCTGATGGCTGCTGAAATGGCAGTTTTCTCTGCTCACATGCTGTCAGATGGCAGGATAATCCCATCAGTGGCTATTTTTATGTGTTTTAATTGTCGAAACTGTGAATCACTTGTTTCATCCATTTGCACTCAGTCCCTTGTGGGAGAGAGGCAGCACATAGTCCCAGAGCTTCTGGGGACAAGAGATTTAGGCAAGGTGATCTGCTTTGAATTTTTTTTTTTTTTTCCCCACACACATTTCTTTTCTGCTTTGTACCTGGCTAGTCTGCGAGTGGGAATTTCCCCCTGCCAGCTTTGAGGCTTTAAAAACATTATTTCTTTTGTTTCAGTATTTAAATGTTGCTTGTTCCTATGTTAAAAGTTCCGGTGCTTACTGATTTTGGTCCTGTCTTACTGGCACTTCTCCTTCCTGGTAACATCCTCCTCCTGTGTGCAGTCCCTGCAAGTGTGTGAGCTCTGAGGGTGCTGCGTGTTTCCTGCCTTCAGGTGCCAAAGCTGGAGTCCATATCTGAATGGTCTTCTGTAAAATAAAGTTCCTTTTTTGTTGGATATCAAGAGTTGTAATAAGTGTGAACGTGTACGGGTGGAAATGCAGCAGTTTGGGGCAATGGCTGCTCACTGCAGCGTGCACCACGCCGGGACCGTGGGGCTCGCCGTCCGCCTGTTTGGGGTGGAACAGCGGTGCCCTGAAGGTATGAGGTATGAAGCATGAAGCAGAAGCTTCTGGACTAGATTTCTGTTGAAGTCAAAGGGCGGGAGAGGTATGGGGGCACTTTCACCTCTCGGCTGTGTTCCTGCAGAGCCAGGGCTGGGAGAAGTCTGTTTGGGAACACCTGCTTCCCCTCTGTCCTTCAGCAGCAGCTGCTGGAATGTGTGTCCCTCATCACCTGGCTGTGGCTGCGTGTTTCCCTCCCCTTCTGCTTGTAAAACCGTTTCCCTGGGCTTGGAGCAGCCCGGGGTAGACAGGAGCACCCTGTGCTTGCAGAGGCCCGCTCCGGGCCGGAGAGGCTCGATGTGAGCCGCAAGCTGGACTGGTAACTGCCGGGGTGAGGCAGTGCCCGTCGGTCGTGCCCGGATGGAAGGAGACGTGTTCACGCTGCGCGGGGCTGCGCCCGTTCTTCCCTTCCCTGCGGAGCCCGGCTGCGCAGGGAGGGTATCGCAGCCCCAGGCAAACCGCTGGTGTGCCGGGGAACGATGCGGGCCCTGTTTGCTCAGCCTGCGTAGGGCTGTGTATGTTTCTTGGAGTAAAACGCTTTTCCTGTTTAATTTGCTTGTTCAGAAGACACGGACTGGCAGAGCGTTGGTCAGCGAGGAGAGCGGGGCTGGCCGGGGACCGGCTCGGTGTGGCCAGGAGATGCTGCTGGTGACTGCGGTGCTTCTTCGCAGCAGCCTCGGCCTCTGCAGAAGGGCTCAGCTGGGTGAGCTCTAAGGCGGACGAGCCGGAGCGGCTCCTGCTCTGCACTGAGATCACCTTGAGGAGCAGAGCCTGTGCTGTGCTCCTCCTGACACTAGCCCTGGCGCTGCCGAGTGCCGCCGCGGAGCGGTTAATGATTACCCCTGCCACCTCGGGCCCCCGCTCCTGCCCTGCCCCGGCGGGAGGCAGCGCTGAAGGCTGGGAAGCAGGATGCTGCTGCTGCTGCTGGCGCTCCTGGTGCTGCTGGGCCCCGCCGGCTGCCCCAGGACTGAGCCCCTGAGCGGGTCCGGCCAGGAGCCCCTCTTCCGTGGGGCGGATCGCTACGACTTCGCCATCGTCATCCCCGCCGGCACCGTGGAGTGCTTCTGGCAGTTCGCGCACCAGAACGGCAACTTCTTCTTCAGCTATGAGGTGAGTATTGCGTAGACGCGTCCTGGGAATCCGTCGGCGTGGTGCAGCTGCCGACGGGGTCGGGGAATGGCTGTGCTGGATCGGTGCTGCACGGCGGCTCTGCAGCCGGTGCCGGCTGCTGCCTCCAAGGGTGCGGCAGGTCCTTCCACAGGTGATCCTCCATCGCCTTAGTCCTTCGAGCAGGCTTATGTGCAGAAGGAGACCCCGTGGGATGGGGGTCTCCTACGGGGCCAGGCTGAGGGAGCTGGGGTTGTTCAGCCTGGAGAAGAGGAGGCTGCGGGGAGACCTTAGTGCAGCCTTTCAGTGCTTGAAGGGGGCCTGTAGGAAGGGTGGGGACAATCTTTTTAGCAAGGCCTGTTGTGACGGGGCAAGGAATAATGGTTTTAAACTAAAGAATAGATTTAGACTGGATAAAAAGAAGAAATTTTTTACACTGAGGGTGGTGAAGCACAGGAACAGGTAGGTTCCCTGGCGAGGTAGCAGAGGCCCCATCCCCAGAAACATCCCAGGCCAGGTTGGACGGAGCTCTGAGCACCCTGGTCTGCTTAAAGCTGTCCCTGCTCACTGCAGGGGTGTTGGGCTGGATGAGCTCTAAAGGTTCCTTCCCACCCAAAGCATTCTGTGATTCTATGATTCTAAGACCACAGCTGAACTCCAGACCCACTGCCCCCAGGGCACGGACGGTTTGTCTTGCGTGGGGAAGGCCCTTGGTTGAGACAGAGTGGTTGCCGTCACTTGGATGCTTCATCTCTGGGACCGTGCTTTTTTACGCAATTTCCATCATCAATCCCATTTCTTGGTTTTTTAAATACCTGGTTTAAAACCACAAAGCGGTGCTGAGAGCTCTGGACACGGTGCCCGAGCACCCGGAGCTCGCTCGCAGGGAGCTGCAGGGCGTCTCGGCACTGCGGGGAGCTCTGCCCTTCGCTGGCCCAGCTGGAGGCTGTGGCACAGCCCTTGGCTCTCCTCTGGGCCGCAGCCGGAAGGCGCGCTGAAGGTCTCGGGCACAGCCCTATCTGCTTGTCCCCACGCTCCGTCCCCTTCCCACAGGGGAAACCGCAGCCCTTTTATCTCCTGTTTACACTAGGCTGGTTGAAGGAGAGCCCGGGCACGGCCATGCCTGGCACTGACGGCTTCCCCCCGGCTCCGCTCTCGGCAGAGCAGCCCTGCAGGAACGCAGTCCAGCCCTGGGGCTCGGCACAGCTCCATCTCCCAACATTCCGGCAGCACCAGCAGCACCCAACCCAGGCAGCTGGGAGCCAGGGTGGGCACACGGGGTGGGAGACATGGGGTCTGTGCAGCACTGTGAGCGGGCATTGGGAACAGCGGGGTTTGTTCCCCAGGGCTGTGGGTTTGTTCTTTTATGCGCAGCTGGCAGCTCGCTAGGGGCCATTCCTGGCCTCGGCTCCCAGTAACAAAGGGGGCAGCTCCCCACAGACCCCAGACCAACCCCCAGTAGAGGCAGGTCCCCGCTGAGGCCCTGCCCTGCGCACAAGGGCTCCTGTGGGCTCCCGTCTGTTTCCTGGGTGCAGACTCAGGCCCACGAACCCCCCTTGGGTGTCTCCTGCCTCCAGGTCCAGCGGGCGACAGGCATCGGCAACAGCAGGAACATCCTAGCCACAGCGAGCGACCCCAACGGCCTCCAGCTCGGCGTTTCCCAGCACATGCGAGGACAGATCAACTTCCTCACCAAGGAGCCAGGTCCCCGCTGCCCCGGCCCCTGCCCAGCCCATCGGCAGCAGCTCCGATCCTGCCCAGCCAAGCCGGCACTTCCCAGAGCGTCGATCCGTCTGATCACGCCTTCCTCCCTAATGGGGAGGATGAGGGTCGAGCGCTGGGAACGGGTCTGCCCAGCAGCACCTCTTCTACTCGAGGAATGATAATCCCCGTTTCTCTCTGCAGGTTTTTACCAGCTGTGCCTGGACAACCAGCAAAACCACTTTGGCTTCATGCAGGTGTATCTCAACTTTGGTGTCTACTATGAAGGCGTCGACGTGGAAAACAAGCAGCTGGAAGAGAGAAAAGAGCTGAACGACACCCTGGAGGCAATCGGGGTGAGTGTCGAGGCGACGACAGGGCGCTCCAACGCAGCGGGGACGGGCACGTCCTCCCGAGGGAACTGAGAACGGCGTTTGCCGTTGGCTGAGCCGCAGCTTAATTTAACGCCGAGCCCAGCGGGCAGCTCTCAGGGTGGCTCTGCCAGCCCTGGGCTCTGCCGCGGCCCCGCTGCCGAGCGCCCGCCTCTCCCACAGGTCAGCATCCGCAAGCTGCAGCTCAACATCTTCCACATGTGGCGGTTCTACAACTTCGCCCGGATGCGGAAAGGGGCTGACTCCTTCCTCCTGGAGTCCAACTACAACTACGTTAACTGGTGGTCGATGGCTCAGAGCTGCGTTATCGTCCTCTCCGGGGTCCTGCAGCTCTATTTCTTGAAGCGCCTCTTCAACGTGCAAAGCTCCAGCAAGCAGACATGCTAGCAGTGCCCAGAACCGCGGGCAGGACCGCTGCCTGCAGTGCTCAGAACTGAGCTGCTGCTCTGCCTCTCGGCAGAGCAGGAGGGAAGGCTGGATCCTGTCTGGGGGGGGAGGAAGGAGAGTTCCCCCCGCTCCCGCCTCTGGCTTTAGCCCTGCCTCGGCCAAAATCCCTCCGACAGAAGAAAAGCGCGATGCGATCACCTGAGCTCTGTGCGCTGGGTTGGTTTGTTACATCCCTGCCCCTCATTACAGCGTCCCAATGTGCCTTTTCTATCAGAAACCCAATAAAGGAACCCCCGGCACACGCTCTGGGGAGCGATCGCAGCCTGCTGCCTGCCATCCAGCCTCTGCAAGCCCAGGCGAAGCAAGTCCTGCCTTGCAGGCAGCTGCCCCATCCCTCCCTCCTCGAAACTCAGCCCTGGGCTGCGAGCCTCGCCCCGGCCTCATCTGCTGAACCGAACGCGGTGCTTCTCCCCTCCAATTCGCACCCCAGGCAGGCAGAGCTGCGCAGCAGGGGCAAGGGCTGACCCCCCCGAGACGCTGCGCCAGACGACAGGCACTCTGGGAGAAGAAAAAAGGCTTTATGCGACGGCAGGGACAGGGCTGACGTGGGGGCAGCTCCTCCGCGCGTTGGCAGTAGTCCCCCCGGGGGGCGGGGGCCACACGCTGGCTGCTCCCAGCCCCTCCGCCCTGCTTGGGGCGGGCTCCCCGCGGCTCTGTGCGCCGCTGCCGCACCGACGGTGCGAGACAAGGTCCGTTCTGCCCAGAAAGGCTCGAGGTTCCTTAGGTCAGCGTGTCCTCGCTCCGCACGTACTCCCCGACATCAGCCTGGTGGAACACCACGATGGCCATGGGGTCCACCTTCCGGCACTCCTGGGTGGACTTGGCGGCCACCCCAAAGCCCTGAGGGGGGATGAAAGAAAGGTGAGAGAGAGTCTTCCCCGCGCCCCAGAAAACGCAGGGGCCGCGCCAGCCACTCACCAGCGGGACATCGGCCATGGAGTACACCACCACGCCCTGGTACTGCGCCGTGTTCTCCGTGATGCGGCCCAGCCCTGACTTCAGGACGTGGTTGCCGTAGAGGAAGGACTGCTCCGAGCCAGGCTTCACCCACACCTTGTACTGCAAGAGAGGCCAGGGTGGGTGAGGGGCTGGGGGGCCCAGTGTGGGGTGGGGTGCTGGCGCAGCAGCCGCGTCCCACCTTGGCGTAGGGTGCGAGGAAGTCCAGGGCCGTGACGCTGAGCCGGAACTTCTGCGTTTTGGTGAACTTGCCGAAGCAGGTGCCCAGCGACACCAGGCTGTCCCGGGGGATGCTCGCAGCCACCTTCAGCAGCTTCTCGCTGTGGGGAGCGGGGCAAAGGCAGAGCTGGAGCGGCTCCCGGGGCAGGGGCAGGGGCAGAGCCGGAGTGGCTCCCGGGGCGGCAGCCCCGCGCAGGCCGGTACCAGAGCCCCCCGCCCGGGCCCCCGCCGCCGGCCCCGCTCACCTCAGGTAGTAGACGCGGTCGCGGTGCAGGCGGAAGCAGTAGGTGCCATCGGGCCGGTCCACCAGCAGCTGGATGTTCTCACCGATGCTGCGGGAACAGGCCCCCGTCAGCCCAGGGACCGGCCCCCGCTCCCCGGCCCCCTCCAGCCGCGGCTGCTCTGGTCCCCGGGCCCGGCCCCCCCCCGTAACGGCCCCCTCCCCACGCCCGTGCCCGCTCCCCGGCCCCTCACTATTTCCCCAGCTTCTCGAACACCGCCCGCGTCTCCGCCTCCGTCAGCGGCCGCATCGCCCCGCACCGCACACGCGGGGCCGCGCCGGAACCGGAACCCCATGAACAACCGGAACCGGAAGTGGCCGGGCCGGAAGTGGCGCGGCGGCCCACTGAGAGCGGGCGGGTAGAGCGGCGCGATGGCGGCGGTGGCGGCGGAGGAGGCTCGGCTGCTGGCCTGGCTGCGCGGCCCGGCGGCGGCGGGGCCCGGCGGCCCCGAGCTCTCCGCCTACGTGGCGGAGCTGGCGGCGCTGGGGCTGGCGGAGCTGGGCCGGGAGCCGGCGCGGTTGGCGGCGGAGCGGGCGCGGGTGGGGGCGGAGACGCGCCGCCTGGCCTTCGAGCACTACCGGGCCTTCATCCGCTCCGCCGAGTGCACCGGCCGCGCCGGCCGAGGCTTCGGCGGCATCGAGAGCCGCCTCGGCAGCTTGCTGGGCCGCCTGCCCGCCCTCCAGGACGCCTGCCGGTGCGGGGACGGGGACGGGGACCGGGGCGGCGAGGGTGGCCGGGGCGGGGCCCGCTAAGGGCTCGGCGGGGGTGGGGGAGGCGGCAAGGGGTGGGGATGGGGGTGAGGCTGGGGTAGGGCCTGAGGGTGCGGGAGCAGCCCTGGGTGCAGGGGAGCCCGGTGAGGGCTGGGCTGGGGGCGGCGAGAGGGGCCCTGGTGCCGGGCCCGGTCAGAATCGGGGCCGGCTGGGGCTGGGGGGAGAAGCAGCGGTGGGAGGGGGCCCAGAACGATGCTGGGGGGAGGCCAGCGTGGGTGGGAGGGTCCCAGGGTGCACCCGCCGCAGCGGGGACCCTTCCACCGATCCCGTCGCCATCCCACAGGAACTTCATGCATGATGCCGAGGAGATCGCCTGCAGCCGGCGCATGAACAGCCTGACACTGAACCGGCACACGGAGATCCTGGAGATCCTGGAGATCCCGCAGCTCATGGATACCTGCGTCCGCAACGGCTATTACGAGGAGGCACTGGAGCTCGCTGCCTATGTGCGCCGGCTGGAGAGGAAGCACAGCAGCATCCCCGTCATCCAGGTAAGTCCCGCTCTGCCCCTGCCCCACGGCCGCCCCGCGCCCGGCCCCCGCGGCTCAGGCCTCTCTCCCACCCCAGGGCATCGTGGAGGAGGTGCGCCAGTCCGCCCAGCTGATGCTGAACCAGCTCATCCAGCAGCTCCGCACCAACATCCAGCTGCCGGCCTGCCTGCGGGTCATCGGCTACCTGCGGCGCATGGACGTCTTCACGGAGGCCGAGCTGCGCATCAAGTTCCTGCAGGCGCGGGACGCCTGGCTGCGCTCCATCCAGGCCTCCATCCCCGATGACGACCCCTACTTCCACATCACCAAAACCATCGAGGCCTGCCGCGTCCACCTCTTCGACATCGTCACCCAGTATCGCGCCATCTTCTCCGACGAGGAGCCACTCCTGCTGCCTGAGGGGCAGGCCCTCAACGAGGGGGCCATCTTCCACGGCTGGGTGCTGCAGAAGGTCTCCGAGTTCCTGCGGACGCTGGAGCGCGATCTCCGGCGCGGGGTGGGCGGCCGCCTGGACTCGCTGCTGGGGCAGTGCATGTACTTCGGCCTTTCCTTCAGCAGAGTGGGGGCCGATTTCCGCGGGCAGCTGGCCCCGCTCTTCCAGCGCGTGGCCACTGCTGCTTTCAGGAAGGCGGTGGAGGAGGCGGTGGAGAAGTTTCGGGAGGAGATGAATTCCTACACGCTCATCTCTGCCCCGGCCGTCCTGGGGGGCAGCGCCGGGGTGCCGGTGCCCGCAGCCCAGCCGGGGACGCTGCAGCCACCCATGGTGCTGCTGGACTTCCCGCCCCTCGCCTGCTTCCTCAACAGCCTCCTCGTTGCCTTCAACGACCTGCGGCTCTGCTGCCCTGTTGCCCTGGCCCAGGACGTCACCACCTGCCTGGAGGACGCGCTCGGTGAGGTGAGGCACCGGGGGACAGAGCCGTGACCTTGTCCTGGGAGAACGGTGGGTGGGCTTGCTCTGCCCCGAGTATTCATAGATAGAATCTTAGAATTGTTCAGGTTGGAAAAGACTTAAGATTGTAGAGTCCAACCTTTAACCTAACACTGCCAAGTCCACCACTAAACCATGTCCCTAGGCGCCAGTCTATACGTCTTTCAAATACCTCCAGGGCTGGGGACTCCCCCACCTCTCTGGGCAGCCTGTTCCAGTGCTTGGCCACTCTTTCTGTGAAGAAATTTCTCCCAATATCCAATCTAAACCTCCCCTGACACAGCTTGAGCCCATTTCCTCTTGTCCTATCGCTTGTTCCTTGGGAGAAGAGCCCAACACCCCCTCCCTGCCCCCTCCTGTCAGGAGCTGCAGAGCGATCAGGTCTCCCCTCAGCCTCCTCTTCTCCAGGCTGAACACCCCCAGCTCCCTCAGCCGCTCCCCACCAGCCCTGTGCTCCAGACCCTTCCCCAGCTCCGCTGCCCTTCTCTGGCCACGCTCCAGCACCTCAATGTCCTTCTTGTAGTGAGGGGCCCGAAACTGGGCGCAGTATTCATAACGCGGCCTCCCCAGTGCCGAGCACAGGGGGCCGATCCCTGCCCTGCTTCCGCTGGCCACGCTATCCCTGACACAGGCCAGGATGCTGCTGGCCACCTTGGCCACCTGGGCACACTGCTGGCTCATGTTCAGCTGCTGTCGACCAACACCCCCAGGTCCTTTTCAGACAGGCAGCTTTCCAGCCACTCTTCCCCAAGCCTGTAGCGTTGTGTGGGGTTGTTGCGACCCAAGTGCAGGACCCGGCACTTGGCCTTGTTCAACCTCGTACCAACGGCCTGGCACCGCGGGAGGGGAGTGGCCGTTTCGCACAGGGGGTCATCTGCCGGGAGAATGAACGACTCTCTGGGGAATTAACAACTCTGTCTTTTACCACAGGTGACCAAAACCATCCTGGCCTTCCACCGTGCGGAGGAGGCAGCTTTCAGCGAGCGGGAGCAGGAGCTCTTTGCCCAGTTCTGCACGGCTTTCCTGGACGACCTGCTGCCCTACCTCAACCGCTGCCTCCAGGTCCTCTTTCCTCCGGCACAGATCGCACAGGCGCTGGGTGAGACCCCGGGGGCTCTCGCGGCTCTGCCCCCACCCGTGGCTCCCCCCCCACGAGACGTACAGGGTCCTGTCTCGCTGTGGCTACCTCTGTGGGGGTTCCCCGTTGCCCGCGGGCCCCCACCTGAGCCCCCTCTCCCTGTCTGGCAGGCGTCCCCCCAACCCAGCTGCAGCGCTTCGGCCGCCTGGGCCGCATCGACGTGGTCGCCCTCAGGGAGCCGCTGGCTTTCCTCCTGCCGGCGCCGGGCGAGGCGGAACCGGCCCAAGAGAGCACCCCACGCCCGGAGCGGGAAGAGGAGGCCGAGCCCCGGGACCCCCTGCCTGCGCCGGGGCAGGAGCACCCCCCCGGGGGGGCTCTGCTGCCGGACGTCCCGGCGGCCACGGGGTAGCGGGGCTGCGGCCGGGGCGGGCTGTGTCACCCCGAGCCCCCCGTGCCTCGGGAGTGAAGCGGTGCGCGGCCGCTGCCCGCCTTCGCGCTGCCGGCGGCACCGCCTGCCCGCCCCGGGCAGCCCCCCGCGACCCTGCTCCTGCCTGCAGCGGGCGGTCCTCCGCGCCGCCAGGGGCCGCCCTCCCGCCGCCGGGCGTGCGCTGCGCGGCCACCGTAGCGGCGCGCGCGGGCGGGCCAACATGGCGGCGGCGCTGGCGGCGGGGCGGCGGCTGGCGGGGGGGGCCCGGCCGGGAGCCCCGGGCCGCTGCTGCGGGGACGCGGCGGGTTGGGGCGAGCGGGAGCGTTCGTACTGGCGGGCGCTGCGGCGGAGGGTGCTGGGCCCGCCCGCCCCGCCTTTCGCCGCCCCTTGCCAGGTGGGCGCCCCGGTGCTGCGCGCCGCCGCCGCCGCCGTGCCCCCGGAGCGGCTGGGGGGCTCCGAGCTGCGGGAGCTGGCGGCGGCGCTGGCGGCCGGGCTGCGGCGGGGGCCGTGCCTGGGGCTGAGCGCCCCGCAGTTGGGCGTCCCGTTGCGCGTCTTCGCCGCCGAGCTGCCCCCCGCCCGCTGCCGCCGGTACCCGCCGGCGCTGCGCCGCGCCCACCGCATCGAGCCCTTCCCGCTCCGCCTGCTCGTCAACCCCGCGCTTCGCGTCCTCGACGCCCGCCTCGTCAGCGCTCCCGAGGGCTGCGCCAGCCTCCAGGGCTTCTCCGCCTTCGTCCCGCGCCACTGGGCCGTCCACGTCTCCGGTACGGACCCCGCCGTGGGTGCCTCCCCCTTACCCCCCGTTATCCCCCGGCCGTCCCCAACCGCTGCTCTCCCGGGCAGCAGGCGTGGATGAGCACGGGGAGCCGGTGAGCTGGGAGGCGTCGGGCTGGGCTGCCCGCATCGTCCAGCACGAGATGGATCACCTGGACGGGATCCTCTACATTGACCGCATGGACACCCGCACCTTCGCCAACGTCAGCTGGATGGAGCTGCTGGACTGACGCCCGCCGCCCCGGCAGGCAGGCACCCAACCCACGACGGCCCCGTCTCGCCAGAGCAGAGCCGCGGCAAAGCCCCCAGTGTGCACCCGGGCCCTGGGGGTCCTCCAGCGTGGCGCCGGGCGCCCGCCTTTACCCTGGCGAAAGAATCGGCATGGAGCCACGGCACCGGGGGCTGCCGCTCAGTTTTTGTGGTGGGCAATACACACTGAGAGAACCCACCGCGGCTCCTGGCCCTTCCTGCCTGCCTTCCCCTGCCCCACCTGCGCTGCCTCTTGCACCTGAGATTATTTTATGGTTCTAGGAACAAAACCTGCTGCCAGGGGGGTGTTGGGGGGGGGGGGGATCCCCCTTTCTGGGACTCGTTTGGGGCCCAGGGTGAGGCCGTGGGCAGCAGCACTGGGCAGGTGGAGGAGCTGAGCGCAGCACGAGGGGGCACTGGGGCTGAACCTGGCTGGGGGATGGTGCAGGGGGACATGGGGTGCTGGCTGTGGGGCCAGGGGTCGTGGGCTAGCAGGAGCCCGCAGAGCTCATCCCCAGACAGGGGCTGCTCCAAGCACCATGTGCTCTGGTGGGTGGGCAAAGCCCCAAGCAGCGCGCCCCCCCCCCCCCCCCCCCGCCTCTGACACAAATCCCTGCCTGGGAGGGCTGCAGCATGGGGAGTCCCACACCCCACCCAGGGACAGGCAGCAGCGCCTGCCTGCACATGGCGGCACAGGCAGAGCCAGAGGCCTCGGCCCTGGGCAGGGAGACGGGGCTGCGCCCCCCTGGTGCCCTCAGAGCCTCAGGGAGGACCCAGGCACCGGCTGAAGCTTTCGGATTGTTTTTATTTTCATATAAACAAGACAGAACCCAAAGCAGCATTAAGTTAAAAAATAAAAAAAAAGAGCAGGAAGAAGAGTCGGGGCACGGCCGGGGGGGAGCACCCAGCTGCCCAGGCCATGCTTGGGCCCCCCAGTAGTGTCGGCCCCCCCCCCAGGCCGTGCTCCCTGCGCCCCGCCGGGTGCTGCAGTGCGATGGGGTGAGTAGTGAGCGGAAGATGAACTTGTTTGGCACAGCCGGCGCGGCGGCAGGGGGCACGGCGGGGGCCCTGCTGCCCCAGCCCCACCCCCCCTCACCCCCTTCCCCCCCCCCCCGCCCTTAACCTTCCTGTCCAAAATCCTCCGTGAATTTCTTCACCTTCAGGAGATCCTCGGTGTTCACGGTGGGGCGGGTGGTGGCCAGCGAGCGCAGCATGTCCGACTGCAAGACAGGGAGCAGGAAGGCAGCTGAGACCGGGGGGCACCGGGAAGGGACCCCCACCCCCAGCAGTGCCGGCTGGCACAGGCAGATCTGCCCATCCCCGTAGGGCTCTGGGCTGCTGCCATGGGCTTGGCGCTGGTGCCGTCACCCCCGCAACGGTGCTGGCTCTGCAGGTGGGAGCTGCCTGGAGGAGCCCAGGCCTTTCCCCAGCACCCTGGGGGCTCAGCACCCATGGGGCACAGAGCAGGGGCCCTGGCAGGAGGACCCCCCTGCTTCAGGGAGCAAGGAGGCGATGCCTGGAGCCAGGCGGCTGCGCTGGAGGAGGGACGGAGAACCAGCAGGACCGGGGCTGCAGCATTGCTGCGCCGGGGCCAGCCCTCACCCGGCGGGACGGGTGCCCAGCCCCGCGCCGGCAGCGTGGCCGCGCTCACCATGCAGACGATGGGTTCCATCAGCTTGTCGCTGGGCACCTCCATCCAGGTCATCTCAGTGGCACCCGGGTCACCGGGCGAGCACGGTGTCAGCAGGTCGTCCACGAAGGCGCCGGGGGTAGTGCGGGAGGGACCGCGGACCTGCGGCAGAGCCAGGCGGCACAGCGCTCGCGGGCGGGACGGGGGCCGTGGCACCGATGCTGGCCACGGGACCCCCGTCCAGGGACGGACCCCCTGTCCAGGAGCCGCCCCCACTCACCTTCTTGAAGTGCGTGGCCGACTGCACCTTGCGGACAGGCTGCATCAGGGCGTCCCGCACGATGATGCTGATGTCGGCCCCCGAGTAGCCGTCGGTTTTCCGGGCCAGCTCCTGGATGTTGGCCTCGGTCAGGGAGTGCGGGGTGTTGCCCAGGTGCAGCTTGAACATCTGGGCCCGCGCCGCCTCCTCGGGCAGCGGGATGTAAATGCGCTTCTCGAACCTGAGGGCAGCACAGGCAGGCACCGGGGTGAGCCCCACGCTGCCAGACCCTGCTGGGGCACAGCGCCGTGGCTCCGGGAGCAGTGTGGGGGGGGATTGGGAACTGCTCACCTTCTCCTGATGGCCGAGTCCAGCACCCAGGGGATGTTGGTAGCCCCCAGCACCAGGATCCCATCGCTGCTGTTCCCCACACCTGCCCGGGGACACAGCGAGCAAAATCACAGCGCTCCCCAGGGAAGGAACCGCGGGACGCAGGCATCCGGCAGCTTCTCCCACCCCTGCCCGCCCCGTCCTGCTCCTCCCCGGGACCCCCTTCGTGTGCCAGCTCGTCCCGCTGGGGAAGCCCCACGCACCCTGCATCTGCACCAGGAACTCCGTTTTGATGCGCCGGGCCGCCTCGCTCTCGTTCTCGTTGCGGGAGCCACACAGCGAGTCCACCTCGTCGATGAAGATGATGGAGGGCTTGTGCTGCCTCGCCAACTCAAAGAGGTTCTTCACCAGCCTGGGGACAAGGGCAGGGGACGGGGTCCCCGCTCAGGGACCCTCCACAGCACCAACACCACCCACAGCACGCGACAGCGCCGGGGCGAGGGCCCCCACACGCCGCCGGCTCCTGCCCCTGCCCACCCCGGCAACCCTGGGGGCTGTGGAGCCTCGGGAGGGCCCACACTCGCCCCTGGGAGCCGTTCTCCGTGTTAACACGGTTCACTGATGCCGGTGGCTCCCCCACCCCGGCTAGAGCTCTGGCATGGCCAGCCCGGCCAGCGGGGAGGCTGGGAGCCAGCCTGCAGCAGCCGCGGATCCCTGCTGCCAGCTTACTTCTCGCTCTCTCCCAGCCACTTCGACATCAGGTCCGAGGAGGAGACGGAGAAGAAGGTGGAGTTGTTGGCCTCAGTGGCCACGGCCTTGGCCAAATAGGACTTGCCGGTGCCGGGAGGCCCGAAGAGCAGGATCCCTCGCCAGGGCGTGCGCTTCCCTGCGACAGAGGCCAGCGTCACGGCTCCCCGCCCAGGCCAGATCCACGCAGGGACATGCGTCCCCGCTGCTCGGCGTCACCTCCCCGCCGGCGCTCGCCCCAGCTGCCGCCCCATGGCACCACCTCCGCAGGGCGAGCGGCGGCCGTGGCGCTGCCCTGACCCTCACCGGTGAACAAGTGCGGGAACTTGATGGGCAGGATCACGGCTTCCTTCAAGGCTTCCTTGGCTCCCTCCAAGCCGGCCACATCACTCCACCGCACGTTGGGCTTCTCCATCATGATGGCACCTGCAGGGAGAGCGGTTCTGCTCACACCGCCCCACAGAGACCAGCACCGCACTCCTGATGTGTGCTGGGAGGGCCCGAGCCCCTGTCCCTCCCCACACCTCCACCCCGCCAAACCCCCCGCCCACATCAACCTCACCGCCCCTCAGCATGGAGCACGGTTTGGGGGCTCCCAGTCCTGCAGCCGCCCCTCGCAACAGCCGTTCGGGAATCCCTCTGCTGACCCCGCAGACAGCCGGCGCAGCTGTGCCCGCCGCAGCCCCTCACCCATCAACTGCTCCTGCAGCTTCTTCGTCTCGGGGTTCTCGCCCTCGCTGTCGCTGTCGCTCCTGGGGAGAAGGGACACGGGTCAGGAGAGGGACCGGCCCCGGCACAGCAGGAGTGTCCTGCCGGCTCCACCGCCGGACGGGGGGGCCCCTCGCAGCCCCACGCACCCCTTGTTGTCATTTTGGGACTCCTTAACCGGCTTCTTGCCCTGCTTGTCCTTGCTGCGCAGGTACTCCTTCAGCTTCTCCGCCCGATCCAGGTACTGCACGCACTTGGCTCGGATGCTCTCCTTCGCCTTGTCGCTGTGGGCTTCATCTGCAGAGAGACCCCCCACCCCCGGCGTCACCCACGGCCCCGCGCCACAGCCAGCGACCCCGAGCCCCCCGGGCCGCAGGCGGGGGACAGTGGCTGGTCCCCCTGTCTCACATTTGATGGCGTGCAGGAAGTACTCCACGGCATGCTGGTACAGCCGCAACGCCTCCTCGTAGTTCTTAGCCTTGTCCTCCTCGGTGGCTTTGGTGACCAGGTCGATGGCTTTCTAGGGGCGGGGAGCGCAGCGCCGTGAGCCGGGCAGTGGCACCGGGGCCGCAGCAGGATGAGGCCCTTCCCCACCCCCGGCCCGGGCCTGCTGGCACCGGGGCTGGTCCCCACCACCCGGGCAGGGCAGGATGAGGCTGCCCCAGCGCAGCCTGGCACCGGGGCTGAGCGAGGCCTTTCCCCGGCCGGCACCGGGCTGGGCCTTTCCCCTGCGAGCACCGCACCGGGGCTGGGTGAGGCCTTTCCCCGACGACACTGGGCGAGGCCTTTCCCCGGCCGGCACCGCACTGGGGCCGGGTAAGGCCTTTCCCCGGCCGGTACCGGGCGAGGCCTTTCCCCTGCGAGCACAGCACCAGGGCCGGGTAAGGCCTTTCACCGGCCGACACCGGGCGAGGCCTTTCCCCGGCCGACACCGCACCGGGGCCATGTGAGGCCTTTCCCCGACCGGCACCGGGCGAGGCCTCTCCCCGGCCGGCACCGGGTAAGGCCTTTCACCGGCTGACACCGCACCGGGGCCGGGTGAGGCCTTTCCCCGACCGGCACCGGGCTGGGCCTTTCCCCGGCTGACACCGCACCGGGGCCGGGTGAGGTCTTTCCCCGGCCGGCACTGCACCGGGGCCGGGTGAGGCCTTTCCCCGGCTGACACCGCACCGGGGCCGGGTGAGGCCTTTCCCCGGCCGGTACCGGGCGAGGCCTTTCCCCCTCCGGCCCCGCAGCGGCAGCGGGGCCGGCTGAGGCCTGCCCGTGGCGGCCTGAGAGCGGGGCGGGGGGAGGCCCCGCCAGGGCCCGGCCCGGGGCAGGCGCAGGCCGGGGCCGGGTCCCGGCAGCCCCCCCGCCGTACCTGCAGGGTGGACGTTGTCATCTCATCGCCCGGTGCGGCCGCGGCTGGCGCGGCCCGGCCCGGTGGCGGCGGAGGGGCCCGCGGGACCGCCCGCCACTGCGCCTCTGCGCGCCAGCGCCCCCTGCCGGCACCCGCCGGCACCCGCGCCGCGGGGCGGGGCCTCGCCGGGACACGCCCCCTCTCGCGCGTGCGCGCCCCGCCCCTCGGGCCCGGCGGGTGGACACGCCCGAGCGCGCGGCACCCCAACCTGTGCGTGTGTGTGCACCCCAACCTGTGCGTGTGTGTGTGCACCCCCTAACCTGTACGTGTGTGTGTGCACCCCAACCTGTGCGTGTGTGTGTGCACCCCCTAACCTGTACGTGTGTGTGTGCACCCCAACCTGTGCGTGTGTGCGTGTGCACCCCAACCTGTGCGTGTGTGTGCACCCCAACCTGTGCGTGTGTGCGTGTGCACCCCAACCTGTGCGTGTGTGTGTGCACCCCCTAACCTGTACGTGTGTGTGTGCACCCCAACCTGTGCGTGTGTGCGTGTGCACCCCAACCTGTGCGTGTGTGTGCACCCCAACCTGTGCGTGTGTGCGTGTGCACCCCAACCTGTGCGTGTGTGCGTGTGCACCCTAACCTGTACGTGTGTGCATGTGCACCCCAACCTGTGCGTGTGTGTGCACCCCAACCTGTGCGTGTGTGTGTGTGCACCCTAACCTGTACGTGTGTGCATGTGCACCCCAACCTGTGCGTGTGTGTGCACCCCAACCTGTGCGTGCGTGTGCACCCTAACCTGTACATGTGTGCGTGTGCACCCCAACCTGTACATGTGTGCGTGTGCACCCCCTAACCCACACGTGTGCGTGTGCACCCCAACCTGTACGTGTGTGCGTGTGCACCCCAACCTGTACGTGTGTGTGTGCACCCCAACCTGTACGTGTGTGCGTGTGCACCCCAACCTGTGCGTGTGTGTGCACCCCCTAACCTGTACGTGTGCATGTGCACCCCAACCTGTGCATGTGTGTGCACCCCCTAACCCATATGTGTGCGTGTGCACCCCAACCTGTGCGTGTGCACCCCAACCTGTACGTGTGTGCACCCCAACCTGTATGTGTGTGTGCACCCCAACCTGTACGTGTGTGTGCACCCCAACCCATACGTGTGCGTGTGCACCCCAACCTGTACATGCGTGTGCACCCCCTAACCCACACGTGTGTGCGTACACACCTACTAACCCCTATGCGGTGTATGCACGTGCATATACATACATACCCACCTCCTAACCCATGTATGTGTGCATACATACCCACTAACCCGTATGTGCGTGTGTACATACCTACCGCCTACTAACGCGTGTGCGCGCACACCTCCTAACCTGTACGTGTGTGTACACACCTACTAACCTGCGTGTGTATATATACACCCCCACGCTATCCCCTATGTGTACATGCCTACTAACCCATGTGTGTGCACACCTCCTCACCTCTGTGTGTGCGTACACCTAAGCCATACATGTGCGCATATGCACACCTACTAACCCGTGTGTACACACACGTGTACACCTACCACCTACTAACCCGTGTGTGTATATACACACACACCCAACCCGTACATGTGTGTGCACACCTCCTAACCCATACGTGTGCACACACCTAACCTGTACGTGTGTACACCTACTAACACGCATGTGTATATACACTCCTATTAGTGCGTGTGTACACACACCTACTAACCTCTGTGTGTGTACACACACCTCATGACCCATGCATGTTTCCGTGTGTGTATACACACTTGCTAACCCACACGCATGTGTGTACACAACTAATAACATGTGTGGGTGTGCAAATACGTGTATATACATTCCTGCTAACGTATGTGTGTATATATACACCCCCCACTAACCCATACACACACGTGTGCACACACCTCCTAGCCCATACGTGCGTATGTACACACCTACTAACATGCGTGTGGGTGTACATACACCCCTACTAATGCGTGTGCGTACAACACACCTACTAACCAGCGTGTGTGTACACCCCTACTACTCCATACATGTGCGCACATGTGTTTATACACACGTACTAACATGTGCGTACACGTACGCCTCCCACCCGCTAGCCCGTGTGCACACCCCCCTCCTAACGGCTACACGCGTGTGCACGAACCCTGTCCCACGCTGTGGGTGCACGGCCGCGCACACCCGTGCCCCGTCCCGGGGGTCTCTGTGCCCCCGCACCGGGCCCCGTCCCGGGGGTCTCCGTGTCCCCGCACCCCGTCCCGGGGGTCTCCGTGCCCCCGCACCGGGCCCCGTCCCGGGGGTCTCCGTGTCCCCGCACCCCGTCCCGGGGGTCTCCGTGCCCCCGCACCGGGCCCTGTCCTGGGGGTCTCCGTGTCCCCGCACCGGGCCCTGTCCCGTCCATCCCCGTGCTGCAGACAGACAGACAGACAGACAGACAGCGGCGCGCCCCCGGGCCCCCCCCGAGCGAGACGCCGAGCCCCCAGAAAAGGCAATCTGATATAAATAGCGATTTACAAAGAATACAAAAATAGAAGGGGCGCGCGGGGGGCTGCAGCGGGGGGCCGGGGCCTGTAGTGCTTCTGTGTCGCCGCACCCCGGCCCCCCCCGGCACGCGCAGCCCCCCCCGGGAAGCAGAAAAATGTGCAGAATTTGGCTGAGGGGGGGAACGGGGCCTCAGCCAGGAGTGGGGAGCCCGCGGAGTTGGGGGGGGGGGGGTCCCCCCACTCCCACCGTGCCCAGGGCTCCCCCCAGCACCCCGGGGGTGCGGGAGCTGCCCCCCCTGGAGAAGGCGGCGGGGGGGGGGAAGTACAAAAAGCGAAAGTGCATCGATCGCCAAGTCCTGCCCCAAATCTGGGGGGGGGCCGGACCCGCGCAGCAGCTCCCGGGCGGGGGGCAGGGGCTGGGGGGGGCCGTGGGGACAGCGTGGGGGGGTGGCAGCCCCCCGGCAGCCCCAGCCCCTCTGCCCAGCGCCGCAGAGACACAACTTTTGTTTTCTGGCTTTGGGAGGGTTGGGGGCTCCACCGCCGCACCCTGCCCCAGCCCTGCGGGCAGCAGCGGGGGGGGGCTGAGCCCCTGCCCCCCAGGGACGAGCCCCCCGGGGCAGCCCCTTTTGCACCCGTAAGAGAAACGTGTCCCCCAGCACGGAGCGGGACACGGGGACCCCGCGCTGCAGCCACGGGGGGCCGCGCGCCCCAAGCCCCGTCCCATGCAGGGACGCCGTGACCCCCTTTTTGGGGATCCCCGAGGCAGGGAGGGCGCTGGCTCCCCCAGACAGGGGTTTGGGGGGAGCACCGGGGGTCCCCCAGGCGTGGGGGGCCGGGCTCGCCCCGCTCCAAGGCACAGGCGGTGAGATCGGCGATGGCTTCGGGCCCGGGGGGATTCAAGCTGGCGTCTGCGCCCCAGCACCCCCCTGGCACCGGGATGGGGGGGGTCCGGGACCACCGGTGGGGAGCGGGAGAGGCTTGCCCCCGTCGCAGGGCAGCCGTCCCGCCGCGGCCCCGGCAGCTCCCACGGCGGTGAGTCCCGGCCCTGGCAAGGCACTGGTGGGGCAGGAGGGGCGGGGGGGTCCCTCTGCTTTCCCCGGCCGGTTTGTGACGGGGGGAGGCAGGCGGGGGGGCCGGGGGCCGCCTACGCCAGCAGCCCCATGCGGGTGACTTTGGCCGAGAGGAAGGTGTGCAGGATGAAGACGATGGGCTTGGGGCAGGAGTGCAGGTCCAGCACCTGGGGAGGGGGAGACGGAGAGCGGCGTCAGCCCCGCCGCCGGCACGCCAAACCCCGCGGCGGGGGCGCACCGGGGGTCTCGCGGCTGGGGTTGGGGGCTCCCAACCAGCGGCACCCAGCGGGTCCGGGCAGCCGCGACGCCGCGGGGATGGGGGGAAGCAGGAGCCACCCGTGGAGGAAGACCCCCGCACACCAAAACCAGGGGGTGAGCCCCCCTCCTCACCAGCTCCCCCTCGGGGCCCCCGAAGTCCAGGTAGAGGGTCCTGATGCCGTCGTCCGCCGACATCTTCAGCCTCTCGTAGGGGTAGCGGAAGAGGACGCTGCCGCCCGGCTCCTCCCGGCAAATGGTGAAGCCGCCCTCGTAGTGGATGGCGAGCTGCACCTCCTGCCCGCCCAGCGTGCAGCCTGCGGGCGCAGGCAGGGCTCAGCCCCCGCCGCTGCCTGCGAGACCCCCCCCCGGCACCGCTCGCCCACCCAGGCCCCGCTGCGCCCTCGCCCTGCCGGCACCCAGACCCCAGGAGGGAATGGGGGAACCCCGAGGGTCCCCGTCCCCGCCGGCACTCACCCACAGACACCTCCTTGATCAGCTCGGCGGCGGCGTGGCAGCCCTGCACGAGAACGCGCGTCCAGGAGGAGAGGTCCCGGTGGGTCTCCACGCGGAAAACGTGCATCTCCACGCCCTGGCGAGAGCCCGTCCGCGTGGCGAAGGTCAGCTCCGAGCCCAGGGCGGGCGAGCGGTGGCCCGAGCCCGAGTGGACCAGCCTAGGGTGGGGGGACACGGGCGGAGAGCGGGGGTCAGGGGCGCGATGGCAGCGCCGGCACCGTGCCGCCCCGCGCCCGCCGACGTTTCGGGGTCTCCCTCCCTGCTCCGGCGGGAGGCAGAGCCAGGACGCGAGCGGAGGGGCTGGATGCGGGCGAGCGGAGCGCGCAGGCGGCCGGATCCAGCCCCGCCAGCCCACCTGGTAGCCACCAGCGGGTAGCTGTGGCAGGGGGAGGCCCAGGCGTCCCTGGTCCAGGGCATGCCGTCGTACAGCAGCAGGTCCTTCTCTGTCACCGCCATGAGGACCGGCCGCCACTGCTGCCGCCCTCCGTCCAGGCGCGCCTGGAAGAGACGGTGAGGGGCACCGGGGGCGGCAGGCACCCGCCGCTGCCCGGGCACCCCGCTCCCTGCACCCATGTCCGGGCTGACCCCAAGGCAGCGGCTCCGCGTTGCCAGGCTCTCGGCAGCGTCCGTGTAAAGCCGTGCAAGGCGCTGCCAAGGGCAGCCATCCCGGAAAAAACAAACCAGGAGCAGCCCCTGGGGGATCTCACTGCCGGGGCCGAGCTCACCGCGGTGCCTGGGCAGGCTGCGGCTATCGGGCAGTGAATGCGCGGAAGAGCGAGGGGGTGATGAGAGTCTCCAGCCGGGAAACCCCAGCGGGAGACGGGGCTGAGGGAACGGGAAGCACTGCCAGGGCACAGCCGGCCAAGGAACGGGAGAGCGGCTGAGCCCGGCGGCCACGCTGCTGGCAGGGCTCTCCGGCAGCTGCGCGGCTGCAACCGCAGCCCCGTCGGCGCTGCTGTCCCTGGGGACGGTGCCAAGCGGTGCCCGTCGCCAGAGCAGCACCTTCGGCACAGCCCCGGCGGCGCGTACCTGCTCGGCCAGCCAGGCGATGTGCTTCACCTCCCTGCCGCCGGCCGCGGTGCCGCCGGTGCCCAGCATGGCGTTGAGTTCGGCCAGGACCTGGGGGAGCAGGGCGGCGATGTTGGCGTGCAGGGCCGTGAACCAGGAGTGCGCCGTCGCCGTGTCCTTGCAGCGCAGGATCAGGGTGTTCCTGCTGTCCGGCGAGTGCAGCTCGATCAGCCTGCGAGGGGACGCGGCGCTGGGTGGGACGGGACCGACGGCGCCCGGCTGAGCGTGGTCCAGCCCGGCAAACTGGCCGCACTGGTTTGGGGCTCCGGCCATGCTGGGGAGCCAGCGGCGCGGCCCAGCACCAGCGCTGCGGCAGGCAAAGCCTGGGGGGATTTGCAGGACCCCGCTTTCCGGAGGCAGGGCAGGCTGCCAGCCGCCGCGGGGAAGCCGGGGCGTCGTGGCACTGCCCTGGCCCCCGCCAAACCTCCCGGCCTTTCCGTCCATGGCTCAGCCGGGGAAGCAGGAGGTCACGGCCACGGCGAGGGGCAGCCCCCAGCCCTGTCCCGGGGCGGGGGGTCCGTGGGGAGCGGGTGCTGGCACCCGCTGGGCTTGGCGGGGGGCGCGGGCAGCCCCTGCCCTCACCTGTTCTCCAGGTCGGGCATGCTGAGGTTCCTGGCGGCGAAGCACATCTTCAGGGGGATCACCTTGCGGTCGCGGGGGCCCTGGTGCTGCGGGGAGCCCGAATCCTCGCTGCCGCTCAGGCTGGGCGACTGCGGGGCGGCCCCCTCCCACGGCAGGTCTGACACCAGCGAGGGCTTCTTGATGTAGGGGGTCACCTCCCGCATGAACTTCACTGCGGGGGGGAGCGGGGGGACAGGTTAGGGCTGGGCAGGGCTCCCGCACCCCTACGCCGCAGCCCTGCACCCCGGGGACACCCTGACCCCGGCGCGGGGGGATGGTTTGCGTGCGTCCCCCCGGCACGCAGGGGGTCTCGGCCAGGCCTGGGGAGCTGCGGGACCCCCCCCAGCAGCGCAGCCCAGGCCCCGGGGCGCTGAAGTCGCCCCCCGGCCCCGCGCTGCAGGCAGAGGACAGGCAGCAGGAAAGCGGGCACCCTGCCTGCCCCGGGGGGTGCAGCAGCCCTGGGGATGGTGGGCACAGTCCGGAGGGTCCCACCCTGCCCCGAGACGGAGATATCCCAATAACGGCCGGGCACCGGCGGCTCATCCCCATTACCGGCAGCCGGCGTAGGAAAGGGAAGGCGGCGCAGCACAATGGTGCCGGGCAGGAGGTCAGCCTGCAGCCCATCCTGACCCGCCCCGGCCGCCACGCTGCGGGGACAGCACCGGCCAAGTTTCCAGCGCCGCGGGCGCTGCCGGCGGGCTGACCCCGTGCTGCCGCTCACGCCTGCCAGCGGCCCGCCGGCAGCCTGCCTCCGCTCCCGGCAGGAGGAGGAGAAGGAGGAGGGTTTGCAGGCAAGACATCCCGGCTCCACGCTCCTCTCCAGGCCAGGCAGGAAGGAAAGAGGCACCGGCTCCTACTCCCCCCGGACCGTCCGTCTCCGAGCACCACCCAGCCCAGCCAAAGCAGAGCCCCAGCGAGGCACCAGCACCCCGGAGCCCATCCCAGCTCCAGCCGAGGTGAGCAGGACCCCGAGCTGGGGAGCCCGGCTCATCCAGCCCGTGGACTTGCCAGCGGCAGCCGCCACGCTCGGGGAAAGCCAACGCCTTCAAGATGTCAGGGAGCGTCAGCGGAACCGGCTGCCAGAGCAGGGATGAGGCCGCGCAGGACGGCGCACTCGGCCCGGCAGGAAAGCCGTGAGCGAGCGCCGACGGCGGCCTGGGATGTGGCGCCTGCAGCCAGCGCTGGACCCCCGCCCACCGCGCCTTCCCCCGGACACAGCTCCCCGGCCGCCGCGCTGCCGGCACGCATGCCGTGAGAGAGCCGGGAGAGCCGCTCGCCTGCGCCGAGCCCCAGCAGCCAGTCCCCGAAGGAGGAATGTGTTGCGAACAGCAGCGTCCACAGGCCCCGGGGCAACGGGGAGTTAAAAACAAACACAAAAAAGCAAATAAGTTGTAATCCATCGTGAAGCAAAACTCCCTGGCGCTCGGGGAAAGCAGCCGCAGAGCCGGCACGATGCCGCACCGCAGCCGGGCCGGCCGGGCCACCGGCGCTTTGCCGGAGCGGGAATGACGGTGGCGGTGGGGCCCAGGTCCCGCTTTCAGCCAGTCGTGCCGCTGCCAGAGCCCGCGGTCCCGTGGCCCAGGGCTCGCCCGCTGCAAATCCCCCCGCCGCGGGGGCCGACGGCTGCCTGCGGCATGGGCAGGGAGATGCCGGCGGGGATGGGGAGCGGGCAGGCGGCCCCCCCCGCCCTCCCGCCGGATTTGCTGAGCCGAGCGGCGCGGTGAGGACGTGCTGCCACGAGGCGCTTGTCCTTGCTGCCGGCAGCAAACGAGTTCAGATTAGCCTCCTGCCGCGCTGATCCCGGGATTACCGCCGTCCCCGCGCACCCCTAATCCTGCTGCCTGCCTGGGCCAGGCAGCGCCACGGAGCAGCGGCGGCAGCTCCCACCGTGAGGCTGCTCGGCAGCTGTTTGCCAGATGTGGACACCTGCTTCCAGCGCTGGCCAAGAGCCCTGGCGCTCTCCAGCCGGCCCCCGGCAGGGCTCCAGCCCGCGGTGCCGGTGCCAACCTCCGCCGGGGCACAGCCACCACCTCCCCGAAAGCCAGGCTGGCCAAAAGCTCCCGGAGCCGGCGGTGCAGGAGCCCAAGCGCCGTGCCGGGGCGCCGCCAGAGGAGCGTGGGCTTGGTGGGGCCGCGGCCACGCTGCCAGCTCTCGGCAGCGGCTGGGATCAGCAGGCAGCCCCTGCCCAGCTGTGCCAGCTCGGCCGCCGTGGGACGCGTGCCCCGGCACCGAGCAGATGCGCGGGACCACGTCTGCCGGCGGGGACGGCGGCAGAGCCGGCTCCCTGCTTTCGGGGGGATGCAGCTACGGCGTATGCAACAGTACAGAGCCCCCCGTGCCGGCGGGCGCAAAACTGGCACCAGGGCGGTGGCACCTGCAGCCACCTCTTCTGCTTCTGGTGAGCCGGCAGCCGGTGCACGGCTGTCCCGGCACTGCCGCTGCCGCCCCGCCTACGCGCTCACCGCAAAGGAAACCCGGCTTCTGCCTGCACCCCTCGCCTGACCTGCCGCAGGAAGGCGGCTGCGCCGGCTGCACGGCGGTGCTGGCTTAGCACCGGCCTCGCCGAGGCCTTGCCCTGACGTGCTGCCGGGACAGCGTCGGTCTGTCCTCAGGGCTGGAGCCCTCTCCTGCCGCTGGCATCTGGAGGCGAAACACCGCAGAGGTTTCCCCGCGTTTGCACATGGCTCAGCTCTCGCAACCAGCCTTCCCCTGTGCCGGCTGCCAGGCCTGCCTGCCCGCGGCCGGCGGCTCTGCCCACGGTTCCCCCGCAGAAGCGGAAGGGCTCCCTTCCCCCCGTGTGCCGGAGCGTGCCGCGCGCCCACGGGCACCCCGGGAGGAAGGCGCCCGGCACAGGTCCCTGCGGCCAAACCCAGTGCCCAGAGCAGGGGCCGCCAGCCCCACTGTGATGCCGGTGCTCCCGCACTCCGCCGCCGGCCCCGGTGAAGCCCCAGCACCCGCCCGCGAGCCCTGCCTGCCAGGGCGGTCACACCTCCAGGGACGAGCGAGGATAGACGGGCCAGGGCAGCGAGTGTCTTCCCCAGCTCCTCTCCAGGGCCAGCAGCCGCCAGCCAAACACCGGACGGCCTCCCCGGGCCGTGGGGCAGCCGCAACCGTCGGACAGGCAGCCCCGCAGCCCCACGGCGGTGAGGAGCGTCCCGACGCCGGCCGCGGCGGGAAGGGAAGGGACGGCTGCCGCAGCGCCCGTGCCCGTGGCGGAAGCGAGGGACAAAGAGGCCGCGGGGCCAGAGCTCCTGCGGGAGAGGATCAAACAGCCGGGTGGCGCGAGACGGGGAAGGATGCGGCGGGGAGATGGCAAATCCGGGAGCCACGGGGACTCTCGCTGCCTCCGACGGCGGACACCGACCTGCCGGGTGTTTAAGAGCCGAGCCCAACGCCGCGGCTCCACCTTGGCCCCCGCAGCCCCCAGCCGCAGCTGAGCCACCCCATGCCGGGCGCAGCTGTGCCAGGGAGCCCATCTGCCCGGCCTCGTGCCGGCGCAGCGTGCCGAGAGCAGGCGGGTGAGCCGGAGCGCCTGCCACCGGCGTCAGCCCAGCCCAGCCCGGGCACAAGTGACCAAGCCCAGCGCCTGCCGGGCACCGCATCCACGGAGCAGCCCCGCGCGCCAGCGGACAGACGGCCTCGCCGGGATGCCGCGCCAGTGCGTGCGGCACCACGGACCCGCATGGGCCACCCTGACCCGCGGCGCAGGGGGCTCGCGTCCTCCCCGCTGCCCGGGGCGCGGTGCCCCATGGCACAAGCCCCGCGCCGCTGGGCCAGGCGAGTCCTGCCCGAGCTTGTCAGGCTGCTGGGAACCGGGAACAGGTCGGGCAGGAGCCGGTGGCTCCACCGGGCCAGCCCCGAGCCTGCTGCGCCGTGGGCACGGAGCCCACGGGGACACGGGCAGACCCCAAACCAACCCCCCGGGGCCAGAGCCCTCCCGGGGGGACGCAGGGGGCACAAGCGCCCACCCCAGGGGCTCCATCCCCGGAGCTGCCATGGGGGACCCCCTGCCCGGGGGGGGACCCCTGCAGCCGGGGGGCCCCAGCTCCGTCCCGGGGGGGCACGGTCAGCAGACGGGGCCCATCCTCGTCCCCAGCTGGGAGGGGTCCCCGTCCCGCCGCAAGCAGGAGCTCCCCGGGGAGGGGGACGCCGCTGTCCCCGTCGCCGTGACCCCATGGCAAGCGGGGGCACGCCAGGACCCGGCACCGGGGTTGGGGGTTTTGGGGGACACACGCACCGTGACCGGGGTGGGGGGAGTGGGGTCCCGCAACTGGAAAAGGGCCCCAAGGGGGGGTCCGGGAGCCCGGTGACAGCGGCAGGGGGGTGTTGGGAGACCCGGTAACGGGGGCGGGGAGGGGGGAGGGAGCAGCGTGGGCCGGTAGCGGGGGGTTTGTAGCCGGTACCTTCGAGGATGACCTCCCTCCCGGCTCGCTTCAGCGCCTGGACGGCTTGATCGTGGGTGGCATCCCGGAGATCGACGCCGTTAACGGCGAGGATGGCGTCGCCCAGACGGAGCGCTCCGCTCCGCTCCGCCGCCAACCCCGGGAAGATACGTGAGATGAGCACCGGCATACGGTTCTCCCGACCTCCCTTGATGCTGATACCGAGCCCTCCCGCCTCCGCCTTCACCACCCGCACCCTCCGCACGCAACCGGGCGCCGCCTCCGCGTTGCCGTTAACCACGCCGTTAAGCACCGCCGCTTCGCCGCCTCCCGGTTCTGCCGTCAGGCTCAGCGCTTCGCCGCTCAGCTCCGCCGCTACCCGCACCCAACGTTCCCGTAGCAGCAGCTCCAGCAGCCCCGCTTTGCAAGCCCGGGTCCACACGGCCATGCCGCTGCCGCCGCCGCCGCCGCGCACCGGGAGAAGGGGCGGGGCCTGGAGGAGGGGGGGCGGGGCCTGGAGGCCCCGCCCCCGCCCGCATGGCGCGCTGCGGTTGGCTCCGCGCTGCGGGAGAGGCGGGGCTGGGACGCCCCTCCCCTCCCTCCGGCGCGACCAATCGCAGCGGCGCCGCCGCCGCTGCGATTGGTCGCGCCGGAGGGAGGGGTGAGGAAGCCCCGCCCCGCGCCCTATTTCCCGCCCCGCGCCTTATTTCCCTCCCCGCCCTCCATTTCCCTAAAGCCCCGCTTAGCAAAGCTGCGCTCCCCCTTTGCTCGCCTCTCTCGTTTCCAGCGCAGCCGTTCCTAAAAACCCCAGTTTCCCCCTCCTCAGGAGTAGGGGAAGATATCCTCTAGGGATACAAGTGTCCTTTAGGGATACAAGGGGGGATTACAGGGAAAGGAAAGGATGGGGAACCACCCCCCCCCCCCTCCAAAAAACCCCTGCTCCCTCCGGGCACAGCCAGACTGCAGGATTCATAGAATCACAGAATCATTTAGGTTGGAAAAGCCCTTTAAGATCATCCAGTCCAACCATTAACCTGACACTGCCAAGGCCACCACTAAACCAGTTAAGGGGAGAGGAATAATTCCATGTTTCCTGGCTTGGTGGCTGGATTATTTTTTAATGAAAGTAAAACCAGGAATCACTAAGGTTGGAAAGGAGCTCTAAGATCATCAGTCCAACCATCAACCCAACACCCCCATGCCCACTAAACCCTGACCCCAGGTGCCACCTCTGCCCGTTTGTTGAACCCCTCCAGGGATGGGGACTCCCCCACCTCTCTGGGCAGCCTGTTCCAATGCTTGACAGCCCTTTCCGTGAAGAAATTTCTCCCAATATCCAATCTAAACCTCCCCTGACGCAGCTTGAGGCCATTTCCTCTCGTCCTATCACTGGTTACTTGGGAGACTGATGGGCCTGCTCCCTCCTGCCAGGGAGGGTACAAGTGCAAACTGGAAATGGGGGACTGGTGTTACTGGAAGGGCTGGAGGAAGCACCCGGCTTTCCAGCTAACAGCCGCTGCAGAGCCGCACGGGCCGTTTGGCAGAGGGACCCCGCTACACCCCAATCCCACCGGCAGGCAGCTGGGAGCCCCGGCTCAGGGAGCCGGCACCTCTCCCAAGGCACGGAGCAGGGGCACAGGCTGCTCACCCAGCTCGGGGTGCTGCATATGGGTGCTGAGCACCGACAATCACCATCTGTCTGTCTGTCCAGAGCCCAGGGATGGGAGCCCTCTGTCCCAGGCAGTGCTCACCGATCCACCCGGCCGCTGGCCGGCACGAGGAGAGAGAAGCCAACACCAGGACCCGACATTGCCCAGGAGAGCAGCCAGAGAGAAGGCAGGAGATCCGGGGTGCCTCCTTGTCCCTGCAGCCCCCGCGGGCAGTCCCATGAGGCGGCCGCATCCTTGTGCTCCACTGCTCCGACAGCAGGGAGCCCTGCAGGGCAAGGATGAGGCCGGAGGCCGCAGCCATACAGAACAGCGGGCTTTATTCCTACAGCACCCTAGGAAAGCAACGCGCACAGTTTCTACGGCTGGAGCAGCTTGTGCTGCTCTCAGGTGCCAAATTTTTTCTGTTGGATGGGCAGCGGCAGCTGGGTCTTGATGTCCATGATGGGCCGCTCCACCATCACGAGGCAGTTCTCGTCCAGCAGATCCGCAAAGAGCAGGGGCTGCGGAGCAGGGAGGGAGCGGGACATGAGAGCGCGGTGCCGGCCCCCCTCCGCTTCGGCTTGCCAGGCTCAGCCGCGCAGAGCTGCCCTGCAGCTGGCTCCGGCTTAGCCGCGACCAGGGGCATTGCCTGGGACCGGGTGCTCCAGGAGCTGCTGGGCAATCGGAGCCCACGAGATCGCAGCAAGCAGCCGCACCATGACGGGGATGAGAGCGAGCTCTGCTCCGTCGCTTGGGCGCCCGGCGCTGGTACAGCACCGGGAGCGACAAGGCACGAGAGCAGGCAAGGCCACAGGGACCACGGGCGCAGGGCACCCTGCTGGCCCCCGCTCCTCGGCACGGCACGCGCCCAGCAACGCCATCACCCACCTGGAATTTCTTGCAGATCTTGAAGGCGTGGAGCTGCCGCTGCCTGGCGGTCTCCGGGAGCTGCTTCAGGGTGCTCTGGTTCATCAGGAGGGTATTGTTGTCCGGCAAGGGCTGCGAGGAGAGCACACAGCACGCGTTGGCACCGCCCGGACCACCACCGCGCGCCCCTACCTCCGCTCCCAGCGGGGACAGGGACAGCAGAGCAGGGGAGATACCCTGGACGCAAACCCCGACCAGGCCCGCGGGCTCACCAAGGACTTGTCGAGGACGCAGAACATGTAGATGTCGTGGAGCAGGATGTGCGATGGGTTCTTGGGGTTGAAGGCGATGTGGGTGATGGGCGAGTCTCTCTCCAGCCAGGCTTTGTGCAGCCCGCAGTTCTGCACGGTGCGGCTCCAGGCCGTGTACTGCTTCTCGGGGATGCTGAACTCGAACAGCTGAGAGGCAGGAGAGGGGAGACAGGGTGGCTCGCAAGGTCCAGTCCTCGCTGGCATCACCCCCACGCCAGTGCACGGGCAGCCCCGGCTTCAGCCGGGCCGTGAGCGCTGCGTGGGGACAGGCTCCTGCCGGGGACAGCGGGCAATGAAGGCCAGCCGGGTCCCCACGCCTGCCCGGAGCCGCGGCTCTCCTGCGGAGCTGTGCAGCCAGAAAGCCCCCAGGACATGGGAAGAGCCGCAGGGAAGCGGCCAGGGCCACGGGGGCTGCGACCGGGATTGCTCCTACCTGCTGGTCCGAGTAGGCGATAACGAGGTTGTTGGTGACGGGGTGGATGGCGAGGGCTGTCACCGCGCAGCTGTACGTGGGCACCGTGCAGTGATGCTGCGAGGCAGGAGGACAGCGCGCTGACGGGAGCAACCGGGGCTGCCTCTGACCCAACCTTCCCCCTTCCCACCCCCAGCCCTGCTCCGGGGACGCAGCGATGGCTTCCAGGGAGGGGTCCCACGCACCGAGCCCACCCTCACCCGGCCCCCCAGGGCAGGAGGGCAGCGGGGGCCGTTCCTGCAGCACCCTCCGGCACCTGCCCCTACCTTGAAGCATTTCAGGTCGTAGACATGGATCACCCAGTCCCCACCGACCGTGGCCAGCCAGTGCCCATCTGCGCTCGACGCCAGCAGGTAAACAGCCTCGGAGGACCCTGCGGAAACACCCTCGCCGGCTGTAACGGGCGATCAGGCTTGCGAGGCACAAGGAGCCGCAGACCCAACCCCAGGAGGTGGCCGGACCCGTATCCCCCCTGCCAATCTGGGTGCCCTGCTCCCCTGCCCGTGTCAGGCCACGAGAGCGGCACAGGGCAGAGGCTGCAGCGAGGAAGGACCCGTGCACCCCAGGGCAGCAAAGCAGGGACACGCTCGGCCCTGCGCACCCCTCTGCGCCTGCAGCAGGGACAGGACTCGGAGCCCGGGGACCCCCCAGCTCCCCCCCCCCCAGCCCAAACCTGAGGGCGGCCGAAATGTGCGCAGGTGTTTGCAGCCCCCCGGCTCCAGCAGCTGGAGGACGTGGACGGAGCCTTGGTGGGAGGCGACGAAGAGGCTGCCGGAGTCGGAGGAGAACTGGAGCTGGTAGGCTGGAAGCAGCAGCTTGGGCACTTTGGGGACCTTAAAGCGGGGAGAAAACAGCACTGGCAGCCACCCACTGCTACCGTCCTCGCTCCCCGTGAGCAGCGCTGGCCATGCCAGCCCCCTGGGACCCCACAGCCACCCAGCAGCCCTCCCTGCAGTGGGACAGCCCGTCACCCTCCTCACCTTCTCGATACTGACGCCGTCACCCTCGTATTGCACTCGGTAGAGGTGGAAGCGAGAAGCCGTGGAGTAGGCGACCCAGCTGCCGCAGGGCGAGACGCAGCTGCAGTAGATGTGCTCCGGACCCTGGAAACGCAGAGGGGCTGAGCGGGGCTCGCCAGATCCCCCGGCACACGCAGCTCAGCCATCAGAGGAGAGAGCAGAGGCTGCCAAGCCCCGTCCTGCGGCAAGGCAGGCACCAGGGCGGACCGCGGCCCCGGCTCAGCCCTACCTTGCTCTTGAGCTGCACGAGGTGCTCGGGCATGCGGCACAAGGGAAGGACCTCGCCGTCCTTTCCTGGGATGACAAGAAACCACGTGGCGCATCAGTGACGGCGGGGAAACCGCACGGGTCCTGTCGAGCAGCTGGGGATCCCGGGGGAGAACCCAGACCCTTCCCCGACCTCCCCCGAGGCCGAACTCCCCAGGGCCTGGCCCAGCTCCGCTGGCAGCACGAGCGGAGCCTTGCACCAGCTGCGCAGCCCGCGCCCGGGCACACACCGCGCTGGGAAACGCAGCTCTGCCTGTGGCCGTCGTGCCCGCACAGGGCTGT
The DNA here is from genome assembly GCF_030463565.1 of Pelecanus crispus. NCBI lineage: Eukaryota > Metazoa > Chordata > Aves > Pelecaniformes > Pelecanidae > Pelecanus > Pelecanus crispus. The sequence goes on along the minus strand of NC_134650.1, from coordinate 47,801,301 downwards.
GGGGAGGAAGGGGCCCGGGCTAAACCACCCCTCTGCTGCCCAAGTGGCAGGACAACACGCCCGAAATCCCGCAGGCAGCGCGGGCTCTGCCACAGGGCTTGCACCGGAGAGCTGGGCCGTGCGACTCACCGGTCTCATCGGTGGAGCCAAGTCTCCAGAGCTCCAGGTGCTGGGAGAACTGGAAGAGGAGCAGCCGGGCTTTCCTGGCACAGGAGACGAGACGTCGCTGCGTGCAGAAACGGGCAGACTGACATGAAGCCACAGCCTGGCACAAAGGGCTGGGCCAAAGCCGTAACACCCTGGGGTGCGGCAGACTGCGGGGTGGGGGAGAGGAAGGATTGGGTCCCGTGGGATGGGAGACCAGAGATGGAGACCCAGCAGGACCAGCAATACGAGCTTGCCAACTTCTACCCCCTCACCCGCTCCGTGGCAGGAGCCTTCAGACGCGCCAGGGGCAGGGAGGGGACCCGGCGGGGCAGGGAGGGGACCCGGCGGGGCAGGGAGGGCCAGCCTTCTCCCACGGGAAGAGCCAGCCCTGCTGCCCTGCCTTGCCAGGCACAAGACCCCGCTCAGAGCAACACTCACGTGAGGGAAAGTGAATTTACGGAGCACTGCATCGTAGCCCTTCTTCTGCATCTTCTCCATCAGCGGGCGGATCACCAGCTGGGCGTCCAGGCCTGGAAGCCAAGCAGAGCTCAGATGAACCGGTAGTGGAGGGAGAGAGCCGAGCCCTCCTCGTGAAGACGCCCAGTCCTACCCCCAGAGATGAGAGCCGTCGAGCTGTGCGCCACAGCTCGCACGTCGTGGGTGTGATGCTGGAAGGGCTTCGTCCGCACCCAGCGCTTCTCCAGGCTGCCCATCTTCACCGGCAGCAGCTGAAACTGGTAGGTGGCCCCGGTCGAGGTGCCCACGACGATGCTGTCCTCGTTCTGGTGAGAGAAACGGGGACGGGGTTTGCAGGCACGGACCGGGAAGAAGGAGAGGGCAGCGCTGGGAGGTGGGCAGGGACCGTCAGCCTCAGGGGGATGCGGGGGGACTTGCCTACCTCCGACACGGCCAGTGAGAGGACAGCCGAGGTACTGACAGTGTGGGACTCCAGCAGCGTCCCTCGATCCCAGTCCCAGAACTGCACCCTCCCGAAGGAGTCCGAGGTGACGACGGTGCCGCTGGAGAGGAAGGCGATGCTCCACACGATGCACTCACGCTTCACCTTCTGCACGTGGTAGTTTACCATGATCCTCTGGACGGTTTGGCCTGAGGTATGGGAAGGATGGTTGGGGCGGCAAGGGGATCCCCCAAAGCACAGGGTGGGCCGGTGCCGACGGTCCCCGGGGCAGGGGACAGGACGGGCTCGCCCCCCCCGGGGCAGGGGTTACCTGAAGAGACGTTGATCACGCGGATGATGTCGATGGAGCCGGCTGCTATGTGAGTGCCCGACGGGTGCCAGGAAAGGCAGAGGATGCGGCCTGCGGGGAAAGAAGCTCCAGACGTGACCCTGTGGACTCACAGCCCCTCAGTCACCGGGGCAGCCGGGACGGACGGAGGGACGATGCCGCCGCGGCACCGAGCCCTCCGGGCCTCACCTTTCCGCCTGTCCAGGTTCCGCTCGAACTGGATCCCTCCGGGGACAACTTGGAAGAGCCTGACGGAGCCGTCCTCGCAGCCGATCTGCGGGAGGGTCGGGCTCAGCCCCAGCGGGACGGGAGGACCCCCTCCCTCCGCCGCCCTCGCTGCGGGGGGGTGGGAGAGCTCCCGGTGCCGGTACCGGCCGCACTCACCGCCAGCTGCGTGCCGCCGCCGTTGGCCGCCATGCTCCAGATGGGCCCCCCGCAGCCGTCCAGGGCGCGGGCCGCGCACAGCCGGGCCAGGTCGTACTCGGTGATGTCCCCGCCGAGGCCGGCCCCGAAGAGCCGCCCTCCCGCCGCCCAGCACAGCGCTTCCACCGACCGGGCCTCATGGCCGGGGATGACCTGGGGAGGGAGGCCCCGTCACCCCGCAGGCCCGGCGCGGCGCGGCGCGGCCCGGCCCGGCCCCCTCACCTTCTCCTGGAAGTAGTTGGCGGCGAAGTTGTAGATCTCGACGGTGCCGTCGGTGCGGGCCAGGGCCAGGCGGCCGCCGCGGGGCTGGCAGGCCAGGCAGCGCACGCCGGCCGGCACCAGCCCGAAGAACCGCACCCGGTGCACCTCGAACTCCCCCATCCCGCACCGGCACCGGGCGCCGGGCGCCCGCTCCGCCCCGCCGGCCCCCACGTGCGCCGCGGCGCACCGGAAGCGGAAGTGCCCGCCGGGGTTGAGGGGCGGGGGGAGACCGGAAGCGGAAGCGCGGCGCGGAGCGGCGGGAGATTCAGGCGCTGCCGGGTGCCGGGGTGCGGGAGCGGGGCGGGGCGGGGCGGAGAGCGGGCGGGAGGGGTCCGGTCCGGTCCGGTCCGGCTGCCCCGGCCCCGCAGCACCGGAGCCGCTGGAGGGCACCAGCGCCCCGCGCAATGGTGGCCCGGGGGGGGCCGCAGGGCCCCGGGGGGGTTTGGGCACAGGGGTCTGTGGGGCACGGGGCGGGGGTGGGCGTGGGGGGGGACACTGGTGGGCATGGGGGGGACCGGGGAAGGCCCGGGGGTGGGGACCGGGGAAGGCCCCGCGGCGGGGAGGGAGGGACCCGGGGAAGGCTCGGGGGACCGGGGAAGGCCTGGGGTGGGGGGGAACCGGGGAAGGGCCGGGGGGGCAGAACCAGGGAAGGGCTGGGAGAGGGGACCGGGGAAAGCCCGTCGGGGGGGACCCGGGGAAGGCCTGGGGTGGGGGGGAACCAGGGAAGACCTGGGGTTGGGGACCGGGGGAGAATAGCGGGGGAACAGGGGAAGCCTGGGTGGGGGGACCCGGGGAAGGCTCGGGGGAAACTGGGGAAGGGCCGGGGGGGCTCCCGCCGCAGCGGGGCCCGCCCTGACGGTGTCTGTGCCGGTTGTTGGCAGGGCCCGGAGCATGGTGCAGATCCTCATCTCCAGGTGAGGGCTGCGCGGTCCCGGAGGGGGCCGGATCCCACCCCCCGCAGCGCCCAGCCCCGGGCAGGGTTGGGGCCGCTGGCTGAAGCCGCCCACTCTCGCCCGCAGCCAGGGCGCCGGGGGCCTGGCGCAGTGGGTGCTGCTGGAGCTGCAGGGCGAGGTTGAGCCCCGGCAGAGCGGCGGGCTGGCCGGGAGCCTCCTGGGAGACCTGCACTACACCCATGAGGTGAGGCTGCCCGCGCCGCGTCCCACGGCCACGGCGCCCGGGGCCTCGCCCACCCTCACCCCCCGCCTCTCGCTGCCTTCTCCAGGGCATCCCCGTGCTCATTGTGGGCCACCACATCCTCTACGGGAAGACGGTGCCGCTGGAGAAGCCCTTTGCCGTCCTGGTGAAGCGGGGAAGCGGGGAGCCCGGCCCCGCGGGGCCACACGCCTGCTATGCTGTCACTGCCCTCATCAAAACCAAGCTCCTCTTCAAAACCCGCCCCAAGCCCATCATCACCAACGTGCCCAAGAGGGTGTGAAGGCTCGGACCGGCGGCCGCGAGCTCTGCTCTGCTGCCAGGCAGCCCCGGGTGCTGCAGATGGGGCTCAGGGAGATCCAGGACCAGCCCTGGCCTCATACCTGCCCTGTACAGAGGATCCCGGGGCCACCCCGGGGTGCTGGAGCCTGCATCTGGGCACCCAGAGCCCTTCCTGCATCACTTGTGCCCCCCAAAATGCCTCCATTTGAGAGCTGCCGAGCTCCGGGGCGCAAATTCGGCTGCTGTCCCAGGCGAGCCAGGGACCTCCTCCCAGCCCAGGCAGGGCTGTCCTGCCCCGGCCTCCCCACACACTACCCTTTCTCTGTGCAAGTCTTTATTTTGCCAAATCCGTCAGGATATAAAAACAGACTTTTCCGAAATACGAAAAAAAAAAAAAACCACCCGCAGGTTAAAAAATAAATAGATTTACAAACAATTAGCAATAAGTGTGAATACCAAAAGAGCTACAAAAGTCTCCTAAAAAACTCTGTATTAAATTAAACAAAACTGTCTAAATGCTCAATTGTAGAAAGGTTTTTGTTGGTTTTTTTGTTGTTTTTTTTTTTTTAAAGCCCTGAAAATAAAAAAGAGGGCCCAGGGGAGACAGCCGGGGAGGGGAAAGGTTGGGAACCGGCTCTTCCCCGCCCCTCCTCTGCATGCCCGAGCCCAAAACCCAGCGTCTCCTCGCTGTCTAGACAGACGCGGGGTTGGTACGATGGGGCCGTGGCTTGGCCGGAACGTCACCGCGGTGACGCTCCGGCCAAGCCACGGCCCCGGTTTTCCCCGCTTCCGTGTGCCGGGGTCCCCCCCTTGGCTCTTTGGCGAAGCTAAAAGGAGCTGCTGCCCTCCCGGGGCAGCCGGACCCCCCTAAAAGGGGCTGGAGGGAACCATGGGGAGCTCCCCGTGGGTACGTGCCCGCACATACGAAGCCGTGGGGCAGAGGCGGGCAGCACCAGCCAGCGGTGCCGGAGGGAGACGGTGCCGCGTTGAGGCTGTTTTTGCCATAGCACCGTGGGAGGGGGGACCCCGTGAGGTCCCCATAGAAAGCACCGAAGGGTGGAGGACCCGACCGCGGCGGTGGGGTTTGGGGGGGGAGCCCGGCCAGCAGTGCTCCGCACAGCGTGCCGGGATGCGCGGCACCGGAGGGGGGGACGCTGCCGTCACCCCCTCACTGCAGCACCAAGGCTGTGCTGGTGACGGACAGCACCCGCTCGGCCTCTCTCATTTTGTACAGAAAAATGAAAATAATAAGAAAACAAACAAACAACCCACCCCCCCCCCCCCACCCGCCCAAAACAAGAACAAAAAGCAAGACTTGATCAGAAACGCCGCGGCGGGCGCGCTCAGCGCTGCCCAGCACCTGACGGCTCAGTGCCGGCTGCGCCGGGGCTGCTGGCAGGCGAGGAGGGGACCGGTAGTGGTCGCCCCGGCAGCCGGGGCCACCCCGGCGCTCCCCGCGGTCAGACCTCGGCGAAGGCCAGCCCGCACTGCTCCTGCCGCTTGCCGCAGCGGCGGGCGACGATGGCCAGGTAGAGGGTGAGCAGGGCCACCCAGTAGCAGGCGTAGAGGATGGCGCCCGAGATGAGGAAGGCCACCTCAGTCTCGCTGAAGAGGTCCTGGCTGTAGGCGGTGTAGGCCAGCCCGCCCAGCAGCACCGCCACCCACACCGACACCGGCAGCAGCCCCATGAAGTTAACCACGATGGTCCGGCGCCCCGACGTGCCCCAGCCCGACTTGTTGATGGTGGCAATGGCGAACATCTTGGCGGGCAGCAGGCTGGACATGTAGAGGAGGGCGTAGAGGGACATGAAGATCATCTCGGCGTTGCCCCGCAGGAAGCAGGCGTAGGTGGCCTTGATGATGCCCACCAGCTGCACCGTCAGCAGGAAGAGGAGGATGTTCCAGACGCGGCCGCGGTAGAAGAGCTGGATGACGGTGGCGATGAGGAAGAAGGGGAAGAAGCCGGTCACCACCGACTCGTAGGTCATCCAGAGGTGGTGCTTGTGGAACCACAGGGCGTTGTAGAGCCACTCGCGGAAGTAGGACTTGCTCCAGCGGGTCTGCTGGTTGAGCCAGCGCAGGTAGCGGGTGGGCGTCTCCGTCAGGCACTTGGAGCGAGCCGTGTACTTGGTCTGGTAGCCCAGGCTGAGCACGCGGTTGGTGAGGTGCCGGTCGTCCCCAAAGCTGCACTTGCTGCCCAGGAAGGTTTGGTGGTACCAGTCCTCGAGGAACTGCTGCAGCAGGGCGTTGCGGTACATGCCCAGGGGCCCACTGATGCACTGCACGCAGCCGAAGTAGGACTGGCAGGCGCGCTCCACGTTGAAGGCCATCCAGTACCGCACGCTGCTCAGGAAGGAGATCCACGAGTCGTACTTGTTCAGGATCTGGGGAGGGGATGGACGTGAGCCCCGGTACCGCTGCAACACGCCCCCCCCGGCACCCTCGCTGCCCCAGGGTGCCCTCCCTTGCGGGCCGGGGTACCTGGACGTCGCCGCCGACGCCGCCGACGCGGGGGTCGGCCTCCAGGATGCGGAGCATCTCGGCAGTGCAGGCGGGGTCCAGCACCGTGTCTGAGTCACACACCTGGGGGCAGAGGGAACGTCAAGCCCCGCTCCCGCCACCCACGCGCGCCCGGCAGACAGCCCAGCCCGCAGCCGGGCAAGCCCGAGCCGCAGCCGGCGAGACGAGGCAGAGCTCCGGAGACCGGCAGGCAATGGCAGGGAGCGGAGCACCCCGCGGTGCCCGGCCACCGCTGCCCCGGGCCACCCGACCCCGCCACGTGCCCTGGACGCTGGCACCGCTGTGGGACCTGCCCCGGCCGCCACCCCTCACCCACGCGCGGGGGCTCGGCACCGCGACGCGCGGCGTCCCACGGGGTGACACCGGCCTGGGGCACGTCCTGCCCACGCCGCAGGGGACGCGAAACCCTCACGGGCACAGTGCGGGCAGGGCTTCAACCCCCTCAGGCCACCCCGGTGGCAATTCACCCCCAACCCCGGTGCCGCTGGCTTGCGGCCGGTACGGGGGGACGGATCCGGCGCCGGGTGCTGCCACGGGCTCGTGGGGCTGCTCCTGCTCCACCCGCAGCCCCTCTGCCCGGCCGCTCGCTGCCCGCATCCCCCCACCCCCTGCACCCACCCACCCAGCCCATGCATCCACCTGGATGTAGTCCACGGAGTCTCCGAGTGCCCGGAAGGCCGTGTACATCACCTCCCGCTTCCCGCCCCACTTCTGGAGGATGCAGGAGTAGGTGGTGCCGCGCACCAGCGCCTGGACGCGGGCCAGCCCTTCCCGCAGCCCGGCCTCCGTCTCCCCCTCGCCCCGCGCGTGGAAGTTGCTCCGCCAGACGTAGCTGCCCGAGCGCTCGGAGCCCATCACGTCGTGGAAGATGTCCAGCATGTAGGTGTCGTCGGGGCCGTTCCCGTCCACCACCATCACCACTTTGAGGTCGGGGAAGGCGATGCGCTTGACGGAACGCAGGCACTTCTTCAGGTAGTCGGGATCCTCCTGGTAGGCGGCGATGCAGAGGGCCACCGAACGCCCCAGCCGCACCGGCTGCCCCTCGCCCCGCATGCGCCGGTGCTCCAGGAAGGCGAAGAGGCTCTGGATGAAGAGGTGCAGCCCCAGGATGGCCCCGTAGAGCCCGAAGGAGAGGTAGTGCTTCTCGGTGTGGATGAACTGGTACCCCGTGACGTAGGCGGCGAGGATGCCCCCCAGCACCGCCAAGGCGAAGAGGCTGGTCCCGACGACGCGCAGGGCCGTGGAGAGGCTCACTGGCATCTGCGGGGGCACCGGGCAGCGTCAGGGCAGCGCTGAGGGGGACGGCCGGCGGCAGGACCCGCTGCCCGGCTCCCCAAAAGCGGGGGGGGGGACACACCCCGCTTGTCCATGGCCGCCCCGTCGCTCGCCGGTCACCGGTTTGGGGGCGACGCCTTCCCAGTGCCTCCATGGCACATGTGGGGGTCCCGAGCATCCCACGGCGCGCGGCGCCCGCGCCCACAGCCCAGCGGGGACGCGGCCGCTGCCGGGCGATGGCCGGGCTGGAGGACAGGGAAGGGCACGGGGACATTGGGGACCCGGCCCCAGGGGGTCCCCAGGGGAGATGCCCTGCCTGCGCATGGCCACCCCGAGCCCCCGGCGGGACCGCCAGCAGCACCCAGAGCCCCCCGCCCCGCTGCAGGATGGGGACCCGGGGATGGCAGCACGGGCACCCGCTCCCCCCGGCAGCGGCGGGGACTGCAGAGCTGCACCGCGGGGCACGGCCGTGGGGTGCGGGCAGGGTGCTGCGAGCAAGGGGGTGCAGGCAGGGGGGCACGGGCAGGTGCGGGGGTGCACGAGCACGGCAGGGGGTGCAGGCAGGGGGTGCAGGCAGGGGGTGCAGGCAGGGACCCCCCGCGCCACCGGCAACGCCACCGGCAGCTCCCGCCGCTCCCCCCCACCCGCCTCGGCTCCGCAGCTCCCGGTGCAGCCGGTACCGGCTCCGCAGCTCCCGGTGGGGCCGCGGCCGGTCCCGCAGCTCCCGGTGGGGGCTCCCCGAACCGGGACCGGCACCGGGACCGGCACCGGCGGGGCGAGAAGGACGGACCGGGACCGGGACCGGGACCGGGACCGGGACCGGGACCGGGACCGGGACCGGGACCGGGACTCACCGTGGTGGTGCCGGTGCCGCCGCTCGCCCCGGCCGCCGCCGCCGCCGCTGTGCGCCCGGCCCGGCCCCGGCGGCCCCTTTATACCGCGGCGGGGCCGGCACCGCCCGCAGCCCGCGGGGGCCCCGCCCGGCACCGGCACCGGCACCGCCGGCACCGGCACCGGCACCGCCCGGCACCCCCGGCACCGCCCGCAACCCGCGGGGACCCGCCCGGCACCGGCAGCACCTGGCACCGGCCCCAGCCCCGCACTGCGGGAGCGATCGCGGCACCGGCATCACCGGCATCCAGCCACAGCTCATGGGGCCAGGGCAGCGCTGGGCCACCCCCGGGACCCCCCGGGGCCACCCCATCGCACCCCTCTCATGCCGCCCACGTGTAAGCGAGGCGTCCCCTCCCCGTGCCGCCGTGTGCCCCCATGGCCGCGAGCCACCTGGGGATGCCCGGGGCCTGCCCCACCGCCTGACCCTGTCCCCACGGCCGGTGGGTCCCGGGGCAGGACCAGGGCATCCCCAGGGGACGGCAACCCTGTGCCGGTGACACACAACGTCCCTGCGCTGGGCTGATGGCAGGGGACAACCAGCGCCGGGAGGGACCACGCTGAGGCCGGAGGAGCTGCAGCCTCGGCTTTGGGCTCAAATCCAGCACTTTGGGGTTCCTCACGCCGATACGGGCCAGCGCGTCCTGCTGGGCTGGGAGCCGGCTGCGAGGTGACGCCGGGATTCAGCCCAGACCCTCCCAGTCCCAGGAGCTGGGGAAGGGGACCCCTCCAGCGCGAGCACCCCGGCCAGGCGGGTCCCCCTCGGCTGAAACCCCCAGCACTGCGGCGATGCCGGCTGGAAACTCCCCACCGCAGGTGCCGGAGCAGCGCCCGGAGCGGGTGTCCAGGAACTGGTGAGCCCATGGGCGGTGGGGACAGGGCGGGGACGCACCGGGACCCTCGGTGCTGCCAGCGGGGCTCCCATGTGGCCCGGCGGAGCCCGGCAGCGGTGGTGCGTGGAGGTGCGAAATGCGGCGCGGTGGGGTCAGACCTGGCACGGTCGTGCCCGTGCCACTGCTGCGGCGCTGCAGGGTCCCCGTGGCTGCCGGCGGCCGGCTGCGGGAAGCAGGGAGGGGGACAGGGATGGCACATCCCCACCCCACAGCCCTCCCCGTGCCCCTCGGCAGGGACCCAGCCCCGGGGTTGCCCTGCAGCCCCTTACCTTTTGGTGTGCCCAGGGCTGCCGGGCTCCTCTCCCTGGTGCCGGCCGGCGGCTGGCCACAGGCGCGCTGCCCAAGGTGGAAACCAAACTCCCTCCTCCTCCAGCACAGCCGCCTCCTTCTTCCCCGCAGCAGGATGGCCGGACGGCGCCTGGCCAGCGGCATCAAAAGAGACTTTTCATTCAAAAAACGTCCTCTGCCGCTCGCGGCAGGCCCTAGGGAGGCACAGCCGGTACGGCAGCATCCTGGTGCGTGCCTGCGGCCCGGCACCGGCACCGGTGTGGGCTGGCGGCAGCGAGAGCGAGGAGGAGCGCTCAGCCGCCGCCGCTCTCCGGCGAGGACAATGCGCTCCCCGCTGCCTGTGCACACCCGGCTGAGCGGCACGGCACGGCACGGTGAGGTGTGGGCCCAGCGCAGGCGGCTTTGCTGGGGGTGGAGACACAGCCTGGCACCCCGAACCTTGCAGGGAATGGGGGTGCCGGGCCCCTCGCACCATCCGGCACGGCACGGCACGGCACGGCACGGGGCAGCCGGGAACGGGTACCGGGAGCTGTGCGCAGTGGGGCTGGGGGCTGCCCAGCGAGGGGGCTCCGGGCTGGGTCCCCAAGGGCTCTGGGGTCACCCCACAGCACCGCTGTCCCCAGCCCTGTCCCCCCCCACCCCGTGGGTGCACGGCAGCTCCCAGCACAGGAGTGGGACCCGCGGCGCTGCAGCACCCATGGGTGCTGCCCTGGCCGGAGGGAGAGGGGGTGACCCCAATGCCCGGATGTCCCTGAGCACGTGGCAGCCAGCCGCGGTCCCGGCACACACGACAGCCCTGGCACGGAGGGGGCTCCGGGTGCTGCGGCGGAGGGGCCCCATCCTCAGACCCCACGGTGAGGAAGACCCCGAGAGCGGGCACGGGGTGGGCGTTGCTGCAGCAGGGCCTTCTCCAGAGGCAGCGTGGAGGGGGACAGGTCCCCAGCGCAACCCCGCTCCCAGCACCGCGGCCCCACCGCGCTGGCAGGGTGGGCGCTCGGCAACACTGGCTCCGTTTCCCTCTGTCCCCCCTCCAGGAAAATCTCTTGGATTTGGCTAAAATCACAACATTTAGAAGCTGGCTCAGCTGTGGCATCATCCCTGTCCCTCGCTGGGGGCTGGCACCCCGAAAGGCTCCATCCATGCCCGTGGGCACCCGGCAGCGAGCGTGCAGGCGTGTGAGAGCCGCCGGCCGGCGTGGCAACCCCAGGACCCTCCAGCGTCCCCGTGGTGCGAGCGCGGTGCCGAGGCAGGGCCGTGGCCGCCCACGCCGGGGGTGCAGGCAGCAGAGCCCCCCATCCCTCCCGGCTCCCCTCGCGGCAGCTGCGGCACCCGGCGCTGGTTGGCCGCACTGGAGCCCGAGGCACCGGCCCCGTCGGCTGCTCCCCGAGCCCTGGGCTGGCCCCGGGGGCTGGTGCCCACCCTCCCGCAGGACCCAGGGGCTCGCCAGGACCCGTGCCGCTGCTGCCACTCCAAGCGTGCGAGGGTGAGCGCGGCCCAGCCACGGGCCGGGACGTGGCCATGACGGCACCCGAGGGCTTTGAGCGGCTCCCAGAGATGTCACAGGCGCAGGGCTGAGCACGTCTGTATTTAATCTCCCACCCGTCCCAGCGAGCCCCCTGTGCCCCGGCCGTGGGGAGACTGGTGATGGCCACCCGCCCTCCCCAGGCTGCAGTTTCCTCCCCGGCTGGCACCGCCGGCAGCATCCCCGGTGAACCCTTCCCCTCGGGGAGCCGCTTGGTTCCGACACCGGAGCAGGACGAGTTAGTTTCTGCGGCCCCGCTATGGGAGCACCACGATCTTCTTCTCCAGTGCCTGCGGTGGGAAGAGGACCCTCCTCATCACCGCATCCAGCTCCTCCAGTGCCAGCTGGGCGTGCAGCACCGTCGTGCCGTCGGGCTCGGTCGCCACCACGTGCTTCAGCAGGCGGTAGAGGTCCCGCAGGACGTCCCGTAGCACCTGGGCAGAGCGGGCAGAAGAACCGTCAGCACCCGCCGGCATCTCGCCCGCACCCGCAACAACCCGAAACGCAACCCTCGGCGTGCCCCGGCAGGCACGGTGCTGCCCCTTCCACCGACGCTGCCGGTACCAGGACACGGCGGCGGCACCAGCACCAGCAGCACCAGCAGCACCAGCCCCCTGCCTCAGGCGAGAGCCCCGGCCCTCCCGTGACTCAGCTTCTTCACACACCAGCAGCGCGGTCCAGCACCGGCGCATCGCGGCGTCCCTCTGGCATGGGGGCACAAGGGGAAGCCGAGATGAGTGCTGCGGGGATTCCCGTGGGGAACCAGCCGCTTCCTCCACGGGAGCTGAGTCCCAACACGCTCATTGCTGGGAAGCAGGGAGGGAGGCCACAGCCCACGGGAAAACCGGGCATTTCCAAGTCAAATCAGCGACGAACAACTCCCACGGCTCCGAAGAGCTGGCAGTACCCTGTGGCGCGGCACGGTGCTGCCCCACGGCATGGCACTGCCCCACGGCACGGCCAAGCAGCTCAGCTCAGAGGGACCCCCCCCCCGTGAAGTCCCCTCTGTGCCGGGAAGGATCTGGCCCCGGGGAGGCCCTTTGGTGGGGGGGGGCACAAGCTGGCGGTCCCGGTCCCATGGGACTTTCCCTGGAAGCTGCCTGGGAATGAGCCCGGCAGCCCCCGCGGGGCAGGGGCTGTCCCCGAGGAGCACCGTGCCGGTGCCCGGGCATGCCGGGGAGCGTGGCGGAGGCTGGCCCTGCCGCGGGGCCAGGCAGGGAGGTGACCCACCTCGGTGGCCTTCTCGCTGAGCCCCCGCAGCAGCAGCACCACCACGTGCACGGCGGCTCTTCGCACCTCCGCCTCGGGGTCCGTCTTGGCTACAGCCGTCAAGCAGGAGGTGACCTGTGGGGACATGGCGGGGGGGAAACGTCAGCAGGGGCAGGGGGACACGGGGGGACCCGGCAGAGCCGCTGGCCGTGGCGCTGGGGATGTCCCTGGGTGGCCTGGGGCTGGAGGGTGAGGATGGGACCCCCTGCACCCAGCCTGCGGCAGCCGCTGGGCACCCAACCGGGGCGGGGGGACTGGCTTTTTGCAGGGCGCCGGGCACTGAGCAGCCCTCCCTCTCGCAGGGGCCGAGCGGCACGCGGACGCCTTGGAAAGCTTTATAAAAAGCAGGCAGAGTCGAAGGAAGCTAATTAAACCCCCGGCAGTGACAGCCGGGAGAATTAGCAGAGCTAGCGCCTTCCCGAAATAGCTGCGTGTGGCGCGTTGGCATCTCGTCAAACGCTGCCGGTACCATACCGATGCCGAGCGGCTGCGAGCGGGGACCGGGGGAAGCAGCCCGAGCGCCGCATCCCTGACATCTCCCGACTTCCCTCCCGCTCCGGGATGCACCGGAGGACGAAGCTCCAGCTCCCGCGGTGGGTACAGACCCCCCGGCTCGAGGGCTGCCGGACCTTGACGCCGGCGGCTCCCAGCAAGCCCCCCGCAACGCTGTGGGGAGAAGACCCCCGAGAGCCAGGCTCACCGCGGCGGGCTCGCAGCTCCGGCGGCAGCCGGGTCTCACCGGGAGCCCGCAGCCGGGGCGAGGGCCGGGCACCCCTGCCAGCCATCGGCTGCCTGGTGAGAACGGGAAGGGTAACGAGGCCTCGTTAAGTGGGAGGAGGTGCCGCTGGCAGGTACTAAGCGTGCCCTCAGGTCTCCTGCAGCGTGATTGCCATGGGTGCAGCAGGCACTGCCGCGTTTCCTTGGGCTATGGCTTCCCCGCACAAGCGACACCTTTAGCTGATTATAAAGCTTTTAGCCCTAAAAATGGGGGCTAGAATTCCCTGAGCATTCGCTTCAGATCTGATGACTTTTACACTCTCTGCTGTCAGCAAATATCCCTCGCGTCCTGCATGGAAACCCCAGGCTGCTGTCCCCCCGGCAGCCCTGCCATCCGCTAACGAACCCTTGCTAATGAGCGATGGCCCCGCGCGACAGGGAAGGGGTCGGCAGCGCTGGGATGGAGCCAGTACCTCCTGGACGATGGAGCCCAGCTGAAAGCCGAGGCGCTGGCAGAGCTCGCCCAGGTTGGAGAGGCTGCTGGCCCGCAGCGCACTGTCGGGGTCCCGCGCGCCCCGCAGAAAGGCCTGGACCAGCGGCTCCCGGTGCTTGAACACCATGTCCCCTGCAAGAGAGAGCGGAGCAGCACGTCACAGGCAAGGAAAAACCCACAGCCCCTTCCTGCCAAAGCCCCGGCTCCATCGGGAGCAGCCGGATCGGGGCCCCCCCGCCCCATTGCAGCACCGCTGAACAGCTGGATGCAACATCTGGAGTGTGGCTCACGCCCAGCGCGGGGACCCGGGCGCAGCTCTGAGTGAGGCACGGACAGAGCCTCGCCAGGGACCCGCTGCGGTGCCAGGGATGAGGACGCTGGGGTGCAGTCGCTGGGGGTGCCGGTGAACCCCGGCAGCTCACGCCCCACGGCAAAGACCTTTGTCTGGGGCCGTTCGGTGCATCCCACATCCCCCCGGCTGCCGCGGGGCCGTTCAGAGGTGACCGTGGATACAGCACGCACAAGCGAAGCGCGAAGCCCAAATCCTCACGTAATTCAGCCGCGCAACTCCCCCTGCAATTAGCACCCGCAGGCGCCGGGGATGTGCGAGCCGCCTAATTAGAGGTCGGCGCGCAGAGCCCGTGACCGGCGTGCACAATCACCCAGTGCAAGAGCTGCCCCGGGGCCGGTGGCCGCGCACCCCCACGGCGTGGGCACGGCTCCCACCGGGCAGGGGCTGCTCCGGACGAGGGGAGTGCGGGCCGGCACTCGCCTGGGAGCAGCAGAGGAAAGGAGGAAGCTCTGGCAGGCTAGCCAGCCCGCCAGCTCCGTGGTTTCCTGGCTCTCCCGAGCCCTGTAAGCCCCTCGGACGCTGGTGGAAGCAGTGGGATGCGCCGTGATGCTGGGATAGGGATCACGGGGGCTTGGGGCTGCTGCTGCGAGCGGCTGGGGACTGGCCAGCCCCTGCACCGCCGGCACGCCGACAGCCTGGCAGCACCGGTGGTGTGCAAGGAGGGGAAATACTGCATGCGATGGCCGAGAGCTGGGCAGGAACAGGCAAGGCGGCATGCAGCCGGGTCCTTAGAATCATGGAACCATTTAGGTTGGAAAGGACCTTGAAGATCATCCAGTGCAACCATTAACCTGACACTGCCAAGGCCACCACTAAACCAATTAAGGGGAGAGTAGCAATTTCGTGTTTCCTGGCTTGGGGGCTGGATTATTTTTTAATGCAAGTAAAACTGGGAATCACTAAGGTTGGAAAGGGCCTCAGATCATCAGCCCAACCATCAACCCAACACCCCCATGCCCGCTAAACCATGTCCCCAGGTGCCACCTCTGCCCGTTTGTTGAACCCCTCCAGGGCTGGGGACTCCCCCACCTCTCTGGGCAGCCTGTTCCAGTGCTTGGCCACCCTTCCGCAGGACCATCCCGCCATAGCTTCACTCTTCCTACGTGGCCCTCCCGGTTACTAAAGGACCGCGCGCTCGGAGGGGCAGCTCCTGCACGGCACAAGGTGGGAGAGCTCAGGGCAGCGCTGTGATGCCAAGGACGGCCACGCTTGCTCGGGAACGCAGCCTGCTCCGTGCTTGCACCCCAGGAGTCGGTATTACGGCAGTCCGAGCAGTGGTGGATGATCCGAGCATGATGCTTCTCCTCCGAAGCCAACAGCACGCCGGCCCTGTGCCGGGCGGCCACAGAAAGAGCACAAAGTGTTCTCCTCCCTGCAGCAAGCAAGGCACGTGCTCCCTGACGGAGGAGGGAAAAGGACCGCCGTGGCGCACCCGGCGCAATTTAACGGGTTTGCAGCGAAAGCTAACTGGGTCAGTGCAAGGTCTCCGTGAAGCCTGGCACGGCGCTCGGCCCCACGTTGTTGTAGGCAGAGGAACGGTGCCGCGCGGTTGGGACGGGGCTGCTGCACGCTTCCAGCCAGGCTGCCCACGCCAGCCGTTTGCTGGGCGATAAGTGCCTGCTGCAAAATCCCCTCCCGGATGGGAAAGAAGCTGCTCCAGTGGGCCGGCAGGGAGGGACAGGGATGGGGACGGGGCAGGAGGAAGGCACGGCAGACCCCGGGCAAGCAGCGGCGGTGCTGCTGCACAGAGCGGAGCGTTTCTGGAAGCGCGGGGTAAATCCTCGCTCTTGAATCCTGAAGCTTTGCAACAAAAACAACTTCATGCAATTTGTTCTATAAATACGCAGGCGAGCCGGGACGCGCCGGAGTCGCTGCCCGCGGCAGAGGCACCGGGAGGAGGAGGGAGAGCCGCAGCGGAGGCCGTGCCCACCGTCCCGCTGCCAGCCATGCTGTGGGCAGCTGCTGAGGGAAACCCAGCGTGGTGCAGCTGCAGCGCCGGGCAAGGCGAGGGCTGGACGCACGGACATGGCCCAGGGGCCTTCATGGCAGCTCTGCCGCTGCTCGCACGAGCTCCACTGGGAGATGATGGGATTGCCGGCCCGTAGGATGCCCCGTCCCCATCCCGGCACGACCCGGCCCGGGGAGCGCCGGTGCCGGCAGGATGCCCGCAGCGGCAGAGCTCAGGGATGCCACCGCGGGCAGGGGATGCTGCCGCGGTGGCTGTGTCCCGGCAGAGCAGGCAGCCAGGGAGGTTGGCTCTGCCACAGCCGACCTGGGGAAGAAAGCACCCGGCTGGTGACCGGGGACCCTCGCCCGGCTGCCCTGGCAGTGGGGACACCAGCTGCCACCTTCCCCAGCCGTGGAGAGCTCCGGCTGCCTGCTCTCACTGGCCTGGCCTCTTCCGGGGAATAAGATGAGGCATTTTAGGACGTGTCCCAACAGCGGCTGCCGGAAAGGCCTCATCCAGCTTTTACCCCTCAGCCCTGCGTGTCCGGGCGCTTCCCGGCAGCCTCCGAGCCTGGTGCTGCCGGCCGAGGGGACGGTGGGCTGCCAGCGGGATCTGCCGCCTGGCTCCTGCCCACCGGCAAACCCCGGCCAGCCGCCCTTTGGCTTCCAAACCCCTGTGTCAGGGCCGTGGGAGCCGGTTCTCACCTCCAGATGACAAGAAGCCCCCCGACGGCTTTACCTGGCGGCACGGCAGAGAGCAGCGAGGGGGCCGAGCGGCACCGCGGCTGCCGGCAGCGGCCAGCACTGCCGTGCCCGCAGGGACTCACCCAGCGCCCGGGTGACGCGCATCAGCACCTCGCCCAGCTTCATCCTGGTGACGGCAGCCGCAGCGTCCTCCGTGCCGCGTGCCGGGCACCCGTACCGTGCCAGCAGGACGGGCAGGATCCGCTCCGGGTACTCGCTGGAGAGCAGAGCAATGCCTGGGGGGGAGAGCGAGGGGGAAGTGTGGGTCAGGGCCGTGAGGACGGCACATGCCACCACCTTTGGCAGAGGAACCGCCGGCGGCTGTGCCGCCCCGGCCCCCTCGGTGCAGCCGTCCCCCGCGGGACCCCCTGCACCGCCCCAGCCCCACGGCACATGCCGCGGCCCCTCCGTGCAACGTCGCAGCGCCGGGGCAGCCCAGCGCCGGGTCCGGTTGGGTGCCAAGCTGAAAGATAAGTAATTTAGCAGTTGGCAGCAGGTGCCCACTAATTGCAACCAGTTAACGTTCATCGACCTAGCGTCGACTCGGCACACCAGCCGCCGGACGCTGCGGGGCTCGTCCCCGGGCTGGCACAGCTTCGGGGCAGCCAGGGACCACAGGCGACGCTCCGGTGCAGCATCTGGTCGCCGTTCCCAGCTCCCGGCCATTGGGCACACGCTGCTGGCGTGTCCTCGTCCCCGCCGGGGCTCCATGAACCCCACGGGCTTGCCTGGCCCAGGCTGGGAGCCGGAGCACACGCGCACCCCGTGTCTCCCCGGGGATGAAAAGGGCTCAGAGCCCGGATGCAGGGCACGTTTTGGGCTACGCCTCAGGGACACGCTGGCTTTGCCGTTCCTTTAGAGAGCTGCCCGGAGCCAGCAAGCGGGAGCGGAGCATCGCAGGCAGCGCCGGGTGAAAACCAGGCTGCAGGCAGGCACCAGGCAGGGCTCCGGAGCCCTGCGATGGGGAAAGGCAGCTGCTCTCCAGGGAAAGGGCGGGCAGCAGAGGCTGCCCTGGCTGTGCCAAGCACTGAGTCAGGCCGAGTCCCAGCTCCCCTGCCCTCCAGGAGCAGCCGCCTTCACCTCCAACCCCGTTCCCCGGTTATCGGAGGGCACCCGGCATGGGTTACCCTCTGCAAGCCGGAGCACGTCCGGCGGGGCAGCGACCTCTCCTCTGGCATCACCTTGCCGGAGCCCAGCTCAGCGATTCCCAGCGGTACCGTGACGGCCGGCTCCAGTCCTGGCACCAGCACAACCGGCTGGCGAGTGAGCCCTGCCGCTGCAGCGGGGAGCCCGCCTGGCACACACGGCAGCACCGTGCGCGGCACGCCAACGCCGCGCGGGCCGGGTGAGTCACCGCCGCAAGGAACCGCGTCAGGGTTAATCACAGCCGGGCTGCGAAACACGGAGGCAGCTGCACAGGGTGTATTAATCACCCGGGGACGGTTGAAGCGCTTGTGTTTTACCCGCAAGGCAAGGACAAACCCGTCCCACTCAAGACCGTACAGGCAGAGGGAAGCACAGCGATAAGCTCCTTTTCCAGCTGCTGCTGAGGGTTACCTTCCCAACGGCAGCCGGGGCTCCCGGTAGCACTGGTATCGCTTCAGGTCATGGCAACCGCACCTCCCTTTCCAAGTAACCCGGCACAGCCGTCGCAACAAGGTGCCCGTGTCATCCCGGGTGCAGAGGCACCTGCCTGCACCCGGCGGGGAGGCTGGTGCCACGGGGCTGCGCTGAGCGTGCCAGAGCAAGCGCAAGGCTTTCCTGGGAAGCGGTGTGAGCAGCGGCAGCGCTCAGTGCCCCCGGCAGCAGCCCGGCGCCGGGAGGAGGGCAGCGGGCAGAGTGGCACGCTGCTCACCTGCCAGCCCACTGCTCCCCATCTCCTGCCTGCACGGCCGGCGCCAGCACCGGGGCTCACTGCCGCACTCCCCTCTCAGCGGGGGCAACAAGTTGCAAGGCCATGAGATGCGAATGGATAGGGGAAGCGACCCGGAGAAAGCCGCCATGGTTCCGCTTCTACGCGGCTGGCCGGCACCGGTTGGTAGTTACCGCCTTGGCTGTGGGGGGGGGACGCGGCAGAGCCCCAAGGGAGCACCAGTGGGTCCCCACGGCCCCAGCTGCCCTGCCACCCTCAGCCGAACAAACCAGTGAGCCAAAATGTCAGCCGGGTGCAGGGCCGGGGTGCTGGGGCTGTGCCCACACCGCGCTGAAACCGCAGCTCCAGGCCAGCGGCACGGACCCGGCATGGGGATGGTGACCCGCTCCGGGTGTCACCCGCCCCGAGGGTGATCCTGCCCAGGGCTCCACCGAGGAGGCACGTGTGGTCTGCGCAGACCAGCAGTTCAGTCAGAGGGTAAATGAACTAATTACCCACCCAGTAAGCACAACGGGGAGACGAAGCTCTGCGCCGGCTCTGGGAACGTGGCGCAGAGCCCGCACGTGGCTCCCGGCTCGACTGAATGGCGTGAAGACGTGGTCCAGGAGGGCAGGAGCTGCTGAGCCCCCAGCCCGGCTGCAGCTCCGCTGCTCTTCACCCCTGCTGCCCAAAGGCCCCCCCCCCAGCACAAAAACATTCTCCTACAAAGCACTGGCACTCGCCCGGGCTGGGCATCGCTCACCTTGGATGGCCGAGAGGTAGACAAAGGCGTCCTCGTGCTGCACATTCTCCAGGAACACCTGCAAAGAGCGGGAAGCGCCGTCGGCAGCAGCTCCCTCTTGCCTGGCACCTTCAGCCAACGGTGACAGCAAGGTCGGAGGGCTCCGATAATCCGGACCCACCGGCGTGCTCAGCCCCAGCTCCGTGCCACGGTGCAGGACAGGGACCGCAGCGGGAGCCCGGTACCTGGAGGAGCTTCTCCTGAAGCCGAAGTGCCTCCGGATCCCGCTGTGTGATCAGGCTGGAGAGACGGCGCAGGGTGGCTGCGCGGCCGGGGGGCTGGGGGTCGTACGCCGATACCAGGAGCTCCTGGAGCCCAGCCGGGGCCTGGCTGTCGGCACACGGGGCTGGAGTGGGACCGGCGGTGCTGGGCTCATGGCTCACGCTCTGCCCCTCGCTCCTCTCCCTGGGAGCCGAGGGGCTGCTGCGGCCGTGCCGTGACGGTGCCCGGCCACCCCCCGGGCGTGAGGCTCCGGCGGGGATGCCGGCAGGGCTCTGCGCTCCTGTCCCTGGCTTCTTCCCCAGCACGCCGTCGGCAGCGGCGCCCACCGTCCCGGGGGAGACGGCCCCGTGGGTGCAGATGGCGATGCGCAGGTCCGCGGCCAGCTCCTGGGTGAGGGGCTCGGGGTAGGTGCGGGAGAGCTCCTCCAGCAACGGCACCAGCCGCTTCAGCACGGCGAAATCGCTGGATTGCAGCTGCGGCGGGGAGAGAAGCAGCACTGGCACGGCCGTAGCGGGAGGTTCGCTACCCGGGATGCTCCCGGCAAGGCAGGCGGGCAAGCAGCCCAGAGGTGCGCGAGCCCCAGAGGCCGTTTTGTAGCCCTGCGGCAGCGCCGAGCTGGCCACCCTCCGTCCCCACCCCACGAGCCGGGCTCCAGGCCCCACGAGCTGCTCTCGGGGACAGCGGTGCCCCGTGGCCCCTGCGCCGATCCCAGCTGCGGCATCACCGGCACGGCAGAAGCTGGCGGCAGCCGCGAGCTCGCCGGCATGGCCCAGAGGTGCCGCAGGAGGAGGTGGGATGGGCAAGAGCCCAAAAGAGAGTGGCGTCCGTGGGGGACCCTCGCATTTAGCGTGGGGGCTGAACTGGGGACACCCCTCCCACTGTCCCGCCAGCGCCGCGCGGGGCCTGCCGTCGGTCCTGCCTGGAAGGAAGCTCCAGGCAAGGCAGCTGTGACCTGCCCCGAGGCTGCAGCGCCCGAGGGGGAGAAGTTCCTGCCCTAAATTGATTTAACTGCTAATCCCAGAAGCAAAATCTGGGCTGTAAGACCTGAAAAGTGATGCTTTAGCAGAGATTTTTGGAGAGCTTTTGGATGCTTGTGTAAAAAAACCCTTGGATGTTGCAACCCAAACAGGTTTGCGGCTGCCTCCAAAACCTTTTGCATTCAATTTGCCGAGTTAAGTTGCTCCCATTAATGCTGGAGCGGGAGCAGGAGCTCGCCTGGGAGGGGGGCCCATTAGAGCCGCGAGACTCTGGTTTTAAATTTTCTCCAAATAAAAAAAAAAAAAAAGTTCTTTTCCCAGCGTTGGGAATTTAGCAATAAAACACAATGAATTATCTTTTTCCATTAACAGTTAGATTTTCCTTTGGGCGAGTTTGGGGATGAAGCAACCCCGGCAGCTCGGTGATGTAAGCGCGAGCCGGAGCGATTGCAGCGCACCAAGGAACGTGCGATCGATCGCTCCCCGACGGCCGTTCAGCTGGCACCGCGCAACGGCGTAACTGAGCGAGGTATCCTTTTTATAGAGGATTTCCAAGAACAGCACAGCCCACACCGGGGAAGTTCATTGCACTCCAGAGACGGAGCCCGTGGACGTGTCGGGACGCAGAGGACGCGGCACTGGTATTTAAAGACGCTGTATGGGATTGCGCCGCTCCATCAGCGCCTTCTCAGGAGCAGATTTTGGCTTATAAATCAATTAACTGGGCTCTCAGGGGCGCCCTGCCGGGAGATCAGACCCTCGGCCAGCGCCCTGGCACCGCTCCAAGGAAAAATTTTATGAATATATATATATATATACACACACACACACATATACTCCCTGGGATTAAAGAGGGACTCCAACTCGGAGCACCCAGACCCCAGAGCACCGTCTGCGGCACCCCTCGGCCGGGCACGGCAGGACGGTGCCCGGTCTCCCCGCTCCCCACGGCTGCCGAGCACCCCGGCTTCGCCCCCTTACCTGGACGGCTCCGCTGAGCATGGCAGCCACGAGCCCCATGGCCATGGCGAGGGTCTGCGCCTCCGCCGCCGCGCCGGGGCCCCGCGCCGGGCTGACGCAGGCGCGCTGCAGCGTGGCTGCCACGAACTCCTCCACCTGCCGGCAGAGAGTGCGGGGAAGAGCAGTTAGGAGGGGAGAATTTGGGGCCCCTCAGTACAGGAAGGACATTGGGGGGCTGGAGCGTGGCCAGAGAAGGGCAGCGGAGCTGGG
The DNA here is from genome assembly GCF_030463565.1 of Pelecanus crispus. NCBI lineage: Eukaryota > Metazoa > Chordata > Aves > Pelecaniformes > Pelecanidae > Pelecanus > Pelecanus crispus. Next base: position 47,779,795 of record NC_134650.1, on the reverse strand, counting down.
GAAGGGTCTGGGGCACAGGGCTGGTGGGGAGCGGCTGAGGGAGCTGGGGGTGTTCAGCCTGGAGAAGAGGAGGCTGAGGGGAGACCTGATCGCTCTGCAGCTCCTGACAGGAGGGGGCAGGGAGGCGGGGGTCGGGCTCTTCTCCCAAGGAACAAGCGATAGGTCGAGAGGAAACGGGCTCAAGCTGTGTCAGGGGAGGTTTAGATTGGATATTGGGAGAAATTTCTTCACAGTAAGAGTGGTCAAGCATTGGACCAGGCTGCCCAGAGAGGTGGGGGAGTCCCCATCCCTGGAGGGGTTCAACAAACGGGCAGAGGTGGCACTTGGGGACATGGTTTAGTGGGCATGGGGGTGTTGGGTTGATGGTTGGACTGATGATCTTAGAGGCCCTTTCCAACCTTAGTGATTCCTAGTTTTACTTTACCACGTGTGCCACTTAGCTTGTGATTTTCTCACGATCCTTGTTTTTTTCCCCTCCCAAACCCATAATGATCCTGCCTGGCTGGCATCGGCCTTCCTGACACTTGGCACCCAAATCTTTGATCCCACAGGCTTCCTGCCTTTCTAACAGAGCTTGAAATTAGTGAAATTATTTTCTCCACGCCTTTGCTAAGCTGCGCTGGCACCGCAGGGCTCGGGGCAAGCTCGCTGGCTCTGGCAGCACCCGGCCGTGCTAAAGAAGGGGCTGGATCGGGGTCGTTCCTACATAGCGGGCACGTTGCAAAAGAAGAGGAACTATTTTGCTCCTCTTTTGGAAAACAAAGCACGAAGGGCAACAAGGTACTATTGCACCAAACCCCGCATTTCCAGCCTCCAGGGCACTGGGTGCAGGCAAGGCGTTTCCTCATCAGCAGGCGAGCTGATGGCTGGCAGCTTCGTTAAGCACATCCCTGCTGCAGCAAGGAGCGAGGCTGGGAGGGGCTGCGGAAAAGGCTTAGGTACCTTCTGGGCTGAATCGTCCAGAAAAGAAATGCCATCAAAGAGTGAGAAAGTAAAAACAAGTGTCAGAACGTCTGCTCTCACAAAACAGCGACACACGAGCTGAATGGGTTGAAATTATATTTAATGCAAAAAAAATAGGAACATCATGGATAAATAATCTATCAGTAGATAGCTACTGAGAAAAACAAAAAGTTAAAAACCACCCTAATCTAGAAGGAACAAAATCCCCACCTTAGTCTGGAAGGGGGGGAAAAAAGCTACAAAAATAAAACACTAGGGCACATTTCTGTCTCATGCAGGAGGAGAGCATCCTTGGCATATCAAGGAAATCAAGTCAACCTCACAAAACCCAGGTGTGCGGGGCAGCAAATGTAAATAAAATAAATTGTGCAATTGAGGGGGTCCACAGCTGTCACCATTCCTGGGGTCTGGCTTTGGGAAGAGGGATCCCGCTTGCTCCGACCCCGTTACGCACAAAGCCACGGTCCAGAGTGCCCACAGCAAGAACCAGCGCCCCGGAGGAACCCTGCGCTGCAGAACCCACCTGAAACCAGCTCTGCAACCGCTGTCCCAACCCGAGGGAGCGCTCCCTGAAATACAGCCCCCAGGTGCAAGTACGCTGCCAAAAAATGGGGGTTTCTTTTTTGGGTGGTTGTTTCTTTTTATACTCGATTCACGGCTGGACCCAGAAACCTGGCAAAATCCTTCCCTGTTTCCCATCCCAACTTTCTGAGCCAGGGAGCGGATGGGCGTGATGGAGAGGCAGGCAAGGACAAAGCATCGCTGCCTGCCGCACCGGCTGGGTCCCCTCTGTCACTGCAGAGCGCACACAAAGACTCCTTTGTCCCAAAAAATGAGGAAACCTGTGTTAGCAGTGACCGCCTCCGCTCAAGCCAGTCAGTTAACTGGTATAACCAGGTCATTGAGTTAAAAAAAAAAAAAAAAAACAAACCAAAAAAAAAACCCCACAAAACATAGGATGAGGAAGTTACACTGATCAGCTGGGGAATACTGTGCTGCCCTCGGTGCCCGACCCAGCACGGCGCAGGACAGCCTGTCCCCTTCAGCGCTGCTGCAGCGCGGGCTCAGGGCAGACAGCAGTGCCATATTTTAACAATCCTTTTTGGTACCAGGTTCAATGAGTCTCAGCTGGCTTTTGAAATGACAATATTTTATTAAATTTTGCGGCTGCCCACTCATGAAGACACGGACAAGCGCTGACCGTATGAGCACAGTTACGTCAACCCTGATGACCGGACACGCCACTCGGTGTGGGCGTCCCAGCAGCAGAAACCAGAGAAAAGCCACGAACGGCCTATCTGGGGACAAGGGGCGAGCGGGACGCGGCAGCGGTGCCGTGTTTGGCCGGCTGGCAGCCCAGCTACCGGAGGTGGCTGCCGAGACGTGCCAGAAAAACCAGGCACCAGCGCCATGGATAGGCAGCAAGCACTTGCTTAAAAGGTCTGTTGGGTACGGATGTCTTTAAGCTTTGTTAAACTTGGGAATAAATCTTGCTCAAAATAAAGATGAGAAGGTGGTAATTCAGAGTTCTGATTAACACACAGACTACTCTCTTGGCTTTTAGTACACAACCACGGACACAAAATACGAAGATGTCTGCTAGGCTGCTCCCTCCTGTCTCTGCAGCTGCCTCTCTCCTTCCTGCTGGCACTACATGGCACGGTGTCTTGTTGAGACACTTGCAACCGAATCGATAAACTGCTTTTCCTGGGGATGCTCTAGCTTTCTCCAGCTGTCTGTTAGCCATCGCCTCCTTAGAGCCCAGCGGCCCAGAGCTCGGTCTGCCACGCGCTCCAGCCGCCGATCCCCCAGGGCTTTGCCATGACCAACCTGAGCAACGTCTGTGAACACGGTGTCGGAGACGCTCTCGCACAGTGTGGCCACGAGCTGCAGGACCAACAGCTTCCTCCTCTGCCCGGCGTGGCACTGCTCCAGCTCCAGGAGACTCCCTCCAGGCACTGCAGCCGAGCGTGAATCCGCCTCGTCCTCCGCAGCCACGCGAGTCAGCGCCTGCCGGGAAGGAAACACAGGGCCCAGAGAGGCAATGGTTAAACACGGGCAAATCATAGAATCATAGAATCAGTGCCAGGGACGCTGCGGTCACCACGCCAGTGGTCCTGGGCACAGCAGGTCTGCGTTACCCAGACCTCCACCCTGCTGCAAAGGGTTCCCGGTTGCCTCCCCTCGTCCAGCCTCGTCCCCTTCCAGACAGGCACTTGTCACCAGGCCAAACCCCCCCAAACGTCCAGACACCACACAGAGCAGCACTGAGCTCCTCTCCTAGGGCCAAACCATCCTCCGGGCTGTGAGGTTTGCTGGGGCTCTGTTTCCAGCCTTGCTTTTGGCAGCGGCTGCCCACAAAGGCACCCGGACCCACCCCGTCCCCTTTGCAGAGCTCGTGCCGACTCCTCACATGTCCAGGACCTTCCACTCCGTGCATCGAGCTGCCTGCAGCTCCTGCGTGTCCCACCTGTGTCACAGCGGCGTCCCTGCGCCCAGGGTGCTGCAAACCCTGCATGACTACGGGCCAGGGCTCTACCGGCCAGCAAGGGCACAGAAAGCGCAGCCCAGGAGGGAACCGCAGGGGCTCGGAGCGGGATCAAAGGGAGCAGGTGCCCTGCTAGAGCCAAGGAAGCAGCAGGGAAACACACCATTAAACTTCAGACATGCTCCTGTGGTTGAAAGAGCCCAGGGGTAACGAGGGTTAACCCCTTCAGGGCCACCTCCCTCTCCCAGGCTCTCCTGCCCGGCACGCAGCAGGACTGCTCCACCGCGTGCCGTACCCCGGCTCAGCGCTCCCGAGGCACGAGAGGGGACGATGGGCCCCCTTTGCCGTCTGCCACACAGACCACCTGGCCCAGGGAAACCCTTCCTGCAGGCGTGCCCCAAAGAGAGACTTGCCTGCCCGTACCTTCAGGCAGCGGATGAAGAAGTCTCCGGCTAGGCCACTCTTCTGGCAGTGAGACAGGAGCTCCACCAAGCTCTCCACGTGGCACTGCTCCGAGGAAACCTTCTGGTAGAGGGCCTCATCTTCATCCCTGAAACAGATCACTGTGTCACCAACATGAACGTACCCGGACACCCTTCCGGGGCTCGCTCTGAGCTACTCCACAGCAAGGTGAAACCCCGCTTCTGCCTTCTCTCGGAAACCTTCTTTCACAGTACTAACAGAAAGTGGAAGCCCGGAGGCAACCGAGCCAAAGTATTGCTCAGTTCATTTGGTCTACGCGATCACGCGCTCAGTTTATTAATTAACCTGCATTCATTAAAGAAATAACATTAACAGAAACCATAAGTGCAAACATATTTAATCCAGCCATCCTATAAAGAATGGGATTAGCGCGGGCTAATTCATGCAGCGGTCGTAGCCGTAAAAGTAGGACAGACACGGGCAGAGCCACGGCCATTAAGGAGTAATTTCAAAGTCTACCCAGTTTAACCAGTGCAGACCCCAGGGCAGACCTTCTTCTAATTCAGGTCAGGAATAGATTGAGAAGAAACCAGAACAAGCATATTTGTACGGGGTTTTGTCACGGGTGTCCACAGCTCCCAGCACACCCAGCCCGCGGACGCTGCTGGGCAGGAGCTGTGCGCTCTGCCTGCTCGACAGCCCTGCCTTGGGCTCCTGCCTGCCAGCTCACAGCTACCCCTCTTAAAACCAAATGTCACGCTGCTGAACAGTCCCAGTTTGCGTGGCTGGAGCCTAATGGCTGCAGTTTATTCCCCACATGGCCACGCTCTGCCTCTACTTGTAGAGACCATCTGCAAAAGCAGGAGGGGAGTTCAGTCGCTGGCATCGCTACAGTCCTTGCTGCGACTGAGGGATTTCACTCACTCCACGCAGCCGTGATCTGCCACCAGACAGGCTCAGGCTCAGGGGGTGGAAGCGGAATTTGGGGAGCATTGGGCTACCTGGGTGCCCAGCAGGATGCGGCCATGGTGGGGACGGCGCCAGCAGCCCCACGCTTGCCTGGGCGCTCTCTGCCAGGCGTGCCGTGAAAAGCCCTACGTGCCGAACGGTGCCTGGGGACTGCCCTCCACGCCTGGCACTGCCCCAAGAGCGCTCACCCGATGGTCTCCTCCACCGCGACGGCGGCACCACCCTCGCTGCCCACCCGGAACCGGCACCGCGGGTGGAGGGCCTGCACGCTGCTGTTCAGCCCCGCAAAACCTTCCAGCACGGCCAGCGACACCTCTCGCTCTGACTTCTCCAAAAACCACAGCAGGATCTGCTGGCATGGGGAGCTGGCAAGGAGAGAAAGAAAGCAGTGGTGACCTTGCTCTGCCCGCTGCACCCCCCCTGCGCGCCAGCACTGCAACGGGTGCCGGGCAAGGGAAAAGCCAGGATTGCTCTGGAGCAGCCGCGGACACTCCTTGGGATGCTCCGGGCCGACAGCTCCGGCAGCTGAAGGCATTTGTGTCAGTTTATAAGGGGAACAGCAGCACGTCCTGTCCTTCTGGCATTCCCAGATGGAAGGATCTGGGTCCTTCAAGATCTCAGCCCAGCGAGGAAGGGAGCGCTGTCTGAACAGCGTGTCTGTACAAGGACAGCCACTTCCACGCAGCCTTGGCAAGCCGTGCCCGGTGCTTCACGCCAACATGACAAAGCACAGGGCTGTCAGCTGTGCCAAGGAAGAGGACAAAGGAGAAAGGGAGCACTGCAAGGTGGTACGGGAACCCTTGCCAAGGAAAGATGCAGGTTAATGAGGTGGAGCAGCAGCGCTGTGCCAGGGGTCTGGAAACCCGAGCGTTTCCAGGCAGCTTTGGTTTTAGTTACCCTTGCCAAATTCCTTTGCAAAGAGAGAAGCAAGCAGGGACTCTGCTCACCCAGCAGCAGTGTTAACTTGGCTTGTTCTACGAACTTGCACTCTTCGAAGTGATTAACGATTGTCTTTAATAATAGCAGAGGCCGTGTCTCACAGACCTTTTAGGGAAAGCCTCCGGTACCCACGTGCCAGTATCACCAAAGCAAAGCGTAAACCCACCAGGAGCGTATTTGCTTGGCTGGCCCAAACTCAGGGCAGCCCAGGGAAAGCCTGGGAAGGAGAAAGGAGAGAGGACAGCCAGCACCTGGCCACCGCTGTCCCTGCCACCGTGACTGACACACGTGGTGCTCATCATTGTACATCAGTCATGGAAGAGCTGGGCACAGCGCGAGGGACAACTGCCGAGAGGCAGGTCCTGCACATATCGCAAGAGAGTGATCCCAGATTGGAGAAGAATGATCTTGTATTTCCAAGAGCCAGCGCTTAAGCTGTTTTATCCAGTTTTTATCCTGTTTCTAAATCCCTGGTACACAGATCCCTCCAACACCCAGCCAAGTCCCAGCGTCACCATCTCTCTCCACGGACAATCGCAGTCCCCGCTCCTAGGCGGGCACCAAGAGTTAACCTGGGCTCCCAAGGCTCCCGCGGGGCACGCTTGCCTCTACACCGAACATTTTGGCTCCAGGGAAGACAAAAACTAATGCGAGAACTGCTTCCTCAGGCACAGGTCTGCCAGTAAGGTCACGTACCATGCCTGTGCCTGCGGTTATTGTCTACTTTGAACGAGAGCTCTTCAGGGTGAGAAAATTGGTCTTGGCTTCTGTACGTGCCCATGTAGAGCACGTCCTTTGGAGGTGGGCAGAAGGGAGAAGACAAAACCCCAGAAGAAGCTGTGCTCAATCCTTCCTTACCGTAAGTATGACACATTCTGCTTGGCGAAGGAATAAAGGGAAAAAACCACTCCCAGGACTGACTGTAAGGATCCCAGCAGCAGGCTCGAGCTGTCATTTCCAACCACATACACCTACGGAGAGAAGGGCACAGGGAGGAGAGTCAAACACCTGCGTGGAGCAGAGGGAAGGCACAGGGAAGGACAGAAAGCATGTCTCTGCGCAGAACGGCTGCCGCCAGGGAGACGGCAGCGGGTTTACAGCCTCTGTTCCTTTCAGTCTGGAGCCTGTTTTCCCTGATTATGCCATATTCTGTATTTAAAGCAGCCTTCAGCAGCATCTTTCTCCCAGCATTTGCTTAACCGCAGCAGGGCTCCAAGTTACAGGAACGCCGCAGCTAGCTATTCAGGAAGTCTGCTGCTTGGGGGTAAGGTCTTGCATTAGAGAAATGCAACAGGCACCTTTGAATTAGCAAATCTTTACAGAAATACTGCACCTAGAGCCAAATCTCAAATACAGAGATGAGTCCGTAGCAGGGCAGCTGGGCTGACGCGTGCCGAGCTGCGCAAGTGGGCTGCAGGGGCTCCGAGGAGGCTGTAGGGCCATGCTCCTCTCCTCCGTCTCAAGCAGCACCCTCCCGAATCACCATCAGTGCCCTCCTCCCCGAAACCAGCACCCCCTTCCCAGGCAAGCACTGCTACCAGCTCACCACACACAAGTCCTACCTTGCTGCCCACAGAGCACAGGAAAAACACTCATCGAAGTCTTATGACATTGCATTTCCTTTTGAATCTTTTTTAAAGGAATTGTCCAAAACCAAAAGCCAGGTAGGATGCTTTCAAAGTCATAACGCTGGGAAAACTCGGTCTAGAAAATGGTTAAATAGCAAGCTTTGCCCAGCTGGACTCAGGGTTGTTGTGTTTGGGTCCTTATTTTAGCAGGCTCCATCTCCCTCCATAGCTTTTAGCTTTTAAAAAAAAAAAGGGGGGGGAAGATAAAGTCTCTTCACAAGTTCTCCAAGTGACTCCCAGCTGTGTCAGCTGAACTCCCTGCTCGGAAGACACCGTCCCTTCACACCAGAGCACTCCCCAGACCTCCGACCTCCACAGCGGGAGAGCAATCGCCCGCTGCAGGGCTGGACGTGCCCCGGGCACAGACCAAAGAGCTTCTGCCTGCTGGAGGCAGCGCAACAGCCCAGGTAGGAGGGCTAGGAGGGAGATGGTCCTGATAACGCTCTGCCCCGTGTACTGATGCGAACAGACCTTTTTTCCTGTGCTAATCCCCGTGGAGCCATTCTTCCTAACCAGAACCTTTTGTACACAAAGCCTCCCTGATGAAGCCCCAAGGACGGTTTCCCACTCAGCATCAAATGACACTTGCTAGGCAAGAAACCCCCCACCCGCAAATCCCCAGGCTGGAGTCTCCCGTCGCTAATCTGGCTGCTGTCAGGCCTCCAGCGCTCTGCCATTAAGGAGGGATCCGCCCCACGCTCCCCCTGCACTTGCATTGTGAACGGCAGCCACAGAGCAGCCCTCCAGACTGGTCTCTGCCTGCCAGCTAGTTACAACAGATCATCACTACGCAAAATACTACAACAATCACGGCATTTAAGAGCTTAGTGGGCCTAGGGGCATGCCAGTAAGCAAGTCACCAGCTTCTTAAAATTGAATTCCTGGGCTGGAGATGTCCTTCTGGGTTGGAACGCGGCAGCAGAAAGCTGGGCTGCTGTCAGGGCAGGCAGCGAAGCCTGCAGCACGGCACTGGTGATACTGGTGGGAACGGCAGAAAAAAGGAGCTATGGGGGAAGGTTTCAGAAGACCAGCTTCCTCGGAACAGCCCTGTTCCTTCATAGGAAGCACAAGAACGGACTCCACCTCCCTCCCAAACACCAGAGCCAAGATCTGCGCTGCTGAACACCCTGGTTGTTGCCGCAAGGGACCCCTCGCGGGAAGGAGTTCCGCAGAGGGTGCTAAACCTGCACCGTCCTGCCCACAAGGCATTTCTTCTACCGTGGAAAGTGGTCTGTTAATCAGCAAAGCCAGAGGGTTCCTCCGATGAGGCCCGAGTTTCCTTCCATTTTCCTGAACCCTCCCTATCCCCCAGCACCCGATCGGGGCCTGACCATCGGGCCGGGAGAGGTGCCGAGCTTCAGCGATCCCTCCTGCTTCGGCACGCAGACCAGCTCCGGAGGGCAGGGCAGCGGAGGAGGTGGCTGGGCACCCAGCAGCATCTGCGGAAGGGTTACCCACCCACAGTTTTAAAATGAACTTCATGCACACAGAAACCCACGTGTCACAGGGTGCAGCTCAGAACGGTCCCTGCAAAACAGGCGGCTCATTTTGCCTTACTTATCATTAACTATCTACCTTACTTGTCCAATGGGACAGAGTGTAACACCTTTAGCCCCCTGAGAGATATCAGCAGGGGAAGAGGGACCGCTGGGGACACCCAACGGGGACCAGCTGCAGCATCCCCTCCCATTTCTGGGACACCCGAGGTGAGGACACAGCCACTAATAGCATCTGCCCTGCGGCCGAGCTGCTGCCCACCCTCCTTTCCCCCGCACCCACACGCTCTCTGCTTCCTAACAGCAGCCAGCCGGATAACTGCGACAGCTCTCCCCGTCTCCCCATGGCTCTGCGATGCCTCCGAGCTTCACCTTCCCTCTCTTTTTCACCCCGGTGACAGCTCAGCAGCCTCAGAGCCACACCGAATCTGCTCGCTTCGTAGCACCCGCTGCGAATGCCTCGCTGCCAGCCGGCTGCACAACCACCGAGCGACAAACCGGGGGCTCTGCCAAGCTGCCCTCGCCGCAGGGCTGAGCGGTCCAGCGCAGCCGAACGCGCGCCGATACCTCGAGTGCCCTCTTTTCCAGGTCACTCATTCGGAAGCGTTTTGGCCCAACGCAAGACCTGGCTGCCACCCATCCCGCCGCGAGGGTTTAATGCTGCAGGAGCTGTAGGAAGGCTCCCAGCTGCAGCGCTCTGGCTCAGGCTGCCCTCTGCAGACCTCAGAGGCAGGGAGAGCAGCTCCCAGCAGGTTCTCCCTCCCACACAGGTAACCCTGGGCTCAGTCTGAGCCGTATTATCCACGCTCTATAGGAAGGAAACTGAGACACGGAGGCACTAAAAGGAGGGTGAGCCAGCGACAGCCTGGGAGGAGAGCTCAGGCATCCTCTGAAGATTCAGCACATACGGGATTCCCTGCGGTCCGTCCTTCCCTCTGACCAGCTGCACGCCTCCCATGCTGGTAGGTGAGCGGCATCGCCTGGGACGGGGACTGACAGCCTGAGGCAACCCGTGCCAGGCCAGCAGTACTCCTGACCGGGACCCGCTGCCCGCTCTGCTGTTACCTGCTCCACCAGCACAGCCCGAGGCCTGAAGCTGCTCCGACAGCACGCCCAGACGCATCGGTCCTCCAGAAGCTGCGCAATTTAGCAACGCTCAGAAAGCCTTGCTGCAGCTCGTGGAGAAAGACAACACGAGAGCATCATGGAGACTCCTGGCTACCAGCCCCCTGCTCAGACTCTCCTTGCTTTGACACACCAGAAAGACACTGGGGGGGCAAAAAACCACCAGCAAGAGCTCGCCGCCGTCTCGCAGAACGTTTTGGGGTGAGAATGCCTGAAAGGATTCAGGCAGTATGTCTGATATCCAGCATAAAGCCGGAGTCCCTCAGGCGCGGTGCTGCGTACAAAGTTATTCTGTGCAGGTCTCGGCCTCGCCTCAGCAACACGACTGCAGGAGATGCCGGGTTTTGTCATGGTCTAACTCACACACTGAACTGCTCAGAAAGTCTCAAACCAGCTCTTTCTTAGCGTAGTTTTCTTGCCTACCCTCAGGCCCAAATCAGACACGATACCTTGAGCACATCTTCCACACAGCTGCCGAGCTCTGCCTCTGTCACCAGCACGGTCCCTGCCGATAAATCTTCCTCTGCTAGCTCTGAAAACAAAGGGCAGAAATGTCAGCACCCCCACATACAGAAGAGCCTCCAGCAGAACGGCAACCCCACCATGCCCGGCACCAGAAAGCAATCTGGTAGTTCTCTTGCCTTCCCTCCCCTCCATCAGGGCAGCATGGGAACCGATGAGCCCTCGTTAGCGGCGCTAATATCACTGCAGTGTTGTAAACTCCGCAAAGTTAGAAGCAAATCAAAGCAGACCACAACTTCTTGATGGATTATTCCCCAGAGAGCTGTTTGGTCAGCGTGGGGAACCGATGGCTTCCATCCGGAAGCCCAAAACGAGACTGTCAGACTGGAGGGTTTCCCAAAGAGCAAATGACAGAAGCCCCGCTGCTTGGCTCTTCCACCACAGCAATGTGACCCAAGCGCTAGTAAATAACGCTGCACTCGGCCACACTGACATATTCACGTCTGACAGAGCTGGGCTTGCACGCTCAGCAGCCCAGCCACCAGCCCCTGAGAAAATTCTGATGGAAAGACAAAAGATCAGCGAGAAACCAGACCCTTCTCCGATCAGGGGCTCGGCAGAGGCCAGCCAGTACCTGCCGTCTCGGAGCACCGCAGGAGCGGTGCCAAGAGGGGCCGGAGCAAGTGCTTCGCTGCCAGCTGAGGGTGCTCTTTCGCCATGGTGAGCAGCGTCGTGGTGGCCACTCGCTGGAACTGGCGTGCTGTCAGTTTGTCCTGGATGTGCAGCAAGTCCAGAATCTGGAAGGAAAAGTCCACGATAAAGGACAACACCAGCACGATAAAACAACCACCAGCAGCCCCTTAGGAAGCGGGGGGGCAGGCTGACTCCTCGCAGCCAGCAGCAGAGACTGAGGAGCCTCCTCTGTGCTGCTTGGCTGGACATTTGGCACGGCATTCCACATACGGAAAAGCCGGTCTCCTTCCCATGCACACGATAACGCAGGGTGCGTTTCTGGGCTCAAACCAAGAGCCTGCACCACTCCCAGAGCCAAAGGCTGGAAGCAAGAGCTCCGCAGCAGAGCACTCCTCGTACCGCAGCGCTGAACAGCTCGTGCGATCAGGCAACGTTATCCAGCATTTCAATCAAATATGGAAAAATTCAAGAGTAGGGTGGAAACACATCCCGCTGCCAGAGCGGCAGAAAAATGTCTCCACGTTCTCCTGGCTCGAGCCAGGCCACGCTCAAGCAGAAGCGACAGTATTGACGCTCTCCAAGCCAGGAGCCGGCTCCGCATTCCCAGCTGGAGCCGGCGCGCTGCGGGGAGAGGGGGACCTACCTGGGGGCACACCAGTCTGTAGTAGTCCTCGAGGGAAAGGCACTGCTGCGGGCAGGAAGCCAGGATCTTTGCAACCACGTCGCATTTTCTCCAGTCCACAGCTGCTGCTTCAGCACCAGTGCCACCTGCTACACCAGCAGAAAGCCAAGATCAGCTCAGACTGACAGCAGATGCAGGGCCATTTTTGACTGAAGCCAGTTGTTTCTGGCCAAAAATTGGATTTCTAGCTTTTATTACTCTCTTTAAACCAAGCATCTTTCAGGAGACACCTGTCCTTAAGGACAGAAGGGGAAAAATTATTGTCCAAGACCTTTGATACTGGAAAACAACTTTTACAAATAGGTGCATGAGCCAAAAGGTGGAAGGAGGTCATGCTTGGATGGTGTCATCAGGTTGGTATTGGCCAGAGGAAGCTTTGGCACCAGAAACTGCGAGATTCAGCTTTTAGAGAGCAAGTTTCCCTCCCTGGCAGGGAACGGAAAACAGGGGAGCAAGGCTGCCAAGGCCCGGCACAGGATGGGTCTCACTCCACCTGCAGCTGCTCACAGCCCAGCGCCGAGCATGGCTCCCACCGAACCAGCACCCGCGCAGCAACTCGGAACGAAGCGCGCTCCGTACGCGCACAGGGTGCGACCCCACGGAGGCACAAACAGACCAAATGAGTTTGGGTGCTTTTGGCTGGGACCTCAAGCACGACTGCGTACCCCGAACTAAAGGCATTTGCAGTTGGAAGACATTCACAGTTTGGGAGATCAGCACAGAGGCAAAATCTGCGTGAGTGTTACAGCGTCAGCTTGGCCGGACAAAAGCTGTTTCACATTTCAATGCTCTGATGGCACTGTCTTTCCCAGGCCTCTCATGGGATGAAATGTCTCAGACACATCATCACAGTCTCTTTTAATCTGCGATCCTGGACGCCAAGAGCAGCGTCAGAGCACCCAACTCACCGCCTGTTCCCTCCATGATGCCCCGAACCACAGCCTGAACCCCGCTGGGTCTCATTAGCCTCTCAGAGAGCAGCTGACCACAAAGGCGCCGCAGCCACGCCGGAGCCCGCACAAGGGCCGGCTTTGTTTCTTCCCCAGGAGAGGGAGGACCCTGAAAGGAAACAAAGGAGCAGGCTAAGGAGCATATTTGCACACTCCTGCGCAAGCCCTCACTAACAGGCAAACAGCCTGCGCCCTGCCCCGCAGGACTTGAGACAGGAGCACAGGACAGGGAAACCTTTTAAATAAATCACTTCTTCATCCAGTGGCACAAAGCGAATTAGGGCTTAATGAGAGAGGCCAGCCTTCCCAAGAGCATCCCCTTGTGCAGAGCTTCCCTCCTTTAATTAAAGCCTCTCAGGGTCAGGCAGCAGCTCTGCCTCATTACCAAAACAGCGCACAGGGGGCTCGGGAGACAAATCGGGTTCGATGCAGGGAAGGGGTCTGCAGTGCCGACCCCTGCCAGGAGCTGGCACAGAGCTGGGCTGCAGAGGTGGCACCGCAAGCCCGCAGGCTCCTTGGTCGAGCAAAGCAATCCCCGCTAGGACAGCACAAACGGCAGAGCCGTCTGGAGGCTGCGAACCCACAACACGAGCTGTTCGAACGGAGGTGCTCGCTCCGATGAGGCAGGCTGGCACTGCTGCACCGGTCGGGGATAGAACAGAATACAGGATTTTCATTTGGAAGGGACCTACAATGATCATCGAGTCCAACTGCCTGACCGCTTCAGGGCTGACCAAAAGTTAAAGCACGTTATCAAGGGCATTGCCCAAATATCAGCTCGGGTTTTGTTTAACCAGGAGACCCCTGCTTTTATGTGGAAGAACCACAGCACACACTGAGAGTGCTGCCCTGCACAAGCGCCTCGTAGGGACCCCCGCAGCCCTTGCACATGGGAAGGCCAGCTCCTGCCTGCTCGGGAATCACACGTGATCCCAGCCGGAGGGTCGGCGCGCAGCACAGATCCACGCCTGAGCCGGCAGCCCCACGCTATCCCGTGTGCGCGCCAGCAGCTCCTCGCATCCTGACCCCGAGCTGTGACGTGGCAGGCGGGTGCGCACCCACCCACAGCACCCCCTTGGAGCTGGGATGCGGTCCCTTCCCCGGGGGCTCTCTAAACACAACGCGAAGGTGTCCCCAGAGAGCACCCATTCCCCATCTCCTCCTCCCCGCTGCCACGAGGCAGCCTTTGAAACAGCCACAAAGAGCAGCCGGTGCCGAGGCAGCACCGCTTCATCCCCTCAAGTGGAAAGGGGCAGGTTCTGGAAGAGAAGGCGCTTTGCTTGGCCAGGCGCAGCGGATGGAGCTGCCAAGCCAAGCCGGCACGTGCTGCAATGAGAGTCCCCGAGCTCACACGCACCTACGCACCCCTGTACGGCGGGGCCCGAGCTGCTGCCGCGCCAGTGCCGCGCACCCAGCAGCTCCACCGGTGCATTCACACAGCGCTCGGGGAGAGGGCTGCCGCACCAAGCTGGTTTTTACGGTGTAAGAACGTTTCCAGGAGAGCAACAAAGGCACCCTCGGAGCAGGGGGACGCACAGCCCCAGCACCACGGGTGGTACGCACCCCGAGCACCCCACACCGGGGACGGCCCCGCTGCCGGGTACCTGCTTGGGCCGGCCCTGCAGAACCAGCAGCTCCCGCACCGCCAGCGGCTGGTAGACGCGGTCCAGGATGTGCCGTAGGGCCTCCCGGCACCGCGCTCGCTCCGCTTCCGAAACACCCTGGAAAAAAAACAAACCCCGGGGTGGTGAGGGCAGCTGGGCCGCCGGCATTAAACCCGCCGGTCCCGACCACGTGCCGGCACCCCTCCAGCCCCTCGCCGGGCTCCCGGCTCTTCTCTCACGTCAAGATTAACGCGCGCGGCGCGGGAGCTGCCCTTGGGCAGGCGGCCATGGGGCTCGGCGAGCGGGAGCGCGGCGCGGCCGCGAGCGCAGCCATGGAGCAGAGGGAGCGGACAAGCCGGGCGGGCTCCGGCGAGGCCGGCGACCCCGACGCGGTTTTGGCAGGGCCGGGCGCCCACGTCGGCACCGGGGGAGCGGGAGGAGAGGGAGCCCACGGACCTCGCTGAGGGCGGCGGGGCCGTGGCCCAGCAGGCAGAGGCCGGCGAGGAGGAGGCCGAGGTGGCGGGCGAGGAGCGGGCCGCCCAGCGCGGGGTGCTGGGCCAGCTCGGCCAGCGCGGCGGTGGCAACGTGGAGCCGGGCCCCACGGCTGGCCGGAGGCGGCGGGGATGGTGCGGGGGGCCCCGGGCGCTGCCCCACGCCCGGCGGCAGGTACGGGGCCAGCCCCAGGCCCACGGCGGCCCGCAGCGCCCGCCCCACGGCCCGGCCCTGCGCCACGCTGAGCGTGTCGGCGCTGGGCGGCGGAGCGGCCCCGGGCCCGGCCCCGCGGGCGGCGGGGGCGGCGGCGAGCGCGGCCAGCCGCTCCTTCAGGCACAGCAGCAGCGCCAGCAGTCCGCAGGCGGTAGCCCAGCCGGGCTCGGCCTCGCCCGCCACCCCGGCGGCCAGCGCGGGGGCCCGGGCCAGCACGGCATGGCGGAGGCCGCGCAGGGCCGCCCAGCCCGGCGCCCGCTGTAGCCGCTCCTCCAGCGCTGCCGCGTTGCTGCGCAGCGTCTCCGGTCGCAGGGCGCTCTCCGGGCCGGGCTCAGCCGCCTCGCCCCGCTCACCGGGCGGCCGCAGGAGCAGCTCCAGCGCCTCCACCACCCGCTCCAGCTCTGGGGCCGGCGCCGGCTCCGCACCGCCCGCCATCTTGAGGCCGCCGCTCTCCGCCGCCATCTTGGGCAGGTCGGGCGAGGGGGCGGGGCGTCCCCGCCCGCCGCCATCTTGGGCGGGGCGGGGGGAGGTGGCGGCCGCCGCCATTTTGGGGCCTGGCACGGAGGGGCCCGGGCACGGCTGCCGGCCCCGGTGCACGGCGGTACCGGTACACGGCAGCACCGGTGGGCCCTGCCTCTCGCTCACGGCAGCTTGGGGCTCGTCGTCTTCCACAGCAGCGCCCTGCCCGGCTTGTCCTGACGCCGGGGTGGGAGGCTGGCAGTGGAGGCCTCTGGCCCCGCTCTCCGCAGGTGTCAGCAGCACCAAGGCCTCTGGCAGGTCAGGTATTTTGGGAGTGCTCCTGCACCAAGGCTCGCCCCTGTGCCAAGAACAGGCTCTGGCTGCGTCCAGCAGAAGTTAG
Source organism: Pelecanus crispus (assembly GCF_030463565.1). Classification (NCBI taxonomy): domain Eukaryota; kingdom Metazoa; phylum Chordata; class Aves; order Pelecaniformes; family Pelecanidae; genus Pelecanus; species Pelecanus crispus. Next base: position 47,763,809 of record NC_134650.1, on the reverse strand, counting down.
CAGCTTCCAGAGAGAAAACAGCAATTCTGTCTAAGAAGGGAGAGCCCAAATGCGGCTCCGTATCGTAATTGGCGTGCGGAGGTGTGCAAGATGGGCGTTGCTGCCTGCTTGCGGAGTCGGTGGCCAGGCTGACCTTTGGAAACAGTGTATGTGAATGCTGCAAAGCACATAAATTAGCATCTTGCCTGTCCAGGACTGTAATGAGGTAGGATGACTACAAATCCTGCGCCAGCCTCCTAGGTTGCTGTCTTTGAAAGCCTGCAGGCACCGTGGGACATGTTGTTATTCTGCATTTCCTTACCAGGCAGGGCCTCTCAAGGGAGGTCACGGCAATCACAGGGTTGGACAAACATCAGCGATATCTGACGCTAGATAACAGCCTCGCCTGCGCTGCACAGAGTAGGGCGTCGGGCAAGGTACCATGATAAGGCATAAGCCCGGTTTTTACGCCATGTCCTGCTCCTCCTTTCCCTAGGGCCCGTCCAGGCAGACTCGGCCCAAGGGAGAGCCGTGACCTGCTCTTAGCTGCCAGCCCTGCCTCCTCATGGCCGCTGCTGCTGAGAAAACACGTGCTCTGGTACGGATCCATGCCTGTTACAGAGCCGGGCGTTCGCCGTCTGCCCTTCGGAGGCAGCAGCGGCCGCGCCGAGGAATGGCTCTGCGGGGCAGGCTGGCCTCTGAGCACGGACACGGGCAGCGAAACCAGCAGAGCTGCACCCAGAGAAAAGGGCTTTCGGTTTTCTTAAAACAATTTATTATTTCAATTTTATATAAAAACCATACAATCAATTAACACCGGACCGTTGCTGGCTTCCCAGCCCGCATCAGACCCTTTTCCCATAATAAAAAATACAAACCATGACGACAGCTAAACACAGAATTCAGAATTTCAGTAAAGCCGTTCGATTTCCAAAAGCACCTTTCATTGGCTGCACCATAATTACACCAGGCACGACACAGAAGGAAATCATATAATAATCTGGGATATGGAAAAATAGAAATCTGCCTGTAGATACTCTATCAAATATAATTCCCTTATGTATAGCACATGACGGTACATCTTTGGTCTGTATTTATCCATCACCTCGCCCTGCTCCGGCAGAGGTACGGTGCCAGGGCTGCCCCGCTTCTCCAGCGCCGGGTTCGGGAGCCGAGCGCGGCGGCAGGTCGGTGGTTGTGGCGGGGCTGGGAGCACGAGGTATTTCGGAGAGTGCCAGAGAAACCCTTTTCCCCCCACGGCAAAGGGAGGGAGGCGGCAGGGGCCTGTCCCTGCCAGGGAAGAGGAGCTGATCCTGGCCCATGCAGCCGGGAGCACCTCGGCTCCAGGACGAGGAACGGATGGAACGGCTCCGTGCCCTGCCTGGAGCTGAGGAGGGGGCCAGGAAACGCACAGGCTCCCCAAACCCGCCCTGGTGAGCCCGAGCTTCCCCTGCGCCGAACGAGGGGGGCACGGACGCCAGGTTGAGGGGGTGCTGGAGGGGGCTTCGGCCGCCCCCGGGGTGAAAGCCAACGTGAGCGGGGTGAAATGAAGTGAGTTGCTTGCGCCAGGTGGCTCCCGGCCCGGGGGGGGGTGGCGGGGAGGGTCCTAATCGTCCTCCTCCCCGCCGCCGTAGAGGTCCGCCAGCTTCTTGAAGCGGCTGCCCCAGTCGTTGAGGTAGTCGTAGTCCTGGTCGCGGTCGGAGGCGGAGGAGTTGAGGGAGCTGAGCGAGGTAGCCTCCGAGCCGCTGCCCTCGTAGTCGAACACCAGCAGGGAGTCGTAGGGGGGGGCCGTGGGGTCCGTGTCGGCCGCCTTCAGGTTCTGGGGGGGGCAGGAGGGGTCAGCGCCCGTCCCCTGCCAGGGTTGGGGCCACCGGCAGCTGCGCCAACAGTGCCGGCACAGATGGGGGGAACAGTGCTGGCACGGATGGGGGCTTCCCCCTCCCCGGTCCACCCCCAGAGCACCGCGCGGGGTCAGGGCTCACCTCATCAATGAAGTTTCCGATCTCGTCGGGGTTGGCGGGCCGGGGCCGGTACTGGGGGGCGGCCATCAGCGGGGGGGCCACATCGTTGCGGATCACCTCTGGGCGGGCGTCCAGGCCCCGGTGCAGCTGGCTCAGGTCGTAGTCCTGGTTCGGGGGAGGACATGAGGAGATGGTGCTGGAGGGACAACTGCAGGCAGCACCGTGCCGGGACAGGCAGGAAGGACCGGGGGCACCGTGGACACCGGCGGACACACAGGTCCGCAGCAGCCTTGTGCACCCCAAGTGTCCGTCGTGGCTCAGGGGGTACGGCCACCACCCGTGGCAGGGAGGGTGCCGCAGGGACCCCACAGGCAGGGTGCGGCGCGGCGCGGCGCCAGCGTCCCACCTGGTCCTCCTCGCCGCCGCCCTCCTCATCGTAGTGGTAGACGTTGTCCCGCATGTCATCCTCCGGCGGGAGCAGCGGCTCCTTCACCACCTTCCTCCGGCGGGCGAAGAGCAGCAGCAGCAGCAGCAGGACTGCGAGCAGAGGGCACCGGCGTCAGGGTGGCAGGGCGAGGGTGGCCCCGTCCCCGTCCCGCAGTACTCACTCAGCAGTGCCAGGATGCCTCCCAGGATGCCCAGGATGGCAGGGACGCCCAGGCTGCTGGCGACAAACGCTCGCCGCTCGCAGTTTTTGGCCGGCCCCTCGCAGTCGCACACCTGGGCTGTGACCGTCGTCACCTGCGCCTTGCCCTGCGCATCCGTCAGCCTCAGGAAGATGCTGTAGTCCCCGGGCTCCAGCTCCTTTTTCAGCTTCAGCACCAGCAGGTCTTGCGCAGCAGAGAGAGGAGTTAGGCTCGGAGACGCGTCCCCGCTCCCCCGTTTGGGGTCACCCCCGGTGCGGGGCTTTGCCACGTTGGCAGTTCCCCAGCCCAGTGCCCATCATGGGGGCTGGCACTGGCTGCGCTCAGGGGAGCGCAGAGAGCCGAGGGGTGCTTGGGATCTGGCCCTCGCTTGGCGTCCTCCACGCCAAAGGTGGGCGGCCGGGCCAGACCACGCGGCACCTACCTCGTCCGCTCATCCTGACGGTCCAGTTGGCGCCGGAGCCGTGGTCCAGCATTGCCTGGAAGGGGTAGGTGTTGGGGGGCAGGTCCTTGTCGACGACGTTCAGCGTCTGCTCCTCGGGCTGCCGGTTGCAGACGGCGAAGATCCGGGGCTCCGGCATGGGCCCGTTGTCGTTCACGTCCTGGAGAAGGAGGAGCAGCGTCCCCGTGCCGGTGGCATCCGGCGACCCTGCGGGGCTGGGGGTTAGCAAGGCGGCCGGGGAGGGGGTCCTGGCCCCGGCAGCCCCGGTGGGACCCAGGCGGGTGGCAGCAGCCCCTTCCCAAAGGGCAAGGCAGGGCGCTCCTCACCACTGTCCACAGCCAGGACGATGGCCTTGTAGGTGCTGTTGATGGCGTGGATCGACTCCCGGTCCAGCGGCTGGGCTACCGTGACGATGCCGTTCTCGGGGTCGATGGCTAGCCACCCCGCGGGGTCACTGCCCATGCGGTACCTGGGGCGAGCAAGGGCTCAGTGGCGAGGGGAACGCTGTGCCGGCTGGGAAGGGGTGCAGGCCACAGCGCAGCCCCTCGGGCACCCTGGCGTTGCCCCCCACCACCGCCTCCCCCCCCAACTCACGTGATTTTCTGCCTCTGATCCCTGTCAGGGTCCTGGGCCGTGTAGGAGGTGACCTCGTGCCCCAGCGGCAGGTCCTCCATCACCTCCACCCTCTTGACCGGCGGCATGAAGATGGGGGCTTCGTTCACGTCTTTCACCACCACCAGGACGCTGGCCGTGGAGAGCGGCAGAGACACGGTGAAGGGGACGGCGTTCTCCACCGTCACCACGAGGTTGTACTGGTGGATGGTCTCATAATCCAGACCCTGGGGGCGGGAAGGAGAGAGGAGCCGGGTAGCGTCGGCAGGGAGGCAGCCGGCGCCAGGGCGGCTGCACGACGGCAGGACCCACCTTGGCGGTTTTCAGGATGCCGTCGTTGGTTTTGGGGTCGGTGGTGATGCTGAAGTCGCCGTTCTGGTCCCCGCTCTTGATGCGGTAGACGGCTTGCCAGGCAGGGGAGCCCTGCATGTCCTGGTCTGTTGCGTGCAGCCGGGCCACCACCACCCCCACCTCATTCTCAAGCACTGACCCCTCATACTGCAAGAGATGGGACGGGGATGGTCACCCGCGGGGTCCTGGGCACCCCGGAGCAGGGGGGCTCGTGCCACGATGGCCTGGGGAGGGCAGCGGCTCGCGGGAGCCGGCTCGGGTACCATGGTGGGGTTGAAGACGGGACGGTTGTCGTTGGCGTCGGTGACTTCCACGATGGCGGTGGCGGTGTTGGTCAGGCCGGTGCCCTCCTGGTCTGCAGCCTGGATGATCAGCGTGTAGTTGGGAGTGGTCTGCAAGCCAAAATTACCACGGTTAGGGCAGGGATGGGGTCCGGCGTGTCCCCTTCCTCCGGGGGCATTGCCTACCGGGTCTTCCACCCTTCTCCAGCCACGGTGTTCACCGACAGCACGGACGCTTGCCAATGTCCCTGCCGCCCACCCAAAGGGCTGGCAGTCCACCCACCCCTGGGGCTCGGCAGGGCTGGGGACCCCTGCAACGTCCCCAGCACAGATCCCCAATGGGCTTGGGGCTGCAGACACCCCCAGAGCAGGATACAGTGACCCAGGGATGGCAAGTCCCCGAATCGGCCGGACCCCGGGGCTCCAGCATCCCTGGCTCCCCGCGGCAAGTCCCACCGCAGAGCTGCCACACGGTTCCCCGGGACGCAGCAAGGGTGCCCACCTCCCGGTCCAGCCCCGTGCCGATGACGCTGATGATGCCCTTCGCTGGGTCGATGGTGAACATCCGTTGCGCGCTCTTGGGCTCCTCGCTGAGGATGGAGTAACCGATGATGCCGTTGTTCACGTTGATCCCATCGTCTGCATCCGTGGCGTTCACGGTCATCACGGACGTGCCTGGGCATGGGGACAAGCAGGGGAGATTTTACTCGTGGGACAAAACCCACTGGATACGCCGGCACAGCTCCAGCTCAGGACTCTGCGTGGTCCCAGCCATGGGGTCCATCACCGGTCCCCCACGCACCCGGTTTCGCATTTTCCTCAATGTAGCCGATGAAGACTTGCTTGGTGAAGACGGGCCGGTTGTCGTTCTGGTCCGTCACGGTGATGATGATCTCCATGGGGTCCTCCACGGGCTGCCCGTTGGCTGACACGGCGTGGGAGAAGAGCTGCGAGGGGCACCGTCAGCCCGCGCACGGCCCCGGGGACCGTCCCCTCCCCATCCTGGCCCCCCACTCACGACATATTTATCCATATCCTCCCGGTCCAGCGGCTTCGTCACCTCCAGCCACCCCGTCTCCCGCTCGATGGTGAAGACGCCCACAGGGGGGGTGTCCGCCCCCTGCCCCGTGATGCTGTAGAAAACCTTGGTCTCCTTGTCCTTGTTGGATTTGATCTGGCGGCGAAGCAGAGCAGGGGGTTAGAGGGGTCCCGGCACTCTGGGGACCCCCCTGCCCTGCGCCGCGTCCCCGCGGGGCCGCGTACCTGCACCAGCTTTTTGGGGAAGGGTCCGCGCTCATTTTCAGGGCAGTTGATGGGGGGGATGACCCAGTCCCTCTTCCGCCGCTGGAGGCCATGGCCCGGCTCAGGGAAGGTCAGCACGTCGGGCACCACGTCCTGCGGGGAGAGCGGTTCGGCTCAGTGCCAGCACCTTGCCAAGCCCTCTGCACGCTCTGCCCCGGCAAGAGGGGCTGCAGTGATGCCGGGGAGAGGGGCTGCGCTTTACCTGCTGCTGGCGGTGGTGATGGTGACGATCCTGCCGCCTGCTCAGGGTCACCCTGGCCGAATGCTTCTTGCCCGCGGCGTCCCAGGTGTGGACGGAGAAGCTGATGTCCCGCTGCCGGAGCCGCAGGGGCCGGGTCACAGAGACAACACCGTCCCTGCTCACCTTGAAGCGCGTGTCATCCGAGAGGTACGCGGCACGCCGCTGCTCGCCGCAGTCTGCAAAGCTCACTGGGGACGGGGAGAGCGAGTGGGCAGGGGGCTCCGGGGGGAGCCGGCGAGGGCCGGGCACGCACCCGGCATCGCGGGACGGGCGGGCGGCAGAGCGGGAGGGCGCAGGACAGCGTGACACAGGCGCACGCAGCGCGGCCACAGCTCGCGGGGGGACGGGGCGGTTGCAGGCGCAGCGGGGACGCACCCACGCACGGTCCCTCACACCCTGCCGGCATCCCGTCCCGGGCACGGGCAGGGAGCGCGGCACGATGCACGGTGCGTCCCCGCCGTGGCTTTGGCGCGGGACTGGGCATGGCACAACCTGCCGGAGCGTGGGGTCCCCGCCAGCCCGTGGCAAATGGCACTCAGCACAGCGCAGCGCGTCCCCATCTATAGCACCGTGTACGGCGCGTCCCCATGCGTGGCACGTCACCGCTGCCGTGCCCGTGGCAGCGGGTGCTGGTGCGGCCCCGGCTGCTTTTCAAAGAAAACCAAGGCGAGCGCCCGCTCACCTGCGCTGGCACCCCGGCACCGGGTCCCAGGGGGCTGCCAGGGCTGATCCACAGGGCACTGCGGGCCGGTGGGTTACGGTGCCCCAGCGCCTGGGGACCCGTGGGGGTCCCGGAGCACCAGCACGGCCGGTGCCCATGGCCACGTGCCTGCAGCAAGGGACGGCCCAGGCTGCAGGAGGGGGACACCAAGCTGGGTGGCAGGAAGGTGCTCACCCCGGCACGCCCATGCCGCAGGGCAGCAGCCGGGGCGCCCATCGGCGCCTCCGACACCTCTGCTGCAGGGGGTCCCCCAGGGACACTGGGCACCTACCCCAAACCGGGGCAGACAGCGTCCTGGTGTCGCCAGCTTGGCACCCCGCTGGGGCGCGGTACGAGCCACGACCGGCACGCGGGGGGCTGCAGCCAGCCGGCAGAGGCTCCGAGCGGTGCCGCGGCAATCAGCAGGCATCACATGAGCTGGGGCTGCGCTGCCGGCATCTCCTGAACAAACACCCTTTGTCTGGGGGATGGTTTGTTTGAGCCAGCGGCACCAGGGCAGGAGCCCCTACCAGCGCGGCCACCATCGGCCCCGGCACAACCCACGCCGAAACGGGTGCCAGGGCTTCACCGCGGGAGGACGACGTGCCCAGGGTGGGAGGTAGCGCAGCACGCCCGAACGCCAGGCCGCTGCCAAGGCTGGTGCCGCCATTGCCGGGGCTGGCCCCGCCGGTTTACGTCAGCCCACGTGCAGCCCAGGAATTTGGAAGCGACGGCAGGACCGGGGCACGGGCGGGGAACGATAGCCAAACCCCGCGCTGGGGGCTGCGCCCCTGCCCGCCGCAGTGCCCCCAGCCCAGCGCGGGCAGGACTCGCCGGCACGATGCCGGCGCAGCTCGACCCGACAGCGGGACCCCTGGCAAGAGCTGCGGGCTGGGGGAGCCGGTGGGGCCGGCTGGGCAGGAACGTGCCGGAGCAGGCCTGGCGCTGCCGCAGCGGGGACCGGCGGCGGCGGCGGTGGTGGGGAGAGGCTCCCCGGCACCCATGGGCGCAAGCGCAGCGCTTGGCACCGGGGACCTGGCACCGTGCTGGATGGGTGCAGCGAGCGGGCAGTGCTCAGCCCCCAGCCCCACGCTGGGTGCAATGAGTGCTCGGCGCTCCGCTCCCGCTCCCCCCCTTCCCACCCCGCCGTGCACAACCTGTTTTTTCCGGCTCCTCAGTTGAAGGAAAGCCATCCCCAGCCCTCCCCTCCCCGGGGCTGGGAGCCGGGGGCCCCTCTCCTCCCCAGGAGCGGTGGGGCGGGAGGAGAGGGGAGCTGGGGGGTCCCTCGGGGGGATCACAGAATCACAGAATCGTTTAGGTTGGGAAAGCCCTTTCAGATCATCCAGTCCAACCACTAACCTACACTGCCAAGGCCACCACTAAACCAGTTAAGGGGAGAGGAATAATTCCATGTTTCCTGGCTTGGTGGCTGGATTATTTTTTAATGCAAGGAAAACTAGGAATCACTAAGGTTGGAAAGGATCTCTAAGATCATCAGTCCAGCCATCACCCCAACACCCCCATGCCCACTAAACCATGTCCCCAGGTGCCACCTCTGCCCATTTTTTGAACACTTCCAGGGATGGGGACTCCCCCACCTCTCTGGGCAGCCTGTTCCAACGCTTGACCACTCTTTCCGCGAAGAAATTTCTCCCAATATCCAATCTAAACCTCCCTGACACAGCTTGAGGCCATTTCCTCTCATCCTATCGCTGGTTCCTTGGGAGAAGAGCCCAACACCCCCCTCCCTGCCCCCTCCTGTCAGGAGCTGCAGAGCGATCAGGTCTCCCCTCAGCCTCCTCTTCTCCAGGCTGAACACCCCCAGCTCCCTCAGCCGCCCCCCATCAGCTTTGCCCTTCCAGGCCCCCCCACCACCACCCGCGGGGTGCCGGGGCAGCCAGACCCCTGCGCTACCAGGCTGCCGACCGGGGCAGGGGGATGAGACCCCGCATGGGGATGGGGAACCACGGCAGCCCCCCCCCGAGCCACCCCCCGTCCCGTGACGTCTGGCCGGGGCTGGGCGCAGGGTGACTCACGGGAAGAGCTGGGTGCCACCGCGCCCGCTCTGCGTGGGTTGCGCAAGCGCGGCCGTGCTCGGGCAGGGTCCTCGCGTCAGCCGGGGCGAAGGCACCGCGAGCGGCACGTCCCGCCGGCGCGCCTGCCGACGTCACCCGAGTTTCACCGTGACTTCACACTCTCGAGGTTCCCACACCCGGGGAAGACGGGGGAGCGTCCCGGCTGCCGTTGCATCCCGTGGGGCCGTGCCACCCCACAGACCCCCACCACCACCACCACCCGCCGAGCGGGGCCGCAGGGACCCGGCCCTGGCGACGCCGTGGCCCCCGCGCAGGTGTTCGCCTCCCCAGCCCAGCTGCCACGCGGGGCCTGTCCAGACCTGTTGGAGGGAAAACACTGCGCTCAACTCATCAGCCTAATTACAGGCTGGCTCGTCAGCCCACCCTCGCCGCGGCCCGGCCGCGGGCTTCGGTAACGCCGCGTGGCGTGGGGGGCGGCATCGCCGAGCGCGGCCGGGCATCGCCGGGCTGGCACGCAGCCCGCACGGGCAGGTGTCCCCTTCCCTCCTCCCGCGCCCCGTCTCTACCCGGGACCCGAAACTGGAAGTGGTGGTGCCGGGGCTGGGGATTTCCAGCAGGTCCCAGGTCTGGAGACCAGCCCTGCGAGGCAGCGAGACGCCAAGGCCACGTCACCTGGTAATCAGCCACGGCCCTAAATGGGCACAGGCTGCCGCAGCCAGGCAGCTTCGTTACTGATCAACCAGAAAGCTAACGAGCCGGCAATTCCTGAGGTGTGGGGCAGGGTCTGGCTCTTAGCTCGAAAACCACAGCCCAGGCAAAGCCCTTCCAAAGCCAGGGCGGGGGGATTTGGGAGCCCCCCGCTGCGGTGCTCTGCACGCCTCAGCCCCACGCCCGCCCCGGCACACCGACGTGCCAGCACCACCGTCACCAAGGAATCGGCGCGGATGGTGACGGCCCAAGCGCTGGGCCGGGAGCTGGCGCCCAGCCACCGCGCAGCCCCCCACGGATCAGGGGCGGGGATGTGCAGGGCACCCCAAAATGGCAGCACCCACTCCCCTGGGCACACCTTTCCCCGGCGCCTGCCCCGAGGGCCGGCAGCACCCGGCTGCCCCGGCCACAACTCGGTGCGCGGCAGAGGGACGCTGCTGGCAGCCGGGGCCCAGCCTGGCGCAGCCGCTGCGGCCACGCAGGCCGTGCTCAGCGCCGGCACCTGCCGCACCAGGACGGGCGTTTTGCACTGGCACGGCGAGGCACCACCGTCCCCGTGCCAAGAGCCGCCCGGGGAGGCCGCGCTGGAGGCTCGGCCCCACGGCTGCAAAAAGCGGGTTCGGCCCCACGAATCCCCGGTGCCGGGACCCCGCAGGCGAGCGAGGTGTGGGGCGGGACGGGCGCTTGCATGGCCCCACGCCCCGGCCTGCCGGCCCCAACAAGCCTGTGCCGCCTGAGTCAGCGCCGCCCGCGCCGGCGCACCCCGGGGAGAGGCACCCACTGCCCTGCACCGCGACGCCATTCCGCCATGGCGGGAGCACCGGCGCCCACGCTGCCCCGGCCCTTCGGCACAGCCCCGCCGGCGTGCACAGAGATGCGGCCGTGGCTCCGACCCCATTGCCACCTGCGGCGGCGTGCACCGCACCCGTCCCCACCGCCGCAGCACCGTCCCCACGGCCCTGGGCAGACACCGTCCCCATCGCCACGCCGGCACCAGACGGAGCCACAGCTTCGCCCCGCTGTCGCCAACTCCGGTGCCGCGCACCCAGCCCGTCCCCACGGCTCCCTGCCTTACCTCGTCCCAGCGCCCGTCCCGCCGGCACGCTGTCCCGCGGCACGCTGAGGGCGAAGGTCTCCGCGGTGAAGCCGGGTTGGCACGGCGCTGCCCGCTCGCACAGCCGGTAGCCGGGCTGTCCGGAGAGAGCGGTCAGTGCCGGGCAGGGTCCCGGGCAGGGTCCCATGGCCCCGGGCTCCGTCCCGGGCAGGGTCCCACGGCCCCGGGCTCGGTCCCACGGCCCCGGGCTCCATCCCACGGCCCCGGGCTCCATCCCGGGCAGGGTCCCACGGCCCCGGGCTCCGTCCCGGGCTCCATCCCGGGCTCCGTCCCACGGCCCCGGGCTCCATCCCGGGCAGGGTCCCACGGCCCCGGGCTCCATCCCGGGCTCCATCCCGGGCTCCGTCCCACGGCCCCGGGCTCGGTCCCACGGCCCCGGGCTCGGTCCCACGGCCCCAAGGTCCCAGGCAGGGTGGCAGGGTCCCAGGGCCCCGTCCCTCACCTGGAGGAGGAGGAGGAGGAGGAGGAGGAAGAGCGGAGCCGGGCAGCCCCCCCGCCGCCCCATGGCTGGCTGCCGGTGCCGCTGCGGTGCCGGAGGGATCGCAGCTCTGCTGCCGCGGAGCCGCAGGTGGATCCGGTCCCGCTCCCGGGGCCGGTCCCGCCCCGCAGGTGCCGGCCCCGCCCGGGAACCGCCCCGCCCCGCCCCGCCCCGACGGGAGGCGGTGCCGCCCCGCCCCACCCCGGGACCACCGGCCACCCGGTACCCCCGATCCCCCGGTCCCCCGGTACCCCCGGTACCCCCGATCCCCCGGTCCCCCGGTACCCTCGGTGCCCCTGTCTCCTCCATAGCCCCGCTACCCCCGGTACCCCTGTCCTCCCGGGACCCCGGGACCCCGATACCACCGGCCACCCGGTACCCCCCGATCCCCCGGTCCCTCGGTCCCCCGGTACCGCCGGTACCCCTGTCTCCCCCATAGCCCCGGTACCCCGGAACCCCTGTCCTCCCGGTACCACTGGTACCACCGGCCACCCGGTACCCCCAATCCCCTGGTACCCTGGTCCCCCGGTACCGCCGGTACCCCCCGATCCCCCGGTACCCCTGTCCCCCGGTACCCCCGGTCCCCCAATCTGCCAGTACCCCTGGTACCCCCGCTCCCCCAGTACCCCCAAATCCCCTGGCCCCCCGGTACCCCCGGTACCCCTGTCCCCCCGGTCCCCGTCAGCAGCCGTGCAGCCCCTGGGGCGCGGGAGCTCCGTGGGTGCCTGTCCAGGGCCGTGGAAGCTTGGGGGGGGGGGTCTGTGGGTGGCCAGAGAAACCTCCGGTGCCACCGGCTGCCCCACAGCTCCCGGGGCTTCGGCGAGGGGCAGAGTCCGGCTGGGGCCGAGCACGGAGCCGGTGGGGAACAGCAGGTGCTGGGGGCGCGGCGGGGCTGAGCCCCCTGCCCGCGTACGGCAGCGAAGCCCCGGGCCCCACCGAGTCACGGATTTATTGCCCGTAGCTGGGGTCCGCCAGGCAAGGGGCGACGGCCGTACCGGGGGGACGGGGTGGCGGGTTGGGGGGCCGCAGGCTGCCCCGGCGCGGGGGGAACGGCGACGCCAGGAGGGATTTGGCACCGGCAACACCCAGTGCCAGCGGTGCCGCTCCCACGGGGCACGGGCTCAGCGCCCTGCCCGTGCCCACCCGCACTAGCGCTGCACCCCATGGGGGCAAGGACGCTTTGGGGGGGACCCCCTGCTGCCGGGGGGGCCACGGGCACTGCCCCAGCCATGCTGCAGGCAAGGGGGACGGGGCTGGGGGGCTGCAGTGGGGCTGGGGGCAGCACCAAGCCCCGGGGCGGGCAGCAGCTCCCCGGGGACCATTCCCCGGGCACAAAGCCATGCAGAGGCTGGAGCGTCTGAAAAAAAAAACCCAAACCCCACGTTCTTTATTAAAACTTACACCAGCACCCGCTCACCTCATCCGTAGCATCACACTACCTTTATTTCATACATTTAAAAACAAATGAAAAAAAACCCAAGAGAAACACAGGAGAGGAAGGCGAGGGGGCTGCCGCCGAGGCGGGGGGCACGGCAGGAGGGGGCAGCCCCAAGGCACGGGCAGCGGTAAGGCGTGGGGCAGGGGGCTACGGGGCGGCGGGGGGGGGTCCTAATCGTCCCCCTCCCCGCCGCCGTAGAGGTCCGCCAGCTTCTTGAAGCGGCTGCCCCAGTCGTTGAGGTAGTCGTAGTCCTGGTCGCGGTCGGAGGCGGAGGAGTTGAGGGAGCTGAGCGAGGTAGCCTCCGAGCCGCTGCCCTCGTAGTCGAACACCAGCAGGGAGTCGTAGGGGGGGGCCGTGGGGTCCGTGTCGGCCGCCTTCAGGTTCTGGGGGGGGCAGGAGGGGTCAGCGCCCGTCCCCCGCTGGGGTTGGAGCCGCCGGCGGCTGCCCCAATGATGCCGGCATGGATGGGGGGAACGGTGCCGGCACGGATGGGTGCCAAACCACTTCGTCCCCCCCGTCCCCTCCGGGGCCAGGGCTCACCTCCTCGATGAAGGTGCCGATGTCGTCGGGGTTGGCGGGCCGGGGCCGGTACTGGGGGGCTGGCAGGACAGTGGGGGCCACGTCGTTGCGGAGCAGCACCTCCGGGCGGGCGTCCAGGCCCCGGTGCAGCTGCCGCAGGTCGTAGTCCTGGGGTGGTGGGGGGACACACACACGCGATGGAGAGGGGCAGGGGCAGGCCACCTGCGCTAGCACCAACCCCCCGGCCCCCCGGGACACCCACCTGGTCCTCCTCCCCGCCGCCCTCCTCCCCGTAGTAGAAGACGTTGTCCCGCGTGTCGTCCTCGGGCAGCAGCAGCGGCTCCTTCGTCACCTTCCTCCTCCTCACGAAGAGCAGCAGCAGCAGCAGGATGACTTGGGGGGGGAGCAGCGGTGTCAGCAGGGATGCATCCCCTCCGCCCCACAGCACCGGGACCCCCGGGGACCCCCCAACTCACGCAGCAAGGCCAGGAGGGCGCCCAGGGTGGCGAGGACGAAGGGCAGGCTGCCGGCGGCCTCGGGTCCCTGGGGACAGCTCTGCGCCGGCCCCTCGCAGTCGCAGACCTGCGCGGCGATGACGGTGAGCTGGGCTTTGCCCGCCCGGTCGACGAGCCGCAGGTAGACGCTGTAGAGTTCCGGCTTCAGCGGTGCCACCAGCCGCAGGGTGACGGTGTCGCCTGCACGAGACGGGTGGCTCGCGGGCGGACGCGCCAGTAATGCCGCCCCGGCGCAGCCCGCCTCGTGCCGAGCATCCCGCCGCGGCGTTACCTTCGTCGCCGACCTCCACGGCCCAGCTGTCCCCCGAGCCGTGGCTGAGCTCGGCGCGGAAGGGGCCGGTGTTAGGGGGCAGGTCCCGGTCGGTGACGGTGAGGACATGGGGCTGGGGGCTGCGGTTGCAGACGGTGACGTCCCGGGGCTCGGCCTCGGGGCCGTGGTCGTTCACGTCGAGCAGGGTGAGGAGCAGGGTGCCGGTGCCCGTGGCGGGCGGCGAGCCTGCGGGGAGGAGCCATGCTGGAGGGGGGCTCCCCAAAAGCAGGACCCTCACGAGGACGGGGACGCCCCAAGCAGGGGTGGGGACAGGCAGCCCCGGGCGCTGCTCCGTGCCGGAGCCGGGATGTGGTTCCCAGTGACGGCAGCACGTGCCCCTCACGCGGGACGGCAGGAAGAAGGGCCCCTTTCATGGCTCTCACCGTCGTCCACGGCCAGCAGCACGGCGGCGTAGGTGCTGTTCTTGGCGAAGGGGGACTCGCGGTCCAGGTGGTCCCGTGCCGTCACGAGCCCGTTCTCGGGGTGCACGGCCAGCCAGCCCGCCGGGTCGTGCCCCATCAGGTACCTGGGGGGCAGAGGGGAGCTGGCGCCGTGGCGGGGGGCGGCGGGGACACCCCCCAGACCTCGACGCCAACCCCGGCCCCCGCTCACTTGATCGTCTGCCCCCGGGCCTTGTCGGGGTCCCGGGCCGTGCAGGAGGCGAGGGTCTGCCCCAGCGGCACGTCCTCCGGCACCTGGGCAAGCTGCACCGGCGGGTGGAAGACGGGCGCCTCGTTGACGTCCTCCACGTTGACCGTCACCGTGGCGGTGGCCGTCGGCAGCTTCACGGCGAAGGGAGCCTTGTTGGCCACGGCCACGTAAAGCACGAACTGCTTCTTGGCCTCGTAGTCCAGACCCTGGGGGAGAGGACGGGACGGGCAGCACCGCGCCGCGGGCGGCGGGGCGAGGGGACGCGGCGGCGGGGACACGCACCTTGGCGGTGCGGAGGACGCCCTCGTTGCTGGCAGGGTCGGTGGCGACGGCGAAGGTGCCTCCCTCGTTGCCGCGCAGGATGGAGTAGACGGCTCGCCACGCCGGCGTGCTCGGCTCGTCTAGGTCGGTGGCGGTCAGCCGGACCACCTCCCGCCCGGCTTCGTTCTCCGGCACGGCCACCTCGTACTGCGGGTCGGGGGCACCGTCAGCGCCGCAGCCCGGCGGGGAGAGGGTCCCGCTGCGGCGGGGGGTGGGCGGCGGTGGCCACGTTACCGTTTTGGGGTCAAACTCGGGGGCGTTGTCGTTGACATCGGCGATCTCGATCACTGCCAGCGCCGTCGTGGTCAGCCCCTCACCGTCCAGGTCGGCTGCCTGCACGGTCAGTGTGTACTCCCGCACGCGCTGCGGCGGACGGACAGACAGACAGACCCCCAGTCAGCCCTGCCGCGTGGAGCCGGGGCTGCCCGCCCCGCGGTGCCGCAGAGCCCACCTCCCGGTCGAGGCCGCTGGCGATGACGCTGAGGGTGCCGGTGGCCCTGTTGACGGTGAACATGTGGGGATGGGGCTCCCGCGGCTCCTGGCTGAGGATGGAGTAGGCGATGACGCCGTTGTAGGTCTCCACCGCGTCGTCCGCGTCCGTGGCCGTCACCTGCATCACGGAGGTGCCTGGGGACGGGGTGTCCCGGTGAGCGGGGCGCGTTGGGGCACCCGCGGCCCCTGCGGGGACGGTCCCAGGGCTCTCCCCAAGGGACAGGGCCGGCGGGAGACAGAGCTTCCCCGCGGCACGGGCTCCTACCCGGCAAAGCTCCCTCCGGCACGGAGCCCCGGAAGACCTCCTGCGTGAACTGGGGCTTGTTGTCGTTCTGGTCCGTCACCGTGACTATGATCTCCATCGGCTCCTCCACCGGTTTGCCGTTCTCGGACACGGCGTGGGAGAGGAGCTGCGAGGCCGGGGGGTGGGGGGTGAGCGACGGGGCTGGCACGGCACGCCGGCACAGCACGCCGGCACGGCACACCGGCACGGCACACTGGCACGGCACGCCAGCACGGCACGCCAGCACGGCACGCCGGCACGGCACGCCGGCATGCTGCCGCGCCCCCCGGCAGGGACCTACGTAGTACTTGTCGACGCCCTCCCGGTCCAGCGGCTGCGTCACCTTCATCCAGCCCGACTCCTTCTCGATGGTGAAGATGCCCTCGGGGGGGGCGTCCGCCCCCTGCCCCGTGATGCTGTAGAAGATCCTGGTGTCCCTGTCCCGGTTGGATTTGATCTGGGAAGAGATGGGGGGAGGAGGGGGCTCAGCACCCCTCTGCCCCCCCCAGCAGCATCGCTCCCACCCGCGCCGTGCCCAGGACGGAGCTCTCCCGGGCGCCCGCATCCCAGCCCGACCCCCCTGCCCATACCTGAACCAGCTTTTTGGGGAAGGGGCCCTTCTCATTTTCCAGCACCTTGATGGGGGGGATCACCCAGTCCCTCTTCCGCCTCCGGGCAGCGGCGCGAGCTCCGGGGAGCTGCTGTGGGGCAAGGGGGGCCAAGTGAGGGCGCAGCCGGCCGGGGGGGCCGGGGGGCCGCAGCCAAGCGGTGTTACCTGGGGGGAGCGCCGGCTCCACGGGGGAACCGGGGAAGGGTCCGGCTGGCCGGCGGCATCCTGGGTGGTGATGGCATCCCGGGGGGGCACGTCAAGCGCCCTGCCCGCCCCCGGCAGCCACGCAGGGCCCCCATCCTCCCGTGCCCCGACATGGGGGTCCCGGGTCCCGTACGGCCCCACGCAGCCTCCAGCGCTCGCTGCAAGAGGGCAGGGGGTCAGGGGGGGACCTGTCCCGAGCCCCCACCCCCTGTGCCAGCAGCCCCAGGACCCCGCACCCCCCCAGCCTCCTGAGGCAGAGCAGGCAGGGGATGCCGGGAGTGGCGGAAGTTTCGGCTTTGTTTCGGAGATGAAGGGAAATTCCTGGGCAGGCAGAGCCCTGCTCCATTCCCCCGCCCGCTGTGTCACCCCCCGGGGCTCCCAGCCCACCCTGGGCGGCACACGGGGCCCAGCACGGGGCCCCCCCCGCCCAGGATCACGCTGCATCCCCGGCGCTGGATGCGGCCCAGGCCCTGGCACCGCCGGCCGGGCGGCAGGATTAGGGGATTACGCGGCGCTAAGCCAGCTCCGGCAGCAGCAAGAGGCCGGAGCCAGGAGGGGACGGGGAGCGGGGCTGGGGGGGGGGCGGGGGGAGCCGTGGAGGGGGGCAAGGAGAGCCGTGCCCCACAGCTGCCCCACAGCGGGGCAGGGAGCGAGCCCTGGGGCAACAGCAGGGACCCTCACACCCACACCAGACGCGGCAGCCGTGCCTGGAAGGCAGCGCCGAGGGCCCCTCCCAGCCACCACGATGGTGATGATGATGATGAGGGACATCGGCGCGGCGGGAAGGGCCCCAGCCACCCCGGCAAGCGGGGCCAGAGGCCAGGCGGCACAGCGGGGTCCGGGTCCGCAGCCTTGCTCCAGCTCTGGTTCGGGGAGGGGGCCAGACCCCGCCGTGCCCCCGGGGAGCCTCCGTGCAGAGCCCACATGGCACCGCGCCCGCTGGACGCAGTGGTGGAGCCGCAGGGCCCGGTGCCCGGGCCGCGTGCCGCCCACGGAGGGGTTTTGCAGCAGCGTGGCCGGACCCCAGCCCCTGCCCATGGCGGGGGGCCCGGCAGAGCCCGGCTCCGCTCCCGGCAGGAGCTGCCCGGCAGGCCCGGCGGAGGGAAGCGGGATGCAGCGTCCGAGGTGGGCAGAGGCCAGGGCCTCTCCTGGCACGGCAAGAGCACTTACCGCCACGGAGTGCTTTTAGTGCTCCGCGGCCATTAGGCGAGCGCTGGCTCCGGCCGTGGTTCCCGAGCAGCCCCGCTCCCCCGGGACACTGCCGAGCGAACGAGCCCAGGCAACACCGGGCCAAGAGCTGCTGGCGGCGAACCCCTGCCCGGCCTCGGGCCGGCCGGACTCTGCAGCCCACGGTGCCCCGCTCCTGCCCGCCGACGGAGAAGGGCGGCCCCGGGGCACCCAGCCCTGTCGCCAGCCTGGCACCGGTGACCACCCTGCGGGCACCCAGCTCTGCCCCGGCGGCTGCCTGCGGGTGCCCCACGGCTGGACCAGAGGTGCCGGCATCGGCCACCACTGGCCCCGGTGGGGCCAGACGGGCAAGCTGGGCACCGCCAGCCCCACGGCCCAGCCCCACAGCCCGGTCCCACAGCCAGGGAAGGGCTCGCCCCACGGCCCAGCCCCACGGCCCAAGCCCACGGCCAGGCAAGGGGCAGCCCCACGGCCCAGCCCCATGGCCCAGCCCCACAGCCCAAGCCCACGGCCAGGCAAGGGGCAGCCCCACGGCCCAGCCCCACAGCCAGGGAAGGATTCGCCCCACATTCCAGCCCCACAGCCCGGGCCCACGGTCAGGCAAAGGGTAGCCCCACGGCCCAGCCCCACAGCCCGGGCCCCCGGCCCACCCCACACCCTGGGCAGCGCCAGCTCCCCCCGAAAATCACCGACCAGGGGGGCACAGACCCGGCCCCACAAACCGGGGGGCAAAGCGGGGACCGAGCGCGGCAGCGAGGGGGGGGCCCCGCCCCCCCGGCCCGGCCCAGCCCCCCACCGGCGCCCCGCTCCCGATCCTCGTCCTGGACCCGCTCCCGATCCCGGTCCCGCTCCCGATCCTGGTCCTGGACCCGCTCCCGCTCCCGGTCCCGCTCCCGATCCCGATCCCGGTCCTGGACCCGCTCCCGATCCCGATTCCGGTCCCAATCCCGGTCCCAATCCCGGTCCCGGCCCCGGCCCCGCAGGACCGGTCCCCCCGCCGCGCATCCCCGCGGGTTCCCGGGCGGAGCCGCGCCCCGACGGCGGCACCGGTTACCTGGTCCCGGGAGCGGCCGGCGGCGCAGCCCCGGGGGAGCGCACGGCCGGGCCGGGGGAGCGGCGGCCTCCGGCAGGAGCGGGAGGAGGATGAGGAGGAGGATGAAGAGGAGCGGGCAGAGCCCGGAGCGCGGCCCCCGCATGGCCCGGCCGCCGCCGCCGCCGCCGCTGCTCCGGTCCGCGCCCCGCCCCGCCCGCTGCAGCGCGCGGCTCCAGGTGAGGCGGCGGCGTCGCAGGTACCGCCCCGCCCCGCCCCGGGGAGCGGGCCCGGCACCCCCCGGGTACCGCCGGGTACCCCCCCGGCATCCCCGGGTACCCCCCTGGTACCCCGCGGTACCCCCACGGCATCTCCGGTACCCCCCGGGTACCGCCCGGCACCCCCGGGTACCCCCCCGGCAACCCCCCGGCATCCCCGGTACCCCCCGGCACCCCCGGGTAACCCCTGGTACCCCGCCGGTACCCCCACGGCATACCCGGTACACCCCGGGTACCGACCGGCACCCCCGGGTACTCCCCCCGGTACCTCCCTGGCACCCCCGGGTACGCCCCTGGTACCCCGCCGGTACGCCCCCGGCATCCCCGGTACCCCCCGGCTACCGCCGGGTACCCCCCCGGCATCCCCGGTACCACCCCGGCACCCCCGGGTAACCCCTGGTACCCCGCCGGTACCCCCACGGCACCCCTTGGTACCCCCGCCGGTACCCCCCCGGCATCCCCGGTACCCCCCGGGTACCCCCCAGTACCTCCCTAGCACCCCCATGTACTCCCCCGGCACCCCCAGATACCCCCCAGTACCACCCCCGGCACCCTCGGTACCCCCCGGGTACCCCCGGCTCCCCCCCGGTACCACCGAGTACCCCCCAGTACCCCGCCGGTACCCCCTGGCTGCTCCCCAGGTACCCCCCCGGTACCCCACGGGTACCCCCCCTGGCACCTCCAGTACCCCCCGGTCCCACCCAGCACCCCCGGGTACCCCCCTGGCACCCCCCGGTGCCGCCACGTGTCCCCCCCCCGGTGCCCCTGCTCCCTCCAGGCACCTCCCGGGCACCCCGGTTTCTCCCCGCTGCCCCCCCGGCCCCAGTGCCGAGCCCCCCCGGTGTGACCCATCCCCCTGCCCAGGGCCAGGCTGCAGCTCCTGGGGACCCCCGGGGACCCCCCCCAGCCTGGGGAGCTGGCACCCTGTGGTGGGGGTCTCCCCGCATCCCCGGTCCCACCCTGCCGGGGGTTTTGGGGCGCTCGCCCCTGGCAGGGGGTCCCGTCGGGCACCAGCCGCGGCGTTGCCCCCTCCCCAGCAACCGGGGGGTTCACCGCACTGGGCGCGGGGGGCTCCGAGGGGGTCCCAAGCGCCCTGCCCGAGGCCTTGGCACCCCACCGCACGTCGGGCTGCTGGGGGGGTGCTGGGGGGTCCCTGGAGCCCACCTTTGGGTGGAGGGGCCCCCCAGAGCGAGGCGGGACCCCGGGGTGGGACCATGCCCGCTCCCCACTGCCGGGACAGAGCCCTGGCGGGTTCGGGGGGCCCGGGGTCTGTCCCCCCGCCCCGGCCTGCAGCAGCACCTCGGCGCTGGGCCCCTGCCGGGGGGTCCCAGCGGGCACCCCCGGGGCTGGCGGTGGCAGCCGGGCCCCCACCCGCAGCTGCTGGCACCTGCGGCTGCTCCCAGCTGGACCCGGCCAAGGTCACGGCCGCTGCCCGCGGCAAAAGTCCCTCGCTGGCGCCCAGAGGAGCCAGTGCAGCTGGAGCCATGTCGCCCTGCACCTTCCTCCTCCTCCTCCTCCTCCTCCTCCTCCTCCCGCTGGTAGGACCCTCGCGATGGGGCTGGGGGCCGCCGCATGTTTGCGCGGCAGCCCCCGGGCACGGCTCTGCCCCCGCCGCGGCCCCTCAGCCCCGCTCGCCGTCCCGCAGGACGCCCCGACCTGCGCCCAGCCGGGCCATGGCCTCCGGCGGCAGAAGAGGGACTGGGTCATCCCCCCCATCAACTGCCCCGAAAACGAGCGCGGACCCTTCCCCAAAAAGCTGGCACAGGTACGCGGGGACGGGGCGCGGGGCAGGGGGGTCCCCGGAGCGCCGGGACCCCTCTAACCCCTCGCTCCGCTTCGCCGCCAGATCAGATCCAACAAGGACAAGGAGACCAAGGTTTTCTACAGCATCACGGGGCAGGGGGCGGACACCCCCCCTGTGGGCGTCTTCACCGTCGAGCGGGAGACGGGGTGGCTGGAGGTGACGAAGCCGCTGGACCGGGAGGAGATGGATAAATACGTCGTGAGTGGGGGGCCGGGATGGGGAGGGGATGGTCCCCGGGGCCATGCGCGGGCTGACGGTGCCCCTCGCAGCTCTTCTCCCACGCCGTGTCAGCCAACGGGCAGCCCGTGGAGGACCCCATGGAGATCGTCATCACCGTGACGGACCAGAACGACAACCGGCCCGTCTTCACCGAGGAGCTTTTCCACGGCACCGTGCCTGAGGGGGCCGAGCCAGGTGAGACCACCGCCGCCGCCGAGCGGGAGGCAGCGCCGGGGGGCCGGGGGAGACGTCCCCAACCGTTGCCCACACTCCCAGGCACCTTCGTGCTGCGGGTGCTGGCCACGGACGCGGACGATGCCGTGAGCTCCAGCAACGGGGTCGTGGACTACTCCATCCTGCGCCAGATGCCGCACCAGCCCCGGCCTGACATGTTTGCCATCAACCCCAGCACCGGGGTTATCTCGGTGGCTGCGGCGGGGCTGGCGGCACAGGTGAGCCCCGGGCACGACCCATCACCGCCCCGCGCCCCGTCTCTCGCCCCCCGTTCGGGGGTGACACGGCCTCTCGCCACAGGCGGTCCCCGAATACATCCTGGAGGTCCAGGCGGCCGACATGCACGGCTACGGGCTGCTGGCCACCGCCACCGTCCTCGTCAAAGTGCAGGTGAGGCACCGAGCCCACCCCGTGCCCCCGCGGCAAGACGGATGGGCAGGGCTAGGCTGCGGCGAAGCCGGCTCCTGGCAGCCCCCCCAGTGTGCCCGGCCACCAAAGCGCTGACGCGCTCCGGGTGCTTTTCCGGGGAAGGAGGGAGGCGAGACTGGGACGGCGGCTCCGCCACCACTCCTCCTGGCCCGGTGCCACAGCATGCCGCCGGGCTCTGGTCCACCAGCCCCGGGGCCGCGGTGCTGCCGGAGCCTGGGTGCCAGCGGGGCTCCCGGGCGCACCTCCCAGGGGGAAGCAACCCGCGCCGGCTCGGCCCAGCCAGGGAGGAGCGCCCGGCTTTCCGCAGCCCTGCGCCAGGATAGCGGCATCCAGCTCCGTGGGGAGAGGCCGCGGTGCTGGGACAGGGGATGGCATTTTGCGCGGTGTCGCCGGCCGCGGGACCCCGGCCGAGCGGGATGGAGGAGAGCCAGGTAAGCAGCCGGGTGCCCTTGCTCGCCGTCGTGCTGCTCCGGCGTCCCCGCTTCAGCCGGCAGCCGAGGCCTGGAGCCGGTGCCGGGATGGTGGCAAGGGCCGGTCCCGCTCCAGGCAGGCAGCCTGGCTCTGCCCGGCCGTCAGCGGCCCCGGCACAGCGGGACGCAGCCCCCGTGTCACGCTCCGGCCCTGCCAAACCCAGAGCGCTTGTGGGGTTAACGTCCGCCCGCACGTGACACCACGGCTGCCAGGACGGGGCCGCTTCCTCCCTGGGCCCAGGCCAGCCATTGCCGGGACGGGTGGGTGAGCAGGCAGCCCGGTGCTGCCGCCGGCACGCGGCCCTCCGTCCCGGCAGGCACCCGCGCTGCAGGTGGCGGCTGTCGGGGAAGGCAGCGCTGCGCTGTGGGTAGGGCCCCAGCACCGCGGCCCCGGGGTTGGCGGAGCCAAGCCCCACGGCATGGGAAGGATGTGGGCGATCGCATGCCGGCACTGGGAACGGGCGGCTGTGCTGGGACAGCCCTGGCTGCGCGGCCGCTGGCGCGGGGGCTGCAGGGAGCATGGGCAAAGGGCACAGGGCTGCGGTGCTGCCGGCTGCAGCGCGGCAGAAGGAGGAGGGGGACGGCGCTGCCAGGACACATCCCAGCCCTGCTTTCTCCTCTGCTACAGGCCGGAGGCATGTCCGAGACGGTGAATGCCTCCCTGACCACCCACGTGCTGAACACCGTGACGGGGCTGCCGGCGGCCGGCCTCGCCGTCCACCTGTCCCAGCTGGGTGAGCCGGGGCCGCAGTGGACGGAGCTGGTGCAGAGGTAGGAGAGCCGGCGGCAGCGACGCGGGTAGAGGGGGCTGCCGCCCGTCCCTGCCGCGAGCGGCAGCTCAGTCTTCGCCCCGGGGACTGCCGGCGGTCCTCGGGGCTGGGGCCAGCCACCGCGGCAGGGCTCGCTCCTTCTGCTTTCAGGTGGACGGATGAGGACGGGCGCTGCCTGCTCCTCCTGGCACCGGGGCAGGCCAAGGCCGGCACCTACAAGCTGCGCTTTGAGACGGCGGCGTACTGGCAGGGCCTGGGGCACGCCAGCCTCTACCCCTTCGTGGAGGTACGGAGCGCAGGGGACGGGGAGCCGGCTGCGGCCGAAGCCGCAGGGGGACGAGCGCGCAGGGGTGCGGGTGCCACGGCCAGGCTCGTGGGAGCTGCCTCCCTCCCGCGGTGCTGCCGGCTCCGCTCTGAGCATCCCTCAGGGCCCGGCTCCGGCTGCCGAGCCCCGCCGGAGGGGGATCCCTGCCACTGCCACCTCCTTCCCCCCCAGGTCTTCTTCACCGTCACCGACCCGGCGCAGAGGCTGCACCTCCCGCTGCTGATCAGCCCCTACTCCTACACAACGTACCGGGGCAGTTAGGGGAAAGGCACGTCTGCCCCGCAGCGACGCGGGTCACCGGGGTGGCAGAAACTACGCCACCGACGCCATTAAAGGCTTCAAACAGCACTGTTCGTCTCAAAAAACAAATATCAGCTTCCTGGGGGTATAGCGCACACACGGCTTCTGGAGGGGGAAAGGCGGGGAGCCCCGGGGCAGCACTCCGGTGCAGTTCGGTGGGTGGGATGCCAGGAGCATTCCAGCTGCGCCGCGGTCCTGGCCTGCGCCAGCACCGCTCGGTCAGAGCCGACCCAGCTGGCGTCCCCCACAGCAGGCGTGGGGGGCTGCTCCGGAGGACAGGGAGGACAGAGAGGGCCCTCCAGAAGGCTCACCGGGGTCCGTTTAATGGCACGGAGCACCAACGGGGCACGGCCCGGCTCCCTGCCCGGCACGGCGGGTCCCTCGGTGCTGGTTGGCATCAGGTGGGCACAGCAACCAGTCCGGCGGGGCCCTGGCCCAGCGCGGGGCTCGCCAGGGGCTTGAAGCCCAGGTTATCCAGGGGGATCCCGAAGGCCGTCAGCTTTGCCTCGAAGGTCTGCAGCATGTCGTCGTGCGCCTGCAAGAGGAGCGCCCCGCGGTCAGCCCCACGCCCAGCTCCGGCCCCTCCGCGGCACAGGCTCCCTGCACCCCCCCATGCCTTCCGTCGCAGGGCGAAACCGCAGCTTGGGCTGGGTCCTGCCCGGCATGGGGCATGAAGGGGCTCAGCTGGCCTGCTGCCAGTTCCCTTCCCTCCGCTCCGCACGAGGCCTGGAGCGGAAGGTCCCGTTTCCACCCCCAAAAAGCTGCGGCCATCGCCCAGCAGCCCCCCGCGCCGAGCCAGGGGGGACAGGGCAGCCCCGGCCCCTTGCCCTCACCTTGCAGACTCGGGCCAGCTGGAGCTGCAGGTCTTTGATGGTGCCGTTCTTGGAATCAAGCACGTCCTGCAAAGGGAGACGGCGCGTCAGGCAGCGGCTGCTCAGCCCCGGGGGCATGGCGGCTGTGCCGTGGGAGGGAGCGGCGCAGCGGAGCTGGCACCGGGGCCTGGCTCAAGTGGAGTGGCTCGCGGCACAGCCACCCTGCTCCCTGTGAGCCAGCACTGCCAGGGACAGAGACCCCCAGGCGAGGGACAGGGACCTCCCGGACCACCGGCACAGCCACGCCATCATCGTCAGCCCCGCTGCAAGCAGGGGGGGTGATGGCAGCACCTGCTCCAGCAGCACCGCCCTGCCGCCGTGGCACCGGCAGAATTACAGGGAGAAAGTCTCCCCGAGAAGACGCTGGAGGCAGCTGAGCAAAGGAATTCCAGGACCCCAGCAGCTGTGGGAAAGCTCGACGCCGTGACGCCTTCCCAGGAATGTGTTTTCCTTCCTGCTGCTGTGGCACCTGCTCGTAGGTGATCCATCCCCGTCCCACGCCCCCCCGAGCCTCGGCTGCCGCTGTGCGCGTCCCCGGGCTGCCCTGGCAAGAGGCCATCCACAAACTTCACGGCCACCCCCTGCAGAGGGGACCCGGAAGGGGATGGTGGGGCGAGCGGCAGGGCCACGGGGCAGTGGCGGAGCCGAGCACGGAACCCACATCCCCTGCGTCTCAACCCAGCCCGAAGCAAGTGCTGCTTCTCCAGTTACGGCTGCGGCAGGCTCCAGGAATGGGGGTTTCCACGCCGAGGCTTTCTGCGTACTTATTTTTAGCACGGCAGACCTTGCAGAGCCCCTGGGAACCCGTCTAACGCTGTCTGCGGCCGCACAGAGCACCCCAGGGCCTCTGACGGACCCCGCACGCAGCCGGCTGCTCGGCCTGGGGCCATTCTCCTCAAAACAGGCCCCACTTGAGGGAGAGATCGGTGCCAAACTCCGACACCCACGTGCTCCGCTCTCAAGGGAGAGCTGGAGCGCCCTGCGGCACTGCACGTGGCCCTGGGAGCGCCGGGAGTGAGTGACGTGGCAGCTACGGCCACGTAGGACGGGGACCCACAGGCTGCAGGGTCTGCGTTCGCCCCGGAGCAGCCTCTGCCCCCCAAAACCAGCCCTCGCAGGGCCCCGCGGCAGCACGCGGTACCTCCAGCTTCTGCGAGACCGAGGAGAGGGCGCCCGGGTCGAGGTTGGAGGCTGCAAAGACCTCGCTGAGCTCCACCTCCTTTTTCTCCAGGAGGCTGAGGAGTCCTTTCAGCTTGCGCTCCAGGAGCAGGTTCTTGAAGCCCGTCTTCTGCTGCACCTCGTGAATGGCTTTGGTGAATTTCTGGTAGAGCTCATCTCGCTCCGCCTGCACCTGTTCCCAAAAAACCAGCACGCCTTCAACAACCGCCCTCGGGACCCCCAGGCTGGCAGCAAACAGGTCGGGCAGCTCGGCTCTGCCTGCTCCAGCAAGAGCCCGGCCATTCCCCACGGCACCCGCAGGGAACGCAGGTGCTGGAGCGCAGCTCCCCTCCCTCCCTCCGTGCCTGGCACCTCCTCAGCACCGACATTTCTGCTTCCTCCTACCCCGCCGGCCACGGGGCTCACCGACAGCGGAACGGGCTGAGGGCCTCGCCGCGGCATTATTTCAGAGCTCAGAGAGGGCCCCACGGCGCGCGGGGGTCTCTCCTCTCCTCCTCGCAGCTGGCAGGAGTCCCTGGCTCACCGCTAGTTAATAAGTGTCCTAATTAGGACGCAGTCTCTCCTCCACAGCCTATTTCTGAACGCGCCGAGTATGTTCCTGCCTTAATGACGGATTGTTAACGAGGCCTCAGATCAACGTTCATATTCTTGGGGATTTCTACGAATTACAAATGAGCTCTCTTCTCGCCTCGGTAGATTTATCTGGGTTAGCTGGTGGGGGGGAGAGGCAGAGTCTGGGAGAACTCAGCCAACAGGACTCTCCCCGAGCCACCCCGGCACGGCGAGCGACCCCCGAACGCGGGCAGAAGGAGGGGGCGAGCCGTGGCCGGGGGTGTTGGCCCGTGACAATCTCTCCCCGGGGCTCTGCCCCTGCGCCGCTGCTGCAGCCAGTCCCTCACAGGCCAGGAGGGGACCACCGGAGCGTGCATGATTGCTTAGCAAAGTACAAGGCCAGGCTTGTCTGCTGACCGCGGGAGACGCCAAAGCTGTGAGAAGCTTTGCTGGAAGCAGCAGATATCACACAGCTCTGGATTAGAGCTTCAGAAAGCCCTCGGCTAAGCACAAACTCTGCTAAGCCCCCGTGCCCAGTCCTCTGCGGAGGCAACAGGGTTTGGAGAGGGAAGCAGGATGCCCAGACCCACCCGCAGCTCTCACCTTACTGAACCTCTGTTCCAGCACTTCGTGTTCCCACTGAAGATCCTTCAGCTCCTTCTGGGTGACTTTCAGACGGGCTTTTGTGTTCTGCGAGAGGGAAGGGACAGTTAAAGAGCACGGGTTCCTCTGGGAGGGGTGGGGAGCGGGTTCTGGCAAGGGAGGAGAGCGACCAGCAGAGATACAGGGGAGAAAAACCAGGCAGTGCCCACACCAACTCCCTTCCCACTCCGCAGCAGGGGCTGCTCTGGTTTCTTGCTGCCAGAGTCCCGGGAGTCCCATCCAAGATCTTCCAACCACCCAGCTAAAGCTGAAAGGGCCTCAAAAGGACCTCGCTCAGCGACCTGGCCAGGCAGCTCCCAGCCGAATGGCAGGGGTCACTGCCTCCAGGAGAGAGCCAGGGTGGCCCGGGGAAGGGCAGGGCCGGCCACTCACCGTCAGGGCCTCCTTGTCCTTGTTATAGTGGGCCAACTTCTTCTGCAGCTCAGACACCTCCTCCCGGGCCTGCTGCAGGGGCTCCTTCAGCTGCTTGTTCTGGAGCAGCACATCCGCTTTCTCCTTTTCCAAGTGATTCTCTCTCTTCTTCATCTCCTCCACCTCCTCCTGTGCTTGGGAACACGAGTGCCAACTCCTGAGGGCTGCTCAGCTCCTCGGAGCTTCCCCGCACCATCCGGACACCCTCCCACTGCCGGCTCAGCAAGACACGGTCACCCTGCGCTCAAGAGCTTCGCTCGTGTAATGGTGTGCAACCCCTCCGGAGACCGGCAGCACCCACACCGCCACCCGGGAACTGGCCGGAGCTGGGTGAAATCCTCACCGGAGCAGTCCCGTGGTGGCAGGGTGACACACTGCAGGCAGGGGGGCAGGCAGTACCTTCAGCAAGCTGATGAGCGCCAGGTTTTTGAGGGTGATGTCATTGTAGTAGTTCTTGATGTCACCGAAGGCCTTCTCGTGGCTCCTCATCAGCTCGCTGATCTGCCTGTTCTTCCTCTCCTCCACCTCATGGATCTCCGTCTTCCTCCGCAAGTCAAGCTCGTCCCGCAGCGCTTGCATCTTCTTGCTGTATTTGGCCTCGATCTCTGGGGGAGGGCAGAGGGGGCCGGGTGACGACCTCCTGGGGACCCTGCGTAACGCGCCCCAGCCCCGTTAGCCATCCCGGCGCACGCCACCACGGCGTTACTCGAGGACAAGACGCTCGTTAGCGGCGTCACCGCGGCTGCCAGCGCTTACGCTGGGACCACGGAGAGCAGAGCCCAGAAATAGCGCCCTTGGAAAGAGGGCATGGAAACGCTCCAAGTCAGCCTGTGAGAACCCGAAACGTCCCCCGAGGACGAGACTGGAGCAAGGACTCTGCAAGGGCTCCTCCAGCCAGCCCGTCCCGCAGCCGGGAGAAGCGCGGCCAGGCAGCTGCGGTCTGCGGTATGGCCTGGCAGCAGCGACCGGCGCCCTGCCTGCACCCCTCAGCCCACGCTACGGGCGCCCGGCCTCGCTCCAGTCGCATGATGCTGGGGGTCTGACAGCCCCAGAGCACCGGGGAGCAAGAACTGGGGGGAAAATGGGCCTGAACCAGGGGCAAAATGGCCCCCTTTCTGCTCGAGGCTCGGCCAGGGAGCCCGGCAGCGCAGCTCGGAGGAGCCCACCCCGGCACGCTGGCGAAGGGAGGCCGCGCAGGAGCTACGTGCACATCCTGACCTTTCACTTGTCTCTCGAAGTCGTTGCACAGCCGGGTCACCTCCTCCTCTTGTTTCTGTTAGGGAGAAGCTACGTGTTAGAGGCAGACAACCAAGTCCCGAGTCAGCCACATCCTGAGGGATTCCCTCCTGCTCCCTGGGAAAGGCTCCTGCCGCAGCACCAATCCCAGGTTATCCATGCAAACGGCGGCTCGTTGGCTCTCCAGCTGCTCCCACAGCTCCCTGCTGCGGGAAGGGGGTTCAGGAGCCGCCCCAGGAAGCCCTTCTCCCCATTCCTGCGCTGACTTCCTACCGCCTCGAAGTCCAGCTGTTACCCTTGCCTGTGGAAAACCCCATCCCACCCCACGGAGAGAGGCGGGAAGGCAGGCTCCCGCTTACACGCCGGGGCTGGGAGGACTGGGCCGGCAGCCCCACCACCTCGCCCCGCAGCAGAGGTGCCTCGCACGCGTCTCCGGCCCGGCCAGGGACATACCAGGCGCATGTTTTTCGCCACCACCTCGTTGGCCAGCTCCTGCTCCTTCAGCTCCACTTTCAAGGAGCGCACGTCTTTCCGCAGCTCCATCTCCTGGGCCCAGTGATCCTTCTGGGCCCGCTTCATGGACAGGGTGCCCTCTGCCTTCAGCTCGGTGAGGTTTTCCTGGTGTTCGTACAACAAGTGCTTCACCTTCTGCTTGTAAACCTAAAGACAAGCCAGACCGGGTGAGGGGTTTCAGCAGGAGACACCCGGAGCTGGGATATTGGCCGAGACGCTGCTGGCTTGCATCCCGCCCAGCTCCTCCTCCTCTTCCCCCTTCCCTCATCTCCCCAGAGCTGCCCGGGGCTCACCCAAAGCACCCACAACACCTTTCGCCTTCTCCCCTCCCACCTTGATCTCCACTTGATGCCGCTCCTCCGCCTCCTCCATCTCCCGGTCCTTGTTCCGCAGCTCTGCTCTCTTCTCCTCCAGCTGCCGGCGGGTGATCTCCCAGAAGGTGTGAATCTTGTCACGCTCCAGCTGGAAATAGTTGCGCTCTTCCCGTTCCCGGTCCAGCTCCTCCCGCAGACGCACGACATGCTTCTCCAGCTGCAAAGCCAAGGGGAAGAGCCAGGTAGGGGGAAAAGGAGGCCTCGGAGAGACGCCTCCGCAAGACACCCACGGCGAGCCGTGACGCAAACCCGGCAGGACACAGGGGCTGTTACCAGGACAGAGGAGCACAGCAGAGAAGAGGGAGGAGCCCTGGACCTGGCAGGACCCACCAGCCTCTGGAAAAGGAGTAACAAAACCTTATCCTACTGTAAGCAGCCTGGGCTCAGATAGTCTGTCTCACAGGGTCCGGTAACACGGTTTTCAGGTGCCTAAATACTACTGAATCATTTAATTGTTCAGGTTGGAAAAGAACTTTAAGGTCATTGAGTCCAACTGCTAACCTAGCACTGCCAAGTCCACCACTAAGCCACGTCCCCAAGCACCACGTCTACACAGCTTTCAAATACCTCCAGGGATGAGGACTCCCCCACCTCTCTGGGCAGCCTGGTCCAATGCTTGACCGCCTTTTCCGTGAAGAAATTTTTCCTAATGTCCAATCTAAACCTCCCCTGACACAGCTTGAGGCCATTTCCTCTCATCCTACTGCTGGTTCCTTGGGAGAAGAGCCCAACACCCCCCTCCCTGCCCCCTCCTGCCAGGAGCTGCAGAGTGATCAGGTCTCCCCTCAGCCTCCTCTTCTCCAGGCTGAACACCCCCAGCTCCCTCAGCCGCTCCCCACCAGCCCTGTGCTCCAGACCCTTCCCCAGCTCCGCTGCCCTTCTCTGGCCACGCTCCAGCACCCCAATGTCCTTCTTGTGCTGAGGGGCCCGAAACTGGACCCAGTATTCCAGGTGTGGCCTCACCAGCACCGAGCACAGGGGGATGATCCCTGCCCTGCTCCCACTGGCCGCGCTATCCCTGACACAAGCCAGGATGCTGCTGGCCTTCTGGGCCACCTGGGCACACTGCTTGCACTGAGATGTCCAAGATCTTATCCCAGAAGTGAGCTCCCCAGGCCAGGGCCATCTCCTCCTCCGTTTGTAGGACACCCGGCAAATCAAGCAGGACCTGGAGCAACCGCGGGGCAGCAGCTGCACCTTCCACCTCTGCCTGCCCTCCCCACACCTACGGGAGCCTCCTGCCCCAGCAGCAATGTGACCGAGAGCGCAGCCGGCCGCAATCGCAGAGCTCTAGGCTGAGCCATCGCCCAGCTGAGCAGGCTGCCGGGGTTATGGAATTGGGGAGAAGACAACAAGGGCGCAGGGCTGGAGAGCAGAGTGCCCCAGCCCAGCGGAGGGGAGGGCGGGATGAGGGGGCTGCTCCTTCCAGGAACAGCAAGAACCCCCACCATGGCCCAGACATGCGTCAGGCACTGAAATGGACCCCGGCCACTTGTCTCTGTCACCCTCTGCCACCTGTTGTCCCTGGAGCCAGGCGCCGAGCAGGGGTCCCGAGCGCTGTTCTTGCAAGCGGCAACATCCTCCTAGCCAGGGGTGGGCCCGGAGACGGGGGATCTCTCACCTGCTCCTGGCTCATCTCCTTCGGGGACAAGGCATCCACCACTGCTGGTGCTTTGCTCCCTTTCCCTTTTTTCCCGGCTTTATTTTTGGGTGCCTGAGGAAAGAAAGCAGAATGCACGAGGTGTGCGCGCGGTGCCGGGAGGAAGCCGTGCTGCTCAGTGCCCCCGCACCGGCCCAGGCCACGAAGCGTTACCTGCTCTCATGGCGGGGACAGGACGAGGAGGGTGACGGGGAGCGCTGGCTGAGGGAGCCAGGGTCCCCAGGAGGAGCCTGGAAGCTTCTGAGACCCTCCGGGACACCCGCAGCTCATGCCCAGCCGGCTCAGCCTCGCAGCGAAGCCCCCAGGCCCAAAACGCCCAGCCCCAGGTGGACGCCTCGGGGGTGCCCCCGCCCAGCGCCAAGGGGCTCCCTCCCCTGCCCGGGAGGGGACCGGGCCCCGCCGCCCTCCCCTGCCCGCACCCCCCGGCGCCGGGAGACCCTTCGGCAGCAGCCCCGGAGCCCCCCGGGGCTCCCTCATCCCCCGTCCCCGCCGCCGGGCCCGGCTCTGCCCGCGGCCCGGGCCCCGCTCTCACCATGGCGGCCGCCGGCGGCGCCGCGGTATCCAGGCAACGGGGCGGGCAAATCTCGCGAGAAGTGCGCGGCGGCAGGACACGCCCCCTAGCAACGGGGGCCCCCGCCCTAGCAACGGCGGCGGGGCCTGCTCCGGGCCCGGGGTCCCCGCTGAGCCCCGGGGGTCCCCGCAGTGCCCCGGGGGGTCCCCGCTGTCCCCGGGGGGTCCCCGCTGAGCCCCGGGGGTCCCCGCTGAGCCCAGCCCCCCTCCGCGCCCCGGCCCGCCGTGCCCCGCCATCCCCGGCCGCCGCAGCGGGGGTTCCCGCTGCTCCCCTCCGCGGCCCCGCCGCACGCCCGGGGGCCCCGCCGCGCCCCCGGTTCCCGTCTCGTCCCCGTCCCCCCGCGCCGGCTCTACCTCTGCATCCCGCATCTCCCGCCCCCGGGCCCCGCCGTGCCTCCCGGCTCCCCTCCGCAACCCCCTCTCCGGTCCCCCCGGGGCAGGCGGGGCCGGTCCCGGTCCCCCCCCCCCCCGCCCCCGGCCCCAGCCCCGGCCCCGCTCCGCCCCCGGCCCCGCCCCCGCCGCGGCGGGCAGCAGTGTGCGGGCTGCGGGCTGGCACCGGGCCCGCCCCGCCCAGCACCGGCACCGGCACCGGCACCGGCACCGGCACCGGCCCGGCCCATGGCGGCTCCGGGAGCGGCCGGCACCGCAGGTGAGGGCGGCGGGGGGGGTGCAAGGGGTGCAAGGGTGGGGGTGCAAGGGGTGTGCAGCGGGTGTGCGCGGGGGGGTGCAAGGGGGGTGCAAGCGGGGTGCAGGGGGGTGTGTGTGCAGGGGGGTGCACGGGGGGTGCAAGAGGGGTGCAAGGGGTGTGCAGGGGGTTGCACTGGGGGTGCAAGGGGTGGGGGTGCAAGAGGGGTGCAAGGGGTGTGGAAGGGGGTGTGTGCAGGGGGGGTGCACGGGGGTGCAAGGGGTGGGGGTGCAAGAGGGGTGCAAGGGGTGTGCACGGGTGGGTGCAAGGGAGGTGCAAGGGGTGCATGGGGGGTGCAAGGGTGGGGGTGCACGGGGTGGGGGTGCAAGAGGGGTGCAAGGGGTGTGCGAGGGGTGTGCACAGGGGGTTGCAAAGGAGGTGCAAGGGGGGTGCACGGGGGGTGCAAGGGGTGGGGGTGCACGGGGTGGGGGTGCACGAGGGGTGCAGAGGGAGATGCAGGGCAGGGTGTGCAGGGGTGGGTGTGCAAGGGGTGTGCACGGGGGGTGCAAGGGAGGTGCACAGGGGGTGCATGGGGGGTACAAAGGGGGTGCAAAGGAGGGGGTGCAATGGGGGTGTGTGCACGGGGGGTGCAGGGGGTGGGAGTGCACGGGGAGTGCAGGGGCTATGCATTGGGGTGCAGGGGGTGCGGAGGGAGATGCAGGGCAGGGTGTCCGGGGGGGGTGTGTGCAAGGGGGCATGCAGGGGGCTCTGGATGGGGGGTGTGGGGGATGCGTGTGCGAGGGGGGGTGCGGCTGTGCGGGGGGGGGAGTGCGTGCGTGCGCCCCGTGGGGCCGTGCCGGGGGCCGCAGGGGTGGGGGGCCAGGGAGCGGGGCGGGGGGGGCACAGCACGGGCAGGGGGGACGGGGATGGGCACAGGGGGGCTGTGCCTAGGGAGAAGCCGGCATGGGGGGCTGGGGGTGCAGTGGGGTGTCCAGGGGACGTGGGGGTGCAGTGGGGTGCCTGGGGGACGTGGGGGTGCAGTGGGGTGTCCAGGGGACGTGGGGGTGCATGGTGGGGTGCTCAGGGGACATGGGGGTGTGGTGGGGTGCCCGACCAGGGCACGGGGTGCCTGGGGCAGGCTGAGGTGCAGGGGGTGCCGGCTGGGGAGGTGGGGTGCCGGGGCAGACCCCCCCCATGCTGGTGTGCCAGTGCTGGTGGCGGAGCGCGGAGGGTTTGGGGCGCTGGGGGATGGGGTGGTGGCTGCGCCGGGGGGAACCCCGGCATTGAGCCGGGGGCTGCAGCGGGGTCCCGCATGGCAACGTGGGGGCTCCCGTGGACGCCCGTCCCTCCCGCGTGTGCCCTGCGCACGGCAGCACCGCGGCCCCCAGCGCAGTGGCTGCCCCGGCTGTGCCCTCCCGCGGCACCCGTGGCCACCGGGCCCTTCGGAGCCGTGCATGGGGACAGTGCCACCGGGCCGGGCACCGGCTGGGAGCACGGCCGATGCCGGTGGGGTGGCCAGAGCCGGCCACTGCCTGGCTCTGCGGTTTGACGTGAGTCAGCAGAGCGAGCAGCGTGCGGGAAGGGAGCCCTGATGCCGGCCCCGCTCCCCGCCAGGCAGCCGGTGAGCCCAGGCCGGAGCGGGGCGGCGTAGCCGGCGGCACGGCGTGACCATGCAGGCGGAGGCCAGAGGGGATTTCTGCGGCAGGGACCAGTGCCCCGGTGGGTGGGGGCTCGGGGAGGGGGCAGCGGGGTCGGGAGGCTGCCGGTGTCCGGGGGGGACGGATGCGGTCCAGGTGCCACCGCCACGGTGTCACCCACCAGGACGAGGCACCGTGGCAGCACGTGGGATGGCGGGAGCGGGCAGGAGTGGGCAGCCCCCATGTCCCCCCCAGGGAGCTCTTCCCAGCACTGGAGTGGGGTGGGGACCCCATTTCCTGGCCGGAGGGAAGGTGCTGGCAATGCGGGGTGCCCGCTCCCACCTTGCGGGGTCAGGACGCGGTGGAGCCGGTGTCCTGCGGTTCCGTGTACCAGGAACTTGATCCAAACGCCCCCGTAACGTCCCTTCCCGTCCCAGCTCCGTTGGGCGGGGGGATTTCTGTCCCCTGCCCTGCTGTCCCCATCCCGGGGGACAGCAGGAGATGCCCAGCCCATGGTGAGCCTGTCCTGGTGCCGGCTCACCTGGCAACACGGTGACGGCAGGGCCCAGTGACACACGGTGCCGGGGCACAGTCGGCTCTGTCCCACCCAGCACCGGCCGCGGGGTGGGCCGGGGGTCCGGGTGCTGCGGTGCCTGGTGCCGCCCTGGGGGTCTCCTGCCCGCTCTCAGTGCCTGGGCCTGGCTGTGCCACGACCGCGGCCGCCTCGGCCCCGCCGGCTCTTGCCAGCAGACAAACCGCCCCTTGTCTGGGCTCCGGCACAGGCCGCGCTTTTGTCTCGCCGACACAAAGGGGCTGCGCAGGGTGGGGGGCGCGGGGCTGCCGGCTGCCGGCACCGGGGCTGCCGGGCCCTGTGCAGCTCTGTCCGGAACCCCTGGCCTCGCTGGGGTCGCCGCTGCCCCCCGACCCCTCAGCCGGGGAGCCCCGGAGGGCCAGCGGCGGGGAGCTGCCGTCACCGACGCGGCAAGTGCCGGTATCGCAGAGCTCGGCAAGGAGGTGCTGGCCCCGGAGCGCCCGGCGGGGACCCCCACCCACGGGCCGGCCCAGGAGCCCCCCGGAGCCCCCGCGGAGGAGCAGGGCAGCATCCCCATCCCCAGCGCCGGCCTGCTGCAGGTCGCTGAGCGCAGACGTGAGTGCGGCCCCGCACCGGCAGCCCCTGCCTGCCCCTGGGGTCCCTGCCTGCCCCTGGGGTCCCTGCCTGCCCCTGGCATCTCCTGCCTGTCCCTGGGGTCCCCTGCCTGTCCCTGGGGTCCCCTGCCAGCCCCAGGGTCCTTGCTTGTCCCTAGGGTCCCCTGCCAGCTCCTGGGGTCCCTGCCTGTCCCTGGGGTCCCTGCCTGTCCCTGGGGTCCCCTGCCTGCCCCAGGGTCCTTGCTTGTCCCTAGGGTCCCCTGCCAGCTCCTGGGGTCCCTTCCTGCCCCTGAGGTCCCCTGCCTGTCCCTGGGGTCCCTGCCTGTCCCTGGGGTCCCCTGCCAGCCCCAGGGTCCTTGCTTGTCCCTGGGGTCCCCTGCCTGTCCCTGGGGTCCCTGCCTGTCCCTAGGGTCCCTGCCTGCCCATAGCATGTTCTGCCAGCCCCCTCGAGTCCCCTTCCAGCCCCAGGGTCCCTGCCTGTCTCTGGGGTCCCCTGCCAGCCCCCGGGTTCCCCTGCCTGTCCCTGGGGTCCCTGCCTGCCCCTGGCATGTCCTGCCAGCCCCTGAGGTCCCTGCCAGCCCCCGGGGTCCCCCACCAGCCGCCAGCTGACCACTGCCCCCGCCGAGCCCCTCGTGTCCCCCCGCCCGGCTCCCCAAGCACCAGCCCCTCGCCCAGGGCACCCGCAGAGCCCATCCCCGGGGCATCCCGGCGGGTGCCCCAGCGCGGCTGGCTGCCCGCAGAGCCCCTCAGCAGCGTCTCCTCGCTGGAGGTGCACTTCGACCTGCTGGACCTGACCGAGCTGACCGACATGTCGGACCAGGAGCTGGCCGAAGTCTTCGCCGACTCCGATGAGGAGAACGCGGCCGGAGAATCGCCCAGCGGTGAGCGAGCGGGGCCGCCTTCGGCCTGTCCGTCTGTCCGTCCGTCCGGCCCTGAGCCGTCTGTCCCCGCAGGGCTGCAGCCGGTGCCACGGGCCGGCTACCTGCGCTCGCCCTCCTGGACCCGAGCGCGGGAGCAGGGCCGGGAGAAGAAGCACCTCAGTGACCCGGAGCTGCCACCGGCACCGCCGGACGCCTTCCTGCCCGCCGAGCGGCCACGGGAGCCCTGAGGGCTGCCCAGGCCCCGCGGGACGGACATGGGGACGCGCCGAGGGACGGACGCGGGACCACCGCCGGGGAATGGACGCTGCTTTTCGTCCCCGGTAACGTCGGGGCCCGTCCCTGCCCGGGGCGCAGGACTGATGCCACGGCGAGGGGCTGCTGGCCCGGAGGCACCGTGGCCCGGTCCAGGGCAGAGGCAGCCAGTGGAGAGCGGCGCGGGGCCGGTAACGCCGGTGAACCGGAGCCCCGGGCCCCGGGGAAGGGGCAACCGGTGCCTCCTGGAGCCACCGTGGCCCGGGGCTGCCCGCAGCCCAGCGTGGGGCCGGGGCTGGCATGGCCCCGGCTGCCGGGAGCGGAGCCCGGCGGAGCGCGGCCGGTGCCGGTGCCTGCCCCGTTCCTTATGTAGCAGCGCTGCGTTCCGGTAAAACCGACCGAGCCACCCCCGCCGCGGCTCTGCCCCGTCTCCCGTCGCCGCGGGTGGGAAGGGAGGGAGCGGGGGTGGGACACGGGAGGGGCGCGGGGGCTGCCCCGGGCACGGCCGCACCGGGAGGGGCTGCGGGACCGGGGAGCGGGGCGGGGGCACCGGGAGGGGCGAGCAGCGGGGCCGGGCACCGGGGACGAGCCCGGGCAGAGCTCAGGGCCGGCGGGGGCAGCGGGGACCCAGCTCGGCCGGTACCGGGGTCTCCCCGGTGGGCGTGAAAACGGGCACGGCTTCGTCGCACGGCGATGACGTCAGGGGCGGCGCGCCACAGCCGCACCCCCTAGCGGGGGCGCATGCGCAATGGCGGCACCGGGAATCCGCGGGGAGGTCCGGACGCAGACCCGGGTGCGGGGCAGGGACACGGGGAGCACCCGCGGGTGCGGGTCCGGGATCCCGCAGCAGCCCCAGCCCCACCGGGAGCCCCCGCCCCACCGGTGCCCGCCCCCGCCCCACCGCTCCCCGCCCCGCCGGTGCCCGCCGATCGAAAGCCGGGACACGGGTGCTAGGTTGCGCAACGAGGCCTCGTTAATGCTACAGGAACCCCCCGGGGGGGGAGGGGGGGGTGTCCGCACGGTGCCATGCCCGGCTCCAGCCGCCCCGGGGGGCTCTGCCCCGGTTGCAGCCGCGGCACGGGGGGTACCGGGTGCACCCCCCCCCAAATCAGCAGCGTTGCCCCCGGTAGTGTGTGCGTGTGGCGGGGAGGGGGGGGTCCCCCCGCTCCCGCCTCTGCCCGGCACCCCGCAGCGACAGCCACAACGTCGTCCTTCCGCCGCCTCCCGGTTGCGCTCGCCGCCGTCGCCGCGGCACGCTCGCCCACGCCACGCGGGCGCCAGGCCTCGGCCCTGCCCGCGCCTCGCAGAGCCGCCCCGGCACCCAAAGGCCCGTGGGGTGGCCCCCGGGACCCCGCGGCGGGGGGCGGCCGCGGGGCCGGGACCCCCGTTTAGGGTTCCGCCTCGGTGCCGGAGCTTTGGAAGAGCGACCGCTTGCGCAGGCTGAGCCGGGCGCACTTGGGGCAGGTGGTGGAGTTGTCGTAGTAGCAGTCCCTGCGGGGAGGGGACAGCGCTGGGGCACCCCGCCATGCCGGCACCGGCACCAAACCGACGCCGGCACCGCGACGCCGGCGGCCGTCCCCGGGGCGCGCGTGCCGCCGTACCTGTGGAAGACGGCGGAGCAGTCGGTGCAGACGGAGGTGTGGCTGTCGAAGGGGAAGAGCACGTCGCCCTCCTTGCAGAGCTCGCAGACGAAGCCTTTTGCCTGGCAGCGCTGGGGCGGGCGGAGGGTCCGATGGCGCCCGGTTGGGACCCCCGGTGGTTGGGACCCCCGGCGCCCCCCGCCCCGTCCCGGCGCGGCACCGTGGGCCGCGGCACCGGCTCACCTCGCAGTCCAGCTTGATGTGCTTGGCGAAGAGCGTGTGGATTTCGGTCAGGGAGCAGCTCAGGCGCCCGGCCTCGATGTCGATCAGGTCCTGCAGCGAGTACATCTCGTCGTTCTCCACAAAGTGCTGCCGGTCCTGCAGCTGCGGGCGGACAGCCCGTCACCGCCGCGGCCGGCACCGCTGCGGCCGGCACAGTGCCATGTCTGGCACTGCCGCGGCTGGCACCGCCATGTCCGGCACCGCCATGTCTGGCACTGCCGTGTCCGGCACTGCCGTGGCTGGCACCACTGCGCCCGGTGCCCGGTGGTGCCGGGGTCCCCCCGGCTCAGCTGCCATGGCGGGGCCCGAGGCCTGACCTGCAGCAGCAGCCGCGCCTCCATCGCCTCCTTGCAGGTGATGAAGTAGGGCTTCATCAGCAGGATGTCCTGGCGCAGCTTCTGCGGGGGCACGGGGCAGAGGGGATGGGAACGGGGATGGAGATGAGGATAGAGATGGGGACCGGGAATGAGGATGGAGATGGGGATGAGGATGGGGGATGGGGAATGGGGATGAGGATGAGAATGGGGATGGGGATGAGGATGGGGAACGGGAATGAGAATGGAGATGGAGATGAGGATGAGGATGGGGATGGGGAATGGGGATGGGGATGAGGAATGGGGAATGGGGAATGGGGATGAGGATGGAGATGGGGATGAGGATGGAGATGGGGATGAGGATGGAGATGGGGATAATGGAGATGGGGATGAGGATAATGGAGATGGGGATGAGGATGAGGATGGAGGATAAGGATGGGGATAGGGATGAGGATGGGGAACGGGGATGAGGATGGAGATGGGGATGAGGATGGGGAATAGGGATGATGAGGATGGGGATGAGGATGAGGATGGAAATGGAGATGAGGATAGAGATGGGGATGAGGATGGGGAATGGGGATGAGGATGGAGATGGGGAATGAGGATGAGGATGGAGATGGGGATGAGGATGGGGACGGGGATGAGGATAATGGAGATGGGTATGGGGAATGGGGACGAGGATGAGTATGGAGATAAGGATGAGGATGCAATGGGAATGGGATGAGGATGAGGATGGGGATGGGACCAAGACAGGGAAAAGGGCGGTGGCAGGGGCAGGATGGGGACAGGGATGAGATGGGTACAGTGTGGGAATGGGACAGGACGAGGATGGGGATGGGGACAGGGACAGGAATGGGATGGGGACAGGATGGAGACAGGGATGTGACGGGGACAAGGCCAGGCGGGGTCAAGTTCAGCCCCGTAGCAGTTTGAGCACCCTCTGCCCTCACCCCCACCCCTGTCCTGCTCCCTTTTCACGGGGCCCAGTGGGTGCTGCCGGGGTCCCTCCTGCTCACCCCATGCTGCCGCCCACCCTGCCCGCCCCGCTGCCCGCCCTGCCCGCCCCACTCACCCGGATCTCCACCAGCTCCTCCACGTAGTTGAAGAGCAGGGGGTTGATCTCCCGCAGCTTCAGCACGGGCCGCGACACCATCAGCGCCAGGTACCGCATGCTGCAGCGCGACACCTGCCCGCCCGCGGCCGGAGCCGCCGTCACCGCCACGGCCCCGGGGACCCTCGGCACCAAAGCCCGGGGACCCCATCGCCGGGGACACGGCCTGGGGACACGCCCCCCCTCCAAGTGACCGCTGCCCAGGGGTGCAGCCCCCAGGGACCCCCATGACCAGGGACATGGCCCCCCAAGTGACCTCTAACCAGGGACACAGCCCCCAAGTGACCTCCAGCCAGGGACATGGCCCCCAAGGACCCCCATGACCAGGGACACAGCCCCCCAAGTAACCTCTAACCAGGGACACGGCCCCCAGGGACCCCCATGACCAGGGACACAGCCCCCCAAGTGACCTCCAGCTAGGGACACGGCCCCCAGGGACCCCCATGACCAGGGACATGGCCCCCCAAGTGACCTCTAACCAGGGACACAGCCCCTAAGTGACCTCCAGCCATGGACACAGCCCCCCAAGTGACCTCTAACCAGGGACACAGCCCCCAGGGACCCCCATGACCAAGGACACGGCCCCCCAAGTGACCTCTAACCAGGGACACAGCCCCCAGGGACCCCCATGACCAGGGACACAGGCCCCCAAGTGACCTCTAACCAGGGACACAGCCCCTAAGTGACCTCCAGCCAGGGACACAGCACCCCCAAGTGACCTCTAACCAGGGACACAGCCCCTAAGTGACCTCCAGCCAGGGACACAGCACCCCCAGTGACCTCTAACCATGGGCACAGCCCCCAGGGACCCCCATGACCAGGGAC
The DNA here is from genome assembly GCF_030463565.1 of Pelecanus crispus. Lineage (NCBI taxonomy): Eukaryota > Metazoa > Chordata > Aves > Pelecaniformes > Pelecanidae > Pelecanus > Pelecanus crispus. The sequence goes on along the minus strand of NC_134650.1, from coordinate 47,723,887 downwards.
ACAGCCCCCCCCCGGGACCCCGGGCACCCCTGAGCCCCTGCCCCACGCCAGGGCACCTTGCGGGGCTCGAAGTCCCAGTTGTGGATGGCGCGGGCGGGCACGACGGCCAGGTCGTTCCAGTGGCAGCTGCTGCAGTAGTAGAGGCCGGTGTAGTCGCACTGCCGGGCCTCGCTGGGCACCCCCCCTGCGGCGGCACACGCGCCGGCACACGCGTTGGCACACGCGTCGGCACACGCGTCGGTGCCGGCACCGTGCCACGCCCGGCTCGCCCCATGCCGTGCTCCCCCATGGGCCGGGTGGCATCAGCCGGGGCCGCAACGTCACCGTCCCACGCGCTGTGGAACCCCCAGCCCCACACAGCCCCGGCCCCCCAGCTCCCCATAGCCCCCAGCCCCACTCAACCCCATGCAGCCCCCAGCCCCACGCAGCCCCCCGCAGCCCCCAGCTCCACCCCAGCCCCACTCAACCCCATGCAGCCCCCAGCCCCACGCAGCCCCCCACTCCCCCCAGCCCCACGCAGCCCCCAGCCCCATGCAGCCCCTGGCTCCACTCAACCCCCACGCAGCCCCCAGCCCCACGCAGCCTCCCACTCCCCCCAGCCCCACTCAACCCCATGCAGCCCCCAGCCCCACGCAGCCCCCCACTCCCCCCAGCCCCATGCAGCCCCCGGCTCCACCCCAGCCCCACACAGCCCCCAGCCCCACGCAGCCCCCCACTCCCCCCAGCCCCACGCAGCCCCCAGCCCCACACAGCCCCCCACTCCCCCCCAGCCCCATGCAGCCCCCAGCTCCACCCCAGCCCCACTCAACCCCACACAGCCCCCAGCCCCACGCAGCCCCCCACTCCCCCCAGCCCCACGCAGCCCCCAGTCCCACGCAGCCCCCCACTCCCCCCAGCCCCATGCAGCCCCCAGCTCCACCCCAGCCCCACTCAACCCCATGCAGCCCCCAGCCCCACGCAGCCCCTGGCTCCCCCCAGCCCCCCGCTCCCCCCAGCCCCCCGGGGCGGCGGCGGCGCAGCCTCACGGAGGGAGACGGGGGCCCGGCACTCGGCGCAGCGGTAGTCCTGGCTGTCCAGGCCGCTCTCGGGGCAGATGCTGAGCTGGTACTCGGCCTGATGGCTGACCTTGGCCCGCACGCAGGGCTTGCTCACCAGCGGCAGGCACTTGCTGTGGCACCGGTAGTAGCAGCCTGGGGAGGGGGGGACGTGGGCAGCCGTCAGCGCGGGGACGGAGGGGGACAGGGACGTGGATCGGGGTGGGGAGGGGGTCCCGGCCCCACCTGTGCAGGTATACCAGGTCTGGATGAGGCCCCAGATGATGGTGCTGCACTTGTCGCACGTCTGCTTGACGCTCTTGCTCTTCTCCTTGTAGAAGCGATGCTCCAGGACCACCCGGATGTTGGGCTCGTCCTCGCCAGGGTCCTGCGGGAGCGGGCGTCGGTGTGGACCCCCCCCAGCCACGGAGACCCCCCCCGCCCGACCCCGTCCCCACCTTCAGCTCCTGCAGCTTGAGGCGGAGGTGGATGAGCCGCACCACCGCGTCCTTCTGCCGCTCCGAGTGCTCGGGCAGCGCCAGGATCGCCCGCTTGCACTCCTCGATGGCCTGGCGCAGCTGCTGCACGTCCGGCGCCAGGATCAGGCCCTGCGGCAGCGCGGCGGGGGGAGGAGGAGGAGGAGGAAGAGGAGAAGGAGGAGGAGGTTGAGCCTGCAGCCCCTGGTCCCATGCAGCCCCCAGCTCCCCCCAGCCCCACTCAACCCCATGCAGCCCCCAGCCCCACGTAGCCCCCTGCTCCCCCCAGCCCCACACAGCCCCCTGCTCCCCCCAGCCCCACTCAACCCCACGCAGCCCCCAGCCCCACGCAGCCCCCAGTTCCCCCCAACCCCATGCAGCCCCCGGCCCCACGCAGCCCCCAGTTCCCCCCAACCCCATGCAGACCCCAGCCCCATGCAGCCCCCGGCTCCCCCCCACCCCATGCAGCCCCCAGCTCCCCCCAGCCCCACTCAACCCCACGCAGCCCCCAGCTCCCCCCAACCCCATGCAGCCCCCAACCCCATGCAGCCCCCAACCCCATGCAGACCCCGGCCCCACGCAGCCCCACTCAACCCCATGCAGCCCCCAGCCCCACACAGCCCCTGGCTCCCCCACACCCCACGCAGCCCCCAGCCCCACGTAGCCCCCTGCTCCCCCCAGCCCCACTCAACCCCATGCAGCCCCCAGCCCCACGCAGCCCCCAGCCCCACGCAGCCCCCAGCTCCCCCCCACCCCACGCAGCCCCCAGCTCCCCCCAGCCCCACTCAACCCCACGCAGCCCCCAGCTCCCCCCAACCCCATGCAGCCCCCAACCCCATGCAGACCCCGGCCCCACGCAGCCCCCGGCTCCCCCCAGCCCCACTCAACCCCATGCAGCCCCCAGCCCCACGCAGCCCCCGGCTCCCCCCAGCCCCACTCAACCCTACGCAGCCCCCAGCCCCACTCACCACGGGGCGGGAGAAGTGGTCCTCAGCCAGGCCCAGGTCCAGGGCACCCTCGGGGTCCCCCGGGGACGGATCCGGCCGGCGGGCTGCAAGGGGGTGAGCGCCATGGGGGGGGGGGCTGGCACCGCACACCCACCCCCGCTGTGGGGCAGGGAGTGGGGGGTCAGCACCCACCTGGGGCAGGGGCCCCCCCGTCGGGGCGCTCCGGCTGCTCGGGGGTCTTGTTGAAGGGGTTGAGGTGGGCTTGGCGGAAGCGGGCCAGCCGCTCGTCGTACGCCATCACCGCCCGCCCTGCGGGATGCCGGACCCCGTCTCAGACACCCACCGGCACCGGGACCAGCACCAGCACCCCGTTACCGGCACCAGCACCCCGTTACCCGGCACCGGGACCAGCACCAGCACCCCGTTACTGGCACCAGCACCCCGTTACCGGCACCGGGACCAGCACTAGCACCCCTGTTACTGGCACTGGAACCATCACCATCACCCTGTTACCGGCACCAGCACCCCGTTACTGGCAGTGGGACCAGCACCCCATTACTGGCACCAGCACCGTTTACTGGCACCGGGACCAGCACCAGCACCCCGTTACCGGCACCAGCACCCCATTACTGGCACCGGGACCAGCACCCCATTACCGGCACCAGCACCCCGTTACCGGCACCGGGACCAGCACCAGCACCCCATTACCGGCACCAGCACCCCGTTACTGGCACCGGGACCAGCACCAGCACCCTGTTACTGGCACTGGAACCATCACCGTCACCCTGTTACCGGCACCAGCACCCCGTTACTGGCAGTGGGACCAGCACCAGCACCCCATTACTGGCACCAGCACCGTTTACCGGCACCGGGACCAGCACCAGCACCCCGTTACCGGCACCAGCACCCCGTTACCGGCACCGGGACCAGCACCAGCACCCCGTTACCGGCACCAGCACCCCGTTACCGGCACCGGGACCAGCACCAGCACCCCATTACCAGCACCAGGACCCCTTCACAGGCACCGGGACCCCGTCACAGGCACCCACCGTCACCCTGGCACCAGCACCCCGTCACCGTCACCCCAGCACCGTCACCGTCACCCGCGGACAAACCCGTCCCTCCGCCTCCCACGCCCGCGGCCCCCGCCCTGCCCCGCCGCCACCGCCCGGCCCTGCCCACGGTGCCCTGCAGCCCCCGCCATTGCAGCCCCCCCCCGGCCATTGCAGTCCCCCCCCCCCCGCCATTGCAGCCCCTCCCCCGGCCATTGCAGCCCCCCCCCCGCCATTGCAGGCCCCCCCCCCCGGCCACTGCAGCCCCCCCCCCCCCCCGCGCCATTGCAGCCCCCCCCGGTCATTGCAGCCCCCCCCCCCCCGGCCATTGCACCCCCCCCCGGCCATTGCAGCCCCCCCCCCGGCCATTGCAGCCCCCCCCCCCCGGCCATTGCAGCCCCCCCGCGCCATTGCAGCCCCCCCCCGGTCATTGCAGCCCCCCCCGTTGCACGGCCCCGTGCACCCCCGGTGCAGCCCCCGCCGCCGTGCCCCCCGAGCCCCCCCCGCACCCCCGTATTGCACAGCCCCCCCGTATTGCACAGCCCCCCCCCGCACCCCCATATTGCATAGCTCCCTCCTTCTTCCCGCCCCCCGATACCGCACAGCCCCGCATCGCCCGCCCCCCCGGTACCGGTCCCCCCGCAGAGCCCCCCCCGGTACCGGTCCCCCCCCGGTACCGGTCCCCCCGCAGAGCCCCCCCCGGCACCGGTCCCCCCCCGTTGCCCCCCGCAGAGCCGCCCTCCCCCCCCGGTACCGCCCGCCCGCCAGGGGGCAGCGCCCCCGCCCCGCTCACCGCAGCGCCGCCCGCCGCGCGCCGCCGCCCCGCCTCCTTCAGCGCCGCGCCCCGCCCCGCCTGGCCCCGCCCTGCCGCCCTGCCGCCCCCTGCCGGCCGGCGGACCGCACCGCGCCCCGGCGGGGCCACGCCCGGGGACAGCGGGGACGGAGCGTCCCGACCCGCGGGCCCGGCCCCACCGCCCCCAGCCCCTTCGCCGTGTTCCACGGCCGCAGCCCCCCAGCCCCACAGCTCCCAGTCCCCAGAGCCCCCAGACCCACAACTCCCAGTCCCCAGAGCCCCCAGCCCCACAGCTCCCGGTCCCCAGAGCCCCCAGACCCACAACTCCCAGTCCCCAGAGCCCCCAGCCCCACAGCTCCCAGTCCCCAGAGCCCCCAGCCCCACAGCTCCCGGTCCCCAGATCCCCCAGACCCACAGCTCCCAGTCCCCAGAGCCCCCAGACCCACAGCTCCCAGTCCCCAGAGCCCCCAGACCCACAGCTCCCGGTCCCCAGAGCCCCCAGACCCACAACTCCCAGTCCCCAGAGCCCCCAGACCCACAGCTCCCAGTCCCCAGAGCCCCCAGACCCATAGTACCCGGTCCCCAGAGCCCCCAGCCCCACAGCTCCCAGTCCCCAGAGCCCCCAGACCCATAGTACCCGGTGCCCAGAGCCCCCAGTCCCACAGCTCCAGGTCCATAGAGCCCCCAGACCCATAGCACTTGGTTCATAGAGCCCCCAGCCCCACAGCTCCCAGTCCCCAGAGCCCCCAGCCCCACAGCTCCCAGTCCCCAGACCCATAGCACTCAGTTCATAGAGCTCCCAGCCTCACAGCTCCAGGTCCCCAGAGCCCCCAGCCCCATAGCACCCGGTCCCCAGAGCCCCCAGCCCCAGCTCTTCACTCCCCCAGCCCTACAGCACCCAGTCCCCGCAGCCCCCAGCCCCATAGCTCCCACTCCCCACTGCCCCTTCCCTTGCCCCACAGCTCAGACCCTCTCCCCACACCGGGCCCCCCAGGCTGGTGCAGCGGCCCCGGGGGGGCTGCAGCCCCATGGCAGCACAGCCTGTGTGTCCCCCCCCTCCCCGGGGTCAGCCCAGCAGCCTGGCCGGGGGTCCCCAGAGTTGGGGCTGTTTGGGCTGGGGGTGCCCTGGACCCCCCCAAAGCTGGGCACATGCCCAGCCCAGGGGATGGGAGAGCACCCTGGGGTCCGTGCCCCCACCTCAGCTGGGGGGGACGAGGGGCCAACGCTGTCCCGGCACAGGGGGGACACAGCCACCACCCCATTAGGGACGGAGGGCGACAGCGGGGACCCCCCAGGCACCACAGCTGGGCAAGGTGGCACCTGCACCCCCTGTTAATGAGAAGGTTGAGCCCCCCGAGAGGGTCCCTGCACACCCCCCCCCCCCCCCCAGGAGCCACAGACGGGTGGTACCTGGACAGCAATAAATTTATTAAGTATTCAAAAAAAATAGACACGAACCAGTAAAAAACAAAAAGGGGGGAGGCAGGAGGGGGGCACGGGGGGGCCGAGCCGGCTCAGGGCAGGGGGACGGGAGACACCGAAGGGGCACGCGGGGGGTCCCGGCCGGGGGGCGGCAGCACGAAGGCGGTGGGGGGGGGGGGCTGCGGGTGGGCGGCGGGGGCATCACTTGGCGCCCTGCGCCTCCGACTCCTCCTCGTCATCCTCGTACATCTCGCCCTCCTCCTCGGCCGTGGCGTCCTGGTACTGCTGGTACTCGGAGACCAGGTCGTTCATGTTGCTCTCGGCCTCGGTGAACTCCATCTCATCCATGCCCTCGCCCGTGTACCAGTGGAGGAAGGCCTTGCGGCGGAACATGGCCGTGAACTGCTCCGAGATGCGCTTGAAGAGCTCCTGGATGGCCGTGCTGTTGCCGATGAAGGTGGAGGACATCTTCAGCCCCCGGGGAGGGATGTCGCAGACGGCCACCTTGACGTTGTTGGGGATCCACTCCACGAAGTAGGAGCTGTTCTTGCTCTGGATGGCCAACATCTGCTCGTCCACCTCCTTCATGGACATGCGGCCCCGGAAGACGGTGGCCACGGTGAGGTAGCGGCCGTGGCGGGGGTCGCAGGCGGCCATCATGTTCTTGGCGTCGAACATCTGCTGGGTGAGCTCGGGGACGGTGAGGGCGCGGTACTGCTGGCTGCCGCGGGCCGTCAGCGGGGCGAAGCCCGGCATGAAGAAGTGGAGACGCGGGAAGGGCACCATGTTGACGGCCAACTTGCGGAGGTCGGCGTTGAGTTGGCCGGGGAAGCGGAGGGAGGTGGTGACGCCGCTCATGGTGGCCGAGACGAGGTGGTTGAGGTCGCCGTAGGTGGGGGTGGCCAGCTTGAGGGTGCGGAAGCAGATGTCGTAGAGAGCTTCGTTGTCGATGCAGTAGGTCTCATCCGTGTTCTCCACCAGCTGGTGGATGGAGAGCGTGGCGTTGTAGGGCTCCACCACCGTGTCCGACACCTTGGGGGACGGCACCACGCTGAAAGTGTTCATGATGCGGTCGGGGTACTCCTCCCGCACCTTGCTGATGAGGAGGGTGCCCATGCCGGAGCCGGTGCCGCCACCCAGCGAGTGGGTCAGCTGGAAGCCCTGCAGGCAGTCGCAGTTCTCGCACTCCTTCCGCACCACGTCCAGCACCGAGTCCACCAGCTCGGCCCCCTCCGTGTAGTGGCCCTTGGCCCAGTTGTTGCCGGCCCCGCTCTGCCCTGCCAGTGTAGGGGGGGGAAAAATTTGGCACCCGATGGCCACCGGCACCCCCTGCGCCCACGCCGGGGAGGGGACGGGCGCCGCCGCCACCGCCGCCGGCAAGATCTGAAGCCGGGGCGGCGTGGGAAGCGGAAACCACAAAGGTTTGGCGGCGCGCCGGCTGCGCCGCAGCCCACGGCGCGGGTGGGGATGCAGCCGCCGAGCTCCCCGGGGGACGGCGACGGCCCGGGAGGGGTCTGGGGAGCCGGGTGACGGCATCCCCCTCCCCGGGGACCTACCGAAAATGAAGTTGTCGGGGCGGAAGAGGTGGCCGAAGGCGCCCGAGCGCACGCTGTCCATTGTCCCCGGCTCCAGGTCCACCAGGATGGCGCGAGGCACGTACTTGTGAGCTGCGAGAGACCCCGTGCCGGGAGGGGACCTGCCGCTGCCCCCCGGCCGCCCCCCACCCTGCGGGGCCCCACGGGGCTGGGCGCACGTGTTGTGCCCCCCACCCCATCACGGGGTCCCATGGAGCCGGGCACACGTGTCATGTCCCCCCCAAATCACAGGGTCCTTGCCCCCCAAATCACGGGGTCCCATGGAGCTGGGTGCACGTGTCGTGTCCCCCCCCCCAAATCACAGGGTCCTTGTGGGGCTGGGTGCACGCTTCTCCCCCCCATGCACAGTGGGGGTCCCACGGGGCGGGTGCAGGTCTGCCCCCCTCTCCCCAAAACCACAGGGTCCCATGGGGCTGGGTGCACATGGTGTGTCCCCCCCCAAAACCACAGGGTCCCTGTGGGGTGGGTGCACATGTCCCCACCCAGACCACAGGGTTGCATGGGCTGGGTGCGTGTTCTCCCCCCAAAAACCACAGGATCCTACAGGCTGGGTGCACATTTCCCCCCCTCCCCCCCCCAACCCAGAGTCCCTGTGGGGTGGGTGCACATGTTCTCCCCCCCAAAAACCACAGGGTCCTACGGGCTGGGTGCACATTTCCTCCTGCTCAAAAACCACAGGGTGCCCTGGGGTGGGTGCACATGTTCCCCCCCCGCCCCAAAAACCACAGGGTCCCACAGGTGGGTGCATGTTCCCCCCCCCAAACCCACAGCGCCCCGTGGGGTGGGTGCTGGACCCAGGACCTGCCTGCACGTGGGGGGAAGAGACGGGGGAGCCCCCCAGGTGCAGGGTGGGGGTGCTGGGCCGCCCTGCCCGGGGGGGGGGGTCCCGGGGGGGTCGCTTACAGGAGGCCTCATTGTAGTAGACGCTGATGCGCTCCAGCTGCAGGTCGGAGTCGCCCACGTAGTTGCCGCTGGGGTCGATGCCGTGCTCGTCGCTGATCACCTCCCAGAACTGGGGGGGGGGGGGCACAGGGCTCAGCGGGGCGGGGGGCACCGGGGGACACCGGCACCCCGGCGGGGCGGGCAGGGGGGTGGGCACTAGGACCTCGGGCGGGGCGGGGGGGGGGGCACTACGATCCGAGGCGGGCGGGGGGCAGCGGAGGGCATTAGGACTCCGGGCAGGGGGGCACCGGGGCGGGGAGGGGGGGCGGCACTAAGATCCAGGGAGGTGCAGTGGGCACCGGGGGGGCACGAGGACCCGGGGCGGTGCGGGGGGAGGTGGGGGGGGACGGGGACACGACGACACACCAGGACCCCGGGCAGGGCGGGGTGGGGCAGCAGGACCCGGGGCGGTGCGGGGGGGGGGGGGGGGGGGAGACACCGGCGGCGGAGGGCACTAAGACCCGGGGCGGTGCGGGGGGGCACCGGGAGTCACCAGGACCCCGGGGGGGGGGGGGGGGCACCGGGGAGGGGCACCAGGACCTCGGGCGGGGCCGGGGGGCGGGGCACTAGGACCCGGGGCAGTTCGGGGGGGGGGGGGAAACCGGGAGGCACCAGGACCCCGGGCAGGGCGGGGGGGGCGGGGCACCAGGACCCGGGGCGGTGCAAGAGGGGGGGCACCAGGACCCGGGGCGGTGCAAGAGGGGGCACTGGGAGGCACCAGGACCCCGGGCGGGGCCGGGGGGGGGGGGGGCACTAGGACCCGGGGCGGGGCACCGGGGGGAACTAAGATCCGGGGCTGTGCGGGGGGGGGCACCGGGAGTCACCAGGACCGCGGGCAGGGCGGGGGGGGGGTACGACACACCGGGGGGGGGGGGGGGGGGCACTAGGACCCGGGACGGTGCAGGAGGGGGGACACCAGGACCCCGGGCGGGGCTGGGAGGCACCAGGACCGCGGGCGGGGCCGGGGGGGGGGACTAGGACCCGGGGCGGTGCAGGAGGCGGTGGCGGGGGGGGGGGGGAGGGGGCACCAGGACCCCGGGGCGGTACAGGAGGCGGGGGGGGGCACCAGGATCCGGGGCGTCGCAGGAGGCGGCGGGGGGCACCAGGACCCCGGGGCGGTGCAGGAGGCGGCGGGGGGGGGGTGGGGGGGGGGCACCAGGACCCCGGGGCGTCGCAGGAAGGGAGGGGGCACCAGGACCCGGGGCGGTGCAGGACGCGGGGGGGTGCAGGACGCGGGGGTGGGGGTGGGGGGGGGCACCAGGACCCCGGGGCGTCGCAGGAGGCGGGGGGGGCACCAGGACCCGGGGCGGTGCAGGACGCGGGGGTGGGGGGGGCACCAGGACCCGGGGGCGTCGCAGGAGGCGGGGGGGGCACCAGGACCCGGGGCGGTGCGGGCGCCCCCTGGCGGCGGGGCGGGCGGGCGCTGTCCGCGGTGCTGAAGGGCGGCGGCGGACAAAGGCGGGGGGGGGGGGGCGGGTCCCTTTGTCCGCCCGGCGCGGCGGGAGAAGGGGAGGGGGAGGGGGGGGGGTCGGCGGGAGGGGAGCGGGGAGGGCGGCGGGCGGCAGCGGCCGGTGCCTTTGTCCGGCGGCGGGCGGGGCGGCGGGGCGCGGCCGCCGGTACCTTGGCGCCGATCTGGTTGCCGCACTGCCCGGCCTGGATGTGGACGATCTCCCTCATGGTGCTGCCGGGCCGGAGCGGAGCGGAGCGGGAGGAGCGGGAGCCGGGAGCGGAGCGCGGCACCGGGAGCGCGGGGGGCGGCCCCGCCGCCGCCGCCTCCTTTATAGCCGCCTCGCGCCGCACCGGGCCGGGCGCTGACGTCACCGCCGCCTCCCAGCCAATCGGCGGCCGCCGCCGCAGCGCCGCAACAGCCCCTGCGGCACCGGTGCCACCGCCCGGCCCCGCCCCGCCCCGCCCCGCCGGCTCGGGGACCCCCGGCACCCACGGGGGGCGCGGGCGGGGGGAGGGGACCCTGGGGGGGGGAGGGGGGGGCACGCCCCGGTACCCGCGGGGGGAGCCCGGTACCGGCGCGGGGGGGGGGGGGGGACACGCGGGAGCATCCCGGGGGGGCGGCGGGGGGGGCACCGCAACCCGCGCCCCGTCGCGGGTGGGGCACGGGGGGGCCCGCACGGGGGTCCCGGGGGCCAGGAGCCCCCCGCGGGGCCGGGAGCGGGGCGGCGGCGGCGGGCGCGGCCCGAGAACAAAGGCGGCGGCGAGCAGGGGGGCTTTGCCCGTCCCCCGTTACCCCGCACCGGGGCCGCTCCAACGCCCCGCCGGTCCCCCAGCTGCCCCCCAGCACCGGGGAGCGGCGGCGGGGAACCGAGAGCAACGGAGCTTCGAATGAACGGCGGGGCCGGGCGGGGTCCCCGGGGGCTGCGCGGCGGTGCCGGCCACGGCGTCGCTGCAAAGAGGCTTTATTGGGTACCGCGAGGCCGCCAGCCCGGAGCGGGGCGCCGGCGGGGGGACACACGGACACGCACGGATACCCCGCGGCGTGTCCCATCCCATCAGTCCGTCCGTCCGTCCGGCAGCGGGGCCGGCCATGCCGTTACCCCGTGTGCCGCCGCCGCCGATTACCAGGAGCACAGCACCACCTCCCGCAGCGTCCGCCGCAGCTCCTGGCTCCGGAAGGCGTAGATGAGGGGGTTGACCACCGAGTTGCAGATGATGAGGATGAGGAAGAGGTTGAAGTAGCTGAAGAAGCAGGTGCAGAAGGGCTTGGTGGGGCAGGTGACGATGAGGATGAGGTGGAAGAAGAAGGGCCCCCAGCAGATGAAGAAGACGCCCAGGAGGATGGTGAGGGTGACGGCTCCCTTCAGGCTGCTGCTGGAGTAGACGGCGGGCTGCTTCTGCTGGCTGGAGATGCTGCGGAGGTGGTGGCGGGCCAGGGCGAACATGTGGATGTAGAGCACCAGCATGAGGACCAGGACGAAGAGGAAGAAGCCAATGAGGCAGAGGAGGATGGCGTTGTTGCGGTAGTAGGTGATGAAGACGGTGCTGGAGACGGTGCTGGCCAGCCAGACGCTGGCCATGGTCGCCATGGCCCGTTGCAGCGTCATGATGCTGTGGTAGCGCAGGGCGTAGAAGATGGTGATGTAGCGGTCCACGGCGATGACCCCCAGGAAGGAGAGGGAGGACAGGACGGAGCTGCAGATGAGCATGTCGATGACGTTGTCCATGTGGCGGACGACGCTGGCGTGGATCACCAGCACGCCGTGCTCCATCAGCAGCATGAAGAGCGTCTCCGCCAGGTTGCTGATGCTCACCAGCATGTCGGAGACGGCCAGGCAGCAGATGAAGTAGTACATGGGCGAGTGCAGGTTCCTGTTCTTCAAGATGGCGGCCACCACCAGCAGGTTCTCCACCAGGCTCACCAGCCCCAGCATGAGGAAGAGCTCGTTGGGGATGTCGAGCCCCTGGCACCAGGCGCTGCCGGCCCCGGCCGTGGCGTTGCTCTGGTTGCCTTCGCTGGCGTTCCAGGGCTCCCGCAGCAGGCGCAGCGGGGCCAGCATCGACATGGCCCCCGCCTCAGCCCCGGGGCCCCTCCGGCTGGGGGCTGAGCCTCCGAGCCCCCGGCCCACCCTGCCAGCGCTCCCGCAGCCGAGGGGACACGGAGGAATTGGGGACCGGGGCGGGGGGCTCCCCCGCCGGCCGGGGGCTCGCCGGGGACACCGCCGCGTGCCCCCGGTGTCACGGCTGCCGTCCTCGCCAGCCCTGCCCGGCGTCCCTGCAGCCGCGTGCCCGCCGGCCCAGGGCGACGGGGAAGAAAGGACCCTTTCTCTGCCCCACTTTAAAGCCGGCTCCCGTGGCTCCTCCTCCCGAGGAGGGTGGGCACCCACATGACGGCGGCGGCACCCCGGCAGCGATGGGAGCCGCCGCGGAGGCCGGGGCTGCCGGACCCCCAGCACGGCCCCGGGGAGCCCGACTGCTTGGGGTCACCGTGCGCCCGGGGGTCCCGGGTGCCCCGGGGGGGTCCACGCACGCCGCGGGGTCCTCTGTGCCCTGGGGGTCCACGCATCTTGGGGTCCCCGAGCATCCTGGGGTCCTGCGTGACCTGGGGGGATCCCTGGGGGTCTTGGGGGGGTCCGGTGTAGCCCGGCAGGCCCGCGTGCCCCGGCAGCTCCCTGCGCCCCGGGGGGTCCATGCACCTTGGGGACCCCAGCGGGACCTTCCCCGCCGCAGGAGCCAAGCTGCCCCCTGCCCCACGGCACCCGAAGGGGAAGGCATTTTGCCACAGGGTGGGCGCTGGGTCCGATAGGGACGGACAAAGGTGCGGTTCAACGCGATGCCGTGCCCGCATCCCGGCAAAGCGCGGCGCCGGGGGGAGCCTGGGGGATGCAGGACACATCTGACCATCATGTGCCTTTGGTTGGTGTTGATGCCTGGAGCCGCTCAGCTGCCAAAGAGCCATTCACATCCACATGAAAAGGCTGATCCCGTGGTCGTTCCCACCACCGGCCCGCTTCCAACGCTTCCCACGGTGTGCCGGGACCCCTTCCCTCCGGCACACGGCAGCCCGCGGCTCCGGCACGGATGAAAGCACTGACCGCGCTGCGATCGGGGTCCCAAGGTGCCGCCATGCGCCTCGTAGCAGGGAGCTACGGCTAACGCGTGCCGTGCCGAAAACGCCGGCACCGGGGCAAGGAGCGGCAAAACGCCGTTCGCCCCCCGGGGAGAGAGGAGGAGGAGGAGGAATCCGGATCAACAGCCACCGGCTTCCGCCGGGCTAAAGAGCGCGCCGGGAATTGTTTTAGCTTTATCAACGGAGGCTTTGGGAGCAGGGCTAGAAAACGCCGAGTCTGCAAATCCAAGCGGGGAAGAGGACAGGGTTCCTGTGCCGCGGGATTTGGATGCGCCGATGGGGAAGGCTGGCCGGAGCCCTGGGGTCTGCGCTGCAGCGCAGACCCCAGGGCTCCGGCCAGCCTTCCCCATCCTCATCCTCATCCCCATCCCCAGGGATCCATGGGGAAGAGACGCAGCCGGCACTGCAAGAGGCGGGTGGTGGGGGAGGATTTATTCTGGGCAGCGCAGCCTGGCTCAGCATTAGAACCACATACACACCGTTACACAGCAGAAATAGGGGAGAAAAAAAAAAAAAAACAAAATAAAAAAAACCCAACCCAACCCAACCTTTGCAGGCAGCAAGGATGAGTTAAGGGTTTGAGCGCAGCCGACCTCATTCCCCGCGCTGCAAGGTGACGGTGGGGAAAGAAGGGATGGAGAGGGGGAAGAAAACAAAGAATTATTGGATTTTTTTCTGCTCCCAGCACCGTCAAAGGGCTGCAGCGCCGAGGATAAAGCCTGCACGCCTCCGGTAGCGCAGGGAGAGCCGCGGCTCCCCTGTTCCTCCGTGCCCCGAGGGATCGCGGCGGAGCGGGGACCCCCGAGCGCTGCATCCAGCGCTGCCAGGGCCTGGAGCGTTCGGTGGAGGGAAGGAGGCCGGGGAAAGCACAAAGGGCAGCACGGCTTAGGAGCCGCAGGAGAAGGCAAAAAAGCCTCCGGCCATTAAAACACAAGCCCGGGAGGAGAGCGGAGAGGGGAAGGGGATGGCAAAGGTGCTGGGAGGAGGCCAGAAGGGCACTAAGCTGACTTGGGGCCGAGGGACAGCTGCCGTAATCAGCTCCGCCGCGTTCAGCCCTCGCCCCCCGCCGAGACGCCAAGGGTGCCGGCGGCGGCAGCCCCCTCCCCGAGCCCGTCCCCGCAGCCAGAGCCGGCGCCTCGGGTTTGTGCGACTTTATTAGAGCAGAGGAGGGGGGTGATTACAGAGGGGCGGGAGGGGGGAGACGCGCGCTCCGGGCTCAGTCCCAGTCCCCGTCGCCTTCGGGATTGTCGTCTCGGGGGGGTTCCTGGAACTGGATGTTGGCCAGCATGTCCCGCATGGCCGCCATCAGCCTGTTCACCCCCTGGTTGAGGTCCTGCCCTGCTCCGGCCTCTTCATCCCCGTCGTGCCTGATGTCCCCCTGCAAGAGAGCGGAGCTGGAGCGGGCAGGGAGCTGCCTTGCCTGCCTGCAGCAGGCAGGGAGACGACGACGCCTGCCAAAAAAGCATCAGGCTGCTCTGCAACCTGACGTTTACACGCCGCCCATGCCAAGAGCCACTCCCTTTGCAGAAACACCGGTGCGGCGGAAACTTCTGTCTGCCGACAGCAAGCGTGCGCTCCGAACTGCCCGCGGCAGCCGACTGCACGTACCTGCAAGTTAAAATTTGGCAACAGCGAGCGGAAGAAGAGAGATAAAGTGCTTTCGTTGGATGGATGATTCGTCCTGAAAGACAGAAGTCACACCACGGTCAAGGGGACAGCTTGGTACTCGACCCCTGCCCGAGCGCAGAGATGCCGGAGAGAACCGCGCTGTCCGGACCAACGCCCCGGCCCCTCCTCAGCCAGCCCCAAAGCACGGCATCGGGGAACGCTCAGGGATTTCTCACCCCGGGCGGCCGGCAGCTCGCCAGCCTCTGGGCAAAGTTAAAAGCACTGCCAGGTTTGCTCCGAGCCGGCTCGCTGCGGAAGACGCGTCCGGGCTTCACCGGAACGCTCCGCGCGCGCCACGGCCGGCTGCGCTTAAACCCGTATTTACCCCAAACCACCTCTGTTAAGAAACGGCCAACATTTTTCACAGCAGCCTTCGCCTTAACAGCTGCAAGCAGCTGCCGTCTCCAAACAGTGACCAGCACGGAGGAAAAGCGGCAGGACCGGTCCTGCCCGTCCGCTCTGCCTGCCGGCGAGCACCACAAGCCAGGCTGCTCTTCCCCCGAGATGGAGGAGGACGTCGGCTCCAAGCGCCCACGTGCACCCAGGCCCGGGGCTGAGGGTGTGCCGGGAAACCGTGCCGGCGCAGAAACGAAGGGTGGAGAAGGTACCTTTCTGGTCTGGTGTAGGAAACGATGGAGTCCAAAGGAGGTAGGGGGTCGAACCCCATCACAGGCTGCGAGGTCACCTCCTGCGAGGGGAGAAGAAAGAAGGGGTGAAGGCTGCGGCGCCAGCAGCGGTGAACGCCGAGGCATGGAGACGGTCACACCAACCGGACAGCCCTCGGTCTCGGGCGGCGGCCGCAGCCCGGCCTGCCCGCACGTGGCCCTGTGGGCCGCCCCGGGGAGCCGTGCGTACGGGGAGGACATTTTGAAGCCAGGCGGATGCTTCTCGCCGGCAGCTGGGGTTTCAGACATGCCCAGCGTCTGCAGGCGCGGCAGGGACGCGAGCACCGTCACGCCGCGGCACCGCCTGCGCCCCGTCAGGGCCCCTCACCAGCGGCAGGGCTGCCGTGGCCTCCTTCATCTCCGAGAGGATGACGTGCCGGTAGATATTCCTGGGCGCGCTCTGGTACCGCATCTTCCTCCTAAAAAGCGGGGAGGGGGACAGGGAATTGCACCGAGCGCGCCTCAGCACAGCCAGCTTTTCCGTTTCTGCCTCTCTAGGTGCATCGTCAGCTTCGTCACTGTCCCCGCGGGGACGCGCCGTGTTGGACGGAGCCAGCTTAAGGCGAAGCCAAAGTCACTTGGTGGCTGTTGACCTCAGATGAAAGAGCGGAACAGCTCGGGGATGCTGCGCAGATCCCTCTGTCCGGCCCCGTTCCTCTGCAGGTCAGCAGAGCAAACTAACTTGGATTTAGGGCAAGACCCAACGCCTCTCTCCCCCACTTTTCAGAGCCGGGAAGGGTTTCTAAGCGCTCGCCTGCCCTGCGCAGCGAATGCCTGCGAGCCGTGCAGCCATCCCTGCCCCTCTGCCCTCCCGGGCCATTGCCAGGGCACAGGGGCGGCCGAGGCTGGGGAAGCCAGCGGAGCACACGCTCCCCAGCGAGAGGTACGGCTCCTAACTCACGCTTGTGCGAAGCAGGGAAAGAAGAGCCTCTGCCTTCCAGGCCCCGCGCCGTAACCCTTGGCATCAGCAGCCACCATCCGATCGGCAGCCGCGGGGCTCTGAGCAGGCCCCGGTGCCGCTGCAGCCCAGGACGGAGCCCCCCCGTCCCCGTTTCAGCACCCCGCGCACGGTACAAGAGCCGCTCACCTCCGCCTGCCGCACTCACTTGTGCTCGGACTCCTCCACCAGCGCGTCCCGGGCATCCACCGTGCGCAAGACCTCGTGGACGTTGGTCTCCAGCCAGGCCATGACGGCCGGGTCCTTCCATAGGGAGTGGGTCCTTCCCACGTAGAGGGACGTCAGCTGGTTCAAGGCGGGAGGCTGGCTACGGGAGACAGTTGTTATTCAGGGCATTCTCCTCTTTCCCGCCTGCAGGTCGGCAAGGGCTCATCTCTGCACCGCGCTTCGGCGTGAGAACACAGAGAGAGGAATCGCAGGCTCCCTGCTTTGCTATTTCCATCTACCTTCACCGGTTTTTCCGCCTCCGTCTATTTTTGGGAGAAGCATAGCCATGAGATGAAAGTTAACGCTGCCCTGACCCGAGGGGGAGACCGTTCGTGTGTTTAGGAGGACCCACGTGTCAGGGAAATCCAGACTGGCAGGAGACAGCCTGCCCTGGGAGCATGCACACATCGCGCTCTCCTACTGCCTGCACCGACAAGCTTCGCTGTGAACTTCTGACCCATCCGCATGAACGCGAGGCGGGTCTCTTCGCGTTATCTGGCGGCCATTATGGAAATCCATTATGGAAATCCATTATCAAAAGCATCTAAGAGCCTACTCAGGAAAACTAGATGTTCTCCTCCGCAGCTTTGTAACTCCATTAAGCTGCCTGAGCAAGCAAGAGCTCCACCGCCAGCAAAATCGATTCCTTCTCTTTACCGAACGTCTCCGGGGCTTACCTGATCTGAGCGTTCGGCCCGAAAAAGGAATGGGACGCGACCCTGGCGTCGGGCTGCACGCTGCAGTGATCCAACAACGGCATAAGAACTGCAGGAGAAAGTCACAGAGCTGGCTTTCGGCAGCCCGGCGAGGAGTGGCCGGTCACCACGGGCCAGGGCTGCGGAGAGACAGCCCCGTCCCGGGGGGCCAGCACCCCACCAGGCGCCGAGCGAGGAGCCACGGCGAGGAGGGTGCGAGGATGCTGCTGGGGGTTACGCTGCGTTTTGATCTCAAAGTGGACGACGGAAAGGGATCCAGAGTAAATGAAAAAGAACAACAAACTTCCCCCCACACACCCCCTGTGAAATAAGGTGTATTTTCTGCATGTAACGCTGCTGGCCTTTGAACTTTAACAAGGGGTTTATTTCAGTCACCATGACAAGCAGCAAAAAAGATGGTTTCAGCCAACACAAACTAAAGCTCTGTGTGAGAGCTGGTTATTCCTGCCCATAAGGACACACCCTGCTCTGGGCCCAGAGGGGCTGTATATCTCCTTTCATGGACAGCAGCACCGGTGGGATGAAAGCAAGTGACGGGCGCCCGCAGAGCACAGACCGAAAGCAGAGCGGTGCCTCGGAGGGAAAGCCAGGAGAGACTCGCTGTCTCTGCTCTGGGCAACCCTGGGGTGAAACGCTTTCCTGCTCCGAGACTGCGGTTCTCACCCTCCCCCTGCTTGCATGCCTACCGCGGCTGTCTCCAGCCGTCCCTAAGGAAGGGGCATCAGCTGCTCCGAGGTGGCTGCGCAGCAGGGAGAACGGGCGCTCATCTCCTCCCAGCGTGCGGGGGATTCACGGCTGCCGGGGCTCCACCCCGGCTCCACCCTTCCCTCGCCGGCCCTGCCATGGTGGGAAGGCTGAATCCTACTGCTGCCACACCAGAGGCAGATGCATGAGCCAGTGGTGTGGCCGGGTGGCCCAGAAGGCCAGCAGCATCCTGGCTTGTGTCAGGGATAGCATGGCCAGCGGGAGCAGGGCAGGGATCGGCCCCCTGTGCTCAGCACTGGGGAGGCTGCACCTCGAATCCTGCGCCCAGTTTTGGGCCCCTCAGTACAGGAAGGACATTGGGGGGCTGGAGCATGGCCAGGGAAGGGCAGCGGAGCTGGGGCAGGGTCTGGAGCACAGGGCTGGTGGGGAGCGGCTGAGGGAGCTGGGGGTGTTCAGCCTGGAGAAGAGGAGGCTGAGGGGAGACCTGATCGCTCTGCAGCTCCTGGCAGGAGGGGGCAGGGAGGGGGGTCGGGCTCTTCTCCCAAGGAACAAGCGATAGGACGAGAGGAAATGGGCTCAAGCTGTGTCAGGGGAGGTTTAGATTGGATATTGGGAGAAATTTCTTCACGGAAAGGGTGGTCAAGCATTGGAACAGGCTGCCCAGAGAGGTGGGGGAGTCCCCATCCCTGGAGGGGTTCAAAAAACGGGCAGAGGTGGCACTTGGGGACATGGTTTAGTGGGCATGGGGGTGTTGGGTTGATGGTTGGACTGATGATCTTAGAGGCCCTTTCCAACCTTAGTGATTCCTAGTTCTACTTTCATTAAAAAATAATCCAGCCCCCAAGCCAGGAAACATGGAATTAATTATTACTCTCCCCTTAATTGGTTTATAGAATCATAGAATCGTTTAGGTTGGAAAAGACCTTTAAGGTCTTTAAGGTCTACCAGTTAAGGGTAGAGTAAGGGTAGAGTAGGGTTTAGCGGTGGACTTGGCAGTGTTAGGTTTATGGTTGGACCGGATGATCTCAAAGGTCTTTTCCAACCTGAACGATCCTGTGATTTCACAGCAGCACCTGCCACTGCCGGCCTGCCCGAGCTGCGTCACCCCCCAAGCCAGGGCTCCCGTCTCCCACGGACACAGGCGAACACCATTTTCCAACCCAGGGGCAAACTGCCGCCTCTGCATTTGACTGCCCGGAACCCAGCCTTCGCTCTCACAGATGAAGACAGGGACAAAGCCTGCGGGAAGGGACTTACCGGTGGGGACAGACTTACCGCTTGGGAACATGATCAACGCCAGCTGGATGAGCCGGGCGGCTTTCTCCCGGGCTTGGCTTAGCTCCAGCTCCGAGCGCTCCTCCTGCTGGCTCAGGAAGAAATAGGCCAGCGGCACCGAGAAGGCGAAATTGGGCAGTTGGGACAAATTCCGGTGACTCTGCAGGATGAGAGAGAGATTTACCGCGAAACGATGCTAGGCAGAACAATCTCGATGCGGCTGGGCTGTACACAGGGTGGGGTTTCTTGCTTGCTGGATTAAGTTACTTTCCAGCCGCTGGCTGGGCGCCCCTACAACTGAGTAAGCGATTTCGAGTTCGTACAATTGTTTGCAGGGTATCAGGATTACCAGAACAAACACCCCAGCCTTTGTGCATCGTTCCGGTGATTGTGGGATTCCAGCCTGGCCATGCGACAGCCCTCAAAGGGCTAAGCCGGTTAGGAAAACCTCATGCTCTGCGGCCCAGCCGCCCCGCTCCAGCCCCAGGAATTGGCTCTCCCCTCTCGCCAGGGCCGCCTGTTGCCCACTCACCTCCCACTCCTGGAACATGCGGGTCAGGAAGGTGTATTCTCTAGCTCGGAGGGACAGAAAATCGATCAGCAGCAGCACACACAGCGGGTCGTTCTCTGGATCAAGGCTTCAGAGGGAGGCGAGCACAAGGAGGGGCAGGAAACAAAATCAGTGTCGGAAAAGCTGAAGTCGCTGTCCTCATTTCGAAGTCAAAGACTTTCCTACTAGCATCCAGAGAGCTTCCGTGACTCAGCAAGCCGAGATAACGGGAACACGATCGTTTGTGCACAGCCAGGATGACGGTACAATGCCCTGCCCGGCCCACGTCCCTGCAGAGGGGCGAGTGCCCCCCGTCACCACCCAGGAGAAGGACCCACGGCCACAAACCCAGCAGGCTGAAGCCACCGGACCAGCCAGGCCCCCGGCTCAGCAGCCGAGAGCAAGGGCCACCCAGGTCTCATCTGCCTGAGCCTCAACAATCGCCTCTCTCCAAAGCAGCACCTCGGATAAAAGCAGGTGCCCAGAACTAACCTGCGACACTGCGTCTATAAGGAGCGGGCACAAGCCCTCCCCGAGCCTGGGAGCAGTAGTACACCTCTGCGGTTTTTGCCCCGCCTGGGTGAGGCTCGGGGCGTCGTTTGAAGTGTGTTCCCCCAAACCTGAGATGGGGTGCAGCCCTCGGCGGGGGGACCTACCTCAGAATCAGCTTGCAGAACTCCAGGGCCGTCCGGGGACAGCCTCTCTTCTCCAGGAACATCAGGTGCTTGAAGAGAGCCAGGAAGAAAGCCCTGTGTGGGGAACAGGAGCAGGTTTTAGAAGCCAGATTTGGGGAGAAGCACCGCGTGCTGCTCAAGAATGTGGACCCACGGTCAGCCCCAGCTCCTCGCCCCCCGAGCATCAGCACCGCAGTGCAGCCAGGGGGGTCAAGGGAACCCAGCCTGGTGCAGTTCGGGGTGCCACAGACCCCTCACAATCCCACCTCTTTATTTTTAATTTCTTTGTGCAAACATAGGGACAGCAAACCCATGGCCTGCTCCATCCCTGCTCCCCAAGGCCGAACAGCTTCGTGCTCTCGCAGACCGGCCGATAACTCAGGACAAGAGAAACAAGTAAATCCCCAGAGCCCGCATCCCACCTCGTCCCAGCCCGCCCAGCCGCGCGGGGACGGTGACACAGAGCGCGCACAACGCGTACGGGGCGGGGGGAGGACGAACACCCAAATCGGGCGAGATACGGATTGCAGCGTTCAGGTCACGGGCGGCACCAAGCCCGTCAGCGAGCGGGTACTGGAGATCTGAGCAACCTCCAGGTACGGCAGTTCGGGAGGGATCGCTTGGGTTAGCTGACTGGAAAATTCCCAGAATAAAGTCACCTTTCCCCGCAGCTGCAGAGCTGTCATTACATAAAGAGCCGGGCCAGGAGCCGCGCGCTGCATGAGCGATGGGGATGAAGGCCAGGCAGGGAGCACACAAATGACCAAGCACAGCCGTAAACGTGCAGCCGTAAACATTTTTCTGACAAAAATAAGTGCCATTTTGGGCTAAGGGGTACTAATGGCATGAGAAGGATGTGGTGGGGAGGAGCAGTTACTGCTCCAGTAAGAAATCCCTTGGGAAAGAGGATGCTTTGCAAAGAAACCTCAGAGACCTGGCAGAGCAAGAGCTGCCGGTACCCCAGCACCCATTTTGGGAGCCCCGCTGCTGCCTTGCCAAGGGGCACCGCCATCGACTGCCGAGCGGCAGAGCTTGTTCCGACAGAAAGGGACGTTCAAGGTCCCCCCCAGCCAGCGCGGATGATGCAGCAGACGTCGCGAATCTGGGTCTCCCTGTCCAAAGTAGGCCAGGGCACGCCGCGACGGCTCTCCGGCAGACGCGGGGCAGGCTGGCGTGCCGCCTACCTGTTCTCCGGCCGGCGGTAGTCCAGCCTGCAGGTCCCGCTGGTGAGGCTGAAGACGGGGTGGAAGGCACACTCCAGGCTGTACAGCGCCCGCTCTGCAGACAGCAAGGACAGCGTCAAGGCTCGCCACCGCCCCGGCACACCACGTGGCCCCCGCTGCTCACAAAATGGCAGTGTCGGCCCAGAAGACACTGATAACAGAGTTCTGGCACCCATGAAATCAGCTTGTTCACGGTCCAGCAAGGTACAAAGCTCCTTCAGAGTATGCGGTCGCAGCAGATATCTAGGCAAGCAAGCCCTGTTCCTGCCTGCGGGTGTTGGATCATGCTCCGGTTGTGAAAATAACTCTTCTGGAGGAGGTCTGGGATTGAGGCTGGTACAGCTGCCTCTGCCACAACCATCCACACGCAGGGAAGCCAAAGATCCTGTCCTCGCTTCACCGCCGGCCCTTCCCATCACGCTGGAGGGCACGTGCCCCGCTTAGCAAACAGCACACCTCAGGGACCCGAGGCGGAGGCGAGGGGTCTGTCTGAGGGGCAGCCGTCCCCAGGCACACCTCCTGCCCCGAGGAGCAGAGCCCGACGTGCTGACCTGCAAGACGCTGGTCAGAGGAAGGCAAGGCAGGTGAGGTAGGCTGGCCCGGAGGGTCGGGCACGCTCCCCGCAGAGCGGGTGGGCTTCCCGCAGCGTCCCTTGCGCTGCCGTATCTCGTAGCTACTACATCAAACCCTCCTCCTGCAAGGGATGCCCTGCAGGTGGGACCTCCCACATCCCGACAATCCTTCCACTCATTTTGAAGCTGAACACCGATGTACTTTGCTCCCGGACAAGCATGTCCGTCTCTATTTAAAAGCCTCCAGCGAAAGCTGCTGGTCTGCAGAACGACACGTGGCAGAGCGCGAGCGCTCACAGAGCCGAACCAACCCTTCTGGTTTGCTGCTTTCCCATTGAAACAAACCCAAAACCAAAAGCCCTCGATTACTAAGTCACAGAAACCATTCAGAGAGACTTTCAGCAGGGACCAGCTCGGCGCTGGGAGGGGTTGCGTGCCTGCAGACCCCGGCACCACCTCTCCGTCCCCGTGCCGCAGGCATCGGCAGCCGGCGACGAGCCTTGCCTCCGCAGCACGCCACCATGCCGCTCCGCAGACCCCGCCGGGGACTCAGCCAGGCTGGAGTTTTCCCCAGCAAGCTCTCACGGCCCCAGGCCAGCCGAGGGGGGCTGATCCCCTTTTGCTGCTGCCCCTTCCCCAGCGGCAGGCTGAGCTGGCAGAAGGCAAAACCGGGACGGTGAATAGCAGCGGCTCCCACCCCACCTCATGCCAGGGCATCTGCTCCTCACCTCAGCTCTTACCTATGAGATCACGTGCCATCTCCTGATCCTCCTGCATCCGGCACACGTCGCTGAGCTGCAGAAGGGAGTCCACGTGGTACGGGTTCATCTGAAGCAGCAGCTACAGAAGAGCAGGAGCTCAGTTACACGATGGCACAAAAATCGCAGGTTCCCTGCGCGCTCCGCAAGCTCCGTAAGCGCGGCGGGGAGGCGAATGCCCTGACACCGCGCCTAAGAGAGAGGGGCTGCTCTTGCCCCCGGGTCTGAAGGCGAAGAAATCCTGTCCCACGCCGTCAGAGCGCCGATGCTCAGGCTGCAGCACAAGGCTGGGGATGCGTTTCACGTGAAAGTCTGAAACTACAGATTAAAAGAACCTGGGAATGGTCATGCCGGGTCAGAGCAGCGGTCCGCCTCGCCCTGCCTCCAAAAGCAGAGGCCCGGGAAAGAGGGCACGAAGCTGGGCGCGCACGATGACTCCCAGCACACCCTAAGCTGCCAACCTTTAGGGGTTCAGGGACCCCCACCATCAAAGATGCCACTGATATTAATGGCGTCCCCTCCCGTGAATTTGTTCGCTTACTGACCCCGGTACCTTTCCGGCACCCCAGCTCTGCCATACGGAGAGCCACCGCTTAAGCACGCAACGCAAAGAACTTCCTTTCATCCTGCCCTGCCAGCTTAATCCCTGCGTTGGAAGGGAGGGCAGGGAGATCTCTCCCCACCCCACGCAGGATCCGAGCCCTCGATCGCAGCTTCCCCCAGGCACCTCCTTCCCAGCTGACCCAGCTTTTCCAGGGCTGAGGCCATGCCAGGCCTTTGATCATCTTTGCTGCCCTCCTCCGAATCTCTCCCAGCTCCCCCATATCCTTTTGAAGGTGAGGGCCCAGAACCGCGCACAATATTCAAGATGCAGGCAGCAGGCAAGATTACATTTTTGGTTTATTCTCTATCCCTTAACAATTCTGAGCATTTGATCAGGCTTTTGCTTCCTCCGGGTACTGAGAGGACATTTTGACACATCCATTACAATTCCAGGATCCAGCTCCTGAATGGTAATAGATTTAATTTTTTTTTTTTTTTTCCAGGCTTCAGAATAGAAGTTTAACAACACCTCAGAAACCTCCGCATTCACTAATTATATTATAAATGCGCTGCTTTTTCCAAGTACCTGAAACTCGGCTTCAATATGAAAATACTGAAGCGACTTCAAATCTCCTTACGGTTTAGTTTGGGGATTTTTTCCCCCTGCCCCAAGCAGAAAAATACGGCTTCAAAAGCTCCAGAAGCCATGCATCTGCAGGGTGCTGGCTGGTGTGACCACCTGCGGTACAAAGCCTTTACGTTCCAGGCTGTCCCAGCCCAGCGCCTTTGCCTTGGTGCCACTTGGCTGACGTTTTACCCCTTCCTTGCTCTCAAGTTCTGTTCTAGCTCACATTTTTGGAAGAGATGGAGCACCCATGGTCAACTGTGACGGGGAAAAAGCGCTCTTCACGCACTTACAACTTCACCAGCAAGTCCCTTTTAACACACTAGCAAGAGCAGAAAAACACTCACTGAGCAGGACCCCCAAAAAAATCATGTTTTGCGTGCTGAAACCACAGCAGCAAGGCAGATCCGGGCTCCAGCTACATGAAACTGCAGCTGTCACAGATAAACTGGTTGGGGGTTTGAAGTACTTCTGGCACAGGCGAACCCCTGTCTGTTAGATTTTACCCTTAAGATAAAACCAAAAGCCTAAAGATGTTAGGAATATCTTCAAACACAGCCAGACCCACTTAACAGGGACAGAGCGTAAAGACTAAAATGTACCATGGAAAACCCGTCCCGCTCTGCATGGCCGCATGAGACCGTGTTTGAGCTGTCGTTAGGACGCTGGCTCTCAGGGCGATCACCGCTGCACAGGAACGACCTCGCATCATTTAATGCGAATCCCTCGGGCCGGTCAGAGGGCAGAACTGATGAGCTGGAGAGAGCAGCGGCCACGAGCAGAGGGTAGGAAAGTAGAAGGAAGTAAACTTTATTTAGTGGACAATGGCCTCTTTAAGAAACTTCTCCAGGTCATGTATCCCAGCTCATGTGGCCAGGGTTTTCAGAGAAAAAAATACCTCAATTATGGTTCAGTAGGGTGCAGAGCAATTTTACTGTTGCTTACCACTACAAACTATAAATGTTACCCGTTTAATGAGCTTGGACACGCATGAAGAGCTCTCAACACAAAGACTGTTTTGCTGAAATGCCAAGAAAAGACACATTTTTCATCCATGCCAGGGTTTATAAATAGAACAGATGTTAGTTTAGATTCCCATTTAAAGATCGGTTTACACAATATTTTTCCTTTCCCAGCTGAAGAGCTGAGACAAGGGAGCTTTATTCCTACCCTTTCAGCCAAACGGCCAGTTCCTGCGGGCCGCTCTTCCAGATGGCTACCTGGCACACTCTCGGGCAGAGCCACCAAGGCCGGCCACCAGCCCCCGGACCTCATTTGCACCGAGGCGGTCGCTTATCTCATGAACAAGGTGAAAGCAGAACTCAGTAAGCAACGCTGCCTTGCCCCACGTAGAGGGAGCACAGGGCTCTACCGCTCAAAATGAGACCGGCAAAAAAAAATAAGCATGGGGATGCCTCAGCCCACCTCCCCTGCCAGGGAAAGGGGCTGCGGGGACGCAGGAGGGAACAGCGCGGGCAACCCGATTTCACAACATACCACAATGTTGTTGGGGTCCATGGACTCTACAGCGTCCAGGAACTTGAACTGCACTTGCTGGTACTCGCGATGGTGCTCGAAGGTGAAGTACTGCACTCCCCTCCTGGTGTCCAGCAGCTGCATGGCAATGCCTAGAGGGTGCGGGGGAGACGTGGGTATCGCCGCTGCCAGCCCGCGGGCACAGCGGCAAGAGGAGCTCTTCCGCTTTCTTAGAATCATAGAATTGTTTAGGTTGGAAAAGACTTTTAAGATCATCCAGTCCAACCATTAACCTAACACTGCCAAGTCCACCACTAAACCAGTTAAGGGGAGAGTAGTAATTCCATGTTTCCTGGCTTGGTGGCTGGATTTTTTTTTAATGAAAGTAAAAACTAAGAATCACTAAGGTTGGAAAGGACCTCTAAGCTCATCAGTCCAGCCATCAACCCAACACCACCGTGCCCATGCCTTATAACACAGAAAGCTCATTCGCACCCCTGGGTCCAAAGCCAGACATGTTTTCGGAAACTCCAGGAGAATTTCACTCCTTTCCCTCCTGCCATGAGTCAAAGTCTGCAACCCACCCGAGAAGCCCAGGCAGCTTGCTCTCCCCATGGATATTTCCCATTATCCAGCAAGACTGCTGGAAGAGGGGAAGTAGTCATCACCTGCTACCTCCAAAAAGGGGGATAAAAAATAAAAAAGCTCAGATGCTAAGGTACGATACAACAGAGTTCTCCCTCTTGAGAAAGGAGGTATTTCCATCAGCTGACGAGCAGTTCCCTTTCCGCATCAGCCAGCCCCAAATCTGCCCAGAGAGGTGGTGGAGTCACCACCCCTGGAAGCATTCAAAAAACGGGCAGAGGTGGCACTTGGGGACATGGTTTAGTCTACTCTACTCTTGATTGGTTTAGTGTGGACTTGGTAGTGTAGGTTAATGGTTGGACTGGATGATCTTAAAGGTCTTTTCCAACCTAAACCATTCTATGATTCTATTCTAAGTCCGGGCCTAGCAGCTGACGAAAGCAGCTCCAGTTTCCGTGCGCGGAGGCTCTAGGACGTGCCCCATTGGCTAGCGGCAGCGCGGTGCTTCGGGAGGTGGCACCGAAAGCCTCACCTGTTTTGCTGTAGCGCGGCCAGGTGTTCTTGGGAGCTGTCAGCCACGTGCTGCGGACGTACTGACGCTGCCTTTGTCTTGGCCTGAGGAAATAAATGCGAGAGGTCACAGTTTCTCTGTGCTAAACAGAGTGAGGAGGGCTGAAACCAGCCAGAAAAAGGATGATTCAGAGGGGAAAAAAAAAAAGAAAAAAAAAAGAGAGAGAGAGAGAGAGAGATCCAGCTTCTTCCCCAGCTGCTGCCCTGCCACACAGAGCTTTTGCACAGAGCTTTAACATGTTTGCCTTCAAGACACAACATACCTTCGCTGAGGCTCTGCCTTACTTCAACCATTCCTCTCCGGGCCAGCCAGTGCCTCCAGCATTTCCACTTCAATAGCTTCTCTCCCATTTCTATTCCTGCCAAGTTCTCAGCTGCCTCTGCTTCAAACAGCTTCCCAGATCCAATTAAGAGAACCCCATACCCTCTGACTCATCTCTCTTCCCCAAAGTGCCCTCAAAAATCAACTGATTTAGTTTTAGCCGTGCTCACAAATGCAACACATTTATTGGTTCAGGGCAGGAGGAATTCAGAAATCAAGGCCAGTCTAAGAAAGTCACGTCTCCTCAGTGAGGGAGTGCTGCTTCTTCCTCAAAAGCACTAAATATTATTCCACGGGCTCTCTCAGAGAAGGCTTCCACTTCCACCACCGCTGCTCGGAGCTTATACCCTTCTCATGTGCACATTTTTCAACCAGCTCACAAAAGCAGGGATTTCTGGATAACACTGACGACAGCGCAAAGGGTAAGTGCATAGAGACCTCACACCCAAGCAGCAGGAGGTTCCCTGGGCCCCTGAAAGCAAGCGCATGAGACCCTCTGGAAAGTATTCAGGGTCCACTCTGTAAGACATCAGAGACTTTGGAATAGCAACAAGTGAGAAATGCTGGAAAAAGGAAAAAAAAAAAAAAAAAGAAAAAAATCTAAGAGTCTATAGGAATTTGAATGGAAGGCCTTTAGAAGGGTGTTTGACAGTATATGAGAGGGGAAATCAGCAGAAGAAAAAGCAAACACTAGAAAAAGCCTGGAGAAGTCTTACTCTCCTCCCTCACTCATATCAAAAAAATATTCCCCTGTCCCAACAAGTAAAAACTACAGAGTAGGACAGCCTGAACCCTGCATTCCCTGCCCAGGTGTAGCACTGCGGGCTCGGTAAGCTGTACAAGTCCACCAACTTGGACTTTGAAAGGGTTTAATACTAAATTCTAGACTAACCTCTGATCACCAAGAACAGCGCGAGCCCCAAAGTATCTCTTCAACTCGTTCTCCGGATTCAAGTTTCTGGGAAGGTTGAAACAAGAAAGAAAAGCTACCGTCAGTTAAACACAGCCGAAAGTCTCACGCTCCAGTCTTCCCCATCAGTGCCAAGCGTTCTGCACCTTGAACTGTCTCTGGCCAAGCCCCCGAACTGTCGCACACGCCACTGATCTGACACAAGAAACCGAAAGGAGCCTAAAAACGGTCAGAACAGGAGGCATCGAAACCCTTGTTCCATCAGATGCGCGCTTCCCTCATGCTCTGCTCCTAAAGGCGCTGAGCAGGGGAACGCTGCTGCTGCCCTCTCCAGGCAGCTGGGGCCTTAGGCCGGGATGCTGCCGGGACAGCCGCCGCGCAGGAGCGCACGCGTGCCCGGAAAACGCGGGATACCTGCTGCCGAGTCCAGCAGCGGCAGCCTGCAATTCAGGGCAGGCCCCACAATCGCTGCACAGAGGCTGGCAAGGACTAAACTATTTTTTTTTAATACAAAAAGCACGACAACACCTACAGTTTTTTTGATCTAGCATTTGGGCCAGAGAAGGGAGGCGTATTCGAGAGGGGTTTCTCTCTGCCACCCAGCAAGCGGGGCTTGAAGAGAGGGAGTGGGAAGGCTGAGATCCAGCACTGCCAACTCTCACCCACTCAGAGATTATGCAGCTCCCAAAGGTTTCTGAATAACGTTTACTTGACCAGAGATGTCACTGAGGTTTAAAGCCACCTCTAGATAAACAAACATTCCTGCCTTTACTGAAGTGTCCCTGAACAGGCTGCGCTAGCGCCGAGCGCCCACCAGCCCAGACTCACTTTTGACATTTCAAAACCTGGACTGGTTAAGTTGTCCCAGCTACAAGTTTAAATGGTTTCTCCAGAAACAGAAAGAGCTGCTAGCGTCTGCACCAGCCCAGGGCTCCGAAACACACTGGACCCACCAGCTGGCCTGTTCCCAACGGGCCCAGATGTTACAGGTCTCAAGTCCAAGGCCGATTCGTTCTCCAGCTCTTGGACACACTTGGCGCTTAGTCCACTTTGTTGATGGTGATGTGCAGGAAAGGTTAGACAAGTCTAACCAGTTTTCCTGGTGAAATTAGCTCCTGGCACTGCTCAGCCCTCCTGGGAGGATAGCACATGCTATACCTGGGCTTGCTGCTCACAGCACCTGGCCGGAATGCAGCCGCTCGCCCGGCCAGGCGAGTTTGATCGCAAAGCTTTACGCACCAGCGCTCTCAGTAGCTCTGCGGAGATTCTCCTACAGAGTCACAGAGTATTTTAGGCTGGAAGACACCTCTGGAGGTTAATCTAGTCCAGACACCCACTCAAACCAGGCACGACGGCAGAGAATGCCAGTCACCGCTCAAAAGCGAACACAGCTCTAAGAACCATGGTTAGAAACGGGGCTGTGCACAACCATTACCACAACCCCTTTCAAGCAAGGTCCTGAATTCACTGCCAGATCAGGCCGACAGGCTCCCAGCTCCCTTCCTCGGGGGAACAGATACCCCTGTCATGCCCAAGGCCAAAATCAGGAAGGAAGCAAGCACTACCTGTGCTCTACGTAGAGCAGCGGCCTGCTGTCGGCGATTATTCCGCTCTGGGTTTGCTGCGATAGCCCATTGGTATCCTCAATCTTCTCCAGCAGGCTGTCGATGTCTTCCAGGTCGTCGTCTTCCTTAAGATAGGCACAGGCAAACACAAGGCAGTTATTACAGAACGCGGCACGCAGGTTACCCAGCGGAGATGGCACCCGGCCGCCTCCGGGTCCTTCGGCTCGTCCCGATCTCCGTGCGATACCAGTGCAGCCCCTACTCCTCGCCCTGCTGCTACCCCATGGCCCACCTCGGGTGCGTGCATTCCGTGTCTTATTGAGGCCTCCTGCTCTGCGCCCAGCGCCCTTTATTCCCTCGGGAATCCCACCCAGAGCCTGCCTTCCCTGTCCAACCACCCGCGAAGGGGCTGGTTGCTGTCCTCTGCTTGCTCAAGGTATCGCGATAGCATGAAGTGGCTCTTCATCACGAGTCCGACCACGCCAGCACAATACATCCAGCGTGGGCAAGAGCTGGCCGCAGGACTCCTTTCCGGCCTTACACAAAGCTCGCAAGTCTGCGTGAGCCTGGTCTGCGCCCCTCCCCACCCACCCTTCGCTCTGCTTTGTCTGGTTTAGTTATGCTACAATCCCTGTAATACCACGAAATGTCGGCGCGCTAATTTTAACGATAAATATTTAAATAATCAGCCTTTAC
This sequence comes from Pelecanus crispus, assembly GCF_030463565.1. Classification (NCBI taxonomy): domain Eukaryota; kingdom Metazoa; phylum Chordata; class Aves; order Pelecaniformes; family Pelecanidae; genus Pelecanus; species Pelecanus crispus. The sequence continues at coordinate 47,693,784 of NC_134650.1, read as the reverse complement.
TGTCTGCTTTCCACGGAATCGCTAATTACTGCTGTGACCCTTGTAATAAGACATCAAACACCCAGCTCTAACGTATCGCACTCTCACTTTCCCACCTTCTAACAACCCAAGAAGAACATATCCAGCAGCGCACACTCAACGGTTGTGTAACGCTTTTATCGCAATTTTGCTCTACTCTTCCCCACAAATAGCAAGTGATGCATGTCTTACACGGCCGTTTCGCATCCTCCTCATGATGCACGTGGGTGGAACACGGAATTCCATTCACAACACCCAAATAGCACTGCGAGCTTGCCTTTTCCAGTTAAATATAGCTACTCCACGTGGAGTGGATATGTGAAAAGTTCCTAGTGTGCTTTGCATTTCAGTGCTTGAACAAAGGTAGCGTTGTCTCTAGCTAGCAAACCAAACTGCCTGGTCCTGGGTACGAAGTCTCCCTAGAGACCTACAGCTGGCAGATGCCACCCTATTGTGCGCTATTCTCTGACCGGGAGAGGAAACGTGCTCTTTGAGGGCATTCTCTGCCTCAGTCGCTCGCTCTGAGCTCGCCCAGCTGAATTCCCGGGGAGGAGGCAGCCAGCCGGGCACCCAAACCGGAGTCATGGCTCATCCATTCGGCACACTGTAGCTGCGGATGCTTGGCAAAGGATCTCCCCCAAGCGAACAGTTACGACTCTTAAACCTTAGCAGAAAACTAGCTCCCGCTTGAACTTTACTTCTATTGAATTTAAAAGACCAATGACCGTAATCTGTTTACTTTCCTAGCCTAGCTCAAGCAGACAAAGGATATTCAAGCACATATATTTGTCTCTCATAGTTTTATCTGCAACAAACATAGACATTGGATAAAGTTCTCGCTCCGAGCACACTTCCTTAGGGGCAGACAGCTTAGAGAGAATCGCCGTCCCCTTGCTCCCTTCACCACCGAGGGGACGGAGCAGGTCCCACAGGAAGAGTGCTGGGCAGCGCATGTGCCGACGACGCACCAGCGTTTGGCTATTAGATGTCAAGCCACATAGAAGGTGCGCGGCTGCGCACGGAGGAGAAGGCAATGCGAACGGTTCTCTGCTCTCTGCAGAGCCCCGAGAGCTACCTAAGTAGGGCAAGGAAAATATTACGAAAATGCAAAAACCGTCACGCAGGACCCCCTCCCGTGCGAAGCCTCGAAGCAGAGATGAAAGCGGATGCCGCTGTCAGGATTTCAGCTCTAAGCACCTGCAGCAGAGCTGCGCCAGTTCTGGCCGCTTGAAGGACCGCAGTCAAAAGCTGCTGTTGCTGTTTCGTAATTTTAAATGAGTACAACGCAAAAAGGAGCATGTTTGCCTCAAAAATCTTTTCCGCAGCCACCTGAGTAGCTGCTTCGTCAACCCCAATACAGAAATTAGCACAGCTGCTAACTCTCAGAGCAAACGCAGACATACCAGAGCGTCTCCTGCTGAGGTTTTCTTGGTTTTCCTTTTCTTTTTTTTCTTTCGTGGCTTGTTACTCAACACAGGCTGCAAAGAGAAACGGAACGGCTGTCAGAGCGTGCCCACGGACCGCAGGGATGAAAGCTCCACGGGGGAGAAGAGCATTTCCCGCAGGGGTCAGCGTGCCAGGAGAGCCCTTCAGTGAAGCCCACATCCATCCTCTCAAGTCTGTCAGCAAGCGGAAATTAAGACACAAGGAGAAAATGGAGGAAAGCACCAAAAGGTTTACAAACGTAAGGGTTAAATCTCGCCTTTCATATCAATGTCCAAGACTACAAAACCAGGCAAGAAACAGTTTAGATATGCCAGGTGTGGAAGAAACACTTCAGCCCTCCTTCACCCCCCTGAATAAACTGTATTTTTGTCTTTCTAGCGACCATGGCAGTTTCATCAGTCCCTCCAATTTCCACAGAAACCAACAGCTGCCCGAAAGCACCACGTGACACAGGCTCCTCTCGCTGCCTACTTCAGCTTACGAAGCTGCGTGGCATTGCCTAATGCGAGAGACCACGCCGCCGTCCACGCCAGCTGTTCCCCAGGGCATACAGAGCTAAAGAGCACATTTCCAGGACCTACGCAGGTAAAGCAGCGAGTAACGGCGTTACCAGAACAACCCCACAGCTCCTGAGCTGATTTCGGAACCAGGAGAACGTGCAGCCCCGATTTGGCTCTACCAAACGGCGGGGAGACGCCTGCCAAGGGCCCCAAGAGAAGCAGCGGGTGCAGCCTGCAGTGTCCACACAGCAAATTCACCGGGTCAGGGCCTGCTGGAGGCACCGCTCATGCGGGCACCGACCGAGCAGAGCCCTCACCGCACATCCCGAGCATTCCCAAGCCCCTGGGCTGGCTGAGGCCAGCGGCACAGCTGGGCTGCGCGCAGAGAGCGGTCTCCGCTCCTCTGGCCACGCCGCCTGGCACCCAAAACCCAGGGGAAACACCCCAAACGCTGAGCCCTAGCGGGTGAGGCCAGGGGGCCGATCCCCCTTCACTCCCCCCATCCTCATCTCCACTTATGACTTGCAGTATCAAATTGTTAACTAAAGCGTCCCTTTCCTTACGCACTTCTGTAACGAGATGCTTCTGAGCTGACACAGACAAAATCCTAACGCAAAACAACAACAAAACGCTCAAAAAAAGAACAAGTTCAGTGTTTAGTTTATGTTGCTCAGAGTCTTCGCATCACCCGCTCCGAAACAACCGCTTCACTGAGCATCTACCTGCCAGCCCAGCCCCCCCGTATGGTGCAGAGCTCAGTTAATTGTGCAGCCAAGGGAGCAGAGAAGCAATCTCCGTTTCAGAATCCCAGGGCGCTTCCCTCGCTGCGCGCTTTGCCGGACCTCAGCACTTGCAAGGACGCAGCACGAGGTCTTCCTCAGGAACCTCCTCTCTGCGGCTGTAAAATCTCCCTGGTCCCAGTCACAAACCCAACTCTAGCACCAAACTGCTCATTCTCCTCCAGATCTGGAGCCCCAAGTCCCTGGGCATCAGCTCCCTGCGTGCGTCCCTCCCCTGAGGCTCACGGCCCCAGCTTCTGACAAATCGCACGCGCAAGGGAAAGGAAACGTGCTTGCCTGGCACCACGAAGCTCCTCAGCGCACGCAGAGACAGGGAGGTAAGAAAACTTCTCTCTGCGCCTCGCACAGCGACCGCCAGCGTCACGAGATACCCGAGGTTTAGTTACCGTTCGGTCCGGCTGCTCTGCCTCCTCCCCAGCTCTCTGCCCATCGCCTTTAGCCTCTTCAGGTACGGCCCCTTCCTTGTTCCCTTCTGCCGCATCCCGCTCGCTGAGCCGGGCATCCGCTCGCTCCTCTCTGGACAGTGGCTCATCCTCCGACTCCTCAGCGGTGATCTGCACGAACAGACGGACAAACTGCAAAAACAGCCAGCACGGAGCTGCGCTCTACCCTCTCCTGTGCCCAGGGGACAGAATTCCCCAGGGATCTGATCTGTTCCACTCCCACCTGCAAAGGAAAGAGGGAAAAGTCGCAGCAGCGCAGGGCTCAGCTGCCCAACCGGCTTCTCCAGGACAACCCCTCATTTCATGCGTGTCACCCAGCGGGCGCCTGAACAGCCCTGTGCCCACGACCGGCCGGAGGCGAGCACAGGGCCATGGCGACGCGGCCGCAGTGCGGCCGGCGCAAAAAAAGCACGGCCCTATCTGGGCTCTGCTCTTCCTCGGGAAGAGCCTCCAAAAGGAGCCTTGCCTACGCTCGCTCAGCCAAGCTTTGGGGAAGGAGAGGGAACTGCTGGGGCCGGCCAAGGTGCCCAGAGAGGAAGGACCAGGCTCTGCCGCCCCAAGGACCCGTCTGCGCCATCGGGGCCCACCTGAGCCCCAACCAGGATCTTGCAGGGCTGGAAAGGTGGTAGGAACATCCCTAAAACCGGCTTCACCCACCGTTTGCCCGCCCTGACACTCAGGCTGGGCTCTCACAACACCCACAGCCGGACCACCCAGCCCTCCCCTCTAATTCCCTCCCAGTTCAGCCCCAGTTACCACTCCCACCTCGCGCAGCCCCCTCCCTTCCCTCCCCCCCAACTGAACCCTCCCAGGCCCCCCGCCACCCAAACCCCTCACCCCCCCTGGCCGCTCCCTCCACAAGCTGCCACCTTGGTCACCCCCACCCAGCCACCACCCCCCAGCTCGCTGTCCCCCCTCTCGGGCACTGCCCCCAGCCCCCCATTCCCTCCAGTCACCCCCCGACCCCCCCCCGCCTCAGTCACTGCTCCCTAAATCACCCCTCACACCGCTGCTGTCACCCTTTGGCCACCCACCTGCCAATTATTGCCACCCCAGCTGCCCCCGCACCCACAGCCACCCCAGGTACCCCCCACACCCCCGCCCTCTCCAATTATTGCCACCCCCCGCCCCCTCCTACGCCCACTGCCCCCCCCAAGCCCCTCCCACCACCATGGCCACCCCAGCCCCCCCCCAACTGCCCCCCAGAGCCCCCCACACCTACTGACACCCCAGCCCCACACACACCCCCACTGCCACCCCAGCCCCCCCCCCCATCCCTACAGCCACCCCAGCTGCCCCTTCCCGCACCCACTGCCCCCCCGAGCCCCCTCCTACACCCACGGCCATGGCCACCCCAGCCCCCCCATATACCCACTGCCTGACCGAGCCCCACACACCCACTGACACCCCAGCCCCCCCAAACACCCACGGCCACCCTAGCCGCCCCTTCCAACACCTACTGCCCCTCCGAGCCCCCTTCCTGCACCCACTGCCCCCCTGAACCCCCTCCCACAGCCATGGCCACCCCAGACGCCCCCTCCCACACCTACTGCCCCCCCGAACCCCCTGCATCCACTGCCACCCCAGCCCCACACACACCCCCACTGCCACCCCAGCCCCCTCCCACACCCACTGCCCCTCCGAGCCCCCCACACCCACTGCCACCCCAGCCCCACACACAGCCCCACTGCCACCCCAGCCCCACACACAACCCCCACTGCCACCCCAGGCCCCCCATACACCCACGGCCACCCCAGCCCCCCCCCACACCCACTGCCCCCCCGAGCCCCCCCAGGCCCCGACTCTCCCCCGGCCCTGTCACCCCCCTCACCAGCTCGAAGCGGTTGCTCACGCCGGTGCGGGCCGGCCCGCGGCGTCCCCTCCTGCCAGCGGCCGCCGGCGGCGGCAGCCCCTCCCGGCCTCTCTCGGGGCCGGGGTCCAGGCCCAACTCGCCCAGCCCCCGGCTCCTCCTGACCCCGCTGCTCGCCCCGCAGCCGCCGCAGGGCCCGCCGCGACATGGAGCCCCCGCCGCGCACTGCGCCTGCGCGGTCCGCCCCGCCCACTGCGCCCTTCGCCCCGCCCACCGCGCCTGCGCCCTCCCGCCCCGCCCCACCGCGCCTGCGCTCTCCCCGCCCCCCCCGCGCCTGCGCGCCGCGCCGCCCCGGCCCCCCGCCGTTGCGCAGGCGCACCGCACACAGTTCGGCGGGACCTCCTTCGCGCCTACTGCGCGATCGCCGCGTGAAATATGTCTCGGGGGGGGAGGCGTGGGAACGCGCGCTTTCCCACGGTCCGTGTGCGGGGTCACGGCGGGGCACAGCCCGCGGGCACGGGTGGGAGGCGGGTGACAGGGCCGGGGGACACAGCCTGGGGTGGGCCCGGGGCCGCACAGCAGGGCAGGGGGCGCGGGAATGGGGGGGGGCATTGGGAATGGGGGGGGAGGGATTTTCCCACGGGCCCCGTGCGGGGTCACGGGTGGGGCAGGGAGGGTGGCAGGGGGGTGCCCATGCCCGCACACCATCAAGGAGGCCACGGTGCAGTGAAGGGGACGGCGGGGTGCCCAGCCCCGCGCCGGGGGGCCGCTCACGCCCCCTCCCCCCAGCACCCTCCACCCCGGCTCCCCCCGCATCCCCCCACTCAGGACCAGCCACACGGCCCCGGGGGCGGCCCAGCGGGTTTATTAGCCGGGGGGGGCACGTACAGAGCAGCCGTGCCAACCCGTGGCGCTGGCGACCCCGCTGTGGCCGGCGCCTGCCCGGTGTAGCCAGGGCTTGGCACAGAAGCGGGGCCACGGGGGCGAAGGCTGGCGGCTGCGGGTGCCCCACGGCACGATCCGTCCCCGTCCCCGTCCCACCAGGGGCCGTGCCAGCGTCCCGCCGGCGGCAGGGCCGGGAGGTGCCGTCCTCGCCTGCCCCTGGTCCGTAAGGTATATAAATATAGAGGCTGTATGTATACATCCTATGTATATATGTACATCCGGGTGGCCGCCAGCGGGGTCTGCGCCGGGGCAGCTGGCTCCCCCGCGCCAGGCCCCTCACTTGTGCCAGGAATCGCCGTAGAGGGAGCGGGCCTTGGCGGCGCGGCACGGGGCGGCGTTGAGGACGGCCACGCTGCGGCGGCTGGAGCAGATGACGTCGGTGACGAAGCGGGCGCAGTCGCTGCAGACGTCGCGCAGGACGGAGCCCTGGGCGTAGATGTGGGGGAACTCCTCTTCCACCCGGCGCCA